>NC_073339.2:4002812-4669375 GCF_027580225.2 Misgurnus anguillicaudatus
TGCAGCATGAAGTTTTTCATTTAATTGTCACCATGGTTGAGATTCATAGTCTGATTCTTGATGTTTGTGCATCCCAGTTATACAGCAGATATTTTTTGTCTAAAGTTTCTAAAACTCCTTAATGACAAACTGCTGTGAAAGCACTGGATCTCATTTACATTATTGACAGAAAATAAACTTTTGATTAGTAATTTAATTAGGGATGATTTTTTACCATTATGTACCAACCACCACACCACAGAATTACACTACTAACTTAACATGTTCTTAACAAATGTGGTGTATTAACAAAAAGTTAATACAACCAGAACCAATGTGGTGTATTAACAAAAAGTTAATACAACCAGGGAAAAAACTAGCAAGCCAAAGACAAGGCTCAAGAGCCCAACTAAAACGAACACTAATCACAATAATGGTGACTTAAAATGAAACAAAACATCAACATCTAAACTTATATATAATAGATATATAATATATAATAAATATATAATATATAATAAATATAATAAAATAATATAAATATAAAAAATAAATATAATAAAATGCAATGTTTCTCTATCATTTACATAACAATTAAACAAGTCAATATAATAAACAGTTGTTGTTTTAAACATTGTGTGAACATTAAAACATGACATTGTCATAACGTTTAAAAATGGTAAAATGTAACATTCCTCTAACGTTGAGACAACACAAAAACGTTCTTAGAACGTCAAGAAAACTGGACACTTTTAACGTTGGCAGAACGTTTTTGGGAACGTAAAGAACTTTCAGGGAACGTTCTTAGAACTTGTTTCTGTTAGCTGGGTGTAGACTGGTAAGTAAATAAATGCTTTGCTTTAAACAAATGCATCTGTTTTTAAATGTTTTTTTTTTAATGCTACCTCACGGATTTATTGTAAATGATGACTCTGTACCTGTGGATATGGTTAGATGAGAAACATTTTTAAGTAATGCTAAAAAGAACTCTTTGCTAAAAAAACGCTGTCCAAAGTGCTGAAACGTGCGGAGAGCCGTTTCTTTATCTCCTGTTTGTTACAAATAAAGTATTTTTAGAGTACAAACCTTATCTTACATACTTGTAAATTATTTTTTGATGATATTGGATAGCCATACATTTAAAGCAATTAAAAGCCTGCTTTTTTACTTCCATGACTAAAAGAAAACGATTTTAAAGGTTTTAATAAAAAAGAACAATTTCAATACAAGTGAAAAACAACACAATTATTTAACATTAATCTTAAACTGGGGATCTTCTTCCTCCGCTTAGTTTTTCAGTTTACAAAGCCCGTCATCTAAATAGGAATTAGACATAGCGCCAGCGCAACAGGCTTTTAAAGGGGATGAGAGCTGAGACTCTCATTGGTTTATTCCACGTTACGCCCAAAATACTCTCATTACAATAGGACCAACCCTTTTCGACCATGCGCTCGGCGCACAAACCATTTTTCCCGTCGTTTAAATAGCAAAAGTGGATAAGGACACACCCATTTAGACGTTGCGCTGTGCACTTTAGACAATGCGCTTAGATCGTTAAAGTAGGGCCCATCGTGTCAACGTCACAAACCAGTTCAGATAGGAATTTTACTTAAACATGATCTCAGGGACAGAAAGAAATATGATTGGTTCACAAAAATGACCAATGAATGTGCTCGTTGGTGTTTTAAGCCCTCAACTGGAGTCTCCAAGGCAGCTTCTGCAGTGAAGCAGGTCAAGCTCACCGTTGGTCAGGTGAGTAGCTAGATAGGAATGTGACTGATTTTGAAATCATCTTGAAATGTTTTGAGCGTTTAAGTAATGTTTTCCATGTTTCATGTGTCTGTGGCACAATTTTTTTCTTTTTTCAAACCATTGTTGCTTGGGTTTGAGGTTAGATTTGTGTTTTTTGTCTGAGGATAAAGTTGGGTTTGGCATAAATGCGAATGTCATTTTAAGCATTGGTTTATGAACATCAGATTTTTAAACTGTTTTCAATTGGTGTTAGAGTTGGGTTAGGATGTCACTTTATGTAAATCATTCTAACCCAAGCGACAATGGTAAGAAAATAGGAAAAACAATTGAGTAACCAATACGTGCCACGGACACATGAAAACACGGAATAACATAATTTAACGCTCAAGACATTTTGAGCTGAATTCAAAAACAGTCACATCCTATCTAACCATATCTGCGCTACTCACCTGACCAACGGTGAGCTCGAACTGCTTCACTGCAGAAGCTGCCTTGAAGGCTCCGGTTGAGCACTTTCATTGGTCATTTTTGCCAACCAATCATATTTCTTTCTGCCCCTTAGATCATTTAAGTTGCATTTTCTTCTTCCTTAACACCATTCCAGCATCTACGGCTATATTCATGGCGAGAACCAAGTAATCCATACACAAGTTTTATTCAGACAAGTTGATTCATACACAAGTTGGGGGAGGGACAATTTGGTATCTCCAATTTGCCTAACTTGCGTGTTTTTGGCCCGTGGGAGGAAACCGGAGTACCCGGATTAAACCCACACCGATACAGGGAGAACATGCAGAAACTCCAAACAGAAAGGCCACCTGCCCTAACTGGGAGTCAAACCAGTAACCTTCTTGCTGTGAGGCAACAGTGCTACCCACTGAGCCACTGTGCCGCCCCAAGTTGCATTTTTCTAAATTATAGTGAGGTAGACTGGAGCTGAAACAGTTGGGTTTCATGACCCTTTAAAAAAGTCTTGTGAAACGTCCCATTTACACGATGATATTTACTTGGTTTGTTTCGTCCGTGAAACTTCAGTGTTCAGCTTTGTGAGAGTTGCTCTCAGACTAATGATAATACTGATGAAGAGAATCGTGTTTATCTGCAGAAAAAACACACAGCTAAGAAATGATGTTTTTTTTCCTTATATTAAACAAGTCCAATGGTCTGAAACTAAAACATACTGCAAGAATAACGCAAACAGGTCCCAGAAAACTCCAGATGAAGCCTCTTTCCTTTTTAATCCAGCATCTGTTTACAGAAAACACTAAATGTTTCAATGAACATTTCAAGTCTTGTAAAGAATAAAAGAATCTGTATGTTTTAATTGTGTGGGTAATTTTGATACAGATGTCTGAACATATAACAAATATATAAATCTTCAAACGTACTCTTTACTGCCATAACCATCAGGAGCCACTCCAGCAGACACGCCTACTATAACCAGAGCAATTATATATCCAATCAAGAATCTGCTCCTAAGCCCCACCCTCTGTCTGGAGCTGATCTGTGATAGGTTCTTCACACAGATGAAGAGCAGCACAGCTTCAATGAACATCCACACAAAGCAGGAGAGATAGAAGAAGTGAAGAACGCCTGATATCACAGCACACACCACCTGATGAGATTGACAGATTATTAAATAATAAATCATTCTTACACAGATAGACTGCAGTCAGTTATAGCTCACATTTAAAGATGCTGTATGTCATGAAAAATTCTCACTTTGTGAGGTTTAATGAGATCCAGGAATTGTTGTGTGAGTAAGAACAGAAGATGAGCAGACAGCAGACTGATGCAGAGGTTGATTCGAGCTACATTGTTCACTCCAGGTTTCCATCGACAGAAAGCAAAAGTCAACAGAGCCAAACTAGTAAACACCAGACCCACGATAACAAACACCAAATTCAAAAGATTCACCAGCTGATCATCATCCTGTGAAAATATATCAAATCAAACAGTTACATTTCTCAGTACAGAATTTCTAATCATTGCAGGTGTAAGAATTGATCTGCCTTACATTCCTAAACAAACTGGGCAGTACATTGAAACAGACTGCTGTGGGGTTTTACCCTCTTGACAGTCTGAGAAAAACAAGACAGAGTCTATATTTATTGCAATTATTATTGGGAAAATTTAAGCCCTGCCCGTCCAGTTCGATCAGATAAGACAACTGACCAACATCTTTTATAGCCGAACTCAGTGTCAAAGCGGGAACGGAGAGGACGTTTTGATTGAAACTCCTTCACACCATCCGAATCCAAGCCGATCGTAAATTCCTTAAAGGAATAGTCTACTCATTTTCAATATTAAAATATGTTATTACCTTAACTAAGAATTGTTGATACATCCCTCTATCATCTGTGTGCGTGCACGTAAGCGCTGGAGCGCGCTGCGACGCTTCGATAGCATGTAGGTTAGCCCCATTCATTCAATGCTACCATTTATAGATAAAGTTAGAAGTGACCAAACACATCAACGTTTTTCCTATTTAAGACGAGTAGTTATACGAGCAAGTTTGGTGGTACAAAATAAAACGTAGCGCTTTTCTAAGCTGATTTAAAAGAGGAACTATATTTTATGGCGTAATAGCACTTTTGGGAGTACTTCGACTCGGCGCAGTAACACCCTCCCTCTCCCATTATGAGAGGGAGAAGGGGAGCGGACTTTTCAGGCGAGTCGAAGTACTCCCAAAAGTGCTATTACGCCATAAAATATATAAAATTATATATAAAATTACGCCATTTTATATGTGCTATTACGCACATATAAAAGTGAAATAAACGCATATTGACCTTGTGGGTTTTTGTGAGAGGAGTTTTTCAAAGTCTGGAGAAATTAACGTTATCTGTAAAAAAAGAAGTAGGCTAAGTCCTTCCACACACAGCAGATATTTATATGTGACATGGTGGCTTGATATATTTTATTGATTTCTTATTGTTTATGTGGTATTTATTAGGGGTGGAACAATACATGTATTCGTTTCTAACCGAATCGGTACGGGGGTCGCGGTTCGGTGCATGAATTTAAACGGAGAATACACGGTATGAAAATAAAAAAACTTGCGTGCAAAATAATTAATGTAATGCGGAACTACTGTTAGATACGCGGGTTCTTTATGGACAGCTAATCTGTTGCCCCGCTTTAGCTCTGAAGCTCTGATTGGCGCCGATGCAGCCGAGCTCCGCCTATGTATGCGCTCTTTCAGAGACCGTCTACATTCTCTGGCACTCTGCAGTTTTTTGTCACGTCGACGCCGGTCCAGTCAGTGAGTGAGCAGCCGACAGCGAGTATGGCAAGTGGTGTTCCACAAGAGTTAGCGCCCCCTCCGCCAGCCTCTTTAAGATCGCAAGTTTGGCAAAACTTCAGTTTTCTAGTCAGTTACAGTAGTACAGGCGAGAGAGTGGTGGAAAAGAAGAGGACTTTGCGTCGGCGTTGTTCAGCAGTTGTTAGGTATGTGAGTGGAAATACATCTATTACAGGGCTCTCAAGTCTCACGCATTCACCTTGACAAACACGCATTTCAGTCAGTTCAAACGCCACACTTTATATTTCTCACGCTGAGAAGTAGGAGATAAATTGTCCTGCTATATACAACAGGCATACGCAGGGCAGTTCTGTCGAGTTCAGCTGCTTTCAGTTTTTTATGCGTGCTCAACTTTACGCAGCGCAGTCAGCGTCAGAGTACCGCGAGAAATCTTGCGGAGGAGGCTGATTTCAAATCGCTCTCGCGTTACTCTGACGTCATCCACTTGTCGTTTCTTGCAGCGCCTCGTGAAGTCGTACACACCTATTAATTCATACTACAAGCCTATTTTTTGTTCTTTAGTACATTAATATGAAATAAGGCCAAAATTTAATTTTAAAATGTATTTAGGTAACACTTGTAATACATTTGAACCCATATTTGTATGAAAGATGAGTACAAGATTTCTTAAAGTGGTATACATTTTTGAAATACGAGATAGTATGTTAAATGCATTTCAGTGCATATTCATGACATCTCAAAATAACACTGATAAGGACACCTATGTTTTTAAGATTATCTTAAGTACTAAAAAAAAATGCCTTCATTTTTGTTTTGCTTTTCCCTCCATTGTACCGAAAGTGAATCGAACCGTGGCGCCTGAACCGAGGTACGAACCGAACCGGGACTTCTGTGTACCGTTCCACCCCTAGTATTTATCTCTATTCAATTTATTTATTAAATAGACCAGCTTATAGTTATTGAAAATGATGAGCCTAAAAGCTCATGTAGTTGTCAAACAGATGTTAAAACAACAACAAAAAAAATATGTAACTTCATTGTGACGACGGTAATAGTAATGCATTTCCCGGGGTTCGATTTTGAGAGGTTTTGCATGATAGTTGAGAACACTATCCACTCTCCCACCTGATCACTTGTGTCAATCAATCAATCAACATGTGGGATACAATTTGGCAATAGGTTCAAATGACCACTAGGTTTCACCGTGGAGGCGGTTTCGATCAATGGTTCGAAGCCTCTACAAAATTGATTCAACTGTTTCAGTGTTTCACGAAGCCTCGCTCTGCCCATCACTATCTAAGTCGTTGTCTTTGTAAAAACACATAATTTTTTTTTTAAAAATCACCAAAATGAAGAATAAAAAAAAACAGGCGTTTATAAATCTCATTTTTTAAACATTGGGGAAATGTTTTCCAATGCACAGCCAGATATCATGAAACGGCACATGAATCACAATCATGGTGACATAATTTATGTTGCAATGCTTTCTGGGACCCATTGTAATATAAAACTTGTGACTCCCACCATGCATTGCAACATGAATTATGTCACCATGATTGTGATTCATGTGCCGATTCTTGGTATCTGGCTGTGAGTTCGAAAAATTTCCCCAATGTTTAAAAAAATGAGATTTATAAACACCTGATTTTTTCATTTTGAGGATTTTTTTTATTCTTATAGAAAAAACTATAAACAATTAAAGCATTTTAATAAAAGGCAAAAGTAACAAAGGATTTTTCTTCTACGTAAGCTATGAAAGCGTTTTATTTCTAACTTTCTTTGCAAATATTGATGTGTTTTTACAAAAACTAGTGATGGGAGAAACAAAGCTTTTCGAAAAGTTTTTCGAAGCAGTTCGAAACACCACACACGCTATCGACCCCTGCTGGTCAAAATAGTGTAAAAGCAGATGTGTCCAAACATTTTACACTTTTTTACAAAAAATAATACGATTTTTATTAAAATATTTAAAAAATATATTTAACTTAATTAAGACAAAGTTAAAAGTGTATTGTGTGTTTTTAGTTTTAATTAGGGCAAACAAATCATTAAAACTAACTACCCTTTTAATTATGCACATTTTTGTCATTAAATCTGTCTATAAAAAAAGTAGACAAAATGGCAGTGTTATTAGTCAGAAGGATATAGAGTTGTGACGTTCGCGAACGAACCGATTCTTTTGAACGGCTCATAAACATGAACGATGGGAGCCGAGTCGCGGCTGGAGGTCTTTCTGTCGTTCTTTTTTCCTATGCGTGTTTCACACAGATGCACACAAATTAGCTCCTCCGCGAGACAGAACAGTTATAGGGGGAGGGGCGCACATGATGATAGTTGTGCGCGCATACTTCACGTGAGTACTCCAGAGTAAAAAAAACCTGCGTGCCCCAGATGTCCTATTTGCAAAGTATACAGTAGTAATTGGACTGTATTTTGCAGTTCTTTTGAACGGCTCTTTGAAAGGAACAGATCGCCAAGATCCGGATCCCCTCAAAGAGCCATAAATCCCATCACTAGAAGGATAAATGTTTTATGAACTTGCATAATAAAACTGACCAGAGTTCACCTAAACATGTAAGACACTGGTCATGTGACCAACTCCCCCTAGTGGTGAACCATCCAATTTTCGAAACGTTTCGAAACAGTAATGACATAATTAAGCCTCGTTTGCTAAAATCACAAGACTTGGGCCAGTTTGAAACACGTTCCAAACCACTGATTCGAAACAAAAGATTTGCAAACGCTTCGAAGCCTCGTGAAGCAGTGCTTTATAAACTACCATCACTAACAAAAACAACAACTTGGAACAAAGAGTCAAACTGTCAAACTAAAGGAAACGCTGATCACAATAATGGTGACCAAACATTTTCAATAAAACATCACCATCTTAAACTCTGTTATTTTTTTAAAAATCAGACAAATGTAGACAGCTGACAGAAATAAGAACAGCCTGTTTGGTCCGTGTACATTTTGATAGTTTGTTTTTTCATTTAAACAAAAAAAACAAAATAACGAGAAACCACACGTTATTTGTTTGCCGTTTCAAACAAAAAAACACAAACCGCTAAAAAAAGAGCCGTTCTTCCGTTTTTGGTCTCTGAATCCAAAAACAAAAAACGACTAAACCAAATTCAAATAATGGTCCGATTTTGTGTTTTGGAAATTCCTTTTTTCATTTCTCCGTTGAAGATCCACATCAAAAGAAAGACAGGTTGGCCACGCGACCCGGAAGTTATAGTAAATACAGCCTATTAAAATAAAAGCCGGTCATAATAATATGCAGCACTAACGTTACAACGTTACTTTAACACACTGCAGGTGAAATCAATTAAATTAACACAGCGTGATTGATGCGGACTCGAGTGGGACTCGGCTTGGACTCGACAACAACCCTGGTTAAACTTATCATCCATGTAACTCTGCAAGCAAGTTGTAATATTAGTTTTTAAACAGAGATGATGATAGTGTTTATTTAACTGTGGGGATTTTATCATTACATTTAAATATTTTGTCTTTCTGCATTATTTTATTATTACTTTTTCCAGAAAAATAGTCATCAAAATAAATAATTAAACAGGGAAAATTCTAAAATGTAGTTGATTTGACACAGAATGACCAGCAGGTGTTCACCATTAATGTCTTAATAGTCACTTCATTAGCTCATTAACTTTTAACACCAGATTTTTTAAACCAGTGGTTCCCAATCCTGGTCCTCGAGCCCCCCCTGCCAGAAAGTTTTAAATGTCTCCTTATTTAACACACCTGATTTAACTCAACAGCTCGTTAGAGGGACATGTTTACCATTTTTGAAGGAGGCTGATGAGTTGAATCAGGTGTTTTAAATAAGGAGACATCTAAAACTTTCTGGCAGGGGGGCCTCGAGGACCAGGATTGGGAAACACTGTTTTAAACACCCATCTGGGAGTGGATTATATATACAGCTGGTGCCCCGAAGTAGAGGAGGGAGGGGTCATCTGACACACACACACACACACACACACACAAACACACACACTCTCTCACACACACACACACACACACACACACACACACACACACACACACACACACACACACACACACACACACACACACACACACACACACACACACACACACACTTAAGGTGAAACTTCTGGTGTCCTGTGTATGGCATACCACCCAGTTGTTGCCCATGTAAAAATCACTAAAGTAATTTGTGCCTGTGTCATAATCACTCCCTAATATACTTATAACTTGCAAATGTAATGCTCAGTTTATTCAAAGGGGTCATGGCATGAAAATCTGACTTTTTCTATGTTTAAGTGCTATAATTAAGACCCCAGTGCTTCTATCAACCTATAAATTGTGAAAAAGATCAACCCAGTAACTTAGTTTTGGTAAAACATTCTCTTACAACAAACCACCCTCATTGTGATCAGTGTTTGCATTTCATCAGCTCATTTGCATTTTAAAGAACACACCCGGCAAGTTTTTGCTTGCATCTACAAAGTGACAATTTTAACATGCTATAATAAATTTTCTGTATGGGATTTTGAGTTAAAACATGTGTACTCTGGGAATACTAAAGATTTATTTTACATCTTAAAAAAGTCTTGTGACATGGCCCCTTTGAATAAACCAGGCTTAATGACATTTGCAGCCTGCAAATGAGACCTCCGGAGGCTGCAGCCTTCGGATTGAGAAAAGATCATTGATTATCACATGTCTTTTTAAACTTGTGGTCCAATCAGACACTGGTGGGCGGAGCAAGTGTAAATAGCATTTTCCAACAAGGAAAGCAATTAGCACTTACTCTGGAAAAATATTGTGCAGGACCTGGGTGGTTTTGATGTTTGGCTCAAGATCAAATCTTATTTTTATTAATCAATTTACTATTTTAAATTGATCTACATTCTCACTTAAACAACGTCTAAAACTACATTAAGTGAAATGACAACAGTGGTATTTTATAAATTATTTGAGTTTTCTTCTCTGCATTTGGAAGAAATACCATGTCAAAATAATAAAACTGCTTTGTTGTCATTTGTAACAAAAATGTTTACGATGCTTTGAGGGTTAGTATAACTTGTGAGCATCCCAATGTATAAATTTCACCCTTGTTTAGTTCTCTTACCTTTGTTGATATTCTGCTGGTTTGCATGATGAGAGCAAATGTTGACAGATGAAGACATGAACACACAGTAAAGCTGCTGTTGGTCTTTACAACAGAACAACCATCTACAATCCACTCACTGATGTTCCAGTACACACAGGAAAGATTTCCTCCAGATACAAACTCCTTTACATGAAGAAAAACATTCAGAAAATACTTTAAAAGGAACATGTCACAATAATTTTTAAGATGTCAAATAAATCTTTGGTGTCCCCAGAGCACATATATGAAGTTTCAGCTCAAAATACCATATAGATAATGTATTATAGCATGTTAAAATTGCCACTTTGTAGGTGTGAACAAAATTGTGCCATTTTGTGTGTGCTTTAAAATGCAAATGAGCTGATGAAATTCAAACATTGATCACAATGATGTTTTTTTTTACAATTGAAACACAGTTGTGCTGTCAATAATTTTTTCTCTCTCTCTTTCTCTCTGCACTAAATGGCTGTGCTGTGGTTGGATAGTGCAGATTAAGGTGCGGTATTATTATAATAAGATCTCCTTATGACATCATAAGGAGAGCCAAATTTCAATGACCTAACATTTTCATGCCATGGCTCCTTTAACAGAAAATTATACTTCAGATGAGTGAGCAAACATGAAAATAATCTTTTCCAAAAGTTTTATTTATGATGATGTTTGACATTATGTACAAATCACCATCAAAGAGTTGCACTATTGTCTTTTCTCTGCCATAACAAACATGTCTTAAACCATTCTCTACAAGCACATGAAAAAATAGGTCGTTACAATTTGGCTCTCCTTATGATGTCATAAGGAGTTCTTATTATAATAATACCGCCCCCTTAATCTGCACTATCCAACCACAGCACTGCCATTTAGTGCAGTGAGAAAGAGAGAGAAAATAATTCACAGCACAATTGAGTTTGAATTACAACAAACCACCATCATTGTAATCAGTGTTTGCACTTCATCCACTCATTTGCATTTTAAAGGAAACACCTACAAACAGGGCTGGACTGGGACAAAAATTCGGCCCTGGCATTTTGGCCCAAACCGGCCCACACTACATATATTTACAAATACCACCCATCTTTGCACGCCTTTAAGCAATAGCAACTCCAATTCCATAAAAGCACTAAGCCCAATTAATAGCAGGTAGAAAAGAGTGAGAGTTGACACAACAAACACTTCTAGAACGTGTTATTTATTAATGCAGTAAAACTGTATAATCCACATGAATCCTTAAACAAGCTTCATCCTTCAAACATTTGTAAACATTTTTGTTAGGTCCTAAAAACACTATTCACTACACACCGTAGCCTATAATAAATAATGAACACAACAAAAATGTTCCTATCTGATTAACTGTCATATTATATGTTGATTACAGTTTTTCTGAATTGCTAAAACACTAAACCCCAATCTCTGAACCAAATTCATAGCGGCCTAAACACATTCGTCATGCACTCTTTTGGCTAAAGTCTAAACAAACTTCTGAGTAAAACACACATTTTACACTGCAATGAACTTGTTTTATAAATGCTAAACACAGGCAGGCTGCTAAAGATGAACACAACTACAACTCAGTTGTCATCAAGCAAACACAACAACTCAAAATTGTACACGCTTTTTTCTAATGGTATTCTTTACCAATTGTGTGGATTGTAAACAGTCTGAGAGGCAGATGAAGAGTACCCTATGATGAAGAACAGGACACCAGAGATGGTGCAATTGGCAAAATTTGCCATTGAATTGCTGACTTTTAACAAAATACAAGTGCTGCTTACAGTAATATTAAAAACTGATTATTACTTGCAGTACTTACAGGAAAGTATTCACTACTACATTCACTGAACTAAACTTGTGTGATTACAGTAATAGAGCTTTTTAACATTATCTGTCAATTGTGTTGTTATATACAATAAACATATATTTTGTCTGTAAGCAGATGTCCTGGATTGTTTGATTTTGCTTGAAGAGAAATGACACGTTTTGAAACAGACAATCAACGAAAAATCTACGAATCAGATACACTCTCGTAGTCACTAACACAGTCTCACCCCATGTCGTCAATATTTGACGACACTTGACCACCCGTCAACACGTGACGCGGAGGGTATACCTTTCGCGTCATTTTTTGACGAACTGGGGACTTCAATACTATTACGTCCGTTGCATTCTCTTCTCCTATTTTCTTACCATTCTCGCGTCGGTTAAGGGTTAGATTACGCAAAATTAAACAGTGTACGCGAAATTAAACAGTGTACGCGAAATTAAACAGTTGTCACCTGGCGTTGGGGTTAGAAACAGTTGTCACCTGGCGTTGGGGTTAGAGTTAGGTTTGGGTAGGGATGTCATTATGTAAATCTAACCCTAAACCGACGCGAAAATGGTAAGAAAATAGGAGAAGAGAATGCAACGGACGTAATAGTATTGAAGTCCCCAGTTCGTCAAAAAATGACGCGAAAGGTATACCCTCTGCGTCACATGTTGACGAATGGTCAAGTGTCGTGAAATATTGACTGGGTTGTAGTCACAGAGCAAAGAGTGCAATTATTTTGTTGCAGCTTTATCACCATAATTGTGTGTTTTTGACTTGGTTTTATCTAGGGGTATCTATCTAAACTTGTGTTTTGAAAGCAGTTCTGCTTACCGCAACTCACTTCTCCCTCGTCTCTCTCTCCCTCTCCTCACTGACATTTTGCGTGCTGGTGCTGCCAGTGCCACGCGCCACCATCATCATCATCATCATCACCAGCGACGCGAGTTGAAGAAAACAGTTGTGTTATTTTCCAGCGTCTGCCTGAAGAGTCTGTTTCTTTTTGTCGCGCAGTTTTTCTGCACCTCCCTTGAGTTTTTTCTCCATCTCTCTCTCTCTATTTTGACACGTGAACTGACCGACGTTGCACGCTCGCTTGCACAGAGACCAAAGCGGTGATTGGGCCAGCTTTATGTCATTAAAAAAATAACCAATTGGCTGCTGCTTAAATGTGAGTGGGCTGGTCTATTTAGGGTAAAAAAAGGACGATGACTGGGCTGGTCCGTCATTGGGCCAGCTTAATGTCGTTTAAAAAAAATAACCAATGGGCTGCTGCTTAAATGTCAGTGGGCCGGTCTGTCTAGGAAAAAAAAGACGCTAACTGGGCTGCTCAGACAAAAATAGTATGAGATGGATCGGCCCAAAAAGTACGTCGGCCCACCGGGAAACTGCCCGGTCTGCCAGATGGCCAGTCCGCCCCTGCCTGCAAAGTGACACTTTTAACATGTTAAATGTAAATTATTTGTATGGTATTTTGAGCTAAAACTTTACATGTGTGCTCTGGAAGCACCAAAGATTTATTTTACATCTTAAAAAAGTCTTGTGACATTGCCCCTTTAAACAAACAAAGATTTAACAGAAAAAAACTGAACAAGCTAAGAAACAAAAGTCAAGTTCAAATAAAACAAACACTGATCACAATAATGGCCAACATCTAAACCTAAGGTAAGAAAATGACTCTACAAGTAAGATGTAAAATGCAGTTTTAGGTTGATGAGGGAGATGATGAGAAAGAGGATAACAAAGCTCTTAATTCTGCTTCAGTGTTACTTTTTAACACTCTGTAAGATTGGGACAATATATACATCCAGCAGTGTTTATTTTTCTGTGTGAGGGCTGTCCGTGCAGGGCCAGCGCTAAGGGGCCAACGTTTTTCCAATGAGCAAACCTGCGCGGGGCCCTAAGGTTAGCCCTAAGCGGACCCCTGCATAAAGGCCCATCGTAGGCTTGCTTGTAGGGCTTCTTGTCACTTTCTATTGGCAGGATAGTTGCGATATTTCGGATAATTAAGTCAATGAGAGTAACTCACTCTGATGTGTTTGAGGGTGAAGTTGACTGGTTTGGTGAGGGTTGTGTTGGTGGTTTGAGGAAGAGTAGCAGAGATGACAGTGGACATCATGGTTTTAACTGTGTCATCTGATGTGTTGAAGAAGTCTGGTTTCAGTAGGTCCTCCATTGTGGTGTAGCTCATGAAAGCCACTGATCCTGCAACAGAGACACAGGACATTCCCATTTCATTGACATTATCAAGTACACAGGGTTAGTAATCATCGTGAAGCCAATGAGCCCCCATGTTGAGTTCACCCAATCATATCCCTGCAAGCAAGCCTACGATGGCCCCTTATGGGCCCACTTAGGTCTAGCCTTAGGGCCCTTCAGGTTTGCAAATTGGCCAAATGTCTTTCATACGCAGTGACATGCGCACACACTGTAAAAATACTTTGCTGCCTTAAAATTTTTTGTTGAATCAACTCGGATTTACAAGTAATTTCAACTTACTATTATTTATCGTACCTAGAGAAGAGTTGTTATAACTACAGGTGAGTTGTTATAGCTTATAAAATTAAGTTGACTTTCTCAACTATATTTTATAAGTTGTGACAACTCATCTCTGTTGACATGACTTGTAAATCTGAGTTGATTTAACAAAAAATTTTAAGGCAGCAAAGTATTTTTTACTGTGCATAGACAAAACCGTGAGAAAGCCGGTTAAGGTGTTTACATGCCTCGCGAAACCGGCGTAATGAGCAAAAAAACTACCTGTGCCAACCGTTTTTTTTTTTTTGCTTGCGCCGTTTATGGGCTTTACCCGATAAAGGAAAACTGTTTTACGCGTTTACATGACCCCACGTGTTATCAGTTTATTAAGCATAATCGGCGTAAGACTGTGCATGTAAACGCACTCATTGTCATTCTTTTGCATACCTTTTTTATAGTTGTTCTTGGCGATCCCAATAAGATCAATGTCCATTAAAGCATGTCTTGTGATGAGCTGAGGGATTTTATCTAGGGTGGCATTTGGTCCAACCATGAAGATTTGTGTTTCTGGTTTATAAAAAAAAACACGTTAATTTGACAACTTTTATCTCATCTAAAACATCAAAGGATATTTTTCACATTCTCAAAATTTTAGTGAAATTATATATAGTCTGAATCATATCTGTCTCTCTTACCTAAAGACTCAATAGTAAAACTGATATTGTCATAGGTGTTTGTTGGAGTCAATAACATGGAGACAAGCTTCTCGCTGGCTTTTATAACATATGACGCCAGTTCCTTCTGGTCACCTAAGGATGAGGTCATCTTCTCTGAAGTATTAAACACCAAGTCCAAAAGTGCTATCACATCCTAATGCAGTAAGAAAAAATAAACAAATGGCAATATTTCCAAAAGAATTTAATTATTTAATTTAGTCGTGTTTCTCATGTAGACTTACTGGTAAAGGGAGAACTGTAATATTCTGTATTTGGTCAAGAAGATTCTGTAACAATGAAGTTCCCTGTGGATAAGAATATAACAGCATATTAATGGATTTTGGTTGTGTAGCACAGACATTATCATCACAGTCTATATGGTTGTGGCACTAATGTGAGGACAGTATTTGTTGAACAGGGTTAGCATTTTTCTTGTAATGTTTCTCAAAGACATTGTAAAATGTATTTAATAAAACAGGCAGTTCTGGTTCTTCATTTTGATTGGTTGAAATGCGTTCTAATCCGTGATAAAATACCCCGGTAACTCCACGGTTCAGACCACATTACATAAGTATCACTGCGCCACTGTGGCTGCATAGTGATTTATGAAAATAAACAAAAATAAAGTCATTAATCATATTTTTAATTTGTCTACAATTGCACAATTAATGGTGATATCCAGATGGCAAATGGCAAAACATATTGTTTAGTCATCTCGTCAATAAAGAGAAAACGTTCCCTGAGGAGTTTCTACCTCAAATTCATATTTCTGCTATTATCCACTGGGTGGCGATCTTACCCAACTTAACCACTGACGCATTCACTCAACACTAAAAACACCGTGTAAGTTTTGATCAGGCTCTGAATCTGATCTCTTACAAAAGTTCTTCACCAAAATGGAATTATCTCTGCTGAAAATTTGAGAGGTGATAAGAGAACAAATTAAGGTAGGATAAAACTGTTTTTTAGCAGAGGGTCTGTTCTTTCATTTGATATTTTATGTTTATTTAAAGAAGATAATTTTTCTGTAAGGCATTAAACTAAAACTGGGTGGCAACTTTTTACCGCTGACAGGTAAAGAGTTAAGCATGCTTCCAAGCATATTTGATCATCATTTCAAAAGTTGCACAATATAAATGTTAATATATAATATTAATATTAGATGAATGTTGATTTATGAAAATAAACACCACAGTCTTTAATCATATTTTCATTGTGTCTTTGCTGCGTCTGAGTTGGTTGGGAACTGCGCTCTGTTGCAGCTACACTTGATTCTGAGGAACTACTTTGTTTGGCGGAAGAGTAATATTTGTACTATTACAATTACAACTTTTTTGTGTTTTATTATATTAAATCCTGCTATGCATATGTAGTAACCTTTTTATCAAAGCAATAAGCTCCGTGAAGCAGTGGTGTTACAGTGCATTTTATAACAGCTAAGGGGGTTTTAACAACACCCCTTAGCTGTTATAAAATGCACTGGTAACCCACTGCTTCGCGGGGCTTATTCCTTTAGTTGTTGCTTTCAAGCACATTATATTTAAAGAACTAAACCTACAGTTAGCTAGGAGAACATTTTGTGAACTTACCCTGTAATTTTCAAGCAGTGTTTGATTTAAACCTGAAGCTATGAACACAATAATACATTTTATTCACACTTATGACAAATCATGAATATTAAGGTACATGAGCAAATTTATATGATGGCCACCACGGGCAATTGTCAGTGAGTGCATTTACATGCACAGTCTACAGTTTACATAAACGGCGTAAGCAAAAAACAATCGGCAGAGGTAGTTTTTTGCTCATTACCCTGATTTCGAGTGGCCTGTAAACACCTTAACCGGCTTTCTCACGGTTTTGTCCATGTGCGCATGTCTCCTCATGTGAAAGCTAAACGTCAGACGCAGAAGTATGCACAAAGTAACGCATAAAAGTCTCTGCTCTACTAAAGCAGTTGGTAGAGAAACTGCGAAAATAAGAACTGATTTTATATTTACAGGTTCCGGAGACAGGAAAAAGATAAAACAATATAGCTTAAGACAGATATGCCGTTAGCTTTTTAATAGACTATTATGCTATGACGTCACTACCTGCGAGAAACCTGACAATCTCCAAGTCCCATTTAAACGCAATTGTCTGCATAGGTGGTTTATTGATTTGCATGTAAACGCATGAAAACAGTTTTTTATAATAAGCAAATTTTTGATAGTTATCTGCTTATTCTGTGCACGTAAACGTACTCACTGCTGTGTATTATGTTTTGTATTGTGCTTGCAGCGTACAGCCAACATGGATGTAATATAGTTACCTGCACAGTATGCAGAACAGTTGTATTTGGTTGTAACAAACTCATAGACATAATAACCGCCTGTGCAGGCTTTGACTCTAATGGGATAAGACTGATAATAGCAGCAGTTATTGTTCCAGTAACCACAAACATCTCTGAGGACAACTCCATCCTCAGGTTTTGGGTGTCCACCACTTAACCACAGTGGGATTTGAGTGCCACATCTATCCGTTGCAACACATGTTTCTGGCATTTGAAAGCTCTGGTTATAATAGAAAAGCCGATACCAGCCAACCCAGTTGACATTTAGGTCACACATGGAGGGGAAATAATTGATGGATCTTCTTGGATCATCCAACACAGTGTAGTTGTCGCAGGGATCAGCAAAGAGACTATCTGTTGAAAAAAAACATAACCAGGGTTGTAGTCGAGTCTAAGCCGAGTCCGACTCAAGTAACATTTTAGCAGTGTTTGGGCCTTTTTACACCTGGTCACTTCATGTGTTTTCTCTGATCGGATAGGTATCTGATTTGTTTAAACTGTTCCATTTACGTTTGGCCACATAAATGCGTCTTGGCAAAACGGATATGAATCTGATCTTTTACCCCTGCCAAAAATGCAAATACACTATTTATTACTCCGCCTTAAAAAACTTAAGATGACGTTTATGACGTTGAGCGATTGGATTTAAATCCGTCTCGAAAACGTTTCGGAGGGCATTTACACCTGTTCTTTTTACGATTGGATAGCTATCAGAGAAAAGGCATGAAGTGACCAGGTGTAAAAAGCGTCAATTGGATACTTAAGTGATAATTTAAGTGGTGATTTTTTTGATTATTGAAGACACCTGATAAAATCAACTCAAAAGACATTAAATCTCTCTTTTTTTTGTATTTTTGTATTTTTTGTATTCCTAACATAAAAAATATCCAGAAAGCATTTATTCATTCATCTGCCTGTAACACTCACACAACACCATAGATAACACTATACTTTACCAGTTGGGCTGATCGCTGACAGGACAGTTGTGTTGGTGGAGTTTACACTCGTAACATCTGCAAGATTTGATAAATTGTAGTTAATTAACAAAAACACAAATATCAAATGTACAAACAGACAGTTTTAAATCAAATTTATTTAATTTATTTACCTGTACAGTATGCGCTATTGCATACAGTTGGAGTAACAAACTCATAGACATAATAACCCCCCGTGCAGGCTTTGACTCTAATGGGTGACCGGTTATAGCAGCAGGTATTGTTCCAGTGACCACAAGCATCTCTGGTGACCACTCCATCGACTTGGGTTGGGTGTCCACCACTTAGCCACAGTGGGATGTCAGCATCACACCTATGTATCGTAACACATGATTCTGGCATTCGAACGTTCAAACTATGATGGAAAAGCCGATACCAGCCGACCCAACTGACAGAGGTGTCACATATTGGGGGGTAAGAGTAATAGTTGGTGGATCTTCTTAGTTCATCCAGCGCAGTGTAGTTGTAGCAGGGGTCAGCAGAGATATTATCTGTCATGAAAAGTTAAAACAAAAGAGCTCCTCTAGTGGATGGAGGTGTTTTACAGTTTTTTTTCTATTTTCACAATTATGTTGTAAAACCTCACAACTGTTAGTACAAAACTCAAAGCAGATAATCAAAAAGTCAGTTTTTTCCAAACATGTAATCACATGTTCAATTGACTTAGCACAACACACAAAATTATACATTCACTTTTTCACCACACTTAATCATTGTGTCATCAAAGAAATACCTTTCATATGAAGTAATTGTCTTTCACAATGCAATGCTCACAATTCTTTTGATGTGCTTGTCATCTGATTTGCGTAAATACCAGCACTAAATCCAACTGATCTTAATGGTTAATCACTGAACCATTTGGTAAACCTATATATTTTCATTTCAGCAATATACAGTATATGGATTTTGAGAACTACAGAAATAAAATGTGTGTTTGTACGAACTTATACATTTTGATACCAACACATGATAAATACTCTTTATTGCTAATTGATTTTACATAGTGGTAACCACAACTGGTCATTACAGTAGATATACTGTAAAAGTGGGGGTGTAAACACCAAATTTCTTTCAACATGAAGCAGGACAGATATGAATAAGAAGAGCTTATGGCCAAGGGATCCGTCAGAGAGGTGGGCATGGGCACCAACAGAGAGGTCAAAGAGGTGGACGAAAATCTACAGACAAATGCTTAAGACAGGCTTGATCCAAATTAATGTAATGTGTGCAGTAAATGTTATGTTTTGTTCTCATTTAGTTACATTATAGAAAGTATACAATTATTTCTGAAAAATAAAAACTAATTTGCCCAAATGATTGTAAAGGATGTCTTCATTGATCCTTCACTTAATCACACATAGGATGGATATTTTGGAAATTATAGATCATGTAAATGTTGGGTAATGTAAGTGTATTGTCTAACCAGAATAAAAACTAGCAAGCAAAAAGTCAAGGGTAAAGAGTCCAAATAAAACAAACACTAATCACAATAATGGTGCCTATAAATGAAACAAACATCAACATCTAAACATAACAAGTGAATTGTGTTTTCTACAGCAATATATTTACTGAACATTCAGAAATAATGTTTTATAAAATAATAAAATGCAATGTTTCTCTATCATTTATAACAATTAAACAAGTCAATATAATAAACAGTTGTTGTTTTAAACATTGTGTGAACATTAAAGGGGACATATAATGAGATTTTTTTTAAGATGTAAACTAAGTCTTAATCTAGGTCTGAGCAAAAGTGTGCCGTTTTGGGTGTGTCATTTAAAATGCAAATGAGCGGATGAAGTGCAAACATTGATCACAATGATGGTGGTTTGTTGCAATTGAAACTCAATTGTGCTGTGAATTATTTTCTCTCTTTCTCTTTGCACTAAATGGTTGTGCTGTGGTTGGATAGTGCAGATAAAGGGGGCGGTATTACCTTATTCTGACATCACAATAGGAGCCAAATTACAATTACCTATTTTTTCACATGCTTGCAGAGAATGGTTTACCAAAACTAAGTTACTGGGTTGATCTTTTTCACATTTTCTAGGTTGATAAAAGCACTGGGGACACAATTATAGCACTTAAACATGGAAAAAGACAGATTTTCATAATATGTCCCCTTTAAAACATGACATTGTCATAGCGTTTAATAATGGTAAAATGTAACATTCCTCTAACGTTCAGACAACCCAGAAACGTTCTTAGAAGTTAAAGAAAACTGGACACTTTTAACATTGGCAGAATGTTTTTGGGAACCTTGGGAACTTTCAGGGAACGTTCTTAGAACTTTTTTCTGCTAGCTGGGATCATACTGTTGTGTTTCAGTGATTAAACCAAATGTTCTCATTACATATTACAATAATCTTGTGTTTGAAATAATGATTATGTGGAGTGAAAACGTGCAACTTACTGAAAGCATTACATCAGGTTTTGAAAGAATGAATAGCTGCTTTACAAGTGTGATTAGTTTTGATTTTTGTACTAAGAGTCACCTTACTTGTGAAAATAGCACCAAAGTGAATAAAAAAACTGTTATAGATTTAAAACATTCATGCGAGTCATGTTGTTGTTATTCTGACAATACAGGTATCAGGTGGTTTGAACTACTTTTGTTACTGTACATTAAAACACTGTTAAAAAGTATTTATAGTAATAAAAAGGGATTGAAAAATTCTGTCATCATTTACTCACCCTCATGTTGTTACCAACCTATATACATTTCTTTGTTCTGACGTGTGCAAAAAAGTATTTTTCTTTCCTCATATGGAAATCAATGGTGGTTTCATGCTTGATTATAAATATCTTTCATTGTGTTCAGCAAAACACATACATTTATACAGGTTTGTAACATCCTGAGGTTTAGTAAATGATGGCAGAATTTTTAAGTGAACTATCCATTTAAAGGTCCCGTGTGAGATTTTTAGTAGAATCTAACGTTGAGATTGCGAATTGCAATCCACAGCTCAAGGCGCGGTCACACTAGACTTTTTTAGTGGAGATAGCAGGTTACTCCATGACGTACTAGTGCTGAGTTTGTCATGGTTCACCGAAAAAAGACAGTTTGGTTGGTCATTTATTATTATGAGGTAGTTATTCTCTCAGCCATGCCCATGCACAGGCTGAATGTCTGATGCATAAAGCACAAAAGAACTGGAAACACTTCATCTGATTGGCTGAATTCTACAAGACTGAAAACTGTAGTGAGTACTTAACATAACTTTTAGATGTAATATAACTAAAGCTAAAGCTCTGTTAATTCTCAGCAAATGCCTTTGGAGACATATTAAAGTTAACTGGTTTGTGATAAGTAAAGATGGTAGTTTTCTTTATACATATATTTTAATGTCTACCTGATTGTTTTATGCAATAATTATTCCATACTTAACTGTACCATAATAAAAACTAAAATGAGATATAGAGTAATGTTTACTGATTACTGTATATGTGATAGCATTGACTTTATTGTGTTTCTCTTTATATTATAACAAAAGTGTCTCTAGACTAAAACAATCAAAATCTGGTTTCACTTACATGGCATAACAGAGACGATGGTCAACAGAGCTTTAAAAACATCTGAAATTAAATACAAACAAACATTAATAATATATACATGTAAATTAAGAATTGATTTATATCAAATTAATGCTTTTTTGTAATCAATAATTATATAAAAATAATTTGAAAAATGCATTGAGTCTCAACCCAGATAGCAAGCAACCATTGACCATGTTAAAACAGTTGATTTGTCAATGTTAACTGCATTGAATCAATATCAGGTTTGCACCCTCAATTAATATTGAAAAAATATAGAAATTTCAACAAACCACAATTATTGTGATCAGTGTTTGATTTAGTTTGGTCATTGACTAAGTTAAATCTTTCTTTTGTTAGTCTTTGTATGTGTTTATGTATATTTTTTCATAATTATATTTATTCATTTAGCTGATGCTTTTATCCAAAGCAACTTACAATTGCAACTAGGGTTAAGTGACTTGCAATGGTGTGTCACAGTGGATTCGAACACAGGTCTCTCTCACCACCCCACGTAGAAGTGCATGTGCATTGGAAAATAAAGATGTGTTCCAAAGTTAAATTGAAAATGATTGCTTTTTGTGAAGATATCAAGATGATATAAAATTAAGCTGTGTTACATGATTATGTTAATCCATTTTTGACCCTTAAAATTGTTCTTGTTTATAAATACACAGAGATCAGCAGAAAACATGCTGACACATTCAGACATCCTTACTCATCCTACAAATCTCAACAATGGTGACAATCATCAAACAAATTCAGATAAAACGATCAACTGCAAAACACTAATAATGGTGATTTGTTAAAATTTCAATATTTTTCAATATTAATGATGGGTGCAAACGTGATATTGATTCAATGATATTAACATTGACAAATCAACGATTTTTAACATTGTTTCAATGGTTGCATGCTATCTGGGAATACATATAAATTAGTTGTATTGCGATTTTGATTATGATAAAAAATTATTAAAATGTAATTAGTAATGATAAACGCACTCTAAAACGATGGCTTATTATTTCCATCAATTTGCTAGGTTTGGCTTTTTGCTATTGCTGGCCTTGGCCCCGCATTGGGGAAAATTTAACCCCATGTTCATATAATGTAGAGAATAAATTCAGGGGTGTAGTGTGTAAAGAGGTAAGATTTATTTTGTAACAAGTTACACAATGAAGAATTTGCAGCATTTTTGTCAAATCAACACATATTTTTATGTTACTTTAATTTATAAAAATAAGTTAAACAATTGTAACTTGAATTTATAAATTATGTCAACTTTTTAAGCCAAAACTTAAAATAGGTTGAATTGACTTGCAATACCAAGTTGTTTTAACTTCGTGCTGCATATTTTTTGATTAGTATAAGTTGACTGACTACTTTTAAAGATTGCAGATTATGACAGAAAAAAATAAACTTACTTTTAATGAAGGTGGATGACATTTTAGACAGACCAGTATCTTTATATTTTATCCAAAATTAGGGGTTGAGTTTCTTTAGAGACAAAAGAAAAAAAAACGTAGCATTAGAGCCATTTAAAATACTGACTTCCATGTTTAAGTGCTATAGTTGGGTCCCCACTGCTTCTATCAACCTAGAAAATGTGAAAAAGATCAACCCAGTAACTAAGTTTTGCTAAACTATCGAGCACATCTGAAAATGAGTAATTCGCCTTGCTACCTACCTCACAAAACAGGCGAAATCTGAAGGACCTAATTTTTCACGTGCTTGCAGAAAATGGCTTACCCAAACAAAGTTACTGAGTTGATCTTTATCACATTTTCCAGATTGATAGAAGCACTGGGAACCCAATTATAGCACTTAAACATGAAAAAAGTTGCATTTTCACGCTATGACCCCTTTAAAAGTTATCTATAGTGATGTCCAGTTCGTGAAAGAATCGTTCTTTTGAAGCGGTTCTTTTCAGTGAATGAGTTGAATCAGTACACCTAATCGGACTGAATCGTTTAAAAAGTTTGTGTCTCAAGACAGCAATGATCCACAAGTTACTCATTTTCAGATGTGCTCGACAGTCATTCCGATTCTAAATGAGAGAGTAATCTGTATCTAAACTCGTAGAAGCTCTCCCCAACAGTATCACTGACTGAACTGAGACATGGTGAACTTTGTTGATACTGAGCATGCGCAGCAAACATACTGGTATTCCAGAGTCACACTGAATACACGAATCAAGAATGGTTTCTATCGGACGCGTCCGACTTGATGAGCCGTTGTGTTACTGAAAAGCACGATACCGCGAATTTTGAGTCAGGAACAGGTTGATGCATTCATGGAGTCACCAGTTCACTGATTTGAAAACAGTTTCTATCAGACGCGTCTGAAGAATTAATCAAAGCACTGTGGATACTGAGCATGTGTGAGCCAAACAGTACGGACATCAGTGAGTTGCTGTTCTTATACTATAGCCTACATTAACTGAAATGATTGACAGACATAAAGTAAGTTTATTTAATATTACTATAAAACTTACGGGAAATATGCATGGTACAGCTAATTATATTAAACAGCGTTTTGACTAAAATGTATTTTTTAGGTGGGTGTGTATGTGCAGATTATATTTTAAGTTGTTATGAGCTTGATCATGATTTATGTTAAAAGTTTTTGAATGTGCTTTAGTTTGACAACTAAAAAATAATAATCAACCATACACGACTTTACTTGAACATTTTTTTAATGTATTTAACCCTCCAGAATTAGATGTGAATGACGTCATTACGTAAAGTACGTTAAAGAACTGGTGAATCAGTTTTTTGAACCAGTTCTTTGAAACAAACTGTCCAAAAGAACTGATTCACAAAAAAAGAGTCGGACTTCCCATCACTATTATCTATTTATCATGTAGAAAACTAAAATGGACAAATGGGGGCTATACATAGAGCAAGGAACCTTACGCCCCAGTGAAGGGCTGGCCCATCCAACAGGCAATAGGTGATTGCCTGGGGCCTCATGACAAAACAAGGGTCCTCCATGCATAAAAATAATTTTGTCATTGCACAAATCTCACGAACACAATCAGCAGGCAGCACGCACAACAGGGTGAATTCCCCCCCAAAAAATTATTAAAATGATAATAAATACAAAACCTTAGTGTAAGTAAAGACATAAAACATTACAAAATAAGAACAGAGTGGGCTAATTTGCATAATGTTAATGACGTGATGCTGCTTGCGGAGGTGTGTCTCATTGTGCATGCTTGGAAATGAAACGTTTTGGATTATGGGTAATGTAGTATCGTATAACAAAACAATGTTTACGTTACATCTTTCAATAATGATAAAAACAATACTTATTTTAGTTAGGTTGCGGTGATAGGCTTTGGCAAACTATAGCATCAAAACGATACCTTTTAGAAGCTGAAAAGAAAAAGAGAAAAGCAGAGAAAGAAAAGCAATGACAA
The DNA here is from genome assembly GCF_027580225.2 of Misgurnus anguillicaudatus. NCBI lineage: Eukaryota > Metazoa > Chordata > Actinopteri > Cypriniformes > Cobitidae > Misgurnus > Misgurnus anguillicaudatus. The sequence goes on from NC_073339.2 coordinate 4,028,226, forward strand.
GGCAAAGATACTTTCTGCTTTACATTGTTTAATTCCTATGCTAATTAAAAAAAAAACCCCTTTCTAAATTAACCCACCTGAAAAAAGACTAATTTACTATATAATTTACTGCAGTCAACTGTATAGTAAAATTCTTAGATACTGAAAATATACTATATTAGGGTCAAAAACAGTATACAGAATACTGAACACCCTATAATAATTATTTTGTATTAATATCCATGATATTTGTATTGATACATACAGTACTGTAGTTCTGTTGCACTACAGCTGTTTCACTTTAACAACATTGCTTAATATGTTGCACTTAATAAAAACTTCTACACTTAAATATGATTTAAATTTACTATTCCCACATAGTTAATTTTGTACATAAAATAAATGCATATTTATTAGCATTTTACTTAGGAAAATCTAGTTCTCAATAAATGTTAATATTAATGTAGAAAATGAGGGTTAATCTATTTTATTTTTCTACACCAAAAAGTTTGTTTTTTTCAGTGTGTAAATGCTGCAGGTAGTTCATCATTACATTTATTATCAGGAGAAACAAAATCTTACCTGAGTTTAAATCTGGTGGTCTTCACCCAACATTAATCGGACAAAAAATGAGTAAATATTTGTTGTGTCAAGAGTGTTTACAGTACAGTTATCTGTGTATCAAAACATGATGAGGAAATTTACACCCACATTCTGTTCTCTTCATACTCAAAGGCACACATGTACACTCCCAGATAGCATGCAACCATTGAAACAATGTTAAAAATCGTTGATTTCTCAATGTTAATACCAATTAATCAAAATCAGGTTTGCACCCTCCATTAATATTGAAAAAATATTGAAATTTCAACAAATCACCATTATCGTGATTAGTGTTTGCTTTAGTTGGGCCCTTTACTCTTGTGTTTTAATGATAAGTTTTCTTTGGCTGCTGAAGCAGTGTTTTAAAATACATCTGCTATTGCAAAGAAAGCAAAGATCTAATGATATCAAGTAGTTTAAATCTTGTAGATATCCCTAAATGATATTACTGAAACACTGTTAAGGTTATGCAAAAAAATATTTTACAGTACTAGTTGGAAACAGTGTCAGGTCTGTTATATTGGGGATTACAAAAACACATTTAAAAAGTTAAACTACCGAATCTATCTCTGACATCATGAATCGGTCTATGAATCTCATCAATGGTGACGATCAACAAAAAAAAGGTTCATGCTGCAATGCATGCTGGGTATCATCGTAGTACTAAACTAATTTATAACTCCCAGCACGCATTGCAGTTGATCGTTTTATATGAATTTGTTTGATGATTGTCACCAATGTTGAGATTTGTAGGATGAGTAATGATGTCTGAATGTGTCAGCAATTTTTCTGTTTGTCTTGTCACAGTGTATTTACAAACCAAAACAATTATACATTTCAAAAATGGATCAACATAATCATGTAAAGCAGCTTAATTTTATATAATCTTGACTTCTTCACAAAAAGCAACCAGTTTCAACTTAACTTTGAAACACATCTTTATATTCTCTTGCACATGTGTTTCTACATAAACAGATACAAACACTAAAAACAAGAAAAGAAAGATTTAACTTAGTGAATAACAAGAGTCAAGGACCCAACTAAAGCAAACACTGATCTTAATAATGGTGATTTGTTGAAATCTCAATATTTTTTTAATATTAATGGAGGGTGCAAACCTGATATTGATTCAATGCAGTAAACGTTGACAAATCAACTGTTTTAACATTGTTTCAATGGTTTGCATGCTATCTGTTTCCTGCCATTTAACCCCCTAGGCGATTTTCATTGTTGGCAAAACACACAGTCAATAAATACATTACAAACCACATTAAACTTTGAGAAAAGGTGTTTAATAATAATTTAGAAAAAAAAAAAAAAAAATAAGTGCAACAAACACAACTGTAACATACACATTTTAGAGAAAATAAATAAAAAATAAATAGGCAAGGCAAGGCAAGGCAAGGCAAGTTTATTTGTATAGCACATTTCATACACAGAGGTCATTCAAAGTGCTTTACATAGAAATGAGAAAACCAAAAATCAAATATACATGAATTTTAAATATCAATTAAAAGAAAATAAATGTGATTTTAATAAAAACTGTTTAAATGTATGAAAAAGAATAAAGCAGGAATACAAGTTTAAAACTTTTAAAAATAAAAATAAGAATAAAAACAAGAGAAATAAAAATAATTAAAATAGTGCATATAAAGTTCGGACGCAGCATAGTGCTCATTCAGTAAATGCATAGCTAAACAGATGTGTTTTGAGTCTGGATTTGAATGTGACTACTGTTGGAGCACATCTGATCTCTTCTGGAAGCTGGTTCCAGCTGCGACTGGCATAATAGCTAAAAGCTGACTCTCCTTGCTTTGAGTGAACCCTTGGTATTTCTAGCTGATGTGATCCTAATGATCTGAGTGACCTGTTGGGTTTATATTCAATGAGCATATCAACAATGTATTGAGGTCCTAGTCCATTGAGTGATTTATATACCATTAATAATACTTTAAAATCAATCCTAAATGTAACTGGTAGCCAGTGTAGAGACCTGAGGACTGGTGTGATATGTTCATATTTTCTGGTTCTGCTCAGAATCCTGGCAGCAGCGTTCTGAATGAGCTGGAGCTGTCTAATGGTCTTTTTGGGAAGGCCAGTGAGGAGGCCATTACAATAATCCACCCTGCTGGTGATAAAAGCATGCACAAGTTTCTCTAAGTCTTGTCTGGAAACAAAGCATCTAATTCTTGCGATATTTTTGAGATGATAGTATGCTGATTTAGTTATTGCTTTGACATGACTACTGAAACTAAGGTCAGACTCCAGAATCACACCAAGATTCCTGACTTGATTTTTAGTTGTTTGACCCCTAGCGTCAAGGTATTCATTCAACTTGAGAACTTCATCTTTGTTTACAAACGCAAAGACTTCAGTTTTCTCTTTGTTTAACTGAAGAAAGTTTTGGCACATCCAACTGTTAACTTCATCAATGCATTTGCACAGGGAGTCAATGGGGCTATAGTCATTAGGGGATAGAGCTAAGTAGATCTGAGTGTCATCTGCATAACTGTGATAGGCAATTTGGTTATCTCTCATTATTTGGCTTAGTGGGAGCATATACAGGTTGAACAGGAGTGGCGCTAGAATTGAGCCTTGCGGGACTCCGCATGTCATGGATGTCCACTCAGATTTATGGCCACCTATACTTACATAATAACCTCTCCCTTCTAAGTATGACCTGAACCATTTTAGGACCATCCCAGAAAGCCCGACCCAGTTTTCCAGCCTGTCAAGAAGTATGTTGTGATCGACAGTGTCAAAAGCAGCACTGAGGTCGAGTAGCACCAGCACTGATAGTTTGCCTGTGTCTGTATTGAGGCGAATATCATTTATTATCTTTATGAGCGCTGTCTCTGTACTGTGGTGTGGTCTGAAACCAGATTGAAAAATGTCAAAGTAACCATTAGAAATTAAGAATTTGTTCAGCTGATTGAAAACAACTTTTTCAATGATCTTGCCTATGAAAGGAAGATTTGAGATTGGTCTGTAGTTGCTCAATACAGTGTTATCTAGGTTGCTCTTTTTCAGGAGGGGCTTAACAACTGCAGTTTTAAGGGACTTTGGAAAAGTCCCAGAGATAAGTGATGAATTTACCACTTCTAGGAGATCTGGTTCTAAACAGTTAAAGACACTTTTGAAAAAAGATGTTGGGATTGTGTCAAGGGCGCAGGTTGATGTTTTAAGATGCTGTACTGTTTCTTTCTGATGTTGTGATCTGACTTGTCCGACCCCTGCGCAGCTCAAGGATGTACTGATCACCTTTCTGATATTATTGATTTTCTCAGAGAAGAAGTTAGCAAACTCACTACATTTGCTGTCTGAGAGCATTTCACTTGGAATGTGACTTGGGGGGGTTGTTAGTCTCTCTATAGTAGCAAAAAGAGTGCGTGTGTTATTTATGTTGTTGTTTATAATATTTGAAAAGAAAGTCTGTCTAGCTTTGCCTAGTTCCACACTGAAAGCACGAAGGCTGTCTTTATAGATATGATAATGGACTACAAGTTTTGTCTTCCGCCACATGCGCTCAGCTTTTCTGCATTGTCTCTTCATATTCTGCACCTCTGTTGAGTTTCTCCAAGGTGATTTTTGCCTGCCATTCTTCTTCCTGACTTTCACAGGAGCAATATCATCGATTGCACTCTTAACTTTAGAATTAAAGGAATCAAGGAGAAAATCAACAGAGTCTGCAGATATGCTTGGTGTTAAAGATATAGCCTTCATAAATAGCACACTGGTGTTCTCATTTAAGCATCTCTTTTTGACAGACACAGATTTAGTTTTAATAGTAGGAGAGATTAATATATCAAAGAAAATACAGAAATGATCAGACAGTGCTACATCCTTAATAACAATTGATGAGATGTTTAAACCCTTACTGATAATTAAATCTAGAGTGTGTCCACAATTGTGTGTGGGTCCATGTACATGTTGAGTCAGATCAAAAGTATTTAAAACAGCTGTGACATCTTTTGCCATAATACTGTCTGGCTTATCTATGTGAATGTTAAAATCTCCAGCAAGAGCAAAACAGTCAAACTCTGAGGAAATCATTGATAACAGTTCTGTAAAGTCCTCAACAAATGCTGGAGAGTATTTTGGGGGCCTGTAAATAATGATCAGTAGAATGCGTGGGGTACCTTTCAACACAATACCTAGATATTCAAAAGACGGGTAATTCCCAAATGACACTTGCTTACATTGATAGACATCTTTAAAAAGAGAAGCTACACCTCCCCCTCGCCTAGCATTTCTGCAGACATTCATATAAGTAAAGTTAGGAGGGGCTGTTTCATTAAGGACTGTTGCACTGTAGCTTTCTTCTAGCCATGTTTCATTTAGAAACATAAAATCCAGGTTGTTTGTGGTTATTAAGTCGCTGACTAGAAGTGATTTATTTTTAAGTGAACAGATGTTTAAAAGTGCTAACTTAACAGTACTAATTTTTTCCCTAACAGAGATCTTAGTTTGATATATCACAGGCAGCAGATTAGATTGATTTGCCACACGGTTTGATACAGCCTTAGGCTTTCTATCATGTACTAGAACAGAAATAGAGAAAGATATAGGTACACTGAGTTCCTGCTTTTTATGTATACAATTGAAAGTATTAGTATTTTCATAGCAGAAACTCGACACACATCACTGAGAGCCGTTATCAGTTGTTTTTGGTTCACCTACAGCAGATGGAGGAGGGTGTGTGTCTTGGCGTTGTGTCTGAGACCGAAGAGCTCTCACAGGACGAGGAGGGGGAGCTGGGCCCACTGGTTTTGGTGGTTGTGGGGCTTGTCGTTTTCTGGTCGAAAGCTGGGGGCTCGCAGCAATAGAGTGGGATAGTTTAGTTCCAGCATAAACCAGTTCCTCCATTTTTCCGGAGAAGGTCAAAAGCGGGGATGCTGGAGAGAGGAATGACATATCTAGTGAGGAGGAGTCCTGTTTCTCTGATGTGACCGGAGGCTGTGATATGTAGTCCTGGTTTCCCTGGTTTTTTCCAGAAAGTCGTCCTTGGGTGCTGAATCTTGGAGCAGTTCTAATCTGACACAGTCTGACTGTGGTGAGCTCTGTGGGCATGACTCAGCTGAGATTGTGTCCATGAGCAGTGGTTGTTGTGGCTGCGTGGTGTTATCTCTGTCCTTGTGGGATATGTCGACGTCATGTCCATTTAGGTGCTGAAGAGAAGACCTGAGGTCATTCATACTCTGTCCAGGTGTGTGTGTGCCATTCAGGTTGAGTGGATTGGCACACACTGCTGAAGGATGATGAAGGGAGAAATAGATATTGTCCTTTAGCACTCTTGCACCCAGTCTGTTTGGGTGGATGCCATCCTGTTTAAATAGTTGTCTCTGACTCCAGAAAAGATTGAAGTTGTTGATAAAGTTCAGTCCCTTTATGTTGCAGGTTTTTTGCAGCCATGTATTAAGTCCAAGCAACCGTGAAAACCTATTTGTTCCTCTTGCTGGAAGTGGTCCACTGATGAACGGCTGAACTTTCACTGTTCTGAGTGTTTCAAAAAGTTTGTTGAAAACCCTCTTAAGGAGTTCAGATTGCTCTTTGTGAATATCATTCTTCCCCACATGAATGACAACTCGATTTACAGTCTTATGTTTCATCAGAATGTTCTGAAGTTCATTGTTTACATCAGAAACAGTTGCTTGTGGAAGGCAGCATGTAGTTGAGTCCCTGTTGTTAATGTTTCTGATAAGTGAGTCGCCCAATATCAGAGTTCTGGGCTCGGATGCGCTCTGCGCTGAGTGCCGCTGTGTGCTCGATCTTGAGCGGCGGTTAGCATCAGCTGCTGGCTGATTAGATCGGTGTTCAATCACATTTATCACATTTGGGGATTCCTCACTCATATTCATTAATATTTCAAATCTGTTCTCAAGATGTATAGGTGGTGGTAGAAAGTCAGTGTTTGCAATCCTTGTCATAGCTGTATCTGGGGTAGAGGAAGCTACTGCAGCAAAATGTGATGCTCGTGACAGTCTGATTTCTCTAGTGATTTTGGGTCTTGCTCCCTGTTTGTACCATTGATTGGTGTGTTGATCATTAGATTCATGGGACTCACCGGCTGTATGCTGAGGGCGTCCATGATGACGAAGCTCTGTTGTGTGTTCCGTCTGGTTTTGTAGTCCTGTAAGTAACTTTGTTTCAAGAACAGCAATCCTTTGTAAAAGTCTGTGGCAGTTTGTGCAGCAAGTAGATTGTTGATGAGGCATTCCTTTTTCTTATCCTTTTGAATGAAGGCAGCTGTGTTTTTCCTTCTGGAATGTAAGCTGATGGCGGTGGGAGGCTAGACAGATGAAAAATGCCACTTTTTTGTAATCCTCCAGTCCCGAAAGTTTAACGTTGATGCCAAGCTTTGTTGTTTGAGCACTATGCTGATTTGCTGATTTGCTGAAGTTAAAATTATAAGATAAAATATAAAAAGCGATAGAGCAAAGCGCGGAGCAGTAAGCAAAAGCGTCCGAACAGTAGCGAAGCAGGAAGTCCAAAAAATACTATTCAACTTAAATAAAATAAAAAGATTTTCTTATGAAATAAAATAAATATACACTTCCAAGATCTGGAGAGAAGTTATGCGTTTAATGCATGAGCACAACCTCCGCATTCATCTTCTTACAAAAGCGTCTTATATTGCGCCTGCATCACATTATGCAAACTGTTTTTTCAGCATTAATCCAGCATTTTTAGAGTTTGTGCAACAAAACTTGCTGTTTTGAAAAATTGCTTATGATGTTCCTCATTTGGAGTGTCTGCTTAATGAATAAATGCATGATGTATCTACGAAAAAATACAATGTTATGAATGTAAAGATGCATTCAGCACTACTCTCTTTTGTTTTTATTTATTTTGCAAAAGCTCTTGATGAGTTCAGTGTCTATACAAGTTCCCAAGAATCTAGTTTTGAATATTCAAATGAAGAAATACAACACAGGTTTCCAACAAACCCAAGAAGGAACAGGCAGGCGAGATATCTGATAAGGAACCTGTTTTATCAATCAACTCACTGTTTCCATGAGTTTTCCATGACATTTCCTCTCTACAGGAGCATTGTACAGATGAACTGTTTGTGACTATGACTAAAGTATAAATTCAGTACCTTAATATATGAGCTCTTGAGGACTTTTTACAAACTTTTTTAACAAACATGCAGAGCATTAATGATGAGACCCATGTTACAGACAAAACTTCCTTCAAAACTTGCATTATATCTTATGCACAACGTCTGTTATTTGTCCTATACACAACCCCTGAATTGAGGAACTTCATTCTACTCTTAAAATTGCTCTGTCTCATTAACATGCGTGTGACATTGTTCTGTAACACAAATATAACAGAAAACTATACAATGTTGCCATGATGTATAGACGGTTTCATCGGATGCACGTGCAGTGACGCGATTACACGCTTGGTCAGAACTTTCCTTCCAGTTTCTGTTTGTTTAATGGTCTGACTAGTTGCTGAAACTGAACTCTTGAACAAATACCTAATCGAAAATAACAAAAGTTTTGGTTTCCTATGTAATCAATGTGTTGTTTATTTTGCTTGTTGAACTAGAAAATGCATTTCGGGAGGAACTGCGAAAGTGTGCTTGCTCTGGTGCTGCCGAATTTGTTTTTTTATCTTGTGCACATTGGAGTGCCAAGTTCATGTACACAGTTTGGTTTCAATACGTGAAAACGTTCCTGAGATATGAAGAACTTCCTGTTTGGTGGCGTAAAAATTTTAGACTGTATTTTTATTTATTTTTTGATGTTGGCATCCTCACATTGGAGTCCCATGTTCATGTACAAAGTTTGGTTTCTATAAGTGAAAGCGTTCCTGAGATATAAACAACTTCAGAATGATTTTTTTCTTTTGATGTTGTGCATCCTCACATTGGAGACCCAAGTTTAAAGGATTTAGGCTGTTTGAGGCTTGGTCCAAGGATCATGTACGTCCAATTTTGTGAAGTTCGGACAAAATTTGTGACCCGTGAATCTTTTTTTTGGGTTTTCTGTTCAATCCAAAATGGCGGAAGAACCAGGCCGGAGTGGGACTCATTTTCAGCCCTGGAGTTTCATGCCTTAGACCGGCCCACTTTAGTTCACGACTGACTATTAAAATAATATCTTTAAACCCTCAGTAGTATAAGTCTGCAGTAGTGCACTGTTCTCTGCAGCCTTGCAATTCACTGTATTTTTCAAATATATAATTTCATATTCCGTGCAAATGCAGTAAACAATTATAATTTTTGCCATAATCATGCAGCCCTACCATAAGACCATAATATTACTTAAAGGGGACATATTATGAAAATCTGACTTTTTCCATGTTTAAGTGCTATAATTGTGTCCCCAGTGCTTCTATCAACCTAGAAAATGTTAAAAAGATCAACCCAATAACTTAGTTTTGGTAAACCATTTTCTGCAAGCATGTGAAAAATAGGTCATTGTAATTTGGCCCTTATTGTGATGTCAGAATAAGGTAATACCGCCCCCTTTATCTGCACTATCCAACCACAGCACAAACATTTAGTAGGGAGAGAAAGAGAGAGATAAAATATTTCACAACACAATTGAGTTTCAATTGCAACAAACCACCATCATTGTGATCAGTGGTTGCACTTCATCCGCTCATTTGCATTTTAAATGACACACCCAAAACGGCACACTTTTGCTCAGACCTAGTTTAGACTTAGTTTTCATCTTAAAAAAAATCTCATAATATGTCCCCTTTAAGTAAACTTATTTAAAAAACTAAAGGAAACAAACGTGTTTGTGTTTTCCTCTATATTTCTATTTCTAAAAATGTGTGAGTCTTGAGATTAACTGTTGGGTTGATAACGTTTGGAAACCCCTGATATACAATACACAAGCAAGATTTATCAAGTATGCATTGGAAACAAATGGAAAAAATCTGTATCTTTTTTTTAGTACTTAGATCATGTCTGTTGCTAAATAACGTAGGCCTACATTGTGTTAAAAAAAAGAAAACATCATGGATATACTTTTGAAACTACTTTTTTCAAATAAACTAATGAGTTTTGCATCAAATAGATTTTTGTTCCTCTTGCAATAAACGATGAATAATGACTATTCATAAAGAATTCATCTATGACTTGGATAAAAAAGTACGTTTTGTAATTTCTTTTCCTTTTAGAGGCCAGCCCGTTTGTATTAAGACACGCTCAAGTTTATTTTAAATATAGACGCGCGGCCCGCAAGCGCACTCAATATAGACGCGTCTGAAACAAAACTCGTGTTCAAGTAAGCGCTTTGAAAACCAGAAGACAGCGGCACGTCCTGCGTTTCCCATGCGTTTTAGATGTCAATGAACCCTAATGCAAGAATTCTTCCAATAAGTGGTCGGGACTCGGGACACAATCAACATGTGCAGAAAGCGGCGGGGACATCTCTCACCCGCAAATACGTGTCATCATCCCGGTGGCATGACAACACCTGCCCTCGTGGCCAAAAAAAAAACCAGACCGGCCCACCGGGAATCCTTCCGGTTCTCCCTATAGCCAATCCGGGCCTGGAAAGAACGACATGGATCCGTGACGTCATCTCCTCAAGCAACTAACACCGGCACTGCCCGAACGGGTCTCTGTGTCAAACGTCCTAGTCGCAGGAGCTGGCCAGAAATTCGGGCGGAATAATTATAATAATAAGAAAACTTATGAAGAACAATAATTGGGCTTTTTGCAAGCACACTTAATAAACTTTAAAGGGGTCATAGCGTGAAAATCAGACTTTTTCCAGTTTTAAGTGCTATAATTGGGTTCCCAGTGCTTCTATCAATCTAGAAAATTTGATAAAGATCTACCCAGTAACTTTGTTTGGGTAAGCCATTTTCTGCAAAGAATGTGAAAAATTAGGTTGTTCAGAATTCGCCTGTTTTGTGAGGTAGGTAGCAAGGCGAATTACAATATTACCGCCCCTTTATCTGCACTATCCAACCACAGCACTGCCATTTAGTGCAGAGTAAGAGGGAGAAAAGAACAGAGGTGTCAAATCCATGTGCCAGGAATAAAAGTCCTCTCCAGTATTTTGTTCCAATCACCTGGATTTAAAGGGGACATATTATGAAAATCTGACTTTTTCCATGTTTAAGTGCTATAATTGTGTCCCCAGTGCTTCTATCAACCTAGAAAATGTTAAAAAGATGAACCCAATAACTTAGTTTTGGTAAACCATTTTCTGCAAGCATGTGAAAAAATAGGTCATTGTAATTTGCCCTTATTGTGATGTCAGAATAAGGTAATACCGCCCCCTTTATCTGCACTATCCAACCACAGCACAACCATTTAGTATGGAGAGAAAGAGAGAGATAAAATATTTCACAGCACAATTGAGTTTCAATTGCAACAAACCACCATCATTGTGATCAGTGTTTGCACTTCATCCGCTCATTTGCATTTTAAATGACACACCCAAAACGGCACACTTTTGCTCAGACCTAGTTTAAGACTTAGTTTACATCTTAAAAAAAATCTCATAATATGTCCCCTTTAATTAGCAGTTTTTCAGCAGGAGCTGACCTCCTGACTCGTTGGTGTTTTAAGCCCTCAACGAAGTCTTCACGGCAGCGCTGCCTGGAAGGCACTCCCTGTGCCCCGAGCGTTTCAGCCAATCACAGCACTGGTGCTAGATATTGAGCCTTCCGCCAGCTTCTGGCAGTATGAGCTCACCGTTGGTCAGGTGAGTAGCGCAGATATGGTAAGATAGGAATGTGACTGTATTTGAGTTCAGCTCTAAATGTTTTGAGTGTTTAAGGGATGTGTTACTGCGTTTTCACATATCCATAGCACAATTTTTTTTACGTGAAACTGCCACAAAAAACTTGTGCCATAGACATGTGACAACGCAAAAACACGTCACTTAAACGCTCGAAACAGTTCGAGCTGGATTCAAACACAGTCACATTCCTATCTTAGCATATCTGCGCTACTCACCTGACCAACGGTGAGCTCATACTGCCAGAAGCTGGCGGAAGGCTCAATATCTAGCACCAGTGATGTGATTGGCTGAAACGCTCGGGGCACAGGGAGTGCCTTCCAGGCAGCGCTGCCTTGAAGGCTTCGTTGAGGGCTTAAAACACCAACGAGTCAGGAGGTCAGCTCCTGCTGAAAAACTGCTAATTAAATCCAGGTGATTGGAACAAAATACTGGAGAGGACTTTTACTCCTGGCACATGGATTTGACACCTCTGACTGTAATGAATAATATCACTTTTATAATAATGGCACTCCAGTAATAATCAGTAAGTCTTCCTCATTGCCTTAAAGTGGTGTAAGATTAAAAATATAGGAATTTAATACTTGGTTACAACTTGTCAAAACCTCCTGTGCTGATAGTGATCAAAGACTATTGTCACAGACGTTACAGTGGGGGTTAAAGGTGGTCTTCGGATTGGTCAGTTTGAATGTATTATGTTGGGTTTGGTCAAGTACAGTGGGGGTTAAAGGTGATCTTCTGATTGGTCAATTTGAAAGTATCAAGTTAGGTTTAGTCACATGGTCAAGAGATAGAAGATAAAGGTCAATGTTTTTATGAGCTCTGGGCTTTTGCATTTGGGCTTTTTGCTTTTGCATTTTAGCTTTTGCCTTTGCATTTGCCTTTTCCCCTTTCCTTTCTTTCTTCACCTAAGTTCTGGGGTTCGGGCCATTAGGCCTAGATTTCAGTTCTCAAGTGTGAATCTCTTTCTTCTAAACTTTCTTTCTCTGTTCTCTATCTTATCAGGTAATAGCTCACATACATTGTAAACAGTTAATTGTTTGTATTATTTACCATTTCATGCATTTATAGTGTAACCATTTCAACTGTAACTTTAAGTCAGTACTGTAATTAAACCTTTTCATTTACAAATCTGTTGTTTAGTTTTGATTTATGGTTAATACTTAATCGCTCCATATTGCAATACAATATATTCGTACTCTAGCAACGCTCTCAGACATATTGTGTCCGAAACCCGGGAATGATTGCAGTTTTATTCTCCTTCCGAAACCTGAGATCCCTTACAGTGGTACATTTTGTGATTCTGGCAAAAATATTGTGCAGTTTAATAACTTTATTTATTTCAATTTATGCACTTATTTCCAAAACCAAATGTAACATTTAGAATTACCTTTTAACCCTTTACAAAATCATTATTATTCTATATCAAATAGTAACAAATAAATAAAAGTATGATTTATATTAAAATGATTGACAGTTGTGAAATAAAACTACAATATATTAATGAAATCTTTGAAAATATAACATATTCATCACTAACATTTTAAGTTATGTTACTGTATATTGCCTGACGTTGTCATACTCAATTCTTCCCCGTATTTCAAATCGTGGTGGGCGGGGCTAAGATCGGCTGGCACCCAGGCTAGTATATTGCCAAAAAAATCTAAAACATTGATTCATGCTTTAGTGGTATCTTACTGTAATAATTTTGACACTTTGATATGTGCTTCTAATTTACAAAACAATTTATAAAGAAAATCTTGCTGAAACTAAACATTTCAATAGTTAAACAGAGATAAATATTAGATTTGAATCTAAAGTACTAACACCTATAAAGACTATATAACATCTTTAGCTGTAATATTTACAGAAATTAGACTAAAAAAATCTAAAAAATCTATCCTTATGGGTTTTAGTGTCAGGGAAAGCAGCTGTCATCCACTTCACATACTGCTGTCTGACCTGAACAAAGAGCAGAATGATGTTGAAAACAAATTCACAAATGCTCTTATGCTCTTTGAATAAATTTAATGTGCTATGAAAGTAGATTTACCTCATGATTGAGCACACAGTGGATGATGAAGATGAAGGTTCCTTGCTGTGAGTTCAGGATCAGGAAGATAATCTCCATCATCTGATTGTTGTTAATGAAAAATCCTAGAATCCATGGACAACCAAAAATCACAAACTGGGCCAGAGTTTTAAAAAAGGTAATCCTGCAGTGAGAGAGAGAGAGAGAGAGAGAGAGAGAGAGAGAGAGAGAGAGAGAGAGAGAGAGAGAGAGAGAGAGAGAAAGAGAGAAAGAGAGAGAGAGAGAGAGATAATATCCATGTATTTCTTTTATGTTCATGTGGTTCTCTCTTTAAAATGTTTTAAACACAATGATTGTTACTTGGTTTGTTTCATCCATGAAACTTCAGCTTTCAGCTTTGTGAGAGTTAACATCAGACTGATGATGATACTGATGAAGAGAATCGTGTTTACCTGCAGAAAACATAGCAAACAAATTATCACTTTCTTTAACAGTAGTAGATAAAATCTGGAAAATTAAACCTACTCCAATAATGAAGCAAACAGGTCCCAGAAAACTCCAGATGAAGTCTTTCTCCCGTTTAATCCAGCATCTGTTTACAAAAAAACACCAAATGAAATATTAAAATACTATTTCAGGTGTTTCCTGTTGAAATTGCACCATCAAAAATATAATTAATATAAAAATCATTACATTTCAGTGAATAAATTATTGGCTAAACCAAGTGTCTCCAACCCTGCTCCTGTGTTCGATTGGAATTGCAGCTAAAATCTGCTGTTGCTACCAGACAGCAGTGTAGCCAATGAACGAGCCTAATAAACAAACACTGATCACAATAAGGGTGACTTTAAATGGAACAAAATCTAAACCTAAAGTATGAAAATGACTCTAGAAGTAAGATGTAAAATGTAATTTTAGGTTTCAGACAGAGATAGTGAGAGAGAGGATAACAGAGCTTTTAATTCTGCTTCAGTGTTACTTTTTAACACTCTGTAAGATTGGGACAATATATACATCCAGCAGTGTTTATTTAGCTCTGGGGATTTTACTGCATGAGGGCTTCCTGGGGGCTAAGTGAGGGCTGCCCATGCAAGGGCCATCGTAGGCTGGTTTGTAGGGCCTGTTCTGGACCAGGTCTGGGCCAGTTATGGGCTATTGTCTGTAATCCAGAACTGGGCCATTGTAGGCCCATCATTCTTCGTTGTATGTGGGCCGAGGAAAACTGGTTGTGTGGGCTGGAGCTGGGCCGGAACAAAATTGCTATGTGGGAATTGTTGATGTAAATTTTAAAGGGGCCATGGCATGAAAATCTGACTTTTTCAATGTTTAAAAGGGTCATATTAAGAGATTTTTTTAAGATGTAAAATAAATATTTGGTTTCCCCAGAGTGCGTAAATTAAGTTTTAGCTCAAAATACCCCACAGATAATTTATTAAAGCATGGTAAAATTGCCACTTTGTAGGCCTGAGCAAAAGTGTGCCGTTTTTGGGTGTGTCATTGAAAATGCAAATGAGCGGATGAAATGCAAACACAGATCACAATAATGGTGGTTTGTTGCACTTGAAACTCAATTGTGCTGTCAATTATTTTTTCTTTCTCTCTGCACTAAAATGCAGAGGTGTCAAATCCATGTGCCAGGAGTAAAAGTCCTCTCCAGTATTTTGTTCCAATCACCTGGATTTAATTAGCAGTTTTTCAGCAGGAGGTGACCTCCTGACTCGTTGGTGTTTTAAGCCGTCAACGAAGCCTTCAAGGCAGCGCTGCCTGGAAGGCACTCCCCGTCCCCTGAGCGTTTCAGCCAATCACAGCACTGGTGCTAGATATTGAGCCTTCCGCCAGCTACTGGCAGTTTGAGCTCACCGTTGGTCAGGTGAGTAGCGCAGATATGCTAAGATAGGAATGTGACTGTATTTGAGTTCAGCTCGAAATGTTTTGAGCGTTTAAGGGATGTGTTACTGCGTTTTCACATGTCCATAGCACAATTTTTTTCGTGCCAGTTTCATGTATTGGTTGCGCAATTGTTTTTCCTATTTATTTACCATTGTTGCTTGGGGCTTAGATTTGTTGCTTTCGTCTAATTTTTAGAATGTTTTCATGCGAGGATAAAGTTGCGTTTGGCATAAATGCGGATGTCATTTTAAGCATTGGTTTATGTGTTGGAGTTGGGGTTAAGGTGAGGATGTCATTTTTATGTAACAGAAAGTTGTTCTAACCCCAATCACAAACAACAATGGCAAGCAAATAGGAAAAATAATTTAGCAACCAATACGTGAAACTGCCACAAAAAACTTGTGCCATAGACATGTGACAACGCAGAAACACGTCACTTAAACGCTCGAAACATTTCGAGCTAAATTCAAACACAGTCACATTCCCATCCCACCATATCTGCGCCACTCACCCGACCAACGGCGAGCCCAAACCGCCAGAAGCTGGTCGAAGGCCCAACATCCAGCACCAGTGCCGTGATTGGCCGAAACGCTCAGGGCACAGGGAGTGCCTTCCAGACAGCGCTGCCTTGAAGGCTTCGTTGAGGGCTTAAAACACCAACGAGTCAGGAGGTCAGCTCCTGCTGAAAAACTGCTAATTAAATCCAGGTGATTGGAACAAAATACTGGAGAGGACTTTTACTCCTGGCACATGGATTTGACACCTCTGCTAAAATGGCAGTGCTGTGGTTAGATAAAGGGGGTGGTATTATTGTAATTCGCTTTGCTACTTACCTCACAAAGCAGGACAATTCTAAACAACCAAATTTTTCACATGCTTGCAGTAAATAGTTTACCCAAACAAAGTTACTGGGTTGATATTTTTCACATTTTCTAAACTCTGTCCCCAGTGTTTCTATCAAACTAGAAAATGTGAAATAGATCAACCCAGTAACTTAGTTATAGTTAACCATTCTTTGCAAGCACGTGAAAAATTAGGTCATTGAAATTAGGCTCTCCTTAATCTGCACTATTCAACCACAGCACTGCCATTTAGTGCAGAAAGAAAAAGAGAGAGAAAATAATTAACAGCACAACTGATTATCAATTTCAACAAACCACCATCATTGTGATCAGTATTTAAAATGTAAATGATGAAATTCAAAGGACACACCCAAAACAGCACATTTTTGCACACATCTACAGAGTAACAATTTTAACATGCTATAATAAATTACCTATGTGGTATTTTGAGCTAAAGCTTCACATATGTGCTTTGGGAAAACCAAAGATTTACTTTACATCTTAAAAAAATATTCTGACATGTCCCCATTAATCTATCATGACAAACTATATATTGTTGGAAAGGTCTAAGCCTCTAGAATAGACATTTCAACAGTGTTTTATAAAATAAATTATGTAGGGTGAGTAATTGATTCATTTATGAAGAGAGTGTGCTGCAAAACATTTATATCCTGCTAAATTTCAATGTCCCGCCAGCCAGACGCCTCTGTTTACTTGAGTGTTTTGCATGTGCATTTTTATCTTATCATGAAAAACTACATATCAATGGAAAGCTCTGTATTGGGAAAAGAATGTAGTTTTCATATATCATCACCATTTTGGGAAAAAAAATGACGTAGTGAGAGTCAGTTTCTAAAAGGTCACGGGCCCACACATAGGCCCAATTTGTTTTTACATATTTATAACACTAAACCTTTACTCTAAACCCAAAACATCCTGATAAACTATATATATCACTGGAAAGCTTTCAGAATCTAGTTTTCATATTTCAAGGTCATCTGGTGATAGAAAGTTTTTTGTTACATAACCCCTATTGCATATTAATTGTATATTTTCAACACAAACCTCATTTTTTTGTGATTTTAACTTGACATTTGGATCACAACTACTTGAGACTTATGGCTTATTATTACTTTTGTGAAATATTTAAATGTGTATACTTTTATTCTATGATTGGTCATGTGTATAGTTTAAATACAATGGAGTTTTTATATGGTTTGATGCCTGAAGAAGATCAAATGATCAAAACGTTGCAATAAAACTCATTGTATTTATTTGGAAGTTGTTAGTGTGCGGGACTTCTCTTAAAGGGGTCATGTCGTGAAAATGTTAGCATTGCCACTCTGTAGGTGTGAGCAAAAATAGGTCATTGAAATTTGGCTTTCCTTATGATGTCTTATTAGAATAATACCGCCCCCTTAATGTACACTATCCAACCACAGCACTGCCATTTAGTGCAAAGAGAAAGAAAGAGAGAAAAAATAATTCACAGCACAATTGAGTTTGAATTGCATCAAACCACCATCATTGTGATCAGTGTTTGCACTTCATCAGCTCATTTGCATTTTAAAAGACACACACAAAACGACACATTTTTGCTCAAACCTACAAAGTCACAGAGACACATGGATTGTCCGCCTCTGGTAAATACATATCCTTTTTACCATAGGTGGGTAATCCATGTGCCATGAGTAAAAGTCCTCTCCAGTATTTTGTTCCAATCACCTGGATTTGCTAATTAGCACAGTTTTTCAGCAGGAGGTGACCTCCTGACTTATTGGTGTTTTAAGCCCTCAATGAAGCATTCTAGGCAGCACTGCCTGGAAGACACTCCCTGTGCCCCGAGCGTTTCAGCCAATCACAGCACTGGTGCTAGATATCGAACCTTCTGCCTGCTTCTGGCAGTTTGAGCTCACCATTGGTCCAGTGAGTAGCGCAGATATGGTAAGTTTTACCTAGGAATACTTTACCGTGAGGATTATTGAGCAGTACTACCACGTGAAACTATTTATCACTAATAAACACCCACAGTGTTAGCATATAGCCCGCTAGCTTCCACAAACGCTGCCGACTGAAGCTAGCATTTTCCGATCTAATGGCGGATTCATCTGATATATGCTTTTCTGACCTGTCCTCGCCTGAGCGGGAAGCTGCGAAGGAGTTGATCGGTTTGAGCAGATCCAACGCGAGCTACAGCGCCCACTTCACCATGTCTCCGGACGTCCACAAGCGACCGAGGAATGCGACAAACGAGTGCTCCACGCGATGCAGCTTTACGGACCGTAAGCGAGTGAACGGAGACGCCATTGCCCAACATGAAAGCGATCGGGAAGCTGTGGAGGAGCCGCTGCCCGGCCTTCGCAGATTCAGCATGCCCAACATCACCCTGGACCCAGACGTTCGCAGGCGACTGAGGCGTACCACAACCAAACCCCCAACGCGATGCAGCTCCGCGGAGCGCGTTCGGGTAAACAAAGACGCCATCGCCCAGCATGAAAGCGGTAAGACTCCGCTTGTTATTGTAACATGTACTACTTGCTACATGTATAGTTTAGCTTCTGCCGTTAGCATAGATGGGTTTACATGCACTAAGTGTATTGAAGTATTAAGATTAACTGAGAAGGTTGCTGAACTAGAATCGCGCATCCGAACGCTAGTTGAGGATAGCAAAACCGCTAATGTTACTGTTGTAAATACTGTATCGAGCGAAAAGACTAATGGCTCGGTTCCGACATCAGATGCTAATGTAAACATTACAAACAATGTATCGAGCGCACATAGTGTTCCGACATCAGATGCTAATGTAAACATTATAAATACTGTATCGAGCGCGCATAGTGTTTATCATAATACACATGGCTCGGTTCCGACATCAGAGTCAAGTCGGCGGTCTAACTGGGTGACTGTCAGGCGGCATAGTCATATACGGCGTCCATCTAAGACCCATAACGTTACGGTACTTTCTAACAGATTCGATCCCCTAAGGAATACACTAGCTGAAACACCTGTTAAAAGTGCCCTGGTCATTGGAGATTCTATACTCAGGAACACTAACATTGAGGCACCAAACACCCTAGTCGACTGTATACCGGGAGCCAGAACGTCTGACATTAGATCCAAACTTAAAGTGCTGGCTAATGCTAAACGGAAGTTTTCTAAGATTGTTATTCACGCCGGAACAAATGACACCAGACTCCGACAGTCGGAAATCACCAAAGATAATATTAAGGAGATGTGTGAAATTGCAAAAACAATGTCAGACAATGTAATATGCTCTGGTCCCCTCCCCGCCTACCGGGGAGATGAAACACATAGTAGATTAGTGTCTCTCAATGGCTGGATGTCAAAGTGGTGCCCTCAGCATAATGTAGGGTTTATAGACAATTGGAAGCATTTCTGGGGTAGACCATTTCTCCTAACCCG
The DNA here is from genome assembly GCF_027580225.2 of Misgurnus anguillicaudatus. Lineage (NCBI taxonomy): Eukaryota > Metazoa > Chordata > Actinopteri > Cypriniformes > Cobitidae > Misgurnus > Misgurnus anguillicaudatus. Next base: position 4,047,713 of record NC_073339.2, read on the forward strand.
AGATGGCCTTCATCCGACATCAGAAGGAAGTGCTATACTCACCAGAAATCTGATTAATATTCTTAATTCTGATATAGTATGACTATCCAGGGCCCAGGTCAGGAAACAGACGGATCAGCTTAACTGTCCGTCTGTTAGCTGGCATGATATGTCTAGATCACATATATCCCAGAACTTCGAGTCGATCTTACCAGAATATCAACACATTTCAACTGTATCTGTTCCCCGAACAAGCAAATACAGAGCACCGCTTGCCACATCACGTACAAATTTGACCAACATAAAATTAGAAAACAATACATTACAAGATGAACCTCGAATGTTAAAATTCGGCCTTCTTAACATTAGATCGCTTACCAATAAAGAACCTATTGTTAATTAAATAATTAATGACCAAAACTTAGATGCACTCTGTTTAACAGAAACCTGGCTTAAAGCAGACGACTACATTAGTTTAAACGAATCCACCCCACAAGACTATTATTATAAACACGAACCTAGGTTAAAGGGGAGAGGGGGTGGTGTAGCTACAATATACAACAAAATTTTTAAAGTAAACCAAAAATCTGAACTAAAATTTAAATCATTTGAACTAATGTTGTTAAATATGGAAATAACTGATCGTAACCACAAACAGCTCTCTTTTGCCTTAGCTACAATCTATAGACCTCCGGGCCACCATGCAGATTTCCTTAAAGAAATAGCAGATTTTCTGTCTGAGCTTGTAGTCACTGTAGATAAAGCTCTTATCGTTGGTGATTTTAATATTCATGTGGATAACCATAAAGATGCATTAGGACGTGCGTTTATGGATGTTCTAAATTCTCTCAATATTAGACAAAATGTGACAGGGCCAACGCATACTCGTAAGCACACATTAGACTTAATTCTGTCACTCGGGCTTAATATTAATGACATCAAAATATCACCTCAGAGTGATGCAGTTTCTGACCATTACCTTGTGTCATACACTGTACTTCTAGATAGGATCACTCAATCCACAACATGCTACAGATTAGCCAGAACAATAATTTCCACCACTAAAGATAGCTTTATTAGCACTCTTCCAGACCTGTCCCAAATTAAACATGCAGATAACTGTGATGATCTAGATATTGTAATAGAAAACCTAAACAATGTCTGTTCTAACACATTGGATGCCGTTGCTCCCATTCGAAAAAAGAGAATCAAAGAAAAGCCGCCAGCTCCATGGTATGATCATCACACCGCAGCTCTTAAAAAGGCAACTAGGAAAATGGAAAGAAATTATAGAAGCACAAAATTAGAAGTATGGCGTGCAGCATGGAAAGATAGTGTTAAACACTACAGACAGGCTATTAAAACCGCCAGATCTACCTATCTTAGCAAGCTTATAAATGAGAATCATAATAACCCTCGTTTCCTCTTTAGCACCGTTGCAAAACTGACTAGAAACAAAGAACAAACAGAAACCAATAGTAAACTCCAACACAATAGTAACGACTTCATGAACTTCTATTCTAACAAAATTACGGCTATAAGGGAAAACATCGTAGCTACACAGGCAGCCACCACTCTACCCGTTAGTTCACTTAACACTAGACTACCACACGAACATCTTGATTCATTTAAACCTACTACAATAGAAGAGCTCTCTAAACTAGTAACGTCATCCAAATCATCGTCCTGTATATTAGACCCCGTTCCCACAAAACTACTTAAAGAGGTATTTCCTGTAGTGTCAACCCCGGTTCTAAATATCTTTAACTCATCGCTAGAAATAGGATACGTTCCAACATCTTTCAAACTAGCAGTTATTAAACCGCTGATTAAAAAACCACAGCTTGATCAGGGAGAGCTTAATAACTTTAGACCAATCTCAAATCTCCCTTTTCTTTCGAAAATATTAGAAAAGGTAGTGGCAAGCCAGTTACGCACATTTTTGACAAATAATAGTACATATGAAAAGTTCCAATCAGGATTCAGGCCCCACCATAGCACAGAGACAGCGTTGCTTAGAGTTACAAATGACCTCCTATTAACATCCGATCGTGGTGAAATCTCAATTCTTATATTATTAGACCTTAGTGCAGCCTTTGACACAATAGATCATACAATCTTACTCAATAGACTAGAAAACTATGTTGGTATCAGTGGTCAGGCGCTAGCATGGTTTAGGTCGTATCTAACCAATCGCTATCACTTTGTTTATGTAAACGAGGAAGAGTCATATCACTCCCTGGTTAAATACGGTGTACCGCAGGGATCGGTTTTAGGTCCTATCCTGTTCTCGTTATACATGTTACCTCTAGGAGACATTATCAGGAAACATAACATAAGTTTTCACTGCTATGCGGATGATACCCAGCTTTACATCTCCTCACATCCCAGCGAAACACACACGTTTTCTAAGCTAACAGACTGCCTTAGCGATGTTAGTGACTGGATGGCACATAACTTTCTTAAGCTGAACTCCAATAAGACAGAGATACTTATTATTGAACCGAATCGCTACAAACATAATATGTCAGATCACACGTTGCACATAGATGGCTGCACTGTGGTGCCATCTTCCACGGTAAGGAACTTAGGTGTGATGTTCGACAGCAACTTATCCTTCGATAGTCATATCGCCAACGTCTGCCGTACAGCTTTCTTCCACCTTAGAAATATCTCGAAAATACGCCATATACTGTCTACATCTGACGCAGAGAAGCTTATCCATGCTTTTATGACCTCTAGAATAGACTATTGTAACTCGCTACTCGGGGGATGCCATGCAAATCAAGTAAACAAGCTTCAGCTAGTTCAAAACGCTTCCGCAAGGGTACTTACTCGATCTAAAAAGTACGACCACATAAGCCCAATTCTGGCATCTTTACACTGGCTACCAGTTAAATATCGCATACAATTTAAAATATCACTACTCACCTACAAAGCTTTAAATGGCCTAGCACCCTCATACCTTAGAGAATTACTATCAGAATACAATCCATCACGCACACTACGGTCACAAAATTCTGGTCTCTTGATTATCCCTAGACTATCAAAAGTGTCTAAAAGTGGAAGGTCATTTTCCTACTTAGCCCCTAAGCTCTGGAATGATTTACCAACCGATGTCCGAGAATCAGACACAGTCGATAATTTTAAATCTAGACTTAAAACTTTTCTCTTCAACAAAGCATTCGCATAATTTGTCTAGTAAAAGTACTTAACTCGAAATAGTTATTTGTACCGAACAAAGCACTCGCGGTCATAAAACAGACCAACCAAATAAATAAATAAAAACCTTATCTTAACGTATAGTCGGATTGCGATTTTGGAACTTTCGTGTTCTTGTGAATAGTATGCCATACAAACCCGTTTGCCACTGAACCTGCATTAACGACGACAGTGGGGCATCCGGCCTTAGTCAAACGGGTTGGCACGTACGGTTGGGTTGGGCTTTTGGCGCTTTCTTTATATTGCGAATACTATGCCATACAGACCCGTTTGCCACTGAACCTGCATTAACGACGACAGTGGGGCTTCCAGCCTTAGTCAAACGGGTTGGCACGTATGGTCGGGTTGCGATTTTGGCGCTTTTTTGTGTCTTGTGAATAGTATGCCATACAGACCCGTTTGCCACTGAACCTGCATTAACGACGACAGTGGGGCCTCCAGCCTTAGTCAAACGGGTTGGCACGTATGGTCAGGTTGCGATGTTGGCGTTTTCTCATGATCTTGTAAATAGCATGCAATATAGACCCGTTTGCCACTGAACCTGCATTAACGACGACAGTGGGGTTACAGGCCTTAGTCAAACGGGTCGACAGGTTTCATTTTCTCTTTCTCTTAAAAATCAGAAGGTGACCCTTAGTTACCATATATACCGTCGCAGTGGGCCCCCAATTTGCAAAATCCTCAACTGTGGATAATATAATTATGCCGCAATAGTTAGTCTGTCTGAAACTAAGCTGATTAAACCACATCACTGTGTGACACTTGCATTACATGTGAACGGCCCCTACGCTAATATGATTTTGTTTTTCTCTCCCTGTCCTGTCCTCGACCCTGAGGACAATGGGACAAACAGACCCAGTTCCGGTAGATGTGAAAGTCGACTCACCTATGATCTACTGGTCGTCCATCACTGTGATGCCCAGCTGATGCCTGACCAACGACCACCGGCAGAACCCGCTTAAACCCCGCTTAATCTCCGCTTAATCTCCGCTTAATCTCCTTATCCGTTTATATGTGTTTATATACATATATATCTCCCAAGGGTTTTTCCCTCCTAGGACTTTTTATTTTTTTTTCCTCGGCTCAACAACCCGGGGTTTTTGTTTTTTTTCTCCTAGGGGGTTTTTTACCCCGGGGAGGTAGCCTGCTTGGGCTTAATTTAGCTTCTTCTCCTAGACGTTACATTAGTAATACGCTCGTTCATAATGTCGAGTCATAGCCTCAGCAAATTTAACAGCTTATGCTATTGTGTATTATGTTGTGCTATCTGTCATTTTTCTGTGCTTTTACTGCTTCTATTAATGTAAAGCTGCTTTGAAACAATTGAGTATTGTGAAAAGCGCTATATAAATAAATTGAATTGAATTGAATTGAATTAAGATAGGAATGTGACTGTATTTATATTCAACAAAAACATAAATCAAAGCTTAAAATGACATTTGCATTTATGCCAATCCCAAGCAACAAGGGTTTAAAATAAAGAAAAAACAATTGAGCAACCAATACGTGAAACTGGCACAAAAAAGACAGTTGTGTCACAGACACGGAAAACGCGGAAACACGTCACTTAAAGACTGGAAACATTTTGAGCTGACTTCAAATACAGTCACATTCCTATCTTACAATATCTGCACTACTCACCTGACCAACGGTGAGCTCGAACTTCCAGAAGCTGGCGGAAGGCTCGATATCAAGCACCAGTGCTGTGATTGGCTGAAACGCTCGGGGGCGTAGAGTGCCTTCCAGGCAGCACTTCCTTGAAGGCTTTTTTTATGTCTTAATTAAGTTAAATAATTTTTTCAACATACTTTAATACAAATCTTGCTATTATTTTGTTAAAAACGTGTAAAATGTTTGGACATATCTGCTTTTACACTATTTTGACCAGTAGGGGTCGCCAGCGTGTGTGGTGTTTCGAACTGCTGAAACTGAATCAATTTTGCCAATTGCAAATTGAACCAATTGCTTCGAAGCTTCGAAAAGCTTCATTTCTCCCATCACTATCAATTGTTGCAAAAAAGTTAGAAACAAAAGCTATCATAGCTTATGTAAGAGAAAAATTCTTTGTTCATTTTGGCTTTTATTTAAAGCATGTATTTGTTTTAGTTTGTCTATTAGAACAAATAAAAATCATCAGAATGAAAAAAATCAGGTTTTTTAAAATTTCTTTTTTTATATATTGGGTATTATTTCTAACACACAGCCAGATATCAAGAATCGGCACATGAATCACAATCATGGTGACATAATTCATGTTGCAATGCATGATGGGAGTCATGAGTTTATATTGGAGTGGGTCCCAGAAGGCACTGCAACATGAATTATGTCACCATGATTGTGATTTATGTGCGGATTCTTGATATCTGGATGTGCGTTGAAATAAAATCCCCCAATTTCTTAAAAAATGAAATTTATAAACACCTGATTTTTTAAATTGATTTTGAGGATTTTTTTCTTATTGTAACAACTATAACCCAATAAAGCCTTTTAATAAGAGACACAATTAACAAATTAACAGATTTTTCTTTTACACGCTATGATAGTATTTTTATTTCTAACTTTCTTTACAAAGATATGTGTGTTATTACAAAGACAGCATCCAAGAACAAAGAGTCAAACTGTCCAACTAAAGGAAACGCTGATCACAATTAGGGTGACCAAACATTTTCAATAAAACATCAACATCTTAAACTCTAATTTAAAAAAAATCTGACAAATTTAGACAGCTGACAGAAATAAGAACAGCTTGTTTGGTAATAAGAGAGATTTAATGTCTTTTGAGTTGATTTTATCAAAGGCAGTGTGTGGACGTCAGTTTTAGTTCTTGTGTTTCTCTTTCCTTCAGGATTCTGCTCATTATCAGGTGTCTTCAATAATTAAAAAATCATCACTTAAATGTTCACTTTAGTATCCAATTGACTCTAACACTGCTTCAATGTTACTTTAACACACTGCAGGTGAAATCAATTAATTCAATTAACACAGCGTGATTGACCCGGACTCGAGTCGATCTCGGCTTGGGCTCGACTACAACACTACTGAATGTTATTGGGCGGTTTCCCGGACACGGATTAGACTACTGCTAGACTTAAACACTTTTAAGAGCTCTCCAAACTGAAAACAACTTGCACTTACATATCTTAAAGGGGTCATATGATGAAAATGTTAGCATTGCCACTTTGTAGGTTTGAGCAAAAATGTGTCGTTTTGGGTGTGTTTTTTAAAATGCAAATGAGCGGATGAAGTGCAAACACTGATCACAATGATGGGGGTTTATTGTAATTGAAACTCTATTGTGCTGTCAAGTCCAAAAATGTGTCGTTTTGGGTGTGTTTTTTAAAATGCAAATGAGCGGATAAAGTGCAAACACTGATCACAATGATGGTGGTTTGTTGTAATTCAAACTCAATTGTGCTGTCAAGTCCTTCTTTTCTCTCTCTTTCAGAGTTCAGATTAAGGAGGCGGTATTATTCTAATAAGATATCCTTATGACATCATAATGAAAGCCAAATTTCAATGACCTGTTTTTGCTCACACCTACAAAGCGGCAATGCCAACATTTTCATCATATGACCCCTTTAAAATACATCAGTGCCCTTTGTTTTACCTGAAAATGCACTCGGGTAATGTTTTTAGTAAGGCATGTTTGTTAAAACTAGTTATATTTGCTAGTTAAACTAAGGCCTAGTCCTGGATCAACCCAATCCTGGTCCGGGAAACCGTCCCCACATGTTTTATTTTAAGTATTTTTCAATACATTTATAATTTATATAATTTCTTCATCGTTTCTTATTCTTGAAAGAACCTTAAGAGTCCCCAGAAACCCCTCCCTTGTTACACCAGTTTAATTCTACTCTTAGATAATATAGGGGGTAGGGGTTATATATAGGTCACTAAGGACACTTACACTGTATATTATACATTTTCAAACTTACTTTTCACTGCCATAGCCTTCAGGAACAAATGCCACAGACACGCCCACTATAACAAAAGCAATCACATATCCAATCACAATCAAGAGTCTGCGGCTAAGCACCGCCTTAAGTTTGAAGCTGATCTGTGATAGGTTCTTCACACAGATGAAGAGCAGCGCAGCTTCAATGAACATCCACACAAAGCAGGAGAGAAAGAAGAAGTGAAGAGCTCCTGATATCACAGCACACCACACCTGAAGAGATTGACAGATTATTAAATAACAAATCATTCTAATGCTGAGTTTACACCAACCGCGTTTCAGGCGTCAAAATCTTGTTTACAGCGCCTAGTTTGCCATTTGAACAGTTTGAATGCATTTGCGCTTGTAGAGCGGAGTAGACGCGTGGAAAAAGTAAGCATTTGACGCGCGTCAGAGGCAAAATCTGCTTCTTGTGGGAGGGGCAAGTGCTATGCGGTTGTCTGTTTGCAAGATGACTGATGTTGATTGTGCATTTATCGAGAGTTAACAGCTTGTATTTGGTAACCTTACTATAGGGGGAAAATAAACGACGATCCCAGCCAGAAATAAAAAGCTCCAAGAACGCTCCCCGAAAGCCCCCGAATGCCCCCAAAAACATTCTGCCAACGTTAAAAGCGGCTAGTTTTTTAAGTTCTAGGAACGTTTCTGTTGTCTGAACGTTAGAGTAATGTTACATTTTACCATTTTTAAACGTTATGACAATGTCATGTTTTAATGTTCACACAATGTTTAAAACAACAACTGTTTATTATATTGACTTGTTTAATTGTTATATAAATGATAGAGAAACATTGCATTTTATTATTTTATAAAACATTATTTCTGAATGTTCAATAAATATATTGCTGTAGAAAACTCAATTCACTTACTAGGTTTAGATGTTAATGTTTCATTTTAAGTCACCCTTATTGTGATTCGTGCTTGTTTTAGTTGGTCTCTTGACACTTGACTTTTTGCCTACTAGTTTTTTCCTGGTTGTGTTAACTTTGTGGTAATGCACCACATTTGTTATGAAAAGTTATAAGTGTATTTCTGTGGTTGTTGGTACATAATGGTAAAGATCATCACCTTGTTCATTTACTAATCAAAAGTTTATTTTCTGCCAATAATGTATAGTAGATCCAACTCTTTCACAGCAGTTTGTCATTAAGGAGTTTTAGAAACTTTGGACAAAAATATCTGCTGTATAATTGGGATGCCCAAACATCAAGAATCAGACTATGAATCTCAACCATGGTGACAATTAAAATTGTTAAAAAAAATCCTTATTTATCCATGCTGCGGTGCATGCTGGGAGTCCTGAATGAGGTTTGTAATTTGTTAATACCCAGCATTCATTGCAGCATGAAGTTTTTCATTTGGTTGTCACCATGATTGAGATTCATAGTCTGATTCTTGATGTTTGTGCATCCCAGTTAGACAGCAGATATTTGTTGTCCAAAGTTTCTAAAACTCCTTAATGACAAAATGCTGTGAAGGTACTGGATCTCATTTACATTTTTGACAGAAAATAAAGTTTTGATTAGTAAATGAATTAGGTGATGATCTTAACCATTATGTACCAACAACCACAGAATAACACTATTAACTTGGCATGTTCATAACAAATGTGGTGCATTAACACAAAGTTAACACAACCAGGAAAAAACTAGCAAGCAAAAAGTCAAGTGTCAAGAGACCAACTAAAACAAACACTAATCACAATAAGGGTGACTTAAAATGAAACAAACATCAACATCTAAACCTAGTAAGTGAATTGAGTTTTCTGCAGCAATGTATTTGCTGCATACAGAAATAATGTTTTATAAAATAATAAAATGCAATGTTTCTCTATCATTTACATAACAATTAAACAAATCAATATAATAAACAGTTGTTGTTTTAAACATTGTGTAAACATTAAAACATGACATTGTCATAACTTTTAAAATGGTAAAATGTAACATTACTCTAACGTTCAGACAACAGAAACGTTCCTAGAACTTAAAAAAAACTAGCCGCTTTTAACGTTGGCAGAATGTTTTTGGGAACATTCGGGAACTTTCAGGGAACGTTCTTAGAACTTTTTATTTCTAGCTGGGATGGTCGATAAACGTCACGTGACTCAAAAGTGAAGTGTGTATTACAACTTACCAGGTTGCCCAATGTCGTCACTGACACTCTTCCAAGCGAGGTCCTTTTAATTGCTGTCTGCTCTATAGAAATAAGAACTTGTGTCGTATAGCTTCGGGTGACTGCTTACGGATAATATCAAGCGTTGGTTGAGTGAGTGACTCTTGGCGGGGCTGCCACGACAGCAGCAAGCAGGCTCCTGATTGGTTAACACGGTGCGAAATTCCGCCAAAGTTCAAATTTTCAACTCGGGCGTCAGCCGCAAATTCGCGTGAACCGCAAAATGCACAAAAAGCGAATGAGGCGAAAAACGCCTCTTCCGCGCCGCGGGACCTCCTGACGCGCGTCAACGCGTCTTCACATTGACTTAACATTGAAATCACTTGCACTTCACTCCTCTACCGCGGTTGGTGTAAACACATCATTACACAGAGAGACTGCAGTCAGCTACAGCTCACATTTAAAGATGCTGGATGTCATGAATATGAATAATTCTCACCCTTTGAGGTTTTATGAGATTGATGAATTGTTGTGTGAGTAAGAACAGAAGATGAGCACACAGCAGACTGATGCAGAGGTTGATTCGAGCTACATTGTTCACTCCAGGTTTCCATCGACAGAAAGAAAAAGTCAACACAGCCAAACTAGTAAACACCAGACCCACGATCACAAACACCACATTCAACAACTCCATCAGAGGAACATCATCCTGAGAGACATTAAAAATAAAATATGTATTTTTTATTTGCATGGACTGGCGTTTCTTTTTCTCTCTCTTTATTGGCCTTTTCTGTTTTTTTAAAGACTGTCTAACTGGTGCACAAACAAACAGAGTTGGAGAGCAGTTTGTGCAGTATTATAATATTAGTTAGACGTTAAAAATAAATCTCACAAGTGGTCTTTCCTCTGATGTGCTGCCGCTGGTTTCCATGATAAGAGCAAATGTTGACAGATGACGACATGAACACACAGTGTGGCTGCTGTTGGTCTTTACAACAGAGCAACCATCTACAATCCACTCACTGATGTTCCAGTACACACAGAAAAGATTTCCTCCAGATAGAAACTCCTTCATAAAATAAAAAAAATTCAAGTTATTCAAAGTTATTTATCAGTGCTTATATTGGAAATAAAGAGACATTTACACAGTAAAATCCCCAGTGTTAAATTAACACTGCTCGGTGTTTATATAATCCACACCAAGATTGGTGTTAAAAAAACACTAAATCAGTGTTAAAGTTAATAAGATAATGAAGTGATTGAGTCATTAAAGGTGAACACCTGCTGGTCATTCCGTGTCAACTAAATTTTGGAATTGTTCCTGTCTTAAAATTTTTATTTTGTTGACTCTTTTTCTGGAGAAAGTTATACTAAAATGAGGAAGAAAGCCAAATTATTAAATGCAATAGATGAAATCCCCATAGTTAAATGAACACTATCATCATCTCTGTTTGAAAACTAAAATTACAAATTGCTTGCAGAGTTACATGGATGATAGGTTTAACCTCTAAAGAACTGATGTAAATCTGGTTAATAAAGTAAGTCACCATTGCTCCGATTAGTGTTTCCTTTAGTTGGGTACTTGGGTCTTGAAATGTAGTGTTAGTTTTCTTCTGCTAATTGTGGCAGTGTGTTTATAAAACACATCTCTTAAAGCAGAGGAATATAAGAGAAATGAAGTCTATAACGGTTACTATGTTAATTATTATGAAAGTATAAGTCCTGGGAATCAACGATATCATAAGAAAGTAATCACTGAATATAAGTGTTTAACTTATGCTCTACCAACCCCATGAGGCTCCCATTAAATCCAACAGTGCTGTAAAAGTCCACATACCCTGAAGAGTTAAATATTGTTTACCCAAATCTAATCTGTAGTGCAAGTCAGACACACTGAGACATCAACAATCAGCCTATAAAACACAATCATGGTGACAATCAACAACAAAGCTTCATGCCGCAATGCATGCTGGGTACCAGGATTGTAGAAATGTCATTCATAACTCCCATCATGCATTGCAACATGACAAAATTTTAACAACTTTCTTACCATTAACTGTCACCATCGTTGAGATTTGTATCAGAAATCATGAAGTCTCTCTTAAGCCAAAAACAACAACAAAAAAAAAAAACACTAAAGAATTACGGCAGTTTCATTCATTACATTGTCATTTGCATAGAGCTTTTTTATATGCCTGTTTATTCATAATTAACTTGTGATCAAATGTTTCAATGATTTGTAGAGTAGAATATAATAACATTAAACATTCTGGTCTGGAAGGGTTTTCCTCTACATGATGCAATGAACTCATGGTCTTACTAAAACACTGTTGCTATTGTTAAAAGAGGAGAGTTAGAACTGTGAAGGTCAAGGGACAAGTGCCTAACTAAAGGAAACACTAATCACAGTAATGGTGACTTCAAATTAACTCATAACAAACACAAACTTAAGATTAAATGTGCTAAATTTTGTGATAAATGTCTATTTGACTTGTGAGACATCATGTCAGAAAGAAGATTTGTCTACTAAATCACGCGTGTGGATGCTGGAATAGTTGAGCACTTGTATTTTGTTCTGACAGCTGTTTAGAAGTTAAACTTCTTCATTTAGAAAATAACTCTGCAAGTTTTCATTTTATTTTTCAAACAGAGATGCTGATAGAGAGGCAAACGTGAAAGATTGCAGCTTTTGGAGGCATACACCCAACAGTATTCATCTATTGCATTTAATAATTTGTCTTTCTTTATTGTTTTAGTATTTTTTCCAGAAAACGAGTCATCAAAATAAAAATTCAGAGACAGGAAAATGTCCAAAATATAATTGATTTGAATGACCAGCAGGTGTTCACCATTAATGTCTTAATTATCACTTCATTATCTCATTAACTTTAACACTGATTCAGAGCTATATTTTTAACACCAGTCTTTTTTAAAGGGCCCATGGCATACAGAGGTTAGCATTGCTACTTTGTAGGTGCGAGCAAAAAATAGGTCATTGAAATTTGGCCCTCTTTATGATGTCATAAGGAGCTCTTATTATAATAACACCGCCCCCTTAATTTGCACTATCCAACCACAGCACAGCCATTTAGTGCAGAGAAAGAGAGAGAAAAGAAGGACTTGACAGCACAATTGAGTTTCAATTACAACAAACCACCATCATTGCGATCAGTGTTTGCATTTCATCCGCTCATTTGTATTTTAAAGGACACACCCAAAACGACACATTTGTACAAAGTAGCAATTCTAACCTTTGTATGCCATGGGCCCTTTAACACTGATCTTGGTGTGGATTGTATAAACACCAAATAGTGTTGATTTAACACTGGTAGAGTTAATTTAACCAGGCATGAAAATCCCTCACCTTTCGGCGAAATTCGCCGTTTTGAATCCAAAAAAGGTGACCCACGTGAATCATGTAGATTCGATGAGAAAACATTTTTTGGGGAGGAGGGGGGGTATGCGCGCGTTGTTTGAAGACGCGCCCTTCGCCGTCATCCAAACATGTATCCCAGACATTAGATATGTTTGAGTTCATGCTGCGCTGCAAAAGCCGACAGGCAGGCAGGTGACATAAAAGTATCACGAGAGTGAACCGAGAAGCCATAAGGAAGTCTGCTTTCGAACGGCTCTCGCGCTACTGTGATGTCATCCGCATTTCTGTGTTCTTCGTCATACAGGCTTGTTGAAGATGCGTAGAGCGACTGCCTTCCGGACGTAAAGTCAACACCAAACGCTGTAAAACTAATGCGTCAATCAATTAAAACAACATATCTACACAGACTGACACTGCAAAGTGACTTAAAATATTTTTGTTGGAATGGATTGGAACGAATTAGGGACGTACTCCTCGCTGGTAAGTCACATTGGTCTACGGCTGTAAGTACTTAAATGTAAATATGGTGAAACTGCAAAATATTGCATGAACTGTTGTAATAAGAACATACTGTTACTAATACAGTTAATAAGAAAGTTTACCGTTTAAAGTAACATTTAAGCGATTTTAGACTATTTGAGCGACAAAGATGCTAAAGTGAACTGTTTTCAGTGCGCATACGCGCACAAACTCAAAAATCACGCAAACGCATATTTTTTTGGGCTTGACAGGAGATATACGCACAATCTTTATTGTAATACCACAGTCTCTGCAAGTATTCTCATAAAAACAGTCGTTTATTATAAGTGAGAAGTTGATCATGTGTCAATGTATAGATCGCTTCTCCGTTGTTAAAGGGACAGTTCGTCTCATAAGAAATGCTTATGTTTGTGTCACTGTTAATCAATCTACATAAGACAAAAAGAAAATCACTTCTATAGCTTTAAAAAGATGAATTATATTTAATTTAAAGTATGAAAACGGTGTTATGTTAATTTGATACTGTTTTTCTACCTAATCAATAATTATTGGATCTTACTTTATTTGTAACTTTGTTCTTTTCTATTTTATATGCTTGTAATGTATTGATTTGTTGTTATTTTATTTTCCCACATCACTTTTTTGCTGATCTGAAAATTATTCAACCCATGACTCAAAAAACATAATGTAATTCATTTAACCAGTACTATGTTGTAAAATTAGGTATTTTTAAATTACATGTAGGCCTTCAGGTCCACCCTATTGCAAAACCAACTTAAAATTGTATGGCCTTGTGACTGATGGTCTGATTATGGCAAATTAAATTATTGCAGATGTAAAATAGTAAGGGAATTTTACTTGTTACAGCTTTCCACATTTATCAACCCATTTAATTAAATATGGTTTGTGTTACTAGTCAAATGTTTACATTTTAAATCTAAATTGTCCGTCAGAATTAAATAATTGAAATAATGGTCATGTATGTAATGGTGGGAATTTTGTTTCTGCGCACGTGGAGGGATGTTGAGTTCCTTCCTTCTTTTTTGTCCTTGGCCATTCACATGCCTGAAGAAAAAATAAGTTAAGTTACAGCATGTTCCCTAATGAGCCCATAATATTTATTCTGGGGGGGTCCTCCCACCTCGCGGCCCCATCAGAGGCCACATCGCCCCTCGAGCGCCCTTCTCACCTTTTTCACCCCTGACCCGTTTTCATGCCTGTTTAACACTGGAGATTTTCCTGTGTAAGAGTAACTCACTTTGGTGTGTTTGAGGGTGAAGTTAACTGGTTTAGTGAGGGTTGTGTTGGTGGTTTTAGGAAGAGTAGCTGAGATGACAGTGGACATCATTGTTTTATTTGTGTTATCTGATGTGATGAAGAAGTCTGGTTTCAGTAGGTCCTCCATTGTGTTGTAGCTCATGAAAGCCACAGCAGCTGATTCTGTGTTACAGAGACACAGAAAGATAACCCCATTTCTTTGATGTTTTTATTGCAAAGTGAGTCTAAACATTGCAGGTGTATTGTAAACATATTTCACAGAGTGAAATGCGGGATAGACAGACACCCCCACCCCACTACATTCCAGACATATACAGGAGGTGCTGAATAATGTTTCTGCTGATGGCTGCTTATAGACTGTAAAAAAAGATGGACGACACAACGTCGCCTCCCTCCATTGGAATGAATTGCAGCCAAATATGTCCGACCATGTTCGCCGCCAGCACGTTACGTAAAAACGTCAGTTTGGAGCCAAGGCATGCGCAGAAGGAATTGTCCGTGAAGCCAGAGGCGGAGTCGCGGTATCAAACTTCTGCCCAAGCGCTTGCGCACCCAATTCATGATAGGTGATCAAATACTTATTGTATGCAATAAAATGGAAAGTCATTATTAAAAACCATGCAATGTGATTTTCTGGAATTTTTTTATAGATTCTGTCTCACAGTTGAGGTGTACCTACGATGAAAATTGCAGATCTCTCCATTCTCTGTAAGTAGGAAAACTTGAACATTGGCAGTGTATCAAATACTTATTCTGCTGGGTTATTTTTAACCCAATGCTGGGTAATATTGGACAGAACACATGTTGGGTTAATAATTAAACACAGCATAGGTTTATTTATAACCCAACATGTGTTCTGTCCAAATATTTACCCAGTAAGTTTTTCTTTCTTGTACTTATTGAAGATTTTTTTTCTGTCTTAATAGAAGGGTTGTGTGCAAATATTGTTGATTGTACAGTCACTGGAACAGGATAGCATAAACATGTGGTGACTGTTTTATCGGTTAATATATGCAATTGCGACTGAATGGTATAAAAGGGGGTAGGTGTTAATAAGCTTAAGCTTCTACCTACCCTTTTTGAGCATCATTCCTATTTTTTTCTCTCCCTTTTTTGTTCCTTCTTTTTTTCTTACTTGTATTGTAATAAAATTTGTTATTATGTCGATTTTTATGTAATTAGATGCTCAAATAAACTAAATGATGATGATGATGAGCATTGGGTTGAAAATAACCCAGCAGAATTTAGAGTGTTTAGGGAAGTCATGGCACTCACTGGTCAAGTTTCCTGTGCCTTTTAGCAATTATTTGCGAGGCTAAAGTACTGAGTTATTTTTATTTTTGGGTGAACTATCCCTTTTACAGCTCTTATGAATACAATTAACTAATTTTATTTTTACAGATGAACTGAAACCATATGCATCTGCTTTCTGACAATGTGATGTAATAATAGTTATTGGCTGTGTACAGATTTTTTAAATGACAACTAGATTTTTTGCATACCTGTATTAAGGTTGTTCTTGGAGATCCCAATGAGATCAATGTCTATAGAAGCATTTGTTGTGTTGAGCTGAGGGATTTTATTTAAGGTGACATGCGGTCCAACCATAAAGACTTGTGCCTCTGATTTTTAAAGAAACACACTGATTTGTATTTCATCAAAAACATCAAAGGTTATTTCATGAGCACATTACTTCAGTTAGATTATATATTGTTTCAGTAATAGTTGTGTCTTTCTTACCTACAGTATCACAAGTGAAACTGACATTGTCATAGGTGTTTGTTGGCTTCACCAACATTGACACGAGCTTCTCACTGACTTTTAACACATCTGAAGCTTGTTTCTTTGGGTCACTGGATGATGAGTTTATCTTCTCTGAAGTAATGAAGACCATGTCCAAAAGTTTGGTTACATCCTAATTCGGTAAATAAGGAACCCACTGAGCAAAGCGTCATAAAAAGACGTCATTTCGACGTCCCATGAGGAGCCAGAATGAAAGTTTTTATGACGTCTTTTTATGACCTGTTCTGAACATCCACGCAAAGTAAAACTATTTAAAATGTGGCCTTTTTAAACATTATATGTGTATATATAATCTTTATATATGAATAAATGTTAAAATTTTTTGCTTATAGATAATTCCCAAATATACCAGTTCCACCTCAAATATCTGCGTCTGCAATCTTGCTCTCTCTCTCTCTCTCTCTCTCTCTCTCTCTCTCTCTCTCTCTCTCTCTCTCTCTCTCTCTCTCTCTCTCTCTCTCTCTCTCTCTCTTGCGCTCTCTCTATCTCTCTCTCTTTCTCTCTCTCTCTCTCTCTCTCTCTCTCTCTCTCTCTCGCTCTATCATTCAATAATTGAAGTGAAGTGATGTGAACTTCACTCTTCCTCCCACACTTGCTCTCACTGGATAATTGTTACATGTACATTCTCTAAAACAATGTCATCACCATTACAAAAAGTTGTTTTAACAAAGCATTGTTTTGAAGTAGGACCATACTGACTAAACAAACCAAATTCACTCTATTTTTTGTCATTTCTACCTGCTCGTTTTTGAGAATTTACAAGATTCTGATGTTTTATTGAACATGTTTTGTCACCATCATGGTGATCAGTGTTTCCTTTAGTTGGGTAGTTTGACTCTTTGTTTTTTTATTATAGTGTGTGTGCTTGATGATGGTGTGTTTTAAAACACATTATTATTACACCGAGTGTTTGTTACCAATGCAACTTACTTGTAGCTTCACATTAATTACATTGATGGTCAGAAGTGATGATATAATATAACATAACTGAACTAACAACACAGATAAGGCATCATAAATTTAGTTTAGAAGTAAACCTCTGTCTCAGTTTTGTTTGGAGCTGCAATCAACATACTTCGGTGCATACTGCTGCCTACTGTAACTGAAAATGAAACCTCGTGGCTGTAATCAAAAATCTAAAGTCTAGATTTTTTTGACACAGATGCAGACATCAAGAATCAGCTCATGAATCACAACGATGGTGAGATTTCTAAATGTTGCAATGCATTGCACCAGCATATTATAAAACTCATGAGTCCAGAGAGTGTCACCACTGTTGTGATTCATGGGCTGATTCTTGATGTCTGCATATGTGACAACGAAATCTGGACTTTTAATTGTATATAAGCGCTTCCCAGTGGTGGTATGAACCTCAATAATAAGTTGGATGTGACACCTCAAATCAATTGAGAAATTGAGACAATACTTCATGGTTTACAAAATGAATTTACAGACTTTACATATGTGGTATTACTCTTGGTAAACTTTGAATGAAGTTGTAAGATCCACATGTGAGTTTTGTTCATAACAAATTTTCTTTGCAGCAATTAACATGCTTTAGCAAACACTCTTACAACGACCAAACACTACTATGAAAACTCAAAGAGTCAAGCTGCCCAGCTAAAGGAGTCACTGATCGTCATTATGGTGACAGGGGATTTTCAATAAAACGTCAGCATATACATCTCTGTTAATTAAAGAGAGAGAGAGAGAGAGAGAGAGAGAGAGAGAGAGAGAGACAGCATTTAAGGTGGAACTTTATCTATGAGCGGTGCTATGTTTTTGAACACACATTCATATATAAAGATTACATTATTTTATCAGCTTAACAAAATTTTTCTACAAAAATACACGTGATGTTTATGTTTTTTGACTCAGAACTCATTTACCACATTTGTATAAAATATTTTTGTATTGATTTCCCGAACCCCTTTTGGACGTCTACCTGACATCCAAGAGGGGTCATAGTCAGACGTCCAGATACTGTACCAGATCTGCACGTTGTATAGACGTACAGATAAGGGCCTGGACCAACCGACCTAATATAGACATATTCTGCACGTCGAGCGGACGTCTCATGTTTAGTGGGAAAGGGCTAAGGTTGCAAAAAGATGCCATTAACAAGAGTTTCGTTGCAAAACGAGATAACCACTGATTTTTAATTGTTCAGAAATCTCGTTTTTTGGTTGTGCATTCCAATTAATTTCAATGCAACTGCAGTTGGTTTGTTTTGATTTAAACCTTCATAACTTAAAAAATACAGCTAAGTAGCACCATAAAACAAAATAATAACATGATAACATAATAATAATTATTTCGTTTTGCAACGAAACTCTTCAAATATTTGTTGCATCAATAAAAAAATATATTTTGTCTTCGATAGACTTACTGTTAAATTGAGAACTGTAATATTCTCTATCTGGTCCAGGAGATTCTGTACACACGAAGTCCCCTGTGGACAAGAACATAACAGTTGACCAAGGCCTAGTCCACACGGACACGGGGATCCCTATAACCAGAGTTTTTCCTCCTACGGTTTAAAAAAAAAACCTCCACACATGCTCAGTTTAAAAGAAATCTCTGCCTACATGAACACGCAAAAACACGTGATCACGTGCTGTCAAGAGCATGCCACACCAGCAGGCGGTGATATAACCCTATTCATAAAGCCACGTTTATACAGAGAAACTGTGACTGGAGAAGGATGATGGAGACAAGGATTAGAATAAACTATACATTTTTATAATATAACACAACAAAGGAACAGGCACACTGGCAAAACTCACATGTAACATAGACGAGATCAGACAGAGGCAAAGTGAAAACACAGGGGACATAGCATTAAAATCAGACTTTTTCCATGTTTAAGTGCTATAATTGGGTCCCCAGTGCTTCTATCAACCTAGAAAATGTAATAAAGATCAACCCAGTAACTTTGTTTGGGTAAGCCATTTAGTGCAAGCATGTGAAAAATTAGGTCGTTCAGATTTCGCCTGTTTTGTGAGATAGGTAGCAAGGCGAATTATAATAATACCACCCCCTTTATCTGCACTATTCAACCACGCATTGCCACTTTGTAGGTGTGAGCAAAAATAGGTCATTGAAATTTGGCTTTCATTACGATGTCATAAAGGGCGATTTATAGTCGTGCGTAGGTCCTACGGCGTAGCTACGGCGTATGCTATCCGTAGCCTGTGCGTAGCTCTGCGTAGCCTGACGCGCACCTCACAAAATTTCTAACAGCGCGTCGGCTCTACGCGGACCGTAAGCGCTGTGATTGGTCCACCAGAACCCCTCCCGTCAGGTAAAAAAACTGCGTCATAGGTATTTCCGTTTGAGACGGTGAAAACAAAGATGAGCCAAGTTGAGGAGTGATTAAACTCAAACTGAAACATAAGTCGCTGTTTATTTACTTCCATCATTGCTGGTCTTCTCAAATTATACACAACAAGTTGCTATTTCTTCTTCGTTTGTGGGTTTACTTGCTTAGCTTCTTCTTCTGTGACGACTTCTGCTGCTACTGTGGTTACACGCGTGATTACTGCCATCCAGCGGTTTCGCGTGTGTTTGCACGTCGACGCGGACGGCGACGCACATGTATAAATGAAAACCGACGCGGAACCTGCGCCGTCGCTGCTGCGCCGTGGGACCTACGCACGACTATAAATCGCCCTTAAGGATGTCTTATTAGAATAATACCGCCCCCTTAATCTGCACTATCCAACCACTGCACTGCCATTTAGTGCAGCGAGAAAGAGGGAGAAAAGAAGCACTTGACAGCACAATTGAGTTTCAGTTACAACAAATCACCATCATTGTGATCAGTATTTGGACTTCATCCGCTCATTTGCATTTTAAATGTCACACCCAAAAATGGCTCAATTTTGCTCAGGCCTACAAATTTGCAATTTTAACATGCTGTAATTAAAGGGGTCATAGCATGAAAATGTTAGCATTGCCACTTTGTAGGTTTGAGCAACAATGTGTCGTTTTGGGTGTGTTTTTTAAAATGCAAATGAGCGGATGAAGTGCAAACACTGATCACAATGATAGTGGTTTGTTGTAATTCAAACTCAATTGTGCTGTCAAGTCCTTCTTTTCTCTTTCTTTCTTGCTGCACTAAATGGCAGTGCAGTGGTTGGATAGTGCAGATTAAGGGGGCGGTATTATTCTAATAAGATATCCTTATAACATCATAAGGAAAGCCAAATTTCAATGACCTATTTTTGCTCACACCTACAAAGTGGCAATGCTAACATTTTCATGCAATGGCCCCTTTAATTATTTGTGGGATATGTTGAGCTAAAACCTCACTTACGCACTCTGGGGACACCAAAGATTTATCTTACATCTTAAAAAATCTCATAATATGACCCCTTTAAATACATAGGGAAGATTACAAGTAACAGGTGTTGACAATTCAACAAATGGTGAACAGGTGATGATGATTATATAATAATTCAATGATGAAAAGAAGTCCAGACTTTGACAGTGAGGCCCTGTTTACACGTACATGGTTATTTTGAAAAACTGAGACATTTCCCTTCGTTTGCGCCCTTCGTTTACACGGAGAACTCGCCTCTGAATCAGATTCTTTCTAAAAAACTCCGGCAAGAGTGGAGATTGGGAAAATCTTCGTTTACACGGTTGTATGTAAACTAAGAAAAACGGGTGTTTAGCCAGCCAACGTCACAGTATGCGCCAGAGCTCGCACCTACGCCAAAAGTGCGACCATGTTCAAAAATAGATACAGGAAGTGATTTGTTGCTGTTTTCAGGATTCTGATTGACTTACGTGGGCTTGAGCTTCTTGTTACATGCCACCTAGAGGTTTGGCATGCTCTTGAAGGTAGGCCTGGCAAACTCGATTCCTTTTAAGGATCCGGGTTACTGTGAGTCACTCACTAAAATGATCCGGGTTGTGTGAGTCACTTGAATCATTTGACTCAGTATTGCTAAATCTGCAGGAAAACTCGGTACACACCCACTTGTAACCGGCTGATCCACGCGACTCGAGATTCTCAGAGCCAGAAACATGCAGACTCGCAGACCATGGGACTCATGAGACTTCACTCCCTCTACAGATCCACTAACCGGCTCCGGCTGATCTGCGCGAATCAGCCGGTCAGTGCATCTATAGAGCGACTGAAGTTTCCTCAAAAGCAAATCCACAACAAAAGCCTTTCACTTCTGAAAAACATGCTTATAGGTTTTAGGTTTTGTATGAATGGTTGACCATTTAAAAAATAAGCCTAATAATAATAGCAAAATAATATAGAGAAAATATAGAAAAAAACTGTGTCCTGATTATGTAGCCCCCGAGCCGGAGAGTCTCGAGTCTGTAATGTTTCCAGCAGATCTGCGAATCTGCAGTGCTTCCGGCTCTTATTCGAGAGACAGTTCGCGCGGATCAGCGGTTACGGATCAGCTGGTTACGAGTTGAGAGATTCTCGAGTCAGAGCAGATCCGCATGTCTCTCGAGTCCGCATTGTTTCCGGCTCCGAGTGAGAATCTCAGGTCAGTTCGCGGCTCGCGCGGATCAGCAGGTCTCTCGAGTTTGCAATGTTTCCCGGCTCTGAGTGATAATCTCGGGTCAGTTCTCGCGCAGATCAGCCGGTTATGAGTGGATCTGTAGAGCGAGCAAAGTCTTATTAATAATGTTGAAAGAGGTTTGTGTGTGTGGTGGCGCTATGGTTTTACATTGAATTGTAGTAGGACTCAACTGATCCGGGTTAATGATACTAGAGACTCGCGACTCATGAGTTAATTTAAAGATCCGGGTGAAAGATCCGAATGAGTCACGACACAAACAGGTCTACTTGATGGCTTATATCAGGGGTGGGAAACTCCTGGTCCTGAGGGCCACAGCCCTGCAGAGTTTAGCTCCAACCCTAATCAAACACAGCTGAAAAATCTAATTGAAGTCTTCAGGACTGTTTGGAAATGACATTCAGGTGTGTTCGATTAAGGTTGAAGCTAAACTCTGCAGGACTGTGGCCCTCGATGCCCACCCCTGGATTATATAGATGGGTACGTGTCAATAAACACTTTTCTGAGAACTGACATGTGTGCACAAAGTTATTTTTGAAACCGGAGAGGTTGAAATGTCCATTTATGAAAATAGTTGCCCACGTGTAAACGTAGTCTTAGAAAATCAGTGAAAGTAAATGAACAGAAAACTTTATACTAGAGGTCTGCACGGGACTGTTTTTTGTTCCGTTCCCATAATGCTGAGTTCAGACCAGCCACGGTAAAGGCATCAAGCGCGAGTGATTTCAATGTTAAGTCAATGTAAAGATGCGTTGATGCGCGGCTGGAGGTCTCGCAACGCAAATTTGACCCCTCAAACGTGGCTTGTGTGAACTCACGGTAAGGTTCTATTATACACACTTAAAGGGGCAATGGCATGAAAATATGAATTTTTCCATGTTTAAGTGCTATACTTGGGTTCCCAGTGATTCTATCAACCTAGAAAATGTGAAAAAGATCATCCCAGTAACTTAGTTTTGATAAACCATTCTCTGCAAGCACGTGAAAAATTAGGCCATTGAAATGTTGCTCTCCTTATGATGTCATAATGAGATCATATTATAATAATACCACCCCCTTTATCTACACTATCTATCCACGGCACAGCCATTTAGTGCAGAGAGAAAGAGAGAGAAAGAAAATAATTGAGTTTCAGTTTCAACAAACCACCATCATTGTGATCAGTGTTTGAATTTCATCAGCTCAATTGCATTTTAAAGAACACACCCAAAGCGACACATTTTTGCTCACACCTACAAAGTGGCAATTTTAACATGTTATAATAGATTATCTATATCAGAGGTGGGCAACTCCTGGTCCTGAGGGCCACAGCCCTGCAGAGTTTAGCTCCAACCATAATCAAACACAGCTGAAAAATCTAATTGAGTCTTCAGGACTGTTTGGAAATGAAATTCAGGTGTGTTCGATCAAGGTTTAAGCTAAACTCTGCAGGACTGTGGCCCTCGATGCCCACCCCTGTTCTATATGGTATTTTTATGGTGTAAAATCCATGTGCCAGGAGTAAAAGTCCTCCCCAGTATTTTGTTCCAATCACCTGGATTTGCTAATTAGCACCGTTTTTTCAGCAGGAGGTGACCTCCTGACTCGTTGGTGTTTTAAGCCCTCAACGAAGCCTTCAAGGCAGCGCTGCCTGGAAGGCACTCCCTGTGCCCGGAGCGTTTCAGCCAATCACAGCACTGGTGCTAGATATTGAGCCTTCCACCAGCTTCTGGCAGTTTGAGCTCACCGTTGGTCAGGTGAGTAGCGCAGATATGCTAAGATAGGAATGTGACTGTGTTTGAATTCAGCTCGGAGTGTTTTGAGCGTTTAAGGGACGTGTTACCTTGATTTCATGTAACCGTGGCACAAATGTTTTGTGTCAGTTTCATGTATTGGTTGCTCGATTGTTTTTTCTATTTTCTTACCGCTGTTGCTTGTGATTGGGGTTAGAACAACTTTCTGTTACATAAAATGACATCCTCACCTTAACCCCACCTTCTGGGTTATTCTGACAAATAAACATATAAACCAATGCTTAAAATGACTCCGCATTTATGGCAAACGCAACTTCATCCTCGCTCAAAACATTTTAAAAATCAGACGAAAGCCACAAATGTAAGCCCCAATCGACAATGGCAAGAAAATATGAAAAACAATTGCGCAACCAATACATTACACTAGCACGAAAAAATTCGTGCTACGGACACGTGAAAACGCAGTAACACCGCATTTAAACGCTCGAAATATTTCGAGCGGAATTAAAAAACAGTCACATTCTTATCTTACGATATATCTGCACTACTCACCTGACCAACGGTGAGCTCAAACTGCCAGAAGCTGGTGGAAGGCTCGATATCTAGCACCAGTGCTGTGATTGGCTGAAACGCTCGGGGGACGGGGAATGCCTTCCAGGCAGAGCTGCCTTGAAGGCTTTGTTGAGGGTTTAAAACACCAACGAGGCAGGAGGTCACCTCCTGCTGAAAAACTGCGCCAATTAGCAAATCCAGGTGATCGGAACAAAACAATGGAGAGGACCTTTACTCCTGGCACATGGATTTTACACCTCTGCTTGTGACATGGCCCCTGTAAAGTTAATTTTATTAGGGAGAGAGGTTGTGTATAACAAATATTTCAATTATCTTTAATCATCTTGTCAATAAAAATATTTTAACATTGTACTGTCAGAAAAAATAAATGAAACACAATGTCTGTCACTTAAACTATTAGCAAAATTGGCATGCAACTTTATTGCGAAATGAATTTATCTTTTAACCAAACTTTTTAACTGACATATTTAACAAAAGAATATTCCAGTGATGTTTTAAGCATATCACCTTCATGATTGCTGAATTATGCTGCTCTTTAAATTTACATAATCTAGTTGTTAGCTAGTAAAGAAAATCTCCCAACTTACTGTGCAATTTGTAAGCTGTGTTATATTTAAACCTGAAACAAATCATAAACACAATAAAAATTACAGCCATGTAACAAATCAATAATATACAGAATTTTGAAGATGAGCATAATCTCAGTTCTGTATATTATAAACTTCCATGGTGTAAGATGCATTGCACAGTTTGCATGGTGAAAAATAAAATGTAAAACAACAAACAACTATTAATCTTACCAGGTTTGTTGATTGCTGGTATAATATGTATGTAGGTTTTGTTTACGCTGTCAACATCTGAAATTGTTTGATTAAATGCAATAAATGAACAGAAACACAACAATCACAAATGAAACACAAGAATCACAGACAAAGAAATTACCTGCACAGTAAGCAGCACATCTAGTTGGCTTAACAAACTCATAGACATAATAACCACCTGTGCAGGCTTTGACTCGAATGGGAAATGACTCATAATAGCAGCAGTAATTGCCCCAATTACCACAGACATCTCTTGTGACCAATCCATCCTCAGGTTTTGGGTGTCCACCTCTTAGCCACAGTGGGATGTTAGTAGGCCTACCACACATATATTTTTCAACACATGTTTCTGACATTCGAATGTTCTGACCATTAAGGTAAAGCCGATACCACCCGACCCAGTTGACATTTCTGTCACATATAGAGGAGGATTTATAGTTGCTGGATCTTCTTAAATCTTTCAACACAGTGTAGTTGTTGCAGGGGTCAGCAGAGATATCATCTGTTTAATAAAAACATTGTTTTCTTAAAAAGTTTAAAGCTTTTTTTCTCTTCGCTGTGAGTCATAACTAAGAAAAGCTGTACTGATTAACAAGCAGCACATATACAGCATAAAACACAGCTCGTCTAGTAGATTTCAGCATTTTAATAGATTTAAAGACTACATTTACATGTTTCATTTGTTGTTATGATCTGTTTCTTTGATTTTACATTTATTAGTAGAACATGTTTTCTACAAGAACTACTTGTATAACTATACATTTTAAACACCGTTTTATCATTTTACTTCATAAACAGATATAAATGCTCTCATATTATCTATTCAACACTAAAGATCAGCTCATTCATTCATAGATGGGTCTGTGACTTTTGGGTTTAATAAAGTTGAATTACCTGCGCAGTATGCAGAGCAGTTGTAAGTTGGTGTAACAAACTCATAGACATAAAAACCACCTGTGCAGGCTTTGACTCGAATGGGATTTGACTCATAATAGCAGCAGTAACTACCTGCCTGACCACAAACATCTCTGGTGACTTCTCCATCCTCTGGTTTTGGGTGTCCACCATTTAGCCACAGTGGGATTTGAGTACCACATCTATTCACTGCAACACAATATTCTGGCATTTGAGTGCTCTGGCCATTAAGATAAAGGCGATACCAGCCGACCCAACTGACAGAGTTGTCACACATGAAGGAGGAAGAATAATAGTTGGTGGATCTCCTGGAATCGTTCAGCACAGTGTAGTTGTTGCAAGGTTCTGCAGAGAGATAAACTTTTATAAAAACACTGTTTTCTATGGAGTCAATTAAGATTAAGAATCGCAAAAGAAAATAAAGCATTGAAAGAATAAATACAGTATTGCAAAGGAAAATTAAATTTCACAAATAAAAATAAAGCAGAGCAAAAATAAAAATATAAATGAATGCAACAATCAATGACTGCTGTTAAACAAAATTCACTCTGCAATTCAACAATGATTTCGCAAACCAAATATTTCATTTGCAACTCTGTTATAACAACTCTGTGTTTCAATCAACTGTGTTTTTGCGATGCTGTTTCCATTTGCGTTTCAATTTTCTTTGCGCTTCACGTTTTGGCGTCTTTGCTCAATACTTCATTTTTCTTCATTACTTTAGAATCACTTCATTTACAGTTTTTTTTTATTTATGATCTTCTTTAATTTATTTCACAGGAGTACATTAACAGCTTTTTAAACTAAACATTGCATTTCTTTTTCATTTAAGGCAGAGGTTCTCAACTCTGGCCCTTGAGATCCACTTTCCTGCAGAGTTTAGCTCCAGCCCTGATCAAACACACCTGAGCAAGGTAATCAAGTTCTTCCCCTGCAAGTAAGCCTACAATGGCCCTTTATGGGCCCACTTAGGGCTAGTCTAAGGGCCCCGCGCAGGTTTGCTCATTGGCAAAACGTTGGCCCTTTAGCGCTGGCCCTGCGCAGGCAGCCCTCACTTAGCCCCCAGGAAGCCCTCATACAGAAAAATCCCCAGAGTCAAATAAACACCGCTGGATGTATACATTGTCCCATCCCACAGAGTGCCAAAAAGCAACAACGAAGCAGAACCAAAAGCTCCGTTATCCTTTTTCTCAACATCTCCGTCTGAAATATAAAACTGCACCCTACATCTTACCTGTAGAGTCACCTTCCTAACCTATGTTAAGATGTTGGCTGTTTCATTCAAAGTCACCATTACTGTGATCAGTGGTTGCTTCAATCGGACTTTGACTCTTGACCGTTGGCTTGTTAGTGTTTTCTAACTGCTATATCTAAGTGTGTTTCTTTGTTATAGCAAAGAAAAGGCAATTGTAGTTGAATATTGATGGTTGATACATAAACGTTGTCAAACATAATCATTTAATGAACAGATTTATTAATATAGTTTTCCCCCCTCATCAGAAGCATCCTTTTCTGTTAATAATGAAATACTACAGTGTAAGGTCCAGAACTCTCATAGCAGTTTATCTTTCTGAAGGATTTTGATAGTTTGCACACAAACATTAACCATTGCACAATGTAGATGCACAGACATCAAGAATCAGAGTATGAATCTCAACAATGGTGACAAAGAAAATGGTAAAAAAAAGGTCATTATTTATTCATGCCGCAGTGCATTCTGGGAGTTCTGGATGAGATTTGTAATTTGTTGATACCCAGCATGCATTGCAGCATGAAGCTTTTCGTTTTATTGTCACCATCATTGTGATTCACACTCTGATTCTTGATATCTGCGCATCCACATTGTGGAGCAGCCAATTTTAAGTGTCAGTGTTTCAAAATTCTTCAGAAAGACAAACTGCCAAGAGAGAGCTCAATCTCACACTATAGTATCACATTGTCAGAGAAAGATCCTTCTGTTAAGCGTGCAAACAATAAATTAATACATAAGTTTTTATATGATGATGTTCAGACTTTATTTACTGAACTGACCACCACCAAAGGATCGCATGCTGCTATAACAAACATGTTTTAAACACACAAAGTTATAGCAATCAAAAGACTGAACAAGGCAAGAGTCAAGAGTCAAGTTCAACTAAATCAAACACCGATCACAATAAGGGTGACTCTAAATGAAACAAAATCTAAACCTAAAGTAAGAAAATGACTCTACAAATAAGATGCAAAATGCAATTTTAGATTTCAGACAGAGGTGGTGAGAAAGGGGATAACAGCTGTTTTAATTCTGCTTCATTGTTACTTTTTAACACTCTGTAAGATTGGGACAATATATACATCCAGCAGTGTTCATTTAACTCTGGGGATTTCTCTATGTGAGGGCTTCCTGGGGGCTAAGTGAGGGCTGCCCATGCAGGGCCGGCGCTGGGGGGCCAACGTTTCGCCGGTGGGCGAACCTGTGCGGGGCCCTTGGGCTATGCCCATACAGGCCCATCGTAAGCTTACTTGCAGGGTCAGGAATACCAGAAAATTGCAAGCAGGTGGGTTTGGTCAGGGTTGGAGCTGGGCTCTGCAGGGGGGTGGATCTCGGGGGCCAGGGTTGAGAACCTCTGATTTAAGGCATATAAACATATGCTTCCCTGATAGCACACATACATCTCGAAGACGTCTATTAGATGTCTGCTTTTACATCTGCAAGACATATTATTTAGATTGTTTGCTCATCTGCAATACGTCTCTGAGACGTTTCCTAAAAGATGTCATATAGACATATTGAAGACGTCTGCAAGACGTTTTTGATTTAGAATGTATGTAAAGCAGCTCTTTCTAAGACCTTTATAAGATGTTTTTACACACCAGATGTATTCCAGACCTCCAGATCTTTACCAGACATCTTGCAGACGTACCTGTGCTATCTGGGTTTCTTCTACATCAGGGGTGGGCAACTCTTGGTCCTGAGGGCCACAGCTCTGCAGAGTTTAGCTCCAACCCTAATCAAACACAGCTGAAAAATCTAATTGAAGTCTTCAGGACTGTTTGGAAATGAAATTCAGGTGTGTTCGATCAAGGTTGAAGCTAAACTCTGCAGGACTGTGGCCCTCGATGCCCACCCCTGTTCTACATGATAAACTGGCTGGAAGCCTTGAAGTAAAGCATTCACAATCATGGCTTGACATAAACACTAGCTAACTTGCCCAATGCAAGTGGATTTCAGCGTTGACATCTAACACAGTTAAACACTTAAACACTTTATGATGTTTTATTAACGTAGTTCGGGAGGAGCACGTCAAATAAACCACTTAAGTACTTCCAGCTGTCTATAATCAGTAATCAACAGATACTCTAGTACCACCAGATGTCCTCAATCAGTAATCATCATATCTACCCAATCAGGACAAAGGCAAGCCATATATAAGTCACAGTTTGACTCTGCAAAGATCCTCTGCAGTCTTCAGAAGCTCTAGACCATGGGTCTCCAAACTTTTTGTTAGCAAGGGCTACCACAATGGATAAAATAATCTGGAGGGCAACTTTTTGATATAGTCTACTCAAAAATGTTTGTTTTACTTGTTAATATGTTTTAGTATTGTTTAAAATGTTAACATACATAAACCAATCCAAGCTAATATAGAAAATATGTAATAAATAAATATTACAATAGTCTATTAATAGAATGTGCTTAGACCCTTGCTCTAGAGTAGATGTTGCAGTCTCCAGCACGGCCAGATCATGCTATGGATCATCAGCAACAGCCATCGGCAACGCATGGCAACCTCGCAGCGTGAGCATGGCTCCGCTAGCGGCTCAGACCCAGGATCCTTCTCATTCTAATCATGTTCCGACTGGAAACTGTAGAGCGAGGCTGCCTTCGCTACCGGCACAGGCCCGGACACCCTATTTGCTTCCTTCTTCCATTATTCGCCATTTCAAAGCGTGAGCATGTCTCCGCTAGTGGAACAGGCTTCTCCTTCTAATCCTGTACTCTGGCTGTGGCCTAACCGAACACTGTAGCGTGAGGCTGCCTCCGCTACCGGTACAGGCTCGGACCACCTATATTCTTCTCTTCCTCAGCTTCCTCCTTCCATTATTCGCCATTCCTAAGCGTGAGCATGTCTCCGCTAGTGGAACAGGCTTCTCCTTCTAATCCTGTACTCTGGCTGTGGCCTAACCGAACACTGTAGCGTGAGGCTGCCTCCGCTACCGGTACAGGCCCAGACGCCCTATATTCTTCCCTTCCTCAGCTTCCTTCCATTATTCGCCATTCCTAAGCGTGAGCTTGTCTCCGCTAGTGGAACAGGTTTCTCCTTCTAATCCTGTCCTCTGGCTGTGGCCTGACTGAACACTGTAGCGTGAGGCTGCCTCCGCTACCGGTAAGGGCCCGAACGCCATATATTCTTCTCTTCCACAGCTCCCTTCTTCTATTCTCCTGCCCCCCAAGCGAAAGCCTACCTCTGCTTGGTGGAATTTGTAAAAAGTGTGTAGGACGTTTTCACCAGCAGGTGGTGCCATATCTAGGCTTTTCTAGTGCTTAGAAATAGTGAATCATTGTTGAAGCAATTAGATTCGAAGCTTCGCTTTACCATCAGTATTCATTGCCCGGCCTCGAGCACAGTTTAAACCCGGCTACGTTGAAAGCCTCCCGTCCCAAAATACTATTTGTGACGACTAATGATGTCTGTTTAGTTTGTGAACGAATCATTATCTTGAACTGGTTCTTTAAAGGGGACATATTATGAGATTTTTTTAAAGATGAAAACTAAGTCTAAAATAGGTCTGAACAAAAGTGTGCCGTTTTGGGTGTGTCATCCAAAATGCAAATGAGCGGACGAAGTGCAACCACCGACCACAACGACGGCGGCCCGCCGCAACCGAAACTCAATTGTGCTGTGAAATATTTTATCTCTCTCCTTCTCTCCATACTAAATGGTTGTGCTGTGGTTGGATAGTGCAGATAAAGGGGGCGGTATTACCTTATTCTGACATCACAATAAGGGCCAAATTACAATGATCTATTTTTCACATGCTTGCAGAAAATGGTTTACCAAAACTAAGTTATTGGGTTGATCTTTTTAATATTTTCTAGGTTGATAGAAGCACTGGGGACACAATTATAGCACTTAAACATGGAAAAAGTCAGATTTTCATAATATGTCCCCTTTAAGGCAAACAAGTTAAAACCGTTCCCCAATTCGGACTGAATAATTTTAAACATTTGTGTCTCCAAACAGCAACGATCCAGAAGTTACTCACTTTCAGACCTGCTCAACAGCCACCCCGACTTGAAATAAGACAATATTCCCGTTCATAATCTGTATCCACCATACATCTTGGGCATGCATGTAACGAATAGTAAATGTTCAACATCAGTACGCTTCCATGCTGATACCATTTTGCATAAACTGAGGAGATGACTGACGGGCAAAATGTAAGTTTATTTAACATTAACATAAAATGTATAAAAAAAATCAAAAAAAAAATCACACAATATCAGCCAGTGGTCTGTTATATTAAACAGGGTTTTCATTAAAACATGTAACAAGGTGTTAACCCTAGTGGCGCAGGTACACCTCGAAGACGTCTATTTGATGTCTGCGTTTACATCTGCAAGACGTATTTAGATTTTTTGCTCATTTGCAACGTGTCTCTGAGACGTTTCCTGAGGGATGTCATGTTGACATGTTGAAGATGCCTGCAAGACGTTTTTTAATTTAGAATGCATATAAAGCAGCTCATTCTTAAACCTTTGTAAGATGTTTTACACACCAGATGTGTTCCAGATCTCCAGATCTTTAACAGACATCTTGCAAACGTACCTGTCTGGGAAACGTCATACGTACACGCATTCAACTTACTGTCATATAAAGATTATATTTTAGTTACTTAAACACGGCTTTTGATAAACGCTATCCAAGATTTTCTCTTCACTATTATAACATTGATCAAGTTGTAACCCTGATCAAAAACATCAGTCTTGGTGCTCGGCTGGCAAAGTAGGTATCACCTGTGCATTTAAAAGTGATGCTCAGTCATCTGGATTCATGGGATAGAGAATTTTTACTTGCCTGCAAAGATACCAGAGATTTTTTATATGCTTCTAGAAGCATTTGATGGGTTCTCCTTAACAACTTTGCAATTCCTACGTCGTTTACCTTTTAGATGATTTATTAAACATCTCGATCCCAGACTGCATTGGCTTGATGCTTAACCTGCAGCCACAAATTCATCCATCCATGATTTACAGCAGAACCGGACATGATAGCTTTTAAAAACAATATACAATTATCAACCTTGCGTGTGTGTATATATTGAGGTCGCGCACTTGCTCGTCCATGCATGCTTTGAATCTCTCATTCAGCGCCTGGAAGATCGTTTTCAAGTTTCATCTATCTTATTAACTTTTTAACACCACTCAAGTTCCAAACTTTATCTCTTAATAACCCCTTTTAACATTAAGCAAGTCCTGCATTTCATTTTCAAAAAAAAAAAAAAAAAAAAAAAAATTACGCAGTGGAATCGCCAGTGTTGGATGTATGCTGCTGGTGTTTATAAGAGTGCCACCAGACCTAGTAGTGGTGCCCGTGTGTGCGCTGGCGGAGTGGATTTGACGCTGGTGATTTTGCTGTGTTCAGATTCAAACAATTTTGAGATCGTTACGAATACAAATACAAACTCCGCTGCTCACCCCTAGTCCACATGCACTGACCATAAAACATAATACAATATACCATACAATACAAACTATACAAGTACACAAAACATTTATAATTTATAAATATCATTATTATCATTATTATTAACCAACATCAATTCAAAAGTCTGATCGACGTAGGTACGAGGATTTCTTAAAGCAACTAAATTTACACACAGCCAGCTATATTGTATACTCAATAAATTTCCTGCTGCAACAATTATGTTTTCCCTGCTCCCGCAGAAGTTTAGTTTTCAACCGCCGCAGTGATGTTTCCTATGCTCTAACGGAGGGTCAGTTTTTTCCACTGCTGCGGTAGTGATGCTTGCTCTAACCGCTTCCACATCAAAAAAGCGCACCAAACTCTTATCAGCAAACCAACTCTAACCCGTTCGATTGTCGGAGGGGCTTAGCCATACGATCGCAGGGAGTATTGAACTCTCTTAGAATGGTGCTAGAGCCCTCCCAATTGGTAATAACTTAACGTATTCAAGTCTACATCAACAGGGGCTTACCCGTCCAATCCCAGCGAGTATTGAACTCCCGTTGGACGCCGCAAAGCCCTCCCAATCTAAAATAACCAAACATTCACCTCGTTGTCAGCAAGGACTTACCATCTAATCGCAGTGTGTATCGAACTCCCGTCGGACGCCGCAAAGCCCTCCAAATCTAAAATAACCAAATGTACATCTCATCGACAGCGGGGGCTTACCCATCCGATCACAGTGAGTACTGAAGTCCCGTCAAATGCCATAAAAGTCCTCCAAATCTAAAATAACCAAACATCCATCTTGTCATCAGCGAGGGCTTACCCGTCCGATCGCAGTGAGTATTGAACTCCCGTTGGATGCCGCAAAGCCCTCCAAATCTAAAATAACCAAATGTATCAAAAATAACAAAAGGACACCAAGGCACTCTTCTTAATTATAAAACCGCTTTAATAAAGATGCTAGTTCATAATGGAACTTAAAAATACCACCAACATGTTTCGGCCTACATCCAGGCCTTCAAATGTACCAAATGTACACCTTATAGTCAGCAGGGGCTTAACCGCCTGATCACATTGAGTACTGAAGTCCTGACAGACGCCGCAAAAGTCCACCAAATCAAAAATAACCAAACATCCACCTCGTCATCAGCGATGGCTTACCCGTCCGATCGCAGCGAGTATTGAACTCCCGTCGGACGGGTTCCGATCGCAGCGAGTATTGAACTCCCGTCGGATGCCGCAAAGCCCTCCCAAATAAATTGTCCACCTCATCGCCAATGGAGGGCTTACCCATCCGATCGCAGTGAGTATTGAACTCCCGTCGGACGCCGCAAAGCCCTCCAAATCTAAAATAACCAAATGTATCAAAAAATAACAAAAGGACACCAAGGCACTCTTCTTAATTATAAAACCGCTTTAATAAAGGTGCTAGTTCATAATAGAACCTAAAAATACCACCAACATGTTTCGGCCTACATCTAGGCCTTCAAATGTACTAAATGTACACCTTATAGTCAGCAGGGGCTTAAACGCCTGATCACATTGAGTACTGAAGTCCTGCCAGACGCCGCAAAGTCCACCAAATCGAAAATAATCAAACATACACCTCGTCATCAGCGATGGCTTACCTGTCCGATCGCAGCGAGTATTGAACTCCCGTCGGACGGGTTCCGATCACAGCGAGTATTGAACTCCCGTCGGATGCCGCAAAGCCCTCCCAAATAAATTGTCCACCTCATCGCCAATGGAGGGCTTACCCATCCGATCGCAGTGAGTATTGAACTCCCGTCGGATGGGTTCCGATCACAGTGAGTATTGAACTCCCGTCGGATGCCGCAAAGCCTTTCTAATACAAATCGTCCACGTCATCGGCAAACGGGGTCTCACCCGTCCGATCGCAGCGAGTATTGAACTCCCGTCGGACGGGTTCTGATCGCAGCGAGTATTGAACTCCCGTCAGATGCCGCAAAGCCCTCCTGATTTAAATTGTCTACCTTATCATCAGTGAGGTGCTTACTCGTCCGATCGCAGCGAGTATTGAACTACCGTCGGATGGGTTCCGATCACAGTGAGTATTGAACTCCCGTCGGATGCTGCAAGACCTTCCCAGTATAATTCATTCACCCCATCATCAGTGAGGGCTTACTCGTCCAATCGCAGTGAGTATTGAACTCCCGTCGGACGAGTTCCGATCGCAGCGAGTATTGAACTCCCGTCGGATGCCGCAAAGCCCTCCTGATATAAATTGCCTACCTTATCATCAGTGAGGGCTTACTCGTCCGATCGCAGCGAGTATTGAACTCCCGTCGGACGGGTTCCGATCACAGTGAGTATTGAACTCCCGTCGGATGCTGCAAGACCCTCCCAATATAATTCATTCACCCCATCATCAGTGAGGGCTTACTCGTTCGATCGCAGCGAGTATTGAACTCCCGTCGGATGTCTCTGATTTCAGCGAGTATTGAACTCCCGTCGGAGGCCGTAAAAAGCCCTCCAAATATAAACCGTCCACATAATTTTCAACCGAGGCTTTCCTGTACAATCACAGTGAGTATTGAACTTCCGTCAGACGGTTCCAATCGCAGCGAGTATTGAACTCCCAACGGATGCATAGCAAACACAGCCAACATCAGCCTCATCATTTCTATTTTTGGGGGGTACAGTTCCCGGCTGCTGTCCGAATAAGTTAATTTTGCTTTTTGGGGGGATACTCTGCGTTCGGGCCCATTTCCGAGCTCAGAGCCCTCTCCCCGGACAGCACGCCAAATACGTTTACTAATTTAATCTTACCAACTTATTTGTAAGTGTGAACTCGTGAAATGATGTTTTATTAACGTAGTTCGGGAGGAGCACGTCAAATAAACCACTTAAGTACTTTCAGCTGTCTATAATCAGTAATCAACAGATACTCTAGTACCACCAGATGTCCTCAATCAGTAATCATCATATCTACCCAATCAGGACAAAGGCAAGCCATATATAAGTCACAGTTTGACTCTGCAAAGATCCTCTGCAGTCTTCAGAATCCCTCCACCACCCCATCACCTCTCACTCACCAGGTTAATTCCTAAACTGGGGGGGGGGGATACTCTGCGTTCGGGCCCATTTCCGAGCTCAGAGCCCTCTCCCCGGACAGCACGCCAAATACGTTTACTAATTTAATCTTACCAACTTATTTGTAAGTGTGAACTCGTGAAGGCATGTTGAAATTGACAAGTCTGATAATTATTGCAGACTGCTTTGTGTGCTCTCAAATCACTCTCGTGGTACTGTCTGTCTGCACAGCACTACAAGTCAAACACATCTTTATTTTTTTTAGTTTAGTTAGTGTTTATCATATAAAACATAATTTTACAGCAACATAATAGTGAAAAAGTTGACTATAGTGTGCATGACAATAGTAACTTTAGAAAACCACAAACCACAGTAGCTGGTGAGCAATAAGCCAAAAAGATCATGTTAAGCCGTGTTCAGAGTGCACTTAGTCATTAAACTCACAGTAACCCTTACACACCATCATAGACAACACAACACTTTCAGATACATTACCTGTTAAAGTGATTGTTGTATTGATGGAGTTAACATCTGAAAAGTTTGATAAAGTGTAGTTAATAAACAAAGACACAAATATCTTATAACAAATGTGACCTGATCCAGCAAAATGAGTCACAGTGACCCAAATTTCAAAATTGAGATTTTGGTATCAGTGAAAAGAGAAGACCATAAGCTTTCAAATGATATCCCAGTCAAAGGCATACCTTGAATGGTTTTAAAGATATAGACATTTGAATTAAGGTTGTCTGTCCTCTTTTTCTAACTAAAAACCTGAGAAAAACGCCTTTAAAGTTTTTGCCCGTTTTTTGTAGATATCTTTCAAAATCCATAGCATTTTTAAAGGGATAAACTATTTATTTTACAGCTTAATTTGACCAAAGACATTAATATAAATGCCATTACAGTAAACCAGGAAACTAGCTTATAAATCAAACAGAATGATGTTTATTGAAAATGTGAAGTAACAGAAAGGTTTCTGTGATGGTTGGGGTTTCAGTTAGGGGAAGGGAATAGAACATTACGTCTATGGAATGTCCCCACAAAACAATGTGTGTGTGTGTGTGTGTGTGTGTCCGCGCACGTGTGTGTGTGTTCGCGTGTGTGCGCGCGCGCGTTCGCGTGTGAGAGAAATTGAGAGGCAGAGAGACAAGCAAAAAGAAAACAATAATGCTTGCCTATGTAATCATATCTTTGTGTAGGTTAGTTGACAATAACACTGTAACCAATTCAAAAAGGAGTTAAATAGGAGAGGAGAGTGATGTGAGTATGACAGGAGGATGGCTGGACCAATCGCGTGCCCCGGGGTTTCCCATTGACAAATGATCAGCCTTTATGAAGATTTCTGATTGGCTCTAAAACAACGTGTAACACCATATTTGGAGAGAGAGTGACGTTTCAGGGCCAGGGGATCCCCCGAAATGCTCGGAGGTGAGGAGAGGATTTGAGAGAAGCAATGTTCATTTCCAGCGAATTTAGTAAAACTGTTTCAACTTTAATAGTCATTTAAACACCTTTACTCAATTATTTGGACTACGAAACTTTGGGAGATTATTTTTTAATGTCTGTTCTTTGATATTAGCTAAAAATATTTTTTTTTGATAATTTCATTGTTTTTCCACATTATCGGCTCATATCTTAAAACGGAACGTTGCGACTTCCGACTCATTTCGCCAGAGCGGGTCACAAATATCAAATTTTGAGTCATGAACAGTCCCTGATAGCCACTGGATGCTGTAAGGAACAGGACCGCATCCGCAAAACGATAGAGCCGGACTCGTTCCTGAGTCCAAACCAGAGGCGGACAATCCATGTGCCATGAGTAAAAGTCCTCTCCAGTATTTTGTTCCAATCACCTAGATTTGCTAATTAGCACAGTTTTTCAGCAGGAGGTGAGCTCCTGGCTCGTTGGTGTTTTAAGCCCTCAATGGTCCTGTCCCAAATGGCACACTCCGGACTTGTAGTCCTCCTCAGAGTCCACACTTTGATGACATCACGTAGTCCAGACTTTAGGGACCCTTAATGCGAGTCCACGTGGGTGCAACGGAGTCGTATTTTGGGACAGACTCGAGCGTCACACCGGAAATAGGTAGAGAAGTTGCCCGTCAGTGTGAGCTCCTCCCTTCCGTCGTCTGATTGGTCTGATTGCTCTTTCGCAAGGACTTCTGGGTTGGTAAAGAGTGCGAAGCCTGCTGCAGTGCGGGCTTCGCTGAAGACCGCATCAAGGGGGCAAAGGAGGCGCTGATGAGCACACTTCAAAGCGTAAAAATGACAGATGGGACACCCTACGGACTCGTGGACTAAGCGAGCACGCGCAATTTAAGACCACGAGACCGAAAGTCCACATGAAGTGCGCCATTTGGGACAGGGCCAATGAAGCCTTCAAGGCAGTGCTGCCTGGAAGGCACTCCACGTGCCCCGGGCGTTTCAGCCAATCACAGCACTGGTGCTAGATATCGAGCCTTCCGCCAGCTTCTGGCAGTAAGAAGTCACCGTTGGTCAGGTGAGTAGCGCAGATATGGTAAGATAGGAATGTGACTGTTTTTAAACTCAGCTCAAAAATTTTCAAGTGTTTGAGTGACGTGTTTTCACGGCTTCATATGTCAGTGGCACGACTTTTTTTTTGTGCCAGTTTCACGTAATGGTTATACAATCATTTTTCATTTTTTCAATCCATTGTCGCTAAGGATTGGGGTTAGATTTGTGGTTTTCCTCTAATTTTTTTCGGCTGTTTTCGCACGAGGATAAAGTTGAGTTTGGCATAAATGTGGATGTCATTTTATGCATTGGTTTATATGTTTATTTGTCAGAATTTTAAACTGTTTTCGGTTGTGGTTGGGTTTAGAGTTGGGTGAGAATGTAATATTCTGTAAGAGAAAGTTGTTCTAACCCTAATCCCAATCGACAATGGTAAGAAAATAGGAAAAACAGTTGAGTAACCAATACGTGAAACTGGCACGAAAAAGAAAGTCGTGCCACAGACATGTGGAAACACATCACTTAAACGCTCGAAACATTTTGAACTAAATTCAATTTCAGTCACATTCCTATCTTACCATATCTGTGCTACTCACCTGACCAACGGTGAGCTCAAACTGCCAAAAGCTGTCAGAAGGCTCGATATCTAGCACCATTGCTGTGATTGGCTGAAACACTCGGAGCACATGGAGTGCCTTTCAGGCAGCGCTGCCTTGAAGGCTTAGTTGAGGGCTTAAAACACCCCAGGTCAGGAGCTCACCTCCTGCTGAAAAACTGTGCTAATTAGCAAATCCAGGTAATTGGAACAAAATACTGGAGAGGACCAACAAATGTGTTTAATAAACACAATGAACCAAAGCAGGCCAACTCTAATCTTCAAGACCCAAGTGCCCAACTAATGGAAACACTAATCGGCACAATGGTGACTCACTTTATTAACCAGAATTACAGCTGTTCTTATATAGAGATTAAACTTATCATCCATGTAACTCTACAAGCAAGTTGTAATTTTAAAGGGGACATATTATGAAAATCAGACTTTTTCCATGTTTAAGTGCTATAATTGTGTCCCCAGTGCTTCTATCAACCTAGAAAATGTTAAAAAGATCAACCCAATAACTTAGTTTTGGTCAGAGGTGTCAAATCCATGTGCCAGGAGTAAAAGTCCTCTCCAGTATTTTGTTCCAATCACCTGGATTTAATTAGCAGTTTTTCAGCAGGAGCTGACCTCCTGACTCGTTGGTGTTTTAAGCCCTCAACGAAGCCTTCAAGGCAGCGCTGCCTGGAAGGCACTCCCTGTGCCCCGAGCGTTTCAGCCAATCACAGCACTGGTGCTAGATATTGAGCCTTCCGCCAGCTTCTGGCAGTATGAGCTCACCGTTGGTCAGGTGAGTAGCGCAGATATGCTAAGATAGGAATGTGACTGTGTTTGAATCCAGCTCGAAATGTTTCGAGTGTTTAGGTGACGTGTGATTG
The DNA here is from genome assembly GCF_027580225.2 of Misgurnus anguillicaudatus. NCBI lineage: Eukaryota > Metazoa > Chordata > Actinopteri > Cypriniformes > Cobitidae > Misgurnus > Misgurnus anguillicaudatus. The sequence goes on from NC_073339.2 coordinate 4,087,188, forward strand.
CGTTGTCGCATGTCTATGGCACAAGTTTTTTTTGTGGCAGTTTCACGTATTGGTTGCTAAATTCTTTTTCCGATTTGCTTGCCATTGTTGCTTGTGATTGGGGTTAGAACAATTTTGTGTTACATAAAATGACATCATCACATTAACCTCAACTCCTGGGTTATTCTGTTAAATAAACATATAAACCGATGCTTAAAATGACATCCGCATTTATGCCAAACACAACTTTATCCTCGCATGAAAACATTCTAAAAATTAGACGAAAGCCCCAAGCAACAATGGTAAGCAAATAGGAAAAACAATTGCGCAACCAATACATGAAACTGGCATGAAAAAATTGTGCTATGGACATGTGAAAACGCAGTAACACATCCCTTAAACGCTCAAAACATTTCGAGCTGAACTCAAATACAGTCACATTCCTATCTTACCATATCTGCGCTACTCACCTGACCAATGGTGAGCTCATACTGCCAGAAGCTGGCGGAAGGCTCAATATCTAGCACCAGTGCTGTGATTGGCTGAAACGCTCGGGGCACAGGGAGTGCCTTCCAGGCAGCGCTGCCTTGAAGGCTTCGTTGAGGGCTTAAAACACCAACGAGTCAGGAGGTCAGCTCCTGCTGAAAAACTGCTAATTAAATCCAGGTGATTGGAACAAAATACTGGAGAGGACTTTTACTCCTGGCACATGGATTTGACACCTCTGGTTTTGGTAAACCATTTTCTGCAAGCATGTGAAAAATAGGTAATTGTAATTTGGCCCTTATTGTGATATCAGAATAAGGTAATACCGCCCCCTTTATCTGCACTATCCAACCACAGCACAACCATTTAGTAGGGAGAGAAAGAGAGAGATAAAATATTTCATAGCACAATTGAGTTTCAATTGCAACAAACCACCATCATTGTGATCAGTGGTTGCACTTCATCCGCTCATTTGCATTTTAAATGACACACCCAAAACGGCACACTTTTGCTCAGACCTATTTTAGACTTAGTTTTCATCCTAAAAAAAATCTCATAATATGTCCCCTTTAAGTTTCAAACAGAGATAATGATAGAGAGGCAAAAGTTAAAGATGGCAGCTTTTTTACTCTGCTTCAGTGTAACTTTTTAAAACTCTGTAAGATAGACTCATATATATATACACTTACATGGCATAACCGAGATAATGGTCAACAGTGCCTTAATAACATCTGAAATAAAATACGAACACACAATTAATAATACATTAATCAATAATTTATTCATGTAAAGTAAAGAAATGTAAAGGCAACCAATTGCAAGCAATTCTGGATCTATCTAAATGAGACCTAACTAAGACCTTGAAAGTTACCAAATGAGATTCAACCCCCGAATACCTTAAACATCAAACTTAAAATGGAAAATAAAATAATAAATAATTAAACTATATGTTAGTCACTCCGTTGGTTTACTCGAACTGGAGATCATTTAGAACATTTTTCTCGAATAAAGTTAAACTATCATGGGACAAGACCCCAATTTAGGTTACGACCCCCTATTTGGCAGATGGCCATAAGCAGCATAATAAGGATGACAATTATCTTTAACTGTTATCCTGTAGGATATTTTGTTAAACTTGGGAATTCATTTTTCCCTCACAGTAAAATCCCCAGTGTTAAATTAACACTGCTCGGTGTTTATATAATCCACACCAAGATTGGTGTTAAAAAAACACTAAATCAGTGTTAAAGTTAATAAGATAATGAAGTGATTGAGTCATTAAAGGTGAACACCTGCTGGTCATTCCGTGTCAACTAAATTTTGGAATTGTTCCTGTCTTAAAATTTTTATTTTGTTGACTCTTTTTCTGGAGAAAGTAATACTAAAATGAGGAAGAAAGCCAAATTATTAAATGCAATAGATGAAATCACCATAGTTAAATGAACACTATCATCATCTCTGTTTGAAAACTAAAATTACAACTTGTTTGCAGAGTTACATGGATGATAGGTTGAACTTCTGAAGAACTGCTGTAAATCTGGTTAATAAAGTAAGTCACCATTGCTCCGATTAGTGTTTCCTTTAGTTGGGTACTTGGGTCTTGAGGTTTGGTGTAAGTTTTCTTCTGCTAATTGTGGCAGTGTGTTTATAAAACACATCTGTTAAAGCAGATGAAGATGAGAGTAATGAAGTCTATAACTCATACTATGTTAATTAGTATGAAAGTACAAGTCTTGGGATTCAATGATATCATAAAGTAATCACTAAATATAAGTGTTTAATTTATGTTCTGCCAACCCTGTGAGGCTCCCATGAAATCCAACAGTGCTGTAAAAAGTCCACATACCCTGAAGAGTTAAATAATGTTTACCCAAATCTAATCTGTGGTGTAAGTCAGACACACTGAGACATCAACAATCAGCCTATAAAACACAATCATGGTGACAATCAACAACAAAGCTGCATGCCGCAATGCATGCTGGGTACCAGGATTGTAGAAAACTCATTCATAAATCCCATCATGCATTGCAACATGACAAAAATTTAGCAACTTTCTTACCATTAACTGTCACCATTGTTGAGATTTGTATCAGAAATCATGAAGTCTCTCTTAAGCAAAAAACAACAAACAACAACAAAAAAAACACTAAAGCATTACGGCAGTCTCATTCAATACAATGTCATTTGCATAGAGCTTTTCTATAATTAATTTGTGATCAAATGTTTCAATGATTTGTAGAGTAGAATATAATAAAAATAAACTGAGAATGTCTGGAAGGTTTTCCCCTTACGTGAAGCAATGAACAAGTGGTTTTACTAAAACATTGTTGCTATTGCTTAAAGAGGAGAGTTAGATCAGTGTAGGTCCAGGGACAAATGCCCAACTAAAGGAAACACTAATCACAGTAATGGTGACTTCAAATGAACTCATAACAAACACAAACTTAAGATTTAATGTGCTACATTTTGTGATAAATGTCTATTTGACTTGTGAGACATCGCGTCAGAAAGAAGATTTGTCTACTAAATCACGTGTGTGGATGCTGGAATAGTTGAGCACTTGTATTTTGTTCTGACAGCTGTTTAGAAGTTAAACTTATCCAATTAGAAAATAACTCTGCAAGTTATCTTTTTATTTTCAAACAGAGATGCTGATAGAGAGGCAAACGTGAAAGCTTTTGGAGGCATACACCCAACAGTATTCATCTATTGCATTTAATAATTTGTCTTTCTTTATTATTTTAGTATTTTCTCCAGAAAACGAGTCATCAAAATAAAAATTTAGAGACAGGAAAATGTCCAAAATGTAATTGATTTAAATGACCAGCAGGTGTTCACCATTAATGTCTTCATCATCACTTCATTATCTCATTAACTTTAACACTGATTCAGAGTTATATTTTTAACACCAGTCTTTTTTAACACCAATCTTGGTGTGGATTATATAAACACCAAATAGTGTTGATTTAACACTGATAGAGTTAATTTAACACTGGGGATTTTCCTGTGCTTGATTATGGCAATTGGTCCAGGGCAGCAACCCAGCTAGAAATAAAAAGTTCTAAGAACGTTCCCTGAAAGTTCCCGAATGTTCCCAAAAACATTCTGCCAACGTTAAAAGTGGCTAGTTTTTTTTAAGTTCTAGGAACGTTTCTGTTGTCTGAACGTTAGAGTAATGTTACATTTTACCATTTTTAAACGTTATGACAATGTCATGTTTTAATGTTAACACAATGTTTAAAACAACAGCTGTTTATTATATTGACTTGTTTGATTGTTATATAAATGATAGAGAAACATTGCATTTTATTATTTTAGAAAACATTATTTCTGAATGTTCAGTAAATATATTGCTGTAGAAAACTCAATTCACGTACTAGGTTTAGATGTTGATGTTTCATTTTAAGTCACCCTTATTGTGATTAGTGTTTGTTTTAGTTGGTCTCTTGACACTTGACTTTTTGCTTGCTAGTTTTTTCCTGGTTGTGTTAACTTTGTGTTAATGCACCACATTTGTTATGAACTTGCCAAGTTAATAGTGTTATTCTGTGGTTGTTGGTACATAATGGTAAAGATCATCACCTAATTCATTTACTAATCAAAACTTTATTTTCTGTCAAAAATGTAAATGAGATCCAGCACTTTCACAGCATTTTGTCATTAAGGAGTTTTAGAAACTTTGGACAAAAAATATCTGCTGTATAACTGGGATGCACAAACATCAAGAATCAGACTATGAATCTCAATCATGGTGACAATTAAATGAAAAACTTCATGCTGCAATGCATGCTGGGTATTAACAAATTACAAACCTCATTCAGGACTCCCAGCATGCACTGCAGCATGGATAAATAAGGATTTTTTTAACAATTTTAATTGTCACCATGGTTGAGATTCATAGTCTGATTCTTGATGTTTGGGCATCCCAACTATACAGCGGATATTTTTTGTCCAAAGTTTCTAAAACTCCTTAATGACAAACCGCTGCGAAAGAGTTGGATCCAACACACACTATCGGCAGAAAATAAACTTTTGATTAGTAAATGAACTATGTGATGATCTTTACCATTATGTACCAACAACCACAGAAACACACTAATAACTTTTCATAACAAATGTGGTGCATTACCACAAAGTTAACACAACCAGGAAAAAACTAGTAGGCAAAAAGTCAAGTGTCAAGAGACCAACTAAAACAAACACGAATCACAATAAGGGTGACCCAAAACGAAACATCAACATCCAAACCTAGTACGTGAATTGAGTTTTCTACAGCAATATATTTACTGAACATTCAGAAACAATGTTTTCCAAAACAACAAAATGCAATCATTCTCCATCATCTACACAACAACCAAACAAGTCAATACAACAAACAGCCGCCGTTCCAAACACCGCGTGAACACCAAAACATGACACCGTCACAACGCCCAAAAATGGCAAAATGCAACATCACTCCAACGTCCAGACAACAGAAACGCTCCCAGAACCCAAAAAAAACCAGCCGCTTTCAACGCCGGCAGAATGTTTCTGGGAACATTCGGGAACTTTCAGGGAACGTTCTTAGAACTTTTTATTTCTAGCTGGGAAAGCATGCCCAAATCATGATGTTCCATCCACCATAATTCACTGTTGGTATAATCTTTTGATGTTGGTAAGCTAAGCCCTTTTTGCACCATAGTATTCTTTCCGAACAATTAAACTTTTGTTTCATCAGTGCATAAAATATTTTTCCAGTAGCAGTGGGGTTTGCTCTTTTACAAACACCCGGCATATTTTATGATTTTCACAAAAGTTTTAATGTCTTCCAAAAAAATGTCTTCTTATGTATAAACATACAACATTTCAAATGAAAGAACAGACCCTCTGCTTTAAAAGCAAAAAAAAAAAAAAAAACATTTCATCCTACCTTCATTTTTTTATCACCTCTCAAATATGGTTAGGTTTCTTCAAAAATATAATTTTTTTGAGCAAAAAGCTGAGGTTATTGCATTTTTGTGAAGGACTTTTGATAGAGATCAGATTCAGAGTGATCCTCAAAACATACACAGAGTTCTTACTGTACACATACACAGAGTTACTTCCAGGTTTATTAGTTTTGTTTACATAATTTTTCTTGCCACTGTAAATATAAAATACACTTACTTTTTAAAGGGGTTGATGACATTTTTGACAGGTCAGTATCTTTATATTTCATCCAAAGTCAGTAGTCGAGTTTCTTCAGAGACAAAAGACAACTCTTGCACAGAAAGAGCCCTTATCCATAAGGTATTTTTAAACACATACGGAGCAATAAAACTAAAACATTGTGCTTAAGTCCAGCAGCAAGAGTGAAGACACAGATACAAAAACAATCTGAATACTGTAAGAAACAGCAAAAAGATAAAATAAAATAAACTGAGATAAGAGAAATCTCCTTAAATTGTATTATTATTAAAATAGTAATTGGGTAAAAAATATATTTTTTTGTAAATGGAACTTCTATTTAGGCAGTGGATTTAGTGAAACATTGATGTTATAAGTTTACTTTTACAGTACATCTACTACAACAGGAATGCAGAATTCTAATTGGATGGCAAAATTTCTAATGTGTGCATAATTTATCAGGAATAATGCACATCTAAATCTGTTGGCCACATTAAAGTTCTTCATCGCTAGTTATCTTACATAACAGAAATATATATATATATATATATATATATATATATATATATATATATATATATATATATATATATTAATTTACTACTAATTAGTGGCATGTCATCAATTATACATTTCTTAATACTACTGTTTGATTTACTCATATTATTCAAAAGCATATCACAATCATTGACTATCCATTATATTGTTAAAAAAGAATTTCTCAGAAAAAAAAAGAAACGGAAAAAAATATCCAGTAAATACACAAAAATGTTAAATTAATGCTGCTGACAGTTCACTAATAGATTTATTATCAGAAGAAACAAGATCTTACCTGAGTTTTACATGTGGTGGTCTTCAAGGAACACCAACAGCTAAATAAACTGAGTAAACATTTATGTCAAAAGTAAAAAGCACAGTTATCTGTTCATCAACCTGATGAGGAAATTTAAACCCACATTCTCTCTCTTTCCTCTTCAAATTCAAATGCACACATGCACACATACCCGATAAAACTCCTGTTTTTCCTATAATTTGTATAACCCCAAACCTTGTTATAAGACCCAGATAGCAAGTGCATGTGGGCCACTTCAGGCAAAGATGCAGCTTTGCTGGCCTTCGTATAGCCCGAATAAAATGGATGTGAACCTAAAGTGGCTCACATGTAAAAATGGGCCAAATATATCAACTCAAATGTGAGCCTTTTTAGCCAAAGATGCGGTGCTCATTGCAATATGTCATCTGAATATGAACCAAAGGTGTCCCTTCCAAGAAATACGTGCAGAAATATGGCCCAAATATCAAACAACAAATATGGGCCACCTTCTGCAAAAATCCTGCACAACAGACACTGTCTAATCTTGGAATAAACCAAATGTGGGGCAGTTCTTTAAAAATATATCTGGGCCAGTTTTGGCGAAGATATGGCACAGTAAGCATTGTCTCATGTGGGTGTGTCTGAAGTTGCCCACATATAATTTAGCAAATGTGGCCCAGCTGTATTAAGACCCGTTAGGGCCAGTTTTGGCAAAGCTATGGCACAGTAAGCACCAGCTCATCTGGGTGGGAGCTTGAAGTAGCCCACAAATAATGTACCATTTGGGGGAAGAGGAACAGATGATCACTGCCATGTATGTGTATATAATGTGTGTGTGTGTGTGTGTGTGTGTGTGTGTGTGTGTGTGTGTGTCACAAGGTGACGATCTTTTTTTTAAGGGCGGAACCAACGTTCGGGAAGTTTTGGTTCCGCCCGGAAAGTTTCCCCACCGGACCACATACGAGGACGGACCTTCTCACTTCCTGGTTTCCAGGATGACGGAATCAGGGCTTGACGAGCCGCAGGTGAGAGGGATTAAGCCAGCGCAATATAATTGGAGGCCGTATGAAATAAATAGGTCTGCTGAAACCCAAAGAGGTGGTGGGGCACGAGAAGGCAGCGACGCGGGGAAAGCTCCTCTGCCTAGGGCAGAAAAGCAGATACGCACCTTTTGAAGAGCCGGCAGGCTCTGTTGATCCGGGCTGCGCGTGGAGCGCGCGGAGAGAAGACAGGAGTTGCCTGGGGCGAAAGGAAGGCGATACGTGGATAGAGAAAAAGGAGCACCCCGAAGAGAGCAGTGTGTTGTCAAGTTTAGTGTGCGCTGAGGAACGGAGCTGTGCTCGTGATAGACATTGGTGGTTGTCTACATTTCTCTCTCATTCGTTTGCAGTCTACGGTGAAGACGCTGGAGTTAAAGGAAAATCTTACGGATAAAAAGACATCGGCATACGTGACACATTTAGAGAAACCAAGGAAGAAGGAAACGCAACAGTTTTGTAAAACATTAACCAAGAGGACCGCTGTGAGTATTAACTTCTAGATTAAAACGAAGTACAACCACTAACCTGTGCATTTACCGAATACCTCCAGGAAGAGGAGGGCGGCCCTACCCCTGATCGAGCGTGGTGGGAGAGCCGCGGGAATATTTGGGACTCGGCAGCCACAGCAGCAGAATTAAACACCTCGGCCGTATCATCATCGCCCCCATCTGACCTCAGCGAAGTGGAGGACGTCGGGTGTCTTTGTGTACACCTGTAGATTGGTGGGTGAGTCCATGTAAATTGAAAACCTTTCACGTTGAAGTGGTGCTGTGTATTTGCTGTGGGTTGCTGTGCAAGTGCTGTGTGTCTTGTCAGACGTACCCCGCATCATCCATTTGTATTAAGGAAGAGTCGGAGAGGCTGACGGTCGTAACATCATCTATTATACGCTGTGTGCGGTTTGAGTATGAAGTGACAGTGTGGGCCTCTGGAAGCCGCCCCCGTCTGTGTGTCGACAGTTTCGGAGTGTGGCGGTGAAGACTTGAAAGCTGGCAGTGTGTGTGTGAGTAAAACTACGGGCCTGTGTATTGCTACCTTACCTGTGTGTTCTCCCTTGTGGCAGAGTGAGAGGCGAAGGAGTCCCGCCGCCCCGTGGTCTCTACAAAAGGGCGCCCCTGTCCGGTATTCGATTGCCCTACGGGCCTTGAGGATAGGGCAGCGCTCGGCCCGGTGAGACGGTGTGACAGTTCGCCCCCCTGCTGACCAGCGAACTCGCCGAGAGGGTTTTGCCCCCGGCGCCTTCTGGGGAAATCATCGCCGTTTGCCCTTCTGTGCAGGTCAGCCGTCGTAAGCCCGCCCCCGTACAGTGACGATCAGAACACCGTACAGCGGAGAGGTGAGGAACATCCAAGTTGAATTAACCGTGTTGTTGTATCCAAGCTGCCTGCGGAGAAAGAAAGAACGAAAGTGAACGTCAGGAGAACGAACTGTGGACAGTCATACGTACCCAGAGCTGTAAACAGCGGAGAGGTGAGAAGTATCCAAGCTGAATTAACCGTGTTGTTGTGTCCAGCTGCCTGTGGAGAAAGAGAGAACGAAAGTGAACGTCAGAAGAACGAACTGTGGACAGTCATACGTGCCCAGAGCTGTAAACAGCAGAGTTGGTGAGAGGTATTCAAAGTCCGAACTAACAGTGTCTTTGTGTCCAGCGGCTGCCTGTGGAGAAAAGGAGAGCAGTAATGAACGCTAAGAGAATGAACTGTGTGAAGACCCAGTTGGTGGTGAAGGAGGAGAGCCTAGAGTGGCCGTTATTTTAAGTCCCCCTTTTTCCCTTCCCTAGTTATTTCTTTTAAGTAAATTAAATAAAGTACATTTTAAATTATGCTACCTTGTGTGTCTGGTCATTGGGGTGGCTTTGGGAATCTCCTCGAGGTGGAGAAAGGGGCGTGACCTTATTTACATCTGGGTCCACCCCTACTTGTGACGTGTGTGTGTGTGTGTTTGGGCGTGCACTAGCAATAGCTTAAGGTTTAAACAATTGTTTGGATGATTTTGAGAATATCAAAAGTGTCTAAAGGTGATAGATCCTTTTTCTACTCAGCCCCTAAGATTTGGAATGATTTACCAAACAATGTTCGAGAATCAGACACAGACGATTAATTTGAGTCTAAACTAAAAACATATCTCTTTAATAAAGCATTCACATAATTTGTCTAGTAAATATTCTTATGCCGCAATAGTTAGCTTGTCCGGAACAAAGCATTCACATAACTCGTCTGGGTAATATACTAACACTGCAATAGTTAGCATGTCCGAAACTGGGCAGATATTCAACCACTGTATGACACTTGCATTACATGCGAACGACCGCTATGGTCCCCGAGGATACCGAGACTAACAGACCCAGATCCTGCTGCCATACAGGTCATTACACCACTGATACGGGCCTTTCCCTTCAATGTGATGCCCAGCAGATGTCTGCCCAGCGGCCACTGACCACTTCCCGTTTATATATTCATAATCTGAAACTAAGGCCTAATCATGGCTTAAGCTATTCCCTGTTCAGGAAACCACCCCAATCAGTAAATTGTGTTTTCAATAGCAATATTTTTACCCAACATTCAGAAATAAACATGACATTGTCATAACCTTTGAAAATGGTAGAATGTAACATTCCTCTAACGTTCAGGCAACCAGGAAACCACCTTCTTCTTTTTCCTTAACACCATTCCAGCATCTACGGCTATATTCACAGCAATAACTAGATAATCCATACACAAGTTTTTTATACAGACAATCCATACACAAGTTGGGGAGGGACAATTTGGTATCTCTAATTTGCATGTTTTTGGCCTGTGGGAGGAAACCAGAGTACCCGGAGTAAACCCACACTGACACAGGGAGAACATGCAGAAACTCCACACAGAAAGGCCACCTGCCCTAGCCAGGGCTCAAACTGGGAACCTTCTTGCTGTGAGGCAACAATGCTTCCCACTGAGCCACTGTACCACCACAAGAAACGTTCTTAGAACATCAAGAAAATTGGACACCTTTGGGAACGTTGGGAACGTTCAGGGAATGTTCTTAGAACTTTTCTCTGTTAGCTGGGCAGGGAGTCAGCTGACATTGGCTTAATCTAGAACCTAGATTTTTTTCTGTTTTCTCCTGCTTTTTAATGTTAATTGTGAAAAGCACTATATAAATAAAATTGAAGTATTCATGTAAATATGATCTTGCAAGTTGAACTTCTCCTGACACAGTCGAATACAAGTAAATGTTTGTGTGGTTATAGAGCTGTTATCTGATAAGGAAATTTAAACCCTTACACAGTTTTTTTCTCTCTGCTTGACGTCACATTCACATTCAGTAACTGAACTTATTTACTTATTTAATTATAACTAAAACTTATTTACACACATATCCAGTTTACAGTAAAACCATTGAGACTTAACTGGTTCTCTTTAATTATATTAACCCTTTCCCCACCAGAGTTTTTATATTTGCCAGCCAGCGGCAGGATTTTTCATGATTTTCACAAAAGCATTTAAAAAAATAAACTTAAAAACATAAAAGCATTATAAAAAACATTTAGTGCATTTAGTGCAGAGAGAAAGAAAAGATAATTGCAACATTTGAGTTTCAAATCCAACAAACCGTGCACCATCATTGCGATCAGTGTTTGCATTTTATCAACTCATTTACATTTTTAAGGACACACCCAAAATGACACATTTATGCTTGCAATGTGGCAATTTTAAGATGTCGTCATAAATGATCTGTGGGGTATTTTGAGCTAAACTTTCATATACAGTATGTACTCTGAGGACACCAAAGATTTATTTTACATCTTTAAAAAGTCTTGTGAAATGGGCCATTTAAAACATTTGAAAATGACAGAATGTAACATTTCTCTAACATTCACTTAACCATGCCTACATTTAATCATTTAATCTCTTTCGAATGTCTTTTTAATTTAATTTCAGACATATTTGTTGTTTTTTTTGTAAAAAGGGGCTCAGCACCCCTAAAACTTGGAGTATTTTTTATTTTAAAAAAAATTGTTCGTCTTTGATAAGGTTAAATATTATACAAAACATACTCCGTAGTTTGTGGTTTAAAATGTATATGTTAAGGATGAAAAAGAAAACCTCCCTGCTTAGCAAATGGTGTCATCCTCTTCCTGCATCGCCGTCATCCAGCGCAAAACACATGCAGGGTGAGAAACCATTATAGTGTTTTTTCAAATCTTACAAAATGTTTACGTTATGTTTATAATGAGCGAGTACATCATGAATCAATCTTTCAAGCTGTGTTTTTATCTTATACTGAATCACCATGGTACACCTATAATAAGTGTTTATTTTCGGAGTATTTTAGTCCGGCGGGTACCCGCGCGCTGCGGAGTAGCACAGTGCCTGGGAGAAATAGCACCGGTTACAATGTTCTTCCGCAAGACGCATGCTGTTCTGTTTATTAACCGCTAGAGCGTGAAACATAAACTGCGCCCCAGTGTGTAGTTGAGTACATGTGTCTCTGTTGTTAAAGTTTATCGTTAATTTGAGACTCACTCATTTTAACAATCAGGAGTCATGTAAACACGACGTCAAGTGCGTCTTTTCTGGTCAGTCGGCATGGAAACATGCCGTTTGGACCAGACCAGAGTGAAAACAAACAACATATTACTGTATACCACGAGTACCGGTAAGTTATGTGTGAAATCACTAACTGTTGCTTTTTAAATTAATTGTTATTCATTCCTAGATTTATATATATGTTATTTTCAGTTGTGTCTGACTATCAAACTAGACAATACATTTTTTTTGTCACACATAGAGTAATATGAAGGGGATAACGTTTTTAACCCTTAGTGCAGGAGTCACAAGTGTTTTGTTTTAGACATATAGTAAAGGTAATGGTTAAATTAAAGGACTGTTAAAAGAAAAGCTGTAAATTAAAATATATTAATAAACCTACCATATGTTGTATGCATAAAAGATATAAATTAGAAGATGTGTCATTTTAACAAAGGCTTAAAACAATAAACTGTATATTTACATAAAACCATACCTGCACTGCTGCTGTAGCCCTTTTGTCCTGAGACTTCAATATGGAATTAATGGCAAAAAAGTGCTAGCTCGCCATTAAGCAGAAGTAAAAAGTTTGGCAAAAATGCATCTCAAAATTAATCAGATTGATGCTTTAAAATATGTAATTTTACAAATTTTCTTACGGGGGACCATGCCCCCAGACCCCCCTAGAGGGGTAATATCCTTTTCACCTTTTTCACTCCTGACCCGTTTTCATGCCTGAAAGATCTCCAAAAAACCTTCATTTTGGATTTAGTTGAACCAACGTTAAAATGTTAAAATTTTACAATGGACATATTTGGGGGGTTTGTGTGAAAATGTGAATGGTGGCAGCGAAGCTCATTGGGTGCTCAGCACCCCTAAAGCTCTAACTCTAGAATCGCCTCTGCTTTGTAAATTCATTGAAAACTGTTCAACAAGGTTTTTATTAGTTAACATTTATTCAAATCTAAAGTAATCAAAAAACAACTTTATCATTCAAAGAACTTTGAGTTTTGTATTTACTCCTCAATAATAATAACACTAAAAAACAAGTTTATATATTTTGTAATAGTAATAGTAATAGTAATAGAAAAATAGAAGTAAGATTTATATTAAAAAGACTGAAACTTCTTAAATAAATGTAAAATATATGAAGACAGCTTAAAACAAAATAACGTGCATTACTAACATTTAAAGAGATTATAATGTGCAATAGCATGCAAAAACTTAAAGGAACAGTATGAAATTTATATCAACAGTGGTCTGGTCAAGATATTGTAATTTAAAAAGTGGAGTTGCAGCCCTCAACTGATGTTTATGTTGTCATTTTGTGTATTGGCCACCAGTTGTGTGATTGCAGTACCAGTTTTAGCCACAAGTTTTCTAAATGCAATACCAGTTTTGGCCACAATCCTACATACTGTTCCTTTAAACTTTGATTATGCTTCAATGGCCTTTTACTGTCCTTTTTAATAGTTAATAATTTAGAATGTGCTATTAATTAATTGGATATGGACAGACTGCTCCTCAATGTTTTCTGTGAGGCATTTTTAATGGTTCTGGGTGTGAGTCCAGGAGAGAGAACACCCATCCACTTTACATACTGCTGTCTGACCTAAATAAAAATCAAATGAGAAAAATTATGTTGTAAACAAAAGTATTAATGTTTATCCTCTTTACAATGTGTCTGCAGTCAAATGAACTTGATATAAAATATGATGGTAGCATGAGTCTGTTATAATTCACCTCATCATTGAGGACACAGTGTATGAGGAAGATGAAGGTTCCTTGCTGTGAGTTTAAGATCAGAAACAGAATCTCCATCATCTTATTCATATCCGTGAAGAAACCAAGAATCCAGGGACAACCAAGAATCACAGATTGGGCCAGAGTTTTAAAAACCATAATCCTACACACACACACACACACACACACACAGAGAAAGAGAGAGAGAGAGAGAGAGAGAGAGAGAAAGAAAGAGAGAGAGAGAAATATTTTACTCTCCATGTGTCTCTCTTGAAAATGTTTTAAACACAATGATTGTTACTTGGTTTGTTTCGTCCGTGAAACTTTAGCATTGAGCTTTTTAAGAGCTGAGTTCAGACTGGTGATGATACTGATGAAGAGAATCATGTTTATCTGTAGAAAAAACACAGTAAAAGAAACAATCACTTTTTTAGTTGTAGAACAAGTCTTAAAAAATAATCTAAAACATACTGCAAGAATGAAGCAAACAGGTCCCAGAAAACTCCAGATGAAGCCTTTATCCACATTAATCCAGCATCTGTTTACAGGAAAACAATCAATGAAGTTCAAAAATACTATTTCAGATGTTCACGATTCAACACTAGTCAACATTTGAAGTTGATCAAAACTTTTTCTAAAAGTTTCTCAAAACCAATACCCTATACCCATTCTGGTCTTGGGACAAATTTGATAAACGTTTTTGATCACTTTCAAATGTTGACTAGTATATTAACATGATGCATACATCTGTATGCTCATACATCAGAAACAATCCTCTTCAAACTTACTGTTTACTGCCATAACCTTCAGGAACCAGTCCAACAGACACACCCACTATAACAAAAGCAATAACATATCCAATCACAATCAAGAATCCACTGTTAAGCACCGCCCTCTGTTTGGAGCTGATCTGTGATAGGTTCTTCACACAGATGAAGAGCAGCACAGCTTCAATGAACATCCACACAAAGCAGGAGAGAAAGAAGAAGTGAAGAGCTCCTGATATCACAGCACACAACTCCTGAAGAGAGAGTTATTATGTTAGTGTACTGTATTGTTTGTAAGTATACTGTAATTAAAGTGGTTTAAAAATATGACCTTATGAGGTTTTATGAGATTGATGAATTGTTGTGTGAGTAAGAACAGAAGATGAGCAGACAGCAGACTGATGCAGAGGTTGATTCGAGCTACATTGTTCACTCCAGGTTTCCATCGACAGAAAGCAAAAGTCAACAGAGCCAAACTAGTAAACACCAGACCCACGATCACAAGCACCAAATTCAACAACTCCATCAGAGGATCATCCTGAGAAAATATGTCACATTGAACAGTCAAACTTTGTGACATTTCTCAGTACAGATATAATTTATTATATTTGCATCAATGGTAAATCAGCACATTTCTACTTTCAGTAAATATTGAACGCCTCACGATCACAGTCACCAAATGTAACACTTCCACACTTTTAAGGCCAGCTCACATTAATCCAATGCAAACAAAAGCATTTATTTCAAAAGCTTGTTGGATTGGTCTGATTGGCCTTCAGATATAAGACATTTTAAATTATGCTGAGCTACAAAAAGTACTTTAACTATTATACTCTATCTATATTAAAGGCATTAAAAGGTTTCTTTCAATGCTATCTCATGGAAATTTGTACGTATTTTACATGGTGGTTGAATCAAATTAATTCGTACAACCACATTTGTACAGTTTTATAAGCTTTCCTTTTGCCCCTGTGCATTGGGTCAGATTAAATTTGTATAACGCTGTGGTATTTCACAACATGATGGACATACAGCTTCAAAGTTTAAGAACTCTGACCTTTCTTGTGATTCAAGTGACTCTAGTAAAGTAATAAGTAAAGTGACTTATTATGCCCCTTTTTTACAAGAATTTATATACTGTAAGTCTCAGGCAACCTATCCTGGGGGGAGGGATTTTAAGCTTAATCAAGCACTTCACAACACTTGAGCATCACATGGTAAAATCCACCTATGTTAAATTATCTTGCCTTTGTTGGTCTTCTGCTGGTTTGCATGATGACAGCGAATGTTGACAGATGAACACACAAACACACAGTGTGGCTGCTGTTGGTCTGTACAATAGAACAACCATCTACAATCCACTCACTGATGTTCCAGTACACACAGGAAAGATTTCCTTCAGATTCAAATTTCTTCACAAAAACAAAAATATTTTGACAATTATGGAAAACAGATATCACTATTAATCATTAATCAGCACCTACATTGGATAAAGGGGGGAAAAAAGCAGCCTACAAACATAAAATTGAGGGCAACTGTCAGGGCTATGTCAGGGCTATCATCAGCAGCCTTAACGACTACAGTCCAACGGCTCGTCCTCCTACCCTGGATCAACATCTTTTGTATACAGAGCCAACAAGTTAACTGATAATGCAATTACAGTGTTTCTCAGTCGCTTTGGTACATTTCTCAGATCAGAATTTGTTTAATTCTCACATCATTGTATCACTTGTTCACATCAAAGAAGCAGTTCCTCAATTCTTTGAACAAGTTGCAAATGCTTTGTTACATCCATGCAAATGATTATGTGCAATTCTCTGCTTATGTCATGTTGTTAAAAATTTATTATAATGGGTCTCTGTTAAATAGTCTCACCCCCCACAACATTTAGGGATTAGTTCATAGTATAAGTCTTTACATGCAAAATGATTGAACAAGTTGTCATAATACAGGGTATGGTCAAACATATTTCTATACATTACCATTAGAAGTATTTTGTAAATTTGTCCCGAATTGGTAAATTGCTCCCAGAAAAAAAGTTCTAAGAACATTCCCTGAAAGTTCCCAACGTTCCCAAAAATGTTTTGCCAACGTAAATAGTGTCCAGTTTTCTTGACGTTCTAAGAACATTTTTGTGTTGTCTGAACGTTAGAGAAATGTTACATTATACCATTTTTAAACGTTAAGACAATGTCATATTTTACAGTAACGCTGCACTGGACCTCTACAAGGCTCTGTTCTTATAAACTCCCATATATTGCAAAAATAAATAAATAAATGCACGAGTGCAGTGGTTTTTCAGGCAAATGAAAAAGGAATATATTGCAAAACTTCAATGATAACATTTTTTTTTTTTGCATTAACAGGTCATGTGTAAAAGTGACATGTGTAAAAGTCAGATGATCATTCATAAATGTGGTGTGGTGTGTTTGATTGGTGGATAAGACAGAAGATGTGTGTTCGACCTCGTGTGGCATCACAAGAACCGTCAAGCACATGACAACAAAATCCCAAGAATGATTTGGGAGTCCACTGCTCTGTATGCTTTCGAGTCACTCTCGCTGTATTTTGATGTTATCTACATGACGAACTTCTCACGAGAACACAACATTCCTTTTAAGTGGTATAATTGGGTCCCCAGTAACTTTGTTTCTGTAAACCATTCTTTGCAAGCACATAAAAAATGTATAATTGAAGTAATTGAAATTTGGCACCGTTTATGATGTCGTCATGATATCTTATTATAAAAATACCGCCCTTTAATCTGCACAATTCAACCACGGCACTGTCGTTTAGTGCAGAGAGAAGGAGAGAGAGAGAAAAAATAATCGAGTTTCAATTTTAACAAACCACCATTATGGTGATCAGTGTTTGCATTTCATCAGCTCATTTGCATTTTAAATGAAACACTCAAAACAGCAAATTTTTGCTGGCAATTTTAACATCCTATAATAAATTATCTATATGTACTCTGGGGACCCCAAGGATTTATTTTACAACATAAAAAGTCTTATGAAATGCCTCTTTAATGGAAACACCTTCATTTCACAATAATATGGTTTGGTCGACAATGGGAAAATAATGCTAAAGGTATGCACAACTCTATAATGGTAACACAGCTAATGAGAGTAACTCACTCCAATGTGTTTGAGGGTGAAGTTGACTGGCTTGGTTAGGGTTGTGTTGGGGGTTTTAGGAAGAGTAGCTGAGATGACAGTGGACATCATGGTTTTAGTTGTGTCTTCCGATGTGTTGAAGAAGTCTGGTTTCAGTAGGTCCTGCATTGTGCTGAAGCTCATGAAAGCTACAGAAGCCAATCCTGTTTTACAGAAACACATCAAATGTTAATGAGTCATGTTATGTTTTCTCTTCTCACTTTTCAACTATACTTGGTGTGTTTGATGTTAAAAAGATCTGCAAAGTTATAAAGCTCAAAGTTAACTGAAAGGGGAAATGTTATTTTTATTTCATTATGCCTCTTATTTTATTAATCATGCCCCCTATGTCATGCACAAAAACGGAGCAAGAACTAGTTGAGCTGCTTTATAGAAGATGATTTAGACACACTGGCAATTGACTTTTAACCAACAGCCTGAATGCCAGTACTATATGTTGTATATAATTATTTGTATTGTGTGTAATTGTGTAAGTTGTCACACTGTTCATAACTCCATTACTAGAGGCATTATCTCAAAAATCAAATAGCCACTTTGTGTGACGATGACTTCTATAGTCAACTTTGAGTTCACCAGAGGTGTCAAATCCATGTGCCAGGAGTAAAAGTCCTCTCCAGTGTTTTGTTCCAATCACCTGGATTTAATTAGCAGTTTTTCAGCAGGAGCTGACCTCCTGACTCGTTGGTGTTTTAAGCCCTCAACGAAGCCTTCAAGGCAGCGCTGCCTGGAAGGCACTCCCTGTGCCCCGAGCGTTTCAGCCAATCACAGCACTTGTGCTAGATATTGAGCCTTCCGCCAGCTTCTGGCAGTATGAGCTCACCGTTGGTCAGGTGAGTAGCGCAGATATGGTAAGATAGGAATGTGACTGTATTTGAGTTCAGCTCGAAATGTTTCGAGCGCCCAAGGGACGTGTTACCGCGCTTCTACATGTCCATAGCACAATTTTTTCGTGCCATTTTCATGCATTGGTTGCGCAATTGTTTTTCCCACTCTTTTACCATTGTTGCTTGGGGCTTAGATTTGTGGCTTTCGTCTAATTTTTAGAATGTTTTCATGCGAGGATAAAGTTGCGTTTGGCATAAATGCGGATGTCATTTTAAGCATTGGTTTATATGTTTATTTAACAGAATAACCCAGGAGTTGGGGTTAAGGTGAGGATGTCATTTTATGTAACAGAAAGTTGTTCTAACCCCAATCACAAGCAACAATGGCAAGCAAATAGGAAAAAGAATTTAGCAACCAATACGTGAAACTGCCACAAAAAAACTTGTGCCATAGACATGCGACAACGCAAAAACACGTCACCCAAACGCTCGAAACAGTTCGAGCCGGACTCAAACACAGTCACATTCCTATCTTAGCATATCTGCGCTACTGAAGCTGGCGGAAGGCTCAATATCTAGCACAAGTGCTGTGATTGGCTGAAACGCCCGGGGCACAGGGAGCGCCCCCCAGGCAGCGCTGCCTTGAAGGCTTCGTTGAGGGCTTAAAACACCAACGAGTCAGGAGGTCAGCTCCTGCTGAAAAACTGCTAATTAAATCCAGGTGATTGGAACAAAATACTGGAGAGGACTTTTACTCCTGGCACATGGATTTGACACCTCTGGCAAGAAGACATGTTTACAAGTAGGAATAGAGTTAAAACTCGGACAAGAAAAATTGTCTTTCACTCGCAACTCTAAAACATTAACTTTAGGGACAGACGTTAATGTCCAGCCCTGTATTCATTCATTACATAATATATGCTAATAAAGTGTTGGCTATATTAAGTAATAAGGGCAAGTATGCAGGTTGTTGCAAAATCTAAAAAATTGGGCTTCCTAGTTTAATATTGAAAATGAGTAGACTATTCCTTTAACGTTTGTCACTAAAGTTAATGTTTTAGAGTTGCGAGTGAAAGACAATTTTACTTGTCCGCGTTTTAACTCTATTCCTACTTGTAAACATGTCTTCTTGCTAGTTCACCAACAAAATATTAAATGTTTTAGGTTGCTTGCAAAGCAAAGTGTGCAATACTTACATGTACACTTAAGATTTTCTTCCCACTTTTGTAGACAGGAGTTGGAATATCATCATGGGGTTCTGTAGAGACTAATGTTTAGTGTAAATGAGTAACTTTACTGTCATAATACTCACAACTATTGTATTCCCAAGTGTACCTGGAGGTGATTTGTTGATGCTCCTGGTTCTTGGCTGGGAAGTTGCAGGATTCTGTCTGTAAAATGCAGTGCCCAAGTTTCACAAGTTTGACAATTTTATACAATTAAAGAGATAGTTGGGCCAAAAATGTATATTGGGATATTAAACCCATGAATTACTCACCTCCAAGCCGTCCAAGATGCATATGTCCATCATTTTTCAGACTAACACATTTTCAGTTATTTTAGAAAATGTTTTAGATCTTTCAGTTAATCAAATGTAAAGTTATGGGGTCCACTCCTTCAAGTCAAACAAAACGGTGTGGATTACGCTCAGAAGACCTTTGTTTATCATCGTGGAGCCATTTGGATTTCTTTTGTGAAGGATGAATGCACATTTTTTGGACGTGAAGGAGTGGACCCTGTAATATAATCTATAATATCTCAAAATGTGTTAGTCTAAAAAATGATGGACATATGCATCTCGAATGGCTTGGGGGTGAGTAAATCATGAGTTTAATATAATTTTTGGGTGAACTATTCCTTTAATCGTGCAACCTTACATACCACTTTTGAAAATGACATACTCACAGCAAAATAAGCAGGGATTCTTAATAAAGAAATGCTTTGATATGCCTCATTGTAATATCAACATATCACTTTTGTTATATCTTGTCTTATATAACATTAATCACACACTGAGACGATTGCTGTGTCAACTCACTTTCTGTTTACTGAGAAAATCTGAACTCTCTTCTTCATTGACAACATCACATACATACGGGGGAGACCTACAGCGCCTCCTAGTGCACTGGAACATTAAATACATACATCACATTTTCCTCCCCACTTAGCGTTGTTGTAATCATTCCAGTATTAATGTTACATATACTTGACATAGACAAAGATAGTTTCTTTCATTTCCTTTTACATGTCCACATGTACATGGGTATAAATGCACTAAGATTCACTTGTATAATGAAACACTTTAGTAACATCAAAATATTGAACTTGATTAAACATTAGAATCTTAACTGTAGAAATATTCAATGAACTGTGTTGTGCTTATTCTTTTAAATTAAACTCAGCACCATGACTGTTAACATGCACACAATAGAATTGGTTTATACCATCACGGTAAGCCTTAAGGGCTAAACCGTACTGGAGGTTTGATGGTACGTTCAGGATAACGCTTAGTCTCTTTGTGTGGAGTGTGTAATACCACCTCATTGTCCCCAATGGCTGAATCTTCAGATTGTGCTAATCCAGTTGGAATTTGGTCAAAACTAGGATGTGATGTTTCTCCTGAGATAGGATATTCACACTGATCCAACAGATTCCCCTCAGGGACTTCAATGGTCTCTGGACCAATCTCATTTCCATGGCCACCATCATCCTGACGTGCCAGAATCTGATCAACGTGACGCCTCCACTGAACTGAAAGTCCCACATCAACAGTGTATGATACTGGTCCTGTTTTTGCCGATATCACACCAGGCATCCACTTCTTTCCTCGCCGATAATCACGAACACATACCCTGTCACCCACAGCAAATGTTCTTTCTTTCGCATGAACTTGACGACGCTGGCACGATTTGCTTTGGGCTTTTTCGACCACAGAGGCAAGATTTGGCTTCAGTAGATCAAAACGAGATCGCAACCTCCGATTCAAAAACAACAAAGCAGGTGATTCTTTTGTAGTGGCGTGGGGGGTGTTTCGGTACGCCAGTAGAAAGGTGTCCAACCTTTGTTGAATGGAAGTTGATCCTTTTGAACATCGTAAAGCCCGCTTTACTGTCTGAACCATGCGTTCTGCCAAGCCATTCGTAGCTGGGTGAAAAGGTGCAGAACGTGTGTGTGTCACTCCATTGGCCTTGAGAAATGTCTGAAACTCCTCAGAGGTGAACTGAGGTCCATTATCACTAACCAGTACTTCTGGGAGTCCATAACGACTAAACAGTGTCCTCAGAACCTCGATGGTCTTAATAGATGTAGTTGAATTCATCACACACACCTCAGGCCATTTAGAGTGAGCATCCACCACTATAAGATACATGTGTCCTTCAAATGGACCTGCAAAGTCCACATGTATGCGTTGCCACGGTGATTCTGGCCATTTCCATGGGTGTAAGGGTGAGGGTCCAGGTGCTTTTTGTGTCTGCAGGCATGTCTGACAGGTTTTTACCAACTGTTCAACTTGAATGTCAATTCCAGGCCACCAGACATAACTACGTGCAACCGCCTTCATTCTTACGACCCCTGGATGTCCAGTATGTAATTCTGTCAGTACCCTGGATCTCAGCTTAGGAGGGATGACAACCCTCCAACCCCACATGAGGCAACCTTGCTGAGTAGTTAACTCATCCTTCCTGTGCATATATGGTGCAAGCTCCTTATTTGCATCCATGACATTTGGAAAATGCCCAGTTGTTACCATCTCCATAACCTGAGACAGAATTGGGTCTGCCCTAGTCTCTTTACAAATGTCTGCACACAGTACAGGTAGAGCCTCCAGCTGTTTTACTTGAAGTAACTCCACTGTGTCCGACTTAACTTGAGATGCAGTTGGCAGGGGTAAACGTGATAACCCATCCGCATTGCAGTGGTGTGCACCATCTTTGTACTGGATGTCATAATCATAGGCTGCCAACAACAAAGCCCAACGTTGTAAACGAGCTGCAGCCATAGATGGAATGGCTTTTGTTGGACTGAAGATGGTTGTCAATGGACGGTGATCTGTAAACAATGTAAACTTCCGCCCATACAGATATTGGTAGAATTTTCGTACTCCAAAAACAATACCAAGTGCCTCTCTTTCAATTTGGGCATAATTTTGCTCTGCCCTACTTAATGTCCTTGATGCAAAGGCAATTGGTTTTTCTTGTCCATCAGGAAGGACGTGTGAGATGACCGCGCCCACACCATATGGTGAAGCGTCACAGGCCAGTCGAATTGGTAGCTGTGGGTCGTAGTGCACCAACACACTTTGTGACAGTAACTCTTTTTTCGCCTTGACGAATGCATCTTCACACTCCTGAGACCACAGCCACTGTTTACCTTTGCACAGTAGAGCATTTAGAGGGGCTAGCACTGACGCCAGATTAGGGATAAATCGACTGTAATAGTTTAAAAGTCCCAGAAATGAACGAAGTTGTGTGACGTTCTTTGGTGCAGGTGCATCCATAATTGCCCTGACCTTTTCAGGTGACTTATGTAGGCCCTGAGCATCAATGCTATGCCCCAAGTACTCCAGCGAATCTTTAAAGAACTCACACTTCTCACGCTGGACACATAGCCCAAATTCATCCAAACGACTGAGGACTGCATCCACATTTTTGAGATGTTGCTCATCATCTGACCCAGTCACTAATATATCATCTAGATAACAGTGAACATTTGGGAGGCCTTGCAAAATCTGATCCATTGCCCTTTGGAAAATGGCAGGTGCCGAAGCAATTCCAAAAGGTAAACGATTATAACAGAACAGCCCTTTTGATGTGGTGATTGTAAGGCACTTACGTGAGCTTTCAGACACTGGAACTTGTAGGTATGCATTTGAAAGGTCTAATTTAGTGAAGCGCTTGCCCCCTGCTAATGATGCAAATAGATCCTCTATGCGAGGGATTGGATAACGCTCAACACAAAGGGCAGGATTCACTGTTACCTTAAAATCTCCACAAATCCTCACATCCCCGTTCCTTTTTACAACTGGCACAATCGGTGTGGCCCAATCGCTGCATGTCACAGGGGAGATGACCCCCAACTCCAAGAGGCGATTTATCTCAGCCTCAACCTTTGGCTTCAAAGCATAGGGGACATTGCGTGTTTGGCAAAATCGTGGCTGAGACTGTGGCTTGAGTGACACTGTGGCTTCGATACCTTTTAACAAGCCTAATCCTTTCCTGAAAACATTTTTGTGTTTTGATAGCACTGTCTCAAGTGCATCCTTTTTCACACTCTTAATTTCACGCCAGTTCAACCTGATTTTCTTGAGCCACTCTCTGCCAAATAGAGGTGGGGCACTTCCTTCCACAACATAAAGTGGTAATGTAGCTTTTTGTTTGTTCATTTTTACTTTCACTTCAATGACCCCTACTGGAGACACCACTTCTCCTGTATATGTTTTCAAGATCACATCAGTTGTGTGCAGTGGTTTATGAGCCAATTGTGCATTGTAAAGTTCTCTTGAAATTAGAGAGACAGCCGCTCCAGTGTCTAGCTCCATTTCCATAATTTCTCCTTCTACCTTTGGTTTAAGACAAATGTGTGACAATTCCTCCTTTTTAGTCATCACATGCAGCGCCAGTTCAGTATCTGTAGTGTCGTCACTAGAGGAGTCCTTTACATCCATTTGATGCACTTTCTTTTTCTGCTGGACCTTTTTCATCCTCTTTAACTTGGCCTTGTTATCTTCAGTCATGTGTTTCCCTTTAATTCTACAAACTCTGGAAATGTGACCTTTTTTACCACAATTGTGGCACTGTTGCTCTTTGAAATAACAGTCTTTTTCGTTATGGTTTGTTTTTCCACAACGGTAACACTTATTTCCTCCTTTTTCTTTTAAGGACAGAGCATTCACTTTTAAAGAGTTACTTAACTGATGAGATTCCCTCGTGGCCGTTTCCATAGACACTGCAATCTCCACTGCTTTTTGAAAAGTGAGAGCTGCTTCCGTCAATAGCCGCTTCTGTATGGACTCCGTTTTCAGACCACACACAAAGCGATCGCGCAGCGCGTCTTGCAAATGCGTCCCAAATTCACAGTGTTCACTCAGCTTTTTCAGAACTGCGACATACTGTGCTACTGTCTCTGTTTCGTGCTGACTGCGGTTATGAAACCTAAATCTCTCTGCAATCACGATCGGTTTCGGTGAGAAATGGTTTTTTAAAACAGTCACAATGTCATCATATGACTTTGCACCCGGCTTATCTGGTGCGGTTAAACTCCGCAACAGGCCGTATGTAGATGAACCTATGACACTCAGCAACACCGCGACGCGTTTCTCATCTGCAATATCATTTGCAGTCACAAAGTGTTCAAACCTTTCTATGTAGGTAGTCCACTGTTCAGCTGCCTCTTCGAAGGCATCCATATGACCGATAAACACAGCCATTACGTCAGGTGTTGTTTCCACAAGTTCAGTATGTCCAATCTAACAGTGCAGCAGCCAGACAGCTCAGGCGTTCGCCAATCCTCGTCGCCAATATGTTATATCTTGTCTTTATATAACATTAATCACACACTGAGACGATTGCTGTGTCAACTCACTTTCTGTTTACTGAGAAAATCTGAACTCTCTTCTTCATTGACAACATCACATACATACGGGGGAGACCTACAGCGCCTCCTAGTGCACTGGAACATTAAATACATACATCACAACTTTAAATAATAAAAAACAAGTGCATTTTCATGTTACCTGTAAATAACGTTGTAAAAGCTGGTATCAGAACCTCAAAGTTACATTGTTTTAGCTTCTCCAAGAAAAAATATCCATCTTTTATCCATCAGAGTCTGTTGAAAAAAGCCAAAACTGTGATTTAAGTGGGCATCATCAAAACCTTTTCAAAAAGACAAACATGTCTGTAACTTACACAGACCAAATGAGAGTTCACAATATGTGTTGTGATACCCTGTCTGTAAACTCAAGGCTAAAGTTTCATGATCTAAAAGTTTGATTTAAACTTTTACAACAAACGATTATTTATTTAAAACGTACACGTTTCTTCCTTGTAAGGTACCACCCACAAGCCCAACGACGGATGCAAGTGGAGTGGGTGAAGGGGACTCGTGTTCGTTCCTTCCTCAGCGCTTCTAGAAGAATAATTCCATATCATGATTAAATTAATTTCTTTGATCTCTGTGTTTAAATTATAATCTGACTCCAATTTAATATATTAAGAATTTTGTGCATTATTCCAATTATCTGTTGATCATAATTTAGATGTTTGATTATTTATATATTCCCATAGTCTTAATTATTCGTTCATTAGGGACCCGATATCGCACAGGATATACGCCGGCCGTTTGCGTACATCTCACGGACACAAAATTGCCAGTTCTGATCTTAGTCAGAGGTTGCCGGGTAAACTAATATTTTTATGTCTGGCCGCCCCATGCTTGCTCCGATCATAAAAATAGTTACTTTAGTCACGATCATGCAACTTGCTAAGGCAGGTGATAGACATAAATCTGAGAGTCCTGGTGAATGTGCTACCTGCTCCATTCAACATCAAAACACCAGTGTGTACATATCATGACATACTTATTTTGCGGTAATATCAGACTCCTTCTAATCTACTGGAAATAATAATTTCTGAAAGAATTAAAATAAATCAATACAATTCCTGAAGAATTCAGATGAATCAAATGTAACAATTTATTATACCAGGCAGGTTTCAGCTTCAAACATAAATTAAACAATATCATACAGAATTTGATTCAATTCCAATTAATTAAAATGATCAACAGTTGCAAAAGTTACAAAGTCATACCTGGCAATAGACACTCTGGCTACAGAGTACTTCCATCATGAATATAATATACCCAAAATGGTTTAGAAAGATTCTTGTTAAAGAATACTTCCATAATGTCTGAATACACACACCCAAAGTGTGGGGAAGATTCTTGCTAAAGAATACTTCCCAGAGTCTCTTGCCAAGCCACCTTATATACCCAGAACGAGACAAAGAATAGTAACATCTCAAATCAGGATTTGGGTGGTCGGTTCTCGTGACCTGAAGAGGAGCACCAAATGGGACTGTTAACCATTTGTAATCTAGATCTCCTCATGAGTTGACACCCATCACAGGAGTACAGATTATGTCTTAAGTTTTAAACTTTGATATACTTTCTCTTAACATTATAGAAATTAGACCTTTTTAACCATCGCACCATGACCTTTAAAACAACACCAAACATGAAGATGAAACCTTTGTAGCATCACAACATATGATATACCCAATGTTACATGTGTTTAGTATATTTCCAGTAACCAAACCCTTAAAGGAGAAGAGAGAGGGGGTGAAATACAGATCAGTTCCTGGGTATCTGTGACCTCTGTGGAGAGAGACAACAGTTCTCTCAAAAATAGACACAGAATGTGTTTTTTATTGTTTTATGGTCCAGCTCCAAAAACAAAACTTGTCCACCTGTCCTACATCCTCATATTAACGTTATCTGTTTTAAACTGAATTTCTAAACCATTAGAATACGTTACATTCTAACGTTTCTAAAATTATTTTAAAAAGCCATGTTTTAGACATATTTCATAAAACGTTTAATCCAACAAAATATTTAAATCATTTAAAAGCAAGCATAAACATAGTTCAGATTTACTGGGCATTACAGACTAGCCAACGGAAGCTAATAAAACTTCATCATTTTGCATACTTTTGCATTCAGAAATAGTTTAAATGATTAAAAACAATGATACAAGCCTTTTCCTTAAAATAAATCAAAGATAAGTCGACGAAAAACCGTTCATGAATCTTGAGGTAATAAACTCCCGCGTCAGGTAACGTTACAGTGAGAAGCAGTTCAGCTCAAGTACCCCAGAGTGCACCCTGAACGATGGGGGGGGTCAACACGCGACACGTGTCGCCCCGCCCAGCTCGACGGTTATTGGTTTATGATTAAGATGAGCTTATTGGTGTAGAGATGTGCGACGCTTTTACAGCTAATTGGTGTAGAGAATTATGACGCTTTGAGCAGGCTTGGAATGCGGAAGTAGCCATTCAGACGAATCATGAGACGAATACACTTTTAATATGTATTAAAAAGCGAATATAAATTGTGTTTTTGCGTTTATCGTTTCAATTCCACAACATTTCATGAAAACAGATATACAAAGAATTAAGGATTACGACGAACAGAATAGAAATAAATGGTTTAATTTACTCCCTCAACAGCTGACACCCTCAGACACTAAGGTTACCTCGACATTCCTTGCTGGTTTTTGTAAGTGACACGACAATATAATGCGAAGCATGGTTATGTAGATGTACCTTGATTAATATATTCAAACACACACATTATATGTATAAAATGTGTTTGTGTGACACATGGTAATCCATATGCCAACAAAGACTTTTACAACTATAAAACCTTACTTTTTAAAATGGTCAATCTTACCAATAAAAATTACTTTTCGCAAGAAAGTAACTAGGTCGTATTTGATTTCTGAACTGCATTACTGAAAACCTTATTAATCCTAAATGTAGTCTCCCATTTCTATGTAAAAAACTTAAAAAAAAAAATACATTTAATAATCCCCTTGAAACACATTATTTCTAAAATCATCATTGGTAATTGAAATATTACACAGAATTGTCACAGCTAAATTAAGAATGTATTAATTAGATGGACTTCATGCCTGCTTAATACATAGCAAATTATGTTTACATGGAATATGAGAAACCCTAAAGAACAATAGACTGATGTAAATGACTGAAACTTTGTTTTCATGCACGTGTTTGCCATAGCTTTTTTATTAGAACACTATACACTGCAAAGTTTAACTTTAAATTGTGAATGAATACATCAATTAATACATCAAAACCAGTTGATCTCAGTTCATTCTCGCTTAACACACCAATGAATTTCCTGCCGCAAAAAAAAAACAGTCCTGGAAGCAAAATCCTGTGCAAACATTTCGGTAAAAGCCCAGAAGTTCACCACGTCGGCCTCTTCCCCTAAACCCTGGTGGGTATGACTTGAAAAGGGGTCTGCACTGCAAGCATTCCCTGACGCTGTACACAATCTAAACTCTGTCCAGTAGACAGGACTGAAATTCTTCCAGATGGCCACACCTTAAAGTCTAAAGACAAAATACAGGAAAGATAAATAAAAAGTTTAACTGCCTCATACTACAAAATTCAATTCAAGAATGTTCATTGAACAGGGGGGTGAATCTTACCGTCTGGCCATGCAAAGTGTTGCACTGCTTTCTGAAAAACTTCTTGAGTGACCACATCCATAAACCATCTGCATCCCAGAGAAAGTGTCAAATACGCAGAGTCACCTGTTGAAACAAAAACAAACATATGTTTATTTAGACTATAAAAGTCATTAAACATTATATGAACACAGACTACAGACAACCTTAGTTTAGACAAACCTGAAAGATTGTTGTCACAACTTCATACTAAATAAAGATTAATATTATTTTATAATACTACAAATAAAATATGAATATATACATTACTGTGCAGAAGTCTTAGGCATGTTTTTTTACACAGAAATATAAATGTGTTAAGCCAGTTATTTTTATCTTTGCTGTAGTGTGTCAGTAGGAAATTTCAGTTTACATTTCCAAACATTCATTTTGCGTTTAATTGTAATAATCCAGCTTGGTATTTACAAGGAGTCTGATGACCGGCAGTATGATCCACATAGGGATCTTTTGTATTGAATATAAATATTTGTCTTATATGGTGAACAGAACCCACATTGGATAGCAAACAGAAATTGAGTTAAGCTGAAATGTTATTAAATGTGTTAACTGATATTATTACACGGCGCTCTGGAATGCTTGATTCTGATTGGTCAGTTGAGACATTTGCAGGTTCGTTCTTTTCAAATAATAACCGCTCCAAAATAATAACGCATAGCCGGCACTACTTGCACGAGTAAAATCGCTCCGCGCCAATAAAGATCAATAAAGATTACTGTCTGTTTGGCGCCATCTTGTGACAAACACTCGACAACCACGACAAGACACAGACAGCTTACTGAGACTGAACTTGACAAAATAGAGCATGACAGCTACGAAGCCATCACACAAAAAAAATACAGAATGGGCATTAAAACTTCTCAAAGACTGGCTAAAAGAGAAAAAATGGAGACAGACAAGTATGAAGCAGCGGATCTTAATAAGGTATTACGATCATTTTATGCATCTGTGCAAAGTTTCGCGAAAGGATAAAAATGTTAATTTAAAACGAATATGCCAATAAAATGTTTCAAATTCATATTCATGTCCAGTTTTTTTTCTTATGTGGCAAGTAGCCGTGTAATAAGCGGGATAATGTAGAGGCAGCCGGTAGTTATTGGGAAATAACCCCCTTCAGTGTGATACAAGACCCTCCGCTTCGCGTCGGGTCCTGATCACACTGTCGGGGCTTATTTCCCAATAACTACCGGCTGCCTCTACATTATCCCTTACATATTAAATGATCTGCAGTGCTGACCGATATAGTACTTGTACTTAATCCCTTCAATTTTATATCTGAACAACTATATAGTTGTAACAACTAAGAAAAAAATACCTCTGCATGCACACACATATGTTATTATTAGTTCTTAATGAATGTATGTGCACAAATAACCTGATTCACTGGACTCTGCCTGAAGACATTGCCTTTTGAATAGTGAAGACCTCAGTGGTTGAGTGCTAAAAGAACAAATGACAAGAGGTAGGTATATTGGTAGATATGGTACAAATAATGTTTAATGTAGGAACATTCTAATAGTTGCATACATTGTCCAGGAGAACAGAACACCACCACCTACTAATCAGAGGCATCATTCTGAAAAAACAACAACAACAACAACAACAATAATATTATTATATACATACACACACAATCATCATGTATGTCTGTTTAAATAACTTAAGAAATGTAATGACATGACCTCTGTAAAATCAAATTCCAGACCCAAAGCTATGTACAGAGTGTAAAATCCACAAAGAACGAGAAAATTAGCAGGTTATATAACTTACAATTTTTAACAATAACTCTTCAAATTTTACCTACCATTAGTATGATAATCCCAAAGTGGTTCCCACCCATCTCCTTTGGGATTCCCTGTGAGGTTTGGATGAAAACAAGCACATCGTTTTACCTATACAGATTACCATCACAACAATTATTGTAAATGTTATAATTTATGTAATGAAACAGACTTTTGTTAGCATGTATATAAAATGTTTCACTTCAAATGTATTGGCAGTTTTCTCTGTCCACTTTCTGCTGTCGATGAGTTTTGCAATGTTTCTGTAAAGAAAAATTACACCCAATATTTTAGGGATGTAGTCCTTAATGTCATTTAACACATTTATATTTCATTTTCAAGTGTCATATATGTGGTTTGTTGATACATAACTGGTCATGCACTGAAATTTTTCATACAGAACCACTGTAATCTCTGAACACATTCTGATAACATTTCTATAACCTGAATGTGTCAATATACGGTCCAAATCCTGCTTGTTGCATATGGGTTAAGAAAATACATTTCTCGTGTCTTTGGTTTGTCTGTATCTGTATAACGCACATGCTCTACACAAACATCTCTGTAATGGTTTATGTAATTAATAGCATTGTGCAACTTAACAAAATTCAACAGCACATTGTTTAGTATTGGATATTGCTAAACTGACATTAGGCTAAAATATGTAGAACCAAATCAGAGCCTAGGAAATATGTTGTTTATATTCAGTGATAGTACAATCATTCATAAGATACAACATTCCAGAACTTACCAAAAAAGACAACCCAGAAAAACAAGAATGTAGTGAAAGCCAGGTCACTATCACGTAGGAATTAGCAACATACAGTACACATTGACATCCTGTAACAAACAAACAAATATCAGATACATAGGCTAATCTATATCTCGTTATCAATAAAACAATTTAGACTGTTACTTTACCATGCAGAAAGCGATGTGCTTTATGATTCTTAGGCAACAGTTCAAATCTATCATTTTAAATAAAACAAATAAAATTCGTTCATTTGACTTTTTTCATCTTATTTTACTAATAAAAAATGTATTTTACCGTTGCTTCCACTTTTTCTGAACACTGTCTTCTACCAAAGAACTCTTTGCTTTCAGCTCAGGCAATCAACTTGGTTATTATTACTCTGCTGCCGCAGTCGCCACCGTTTCAACGCTAACTGCCCCCTGCGGGGTCGGAGGAAAATGCCAGAGGCGGGGGGAACAAATTTGGGCGGGACGACACGTGTCGCTCCGCCAAGAAGTGTCACCCCGCCCCATCGTCCAGGGTGCACCCTGGGGTTACTCGTTCAGCTGACCGTCTGTGTGGGGGAAGGGAGAATTTCTCTCTGGGGAAGAACAACACTGACACCCGGTGGCCGGTAACGGTGGCCGGTAACATTCCGACTTTGACTAATTCAACTTTAAAATTGGCGTTCACTTTACAAACCGACTGCAAATTTGAACATTATACATATATATTCTCGCCTGAACTTATGTTTAAAATACATTTTGTGGACTAGACAAAGTAATATTGAGAAACAGCTATATGTATCTATTAAGTTGGCTCTGCTTCAAAATTACCCAACATATAACCCAACAAGTTGGGTTACACAAAAACTACCCAACACTGATAAAACAACCCAACAAAATAACCCAACTGGCTCAACCCAGCAGTTGGGTTGAAAAAACAACCCAACATTTTTTAGAGTGTAGTTGCAAAGTTATTTATAGTAAGTAGAATGTCTAAAGTGGACTATCAAAATAAAGTGTAAGCAATTTCTTTCTGCCCCTGAGCTCATGTTTAAGTAAAACTCCTATCTGAACTGGTTTGGAAAAAAATCAAGCTACTCAAACATGTTCTGAGGGCAGAAAGAAATATGATTGGTTCACAAAATGCTCATTTCTGGTTTAAGCCCTCAGTGGAGCCTTCAAGGCACCTTCTGCAGTGAAGCATTTCGAGCTCACTGTTGGTCAGGTGAGTAGCGCAGATATGGTAAGATAGGAATGAGACTGTTTTTGAATTCAGCTCGAAGTGCTTTGAGCACTTTAGTGACATGTTTGCGTGTTTCCACGTGTCCATGGCACGACTTTCTTTTTCGTGCCAGGTTCACATATAGATTATTCCATTTTTTTTTCATTTTTCAAACCTTTGTTGCTTGGGAGTTAATATTGTGTGTCAAGCATGTTAACAGTGAAGTTTTCTGTTCATCGGCCTAAGAGGAAATTAAAAACCTAATTTTTTCTCTTTCCAATTCAAATGCATACTCATACACATAAGCATACACAGATCTAGTGCACTGACCCATTCTCCTGAAATGAAATGGTTTGATTTGTTTTGTCTTTGCTGTACTGCATACCAAACTGTAACAATGCAAATATATGCTTTTCAACAAACTTCAAAATAGGTTTATCCAAAGTATTTTATTTTTACTTTTTCTCTGCATGACAGACAGTGTGTTTCACTGTCAGCTGTTCAACATGTTTTAAGGTGGAAGACGTGAGATTTTGGTAGGGTTTGTATCATGATGTAAAGGCAGTTGCACATATGATAGTGTTTAGTAAGTACAAAAGTAATACTCAAACACTCACAATAATCCAAGACAATGTTAGGATTGGGCAACATGCAAAGCTTCAAAGACTTTAGATGTCACAGGAAGTGAACATGTTACAAAATAAAAGGCATAACAAAAAATCCAGAACACACAGATGCATGACAGCAACATAATCTTCAAATAATTTAATGATTAATCATCAAAATAAAACAAATACATTGTTACACATAAAAAGATAATAAAATTAACATGCAAGAGAAAATTATTTCAGAAATGTGTAACAATGGCTGAAACATTTATTTAATCTACCATTGTACATCAATGCCACCACAGAATTTTAAATGTCCTAAAACTGTGTTGTACCTCACACTAAATATTTAAGTAGGATAATAGAAACAATTTAAAAAGAAACATAAAAGTTCATGACAACACCTCCACCCAGAAAAAAATATTAATAAAACTACTGACAGCTGTAAAATATCACTTACATAACATTTTATTAAAAATAGAATATGTGATGTTTTATTGAAAGATGCCACCCAACATCGTTTTGATTAAAGGGGACATATTATGAAAATCAGATTTTTTCCATGTTTAAGTGCTATAATTGTGTCCCCAGTGCTTCTATCAACATGGAAAATGTGAAAAAGATCAACTCAGTAACTTAGTTTGGTAAATCATTCTCTGCAAGCATGTAAAAAAATAGGTCATTGTAATTTTTACAAATAACACCGCCCCCTTTATCTGCACAATCCAACCACAGCACAGCCATTTAGTGCAGAGAGAAAGAGAGAGAAAATAATTCACAGCACAATTGAGTTTCAACAAACCACAATCATTGTGATCAGTGTTTGCACTTCATCCGCTCATTTGCATTTTAAAGGACACACCCAAAAACAGCACACTTTTGCTCAGGCCTACAAAGTGGCAATTTTAACATGCTGTAATTAATTATCTGTGGAGTATTTTGAGCTAGAACTTCAATTACGCACTCTGGGGACACCAATGATTTAGTTTACATCTTAAAAAAATCTCATAATATGTCCCCTTTAAAATTATACAAAAATCAGTTATTGAGTAAGTATATAAACTTCAAGACAGTGTTTATATCAGTCTCACAACTTCAGTCTAATAAATGTTTTAATCAGAGATGATGATGGAAAGGCAAACGCTACATGTTGCAGCTTCAAATGTATAAAGTAATTTATTCAGTCTAGTTCCCAGTGTTTTTTGGGGGCACTTTTGATGGTTTTGGGTTTAAGTCAAGGGAGGAGAGCTCTCATCCACTTCACATACTGCTGTCTGACCTGAACAAGAGATAAGATGAGAAGAAGGAGATTACAAAACTGCACAAAAAGTTACAAATACAGGAAAGAATACAGGATTTTTTTTTCTGTCTCTGTCTGGTGTCATGCAGAAATCTAAAGTGTTGACTTCCCTGCTTCTCTCTAATGTGTTTAGGGTTACATGAGGGTGTGGTTTTATCTCAGGTAGCATTAAAATAATTGTGTATCTAATTTGTGATGGAGTAAATGATGATTCACCTCATCACTGAGAACACAGTAGACCAGAAAGATGAAGGTTCCTTGCTGTGAGTTCAGGATCAGGAAGAGTATCTCCATCATCTGATTGTTCTCAGTGAAGAAACCCAGAATCCAAGGACAACCAAGAATCACAAACTGAGCCAGAGTTTTAAAAACCATAATCCTGCACAGAGAGAAAGAAAATGATCCATGTGTTTCTTGACTGTCCATATGTGTTTCTCTCTCAAAAATGATATTTACTTGGTCTGTTTCATCTGTGAAACTTCAGCTTTGAGGTTTTTGAGAGTTGAGTTTAGTTTGATGATGATATTGATGAAGAGAATTGTGTTTATCTGCAAAAACAAACACTGTAAAGAAACAATCTCTTTTTTTTCCAGTGGTTAAAAGAGTTTTAAAAAATCATCTAAACTAAACGTACCGCAAGAATAAAACAAACAGGTCCTAGAAAACTCCAGATGAAGCCTTTCTCCTGTTTAATCCAGCATCTGTTTACAGGAAGTGCCATAAAACATTGAAAAATACTTTTCAGCAGTCCAGTGACAGACATAGTTTAATCTTGTCTGTAATTTGTAAACATGTCTCTGCTTATATAACAGATATATAATATAAATCTTTAAACTTACTGTTCACTGCCATAGCCTTCAGGAACCAGTCCAACAGACACGCCCACTATAACAAAAGCAATCACATATCCAATCACAATCAAGAATCCACTGTTAAGCACCGCCCTCTGTTTGGAGCTGATCTGTGATAGGTTCTTCACACAGATGAAGAGCAGCACAGCTTCAATGAACATCCACACAAAGCAGGAGAGAAAGAAGAAGTGAAGAGCTCCTGATATCACAGCACACCACTCCTGATGAGATTGAAATATTATTAAATAATAAATCATTCTTACACAGAGAGACTGCAGTCAGATACAGGTCACATTTACAGATGCTGTATGTCATGAATAATTCTGACCTTGTGAGGTTTTATGAGATTGATGAATTGTTGTGTGAGTAAGAACAGAAGATGAGCGAACAGCAGACTGATGCAGAGGTTGATTCGAGCTACATTGTTCACTCCAGGTTTCCATCGACAAAAACCAAAAGTCAACAGAGCCAAACTAGTAAACACCAGACCCACGATCACAAACACCACATTCATCGACTCCATAAGAGGAACATCATCCTGAGAAAATAACAAGAGACATACAAAATGAAATATATATATTTTTAATTGCATAGACTGCAGTTTTTTTGTCTCTTTTTCAAAGTGTGTGACTGCTTTATTTGCTTTTCTGGACAGACAGACTGACACACATCAGAGTTGAAAAGCAGCTTATGCAGGATCATAATATTAGTTAGACCTTAAATCAGGGGCCCGTTCTTTGTATGTCATTTACTACCCACGGGATTAAATGAGATATTCAAGATATTCACGTTTCACTAATTTGGTTCTTTGAACACTCATGCTGTTGATGATTAGTATGTCTGGATTAAATTATCTGAGATCATTGTGCGTTCGGGCACCGCATGAAAAGGCAATACATATCAAGAAACATCCCACTAAACACAGGACGTCGGATAGACGTGCAGATCATGTCTATATTGGGTCCGTCGGTCCATGACCAATTCTGGACATCTATTAGACGTCCAAACTAGGTCCACTATTTGGACGTCCCACCATGACCCTATTTGGACGTCATATTGACGGGCCACATTTGACGTTTAAACTGGGTAATTTTTTGGACGTCATTTGGACGTCATATTTACGGGCAACATTTGACGTTTAAACTGGGTAATTTTTGGACGTCATTTGGACGTCTATGACAGGCCTATGTCTATATTACATGATTAGGCCTATAAAAATGTGTTTATTTACAAATATCAGCATTATTGTACCAACATGATTAATACATACGAATAGTCTATATTATTATTACAGTACTGTTTTTTCTGCTTTCTTGAATTACATACAAAATTCATCTAAATGTACCATTAAAAATATGTAATTAAATGTGTAGTTCGTTATATTAAAAGTATATGACTATACTAACAATTTAACATGAAAATATTCTCATATACTTTGAGTTCATGATACGAATGCAATAAGAATGCCTTATATACAATCCAAAAGTATGGCCATATGGCCGAGTGGTTAGAGAGACTTGCTTGTGATCGGGAGTTCGAATCCCACAGCCGGCAGGAAATGTCTGAAAGGGTTCGGTGCGGTGGATGGGTGCAGAGGCAATCATGCCTTTTCGCTTTTTTCATGTCTCTTTTCCTTACACGGCGGTCCTACGGTTGTCAATATTTTTAGACGTGCAGAACACGTCAAAAAAAAGACGTCGCCTGGTGTTACAAAACAACCCCTTTTATGGACCGGATTCGGACGTCCAAAAAATACATGAAAAAGACGTCATTCCGACGTCACTTTGCGCAGTGGGATTGATCAGCAACGCTGTAATTGGCCTGTTGTTACAATTACAAAGTTGTTTTTTAACCTCTGCAGTGCGCGAGCTAGTGATGGAAAGTTATTGTAAACTTTTTACGTCACCATATATAAAATATTCAGAGAAAATATTATCTTGATATCTTTACTATTCATGTCAAAGATTTATGATTGTAATCAAACTGATGCTCCTAAAGTACTTACAAAAAAAAAAACAATACAACACTTTAATTTCTGATCAATGAACTTGAAATTAATTTTCTTTTTGTTTGTAGTTTATTATAAAATTGTGTTTTCCCCTCTTTGTGCAGTTGTATATAATATACCAACACTTTTAGCAGTTCCCAAGAATTTGATAAATGAAGTATGAATATCCTACATCAAAAACGGTTTCTGATAGCAATGCACAGGACAGTAAAGAAATCCTCTCGCCTCGGATGACATTTGGAGAGACTACCTGCAAGTTCCTGTGAGGGTTTGCTGGACAGATGAACCCAAATGCAGACGATGTCGGGGGAAAACAGAAAACACTTTATTGACAAAACAAAAGCCCACGAGGGGGTACAAAACATGAAACCCAAACTCTGACATATAACACTAAACTACAACTGGATAACTAGACTTCACTGGAACACGAACACGGGAAACAGAACACAATGAACCTGCACAGAACGAAAGAAACAATGACATTAAATAGAAGAAAGCAAACAAGATAACGAGCGGGAACAGGTGATGGGAGAAAACCAATGATTACTAATAAGCAGGGGAACGAGGGGGTGGGGTCACAGGACAAGACACCGGAGGCACATGCCACACACAAAAACCTGGCATGAACCTCCACACAAGGCCTGGGACTGCCAGAACTCTGCCACCATGACAAAATACAAATATAACAAGACTTCAAGGCAGAGTCCTGACAGTTCCTAAATAGGTTTACTTCTATTGAATTATTCTTAACTGATTTCTGACTACAACAATATTAGCAGGAGTCCACATTAAAGGCGGACTGCACAATTTCTGAAAAACACTTTGGAAAAGGGAGTCGGGCTGACTACCAAAACACACTTGTAGCCAATCAGCGTTAAGGGGCGTGTCTTCTAACTGATATCCTTGCCTTGGTTGCGTATGTGTGGGGCGGACCATATCAACACTGCCTTTCAAACATTGTGCACTCTGCCTTTAACTGAAAGTCCTGCATCTGCTGAGTCTGCACAGAAAAATGTAGTAAAGAAAATAAAG
This sequence comes from Misgurnus anguillicaudatus, assembly GCF_027580225.2. Taxonomy (NCBI): domain Eukaryota; kingdom Metazoa; phylum Chordata; class Actinopteri; order Cypriniformes; family Cobitidae; genus Misgurnus; species Misgurnus anguillicaudatus. Next base: position 4,125,480 of record NC_073339.2, read on the forward strand.
ATGTGAAATTATGTGAAATAAGTTTATTTGGTTATTGCTATTTTTTGTCACACAGGCCTACTGTGAATTTATTGAAAAAAGGGGGACAGGGTAACATCTTTGTAGACAGAGTTTTAAATATAGAATAAATACAAATTATTATGCAAACCTTACATGCATGACACCATACTTCACCATCTAGAGACAAAACTAAAATTGGAGATAAGTTGATTCAAAGGGAACTTTTTTCAAGGTAATATTTTTACTGTACATACTTTACTGCTGGTTAAAGATGACCAATTGCTGTCTTTTACAGTATAGGAAGATTTAAATGAACTTAAAATACATGTGGTCAAAAGCATGTTTGTCTTGTCATAAGTGTAAAAAACAGGTTGCACAAGTACAGACAATTTTCATTTTTTGTATTACATTTTTTTTAAAGCACATCACTAAAAGATTAAATCTATCGTTTTTTATTAAGTGTTTAATTTGAAAAGCTTATTAGCAGCAAATCTTACACTAGTAAGACTGGAGAAGATATTGCTGCAAAAGACTTTCCATATCAACTCTGTTTAAAAACATGCAATCTAATTTTGTTTACATTAAATAAGCTCCCGACCAGGGGCCTATACCATGAAGCCGGTTTAAGTGGGTAGCCAGGTAAGTTTAAGATTAGTTTGCTCCAACCCTGGGTTTTAGGTACCATGAAAGTAGTGCGGCTTTAATCAGTGTTCGTCGTCATGGTATCTTACGCTGCACGCCTAACCTGCCCCGGGGCAGGTTATGTTCTGGATTCAAGATCTGAGACTGCAGTTTGACAAATCAGCTGCGAGCAAAGAAATATATAGCTGACATAATTACTACACAGTGTCTCCGTGCAAAATTTTATTTATTTGTATTTTTTTTATTTAACATATTCAAATACAAACATTAAGGCATATTTAACAATCACTATTTTCTGTGTTGATACCGCATTTAAATAAAAAAAGAGGAAAAAAACTAAGAAAAAAGAGGGTGAGGGTCTTAATCTTAAACATCCAAAGCAGAAAGAAGTAGGGGTCTCCGCGCAAATTGTTAGAAGAGCACTTTGTAGAGAGAGTTTTTAGTTTCCCTCGCCCAGTTATTTGTATGAAATATCTAGATTTTCCACAGAAGGAATCTCTTATCTTTGCAAACTTCTAGCCTCACATAAGAAATGTATCACGTTGAATCCGTGCCTTACTGTACGGTAAATGATGTGTATTGTGTTGCGCTTTTTTGCAAGTGGTACATACTTTTATGCGGTCGGTGAGGAAAACACGGTTTGTCGAACCATGCGCAAGGTGGTCCTCGCACTGTAGGGCTACATTAAAAGCTTCATAGTGTTCCCCGGACATTTCCCGACCATGTCTTTAAAAGAGGGCTTTTATAAAATTCCCTGTAAGATTATTAACAAATTTAACAGAGTACATTAACTTAATAAAAGCATATTTCACTTTGGGGAGCCTACCTAAATATATTATACAATGAAGTATGTTAATGTACATGTTTTATATATATATATATATATATATATATATATATATATATATATATATATATATATATATATATATATATATATATATTAAAAAGAGCAGAGGCGGGGAGATCACGTGATGCAGGTGGAGGGGAAAGACGTGCTCTAGTGAGCTCCTCTGACTAGCTATATTATTAATCAAGAATCCTACATTAATCCTACATTAATCTCCCTAGTTCCTATTTTTGGATGCACTAAGGAACTAGCCCGGTAATATTGTTCATGGCAGAACACAATTTGCGTCGAAAAGGACGAAAAGCACGACTAATTAGCAACACTCTCGAAGCTAACGATCCTGAACCACTCACGCTAATCTTACCCAGCATGGCCGAAGATGTGGAAGGTGAAATATCGTTACAGACTCTTTGGAAAGAGATTAAAACCAGCAAAGAGGAAATTAGCAAACAAATGGACAAGATGACCAATGATATTCAGGCAAAACTGACCCGTATTGAAACTTCTATGTCAACTCTATCAGAACAGTTGATCGAGGTTGAAACTAGAGTGAGTGCCACAGAGGACGACCTGAGAGATACTCGTTCGACAGTTACACGCTTGGAGAAGGACGTCTCCTATCTTAAAGATAAAGTGCAAGACTTGGAGAACAGAACCAGGAGGTCTAATATCCGGATTGTAAACCTGCCAGAAAAATCCGAGGGTAGCAATGTGGTCTCATTTCTGGAATGTGTCATCCCGGAGATCCTCGGCGTTAAGAACTTCACATCTCCTCTGATAATTGAGAGGGCTTACAGAATGGGAAAAATTGTGTCGGATAGGACGGCCCCAAGGATAATCTTGGCGAAACTCCTGAATTTCAGAGATAAGCAGAAAATCCTCCAACTTGCGCGAGAGAGAAAAGAGGTTTTCCTCGACAAACGCCGCATTCACTTTTTTCCTGATTTCAGCGCAGAGCTCCAGAACGCTCGCAATGCCTATACCGAGGTGAAACGAATGTTGAGAGATCGGGAAATTGAATACTCTTTTGTATACCCTTCTAAGCTTCGGATCATGTACATGGGCAAAACAAAGTTTTTTTCAACTCCACTTGAGGTTAAGAACTTTATTGACTCTTATAGCAAAGATGCAGAGGCTGCTACTACGGAATGAGATCTGATATGAGATGCTAGGACTCTAGTGGCTTTCATACAAAGGATATTCTGTGAGTTAAAGTTATTACTTTTTTTTTTTTTAAATTCTTTATATATCCTTGACCAAAGGTAACAACAAATATTATTTTTTTATTGTAGTCAGATCACAAGTGAATTTAGCAATTGCCTGCTTATACTATGAAGTGCATTATTAGTTTGCAATATAGTTAAATACTTGAATTATTAACTTCACCTTTAGTTCAATGATTGCACTTAATTATTGTATTAATAGAAGCTATGAATATTTGGTCAATTACAATTTAATTTTGTCTTTACTTACTTAGTTCTGAATATAGAGTTTTACCATGATATGTGGGATATTAGTTATTTAAATATGGCTAAGTCAGCGTCAGCTACAGTTTAGTAGCAAAGATGTCACTAAGGCTAAACTTGCCTTTTTTTTCTTTCTTTTATTTTTTCTTTTTTCTCAATTTTGAAAGTTAAAAGTTTGGGTGCTTTTTGTTTTTCTTTTTTCTTTTTTTCTCGCAACGAGACATATGTTATGCAATGGTGTTATGCAGGGCCGGAGTGGGGCCACTTTTCAGCTCGGGAGTTTCAGGCCCAAGACCGGCCCACTTTTTCCATAGTGTTATTCCAAATTAGCACTTTTTTCAAATTGGATAAATAAAGCATCAGTTCAGCTCTTACTATAGTTTTTATTAATATCATGGTTTAACAAATAAGGTAAAAGTTAAATAATATTTCACTTAAGATATTCACAAAAATATTCCTCTACACTCTAAAAAAGGCTGGGTTGTTTTTTACCCATGATGGGTGGATGTTGGACGGAACAAATGCTGGGTTGAAAAAAAAACAATGTTGGGTTGTTGTTATGCAACCATGGATTATAATAACCCAACAGTTGGGTTAAAGCAACCCAGCATTGGGTCAGTTTTGGCCCAGCAGCTTGTTCTGTCCAATGTTTACCCATTGTGGGTCAAAAATAACCCAGCCCTGTTTAGAATCTATTCCACAAGGAAAGGTTGATAAATTATTAGCATTGCTAATGCTATAACCCAGCTAACAGAAAAAAGTTCTAAGAACGTTCCCTGAAAGTTTTTAGCGTTCCCAAAAACGTTCTGCCAACGTTGGGGGTGTCCAGTTTTCTTGGCGTTCTGGGAACGTTTTTGTGTTGTCTCAGCGTTGGAGGAATGTTGCATTTGACCATTTTTGGACGTTGTGACAATGTCATATTTTAATGTTCACACAATGTTTAAAAAACAACTGTGTTTATTATATTGACTTCTTTGATTGTTATGTAAATGATAGAGAAACATTGCATTTTATTATATTTATTTTTTATATTTATATTAGGGCTGTCAATAGATTAAAAAAATTAATCTAGATTAATCGCATGATTTCATGAGTTAACTGTGATTAATCGCAAATTAATCGCACATTTTTATCCATTCTAAATTTACCCTAATTTAACACTTTTCAGGTTTTTAATATTCTAATCATATATACATATATAGATGCTTTATGCAAATGTATGTTAACAACAGCCTGTTTACATTTTAACAGAATCACCAGCCATTGTTTTGTATATGAATTTTCCTTTCAGAAGATTTTTCTTTCTCCATTTTTGTTTGCTGCTGCATCATTTGTGACCTGTGCTGGCAAGTTGAGTGGGAATTAGCAAATTTTTAAAAAATAGTTGTTCATATTTTGACATTCTCTATTAAAACATAGAACAATGCATGATTTGTTGAAATATAACAAAATATGACAGAACTACACGTGTTTGAAGTTGAAAGAGTCAAATTACCCCAAACATTTCCACATCCATACATTATATTACCACATCAATACCTTAAAATCACTGGTAAAACTAATAGATTTAGCACACACAAAGCAAAAACATCATCAATGTATGTTCAACTTTTTTTCCTTTTATTTGATTGACATTGAGACAGACTGCTTAAAATCTAAGTGATCTAATAGAATGTTACAGATCAGATAGTTTTACCCAACTGTTAACCAAACATTTACTTAAAACATAACAGATTATAGAGCCTACCTGCGTGTATTCTTATCAAAACAGATATTTGTAAAACTGTAATTTTGTGTAGATGTCTATATATCCGGGTCGCGCACTCGCGCGTCTGTGTGCACGCGCTTCAGATATCAGTCAGTCAGCGTGAGGGGATCGCTTTTGAGTCTTGTCGCTCTTAATAACTCTTTAACATTAATCAGGTACCGAACTTTATCTCTCTTAATGACTCTTTTAACATCAAGCAAGTCCTGCAGTCTATTTTCTAAGTCATGCATAAAAGCGAAACCAAAATGAATTGAGACGCATCTTTGCAATAGATTAAGCATTAGGAGGACGGTAACGTTACACCTCTCAGACGTATAAATAAAGATCATATCAGATGTCCAACGAGCATTTAGAGCATTGGATTTGGTAGACAATTTGCTTAATGTTCTTATTTCTATGAAAACCTTTTACTCATTTAGAGAGAGTCACATTTGTCTGCGTCTCTGTTCATTCAACTATGGGCTGGACCAAGGGTCAAACAGAAATTGCGCGTTGCGTTAATCTCCGTTAATAAGATTAGTGGCGTTAAAATGAATTTGCGTTAACGCGTTATTAACACGTTAATTTTGACAGCCCTAATTTATATTATTTTATTATATTTATTATATATTATATATTTATTATTTATTTATTTATTATTTATTAAGTTTAGATGTTGATGTTTCGTTTCATTTTAAGTCACCATTATTGTGATTAGTGTTCGTTTTAGTTGGGCTCTTGAGCCTTGTCTTTTGCTTGTTAGTTTTTTCCCTGGTTGTGTTAACTTTTTGTTAATACACCACATTTGTTATGAACATGTTAAGTTAGTAGTGTAATTCTGTGGTGTGGTGGTTGGTACATAATGGTAAAAAATCATTCCTAATTAATTTACTAATCAAAAGTGTATTTTCTGTAAATAATGTAAATGAGATCCAGCACTTTCAGAGCAGTTTGTCATTAAGGAGTTTAAGAAACTTTGGACAAAAAAATCTGCTGTATAATTGGGATGCACAAACATCAAGAATCAGACTATGAATCTCAACCATGGTGACAAAGAAAATTGGAAAAAAATTCTTTATTTATCCATGCTGCAGTGCATGCTGGGAGTCCTGAATGAGATTTGTAATTTGTTAATACCCAGCATGCATTGCAGCATGAAGTTTTTCATTTAATTGTCACCATGGTTGAGATTCATAGTCTCATTCTTGATGTTTGGGCATCCCAATTATACAGCGGATATTTTTTGTCCAAAGTTTCTAAAACTCTTTAATGACAAACTGCTGTGAAAGTGCTGGATCTCATTTACATTATTGACAGAAAATACACTTTTGATTAGTAAATTAATTAGGAATGATTTTTTACCATTATGTACCAACCACCACACCACATAATTACACTACTAACTTAACATGTTCATAACAAATGTGGTGTATTAACAAAAAGTTAACCCAACCAGGGAAAAACTAGCAAGCAAAGGACAAGGCTCAAGAGCCCAACTAAAATGAACACTAATCACAATAATGGTGACTTAAAATGAAACAAAACATCAACATCTAAACTTACATATAATAGATATATAATAAAAATATAATATATAATAAATATAATAAAATAATATAAATATAAAAAATAAATATAATAAAATGCAATGTTTCTCTATAATTTACATAACAATCAAAGAAGTCAATATAATAAACAGTTGTTGTTTTAAACATTGTGTGACTGTGAACATTGAGACATGACATTGTCATGGCGTTTGGGGATGGTGAAGTGTGGCATTCCTCTGGCGTTGAGACAGCACGGGGACGTTCTTGGAGCGTCGAGAAAACTGGACACTTTTGGCGTTGGCAGAACGTTTTTGGGAACGTTAAAAACTTTCAGGGAACGTTCTTCGAACTTTTTTCTGTTAGCTGGGTAAGGCCTATGATTAATCAGATGCAAATAGAAATATAAAACCCAGTCCTAATTAAAAAAGAAAACAGTTTGACAAAAAATATAAAATCCAATATTGGGTAAATATATAGCATAAAAAGTGACATAAGCTTTTTTTAGGCTGCTCATTTTTGACTGGGAACACAAAAGGTGTTATAGGGTTCTGAACACAACCTGAGGGTTAATTAACTTTAATTCATATTGTTTACTCATTGCCTCCTCGTTTTCAGCGGGGAACTGGCTAATCTACTGCTCAGAAGCTGCTTGCATAATATTTGCAAAGTCTATGAATCGCATGTATACACAAAAGGCTAATATTTTAACAAAAAAAAATGTTGGCTTGTAAATAGCTCGAAAACGGTATTAGCCGAATAATTACGTTGCTAATGCTAACCATTACTAGGCTTATTTCTCTTTAAGTTACCTGTTGTCACTTTTGTTTGTCCTCTTGAAAATAAATCTGTAAGTTTGTCACATTTGGCAGCATCATCCTAATGGATTTTTTCTTCAACCTGTTTTTTACGCTCTCCTCCTCTCAGACGCGTATTGTTACGGTAAAAGTTTTCTGGGACGTGCTATGGACCGAACCAACTCTATGGGAGGGGAGGGGAAAACTCCTTCACATGGTACAACCCATGCAGAGGCTGCGCGCTGCAGTGTCAATGGGAAACGTGTGAAGTGTCATTTAAGAGAAGATAGACTCACTAACGTGACAAATGTAAAAAAAAAAAAAACTCGACCGGCCCAAAAGTGAAGCGGCCCACCGGGAATTCTCCCGGTTCTCCCGATTACCCACTCCAGGCCTGGTGTTATGTAAAAATATTATTATTTGTGTATTGGAGATTGTTCTGTTATTTTTAAGACAATGATAAATGGATAAGTTCATTTGTGTATCATGGAATGTTAGGGGACTAAACAATCCGGTAAAACGAAAGAAAGTATTGTCATATCTGAAAAGATTTAATACGGATATAGCTTTTATTCAGGAGACCCATCTAACGGATCAGGAACATAGAAAACTCAAGAGGGAATGGATTGGTCAGGTCCAGGGGCGGACTGGCCATCGGGAGTTCCGGGAGCAATCCCGAACGGCCGGTCCATTTCAGGCCGAACCGGCCGGAGGTCAAAAAGTTGTTTTTTTTTTATGCCTGACCAGGCGCTCAGCTGCAGCGGAACGCTGTGTCTGTTTCAGACCGGGCCAAACCAATTCTTCAAATCTTGAGGGGAGATAAGAGCGGCCCCTCCCAACTTGGACTGATCCTCGGTTTTCCTCACATCCGATTGGCTCAAAGGCGCCGATCAAAAGAGTTTACTTTTGGTCAGGTTTGGATTCGTGTGAATGCAACATAGACAAGACGGTAAAAATTGCGAAAAGAAGAGAAAGAAATGGGTGGGGCCTAAAACATAAAAATGTTGGCACAAGAGGCAGCTAAATGCGCCAAATTAACAGACCTTTTTCGCACTCAAAAGGACGCTGTGGCAGGAGGTGCAGATGAGGAAGGACCAGCAGCATGGACAGGACAGGTGCACAATTAGTGATGCATCTATTATACACTGAAATCATTTATATTTGCATTTAAATATAGGCATATATAAGGGATAATGTAGAGCGAGGCGGTTGTTATAGCGAATACAACCCCGACAGGCTTATCAGGACCCCACGCAAAGCGGAGCTTGGTTGTATTCGCTATAAGAACCGCCTCGCTCTACATTATCCCGCTTATGAAATTGATGAAATAGCCTGCGTGCGTATTTTGGCAACAGAAGTGGTGTTGTTCCCCAGTGGTTTTAACGTGTTAGCAACTCAGTAAGTTTATCAAAACAGTTTCCCAGCATCAAAATGTCTGGTAATTGCGTTTGGTTGCACTAATAATATACTAATACGTATATATGGTCACTTTATATTTGGCCATCTGCTAACGTCTTCTATTCACTCCACTATAGTACACGGATCTGGTAGCTGTGTTGAAAAACTTGATAAAGTCAACTTTTAAATATATATTTCTCTGTCTGTGTTGCTTCACTACTGATTCTTGTCTGTATATTAGCTGTTAAGGTCACTGATGGAGAGAGACAGGTTGATGATGACTCTTGCAGTCATATTGATGAGGAGGAGGAAGGAAAGCAGAACAAGAGGAGGAGGAGAATGGAACCAGTACAAAAACAGTGATGGGTCAGTGTGCAGGGCTGGGTAGGCAATCATATTACCCTGCTGGAAAAACCAGCATACCAGCAAGACCAGCATATGTTGTGTTTTGGTGCTGGTATGCTGGTGACCACCAGCTAAACCAGCATCAAACCAGCATAGACCAGCATAATTCCCATGGTTTGATGCTGTTTTTTTTCAGCAGGGTAGGCATATCAATCAATCAAGGCTTTATTAAGGACACACAAATAGAAAAATACAGCACAATATTACATATTTACATATAGGATAAAATGCAATAGTTCCACTTACTAGATTATATAACCTGACTAAAGCACAGATTGAATTAAAAAAAGGAATTATTCTTAGTCATATTTATTACTGATGTTCTTCTCATGCATATGTAGCTGTACAATCAGTAAGCAGAGGCAGGGTCCAGCACAGGGGGAGTGGAGCCAGGGAGAGTTGAAAGTGAGTACGTACACACACAATCTCTATTTTATGGGACTGTATTGTAGTTTTTGATTATCTGAGTGGGTATGTGTGAGTAATTGTAACAATTTTATCACTCCAACTGACTGTACACATGACATGCTGGTAGTTAGCAGTATACTGTGACTTATGTGTTCGAGATTAGGTTTTGCTGACCTGGTTGTGTTTAGTGCAGTGGTGACTTGCTTATACAACCTGAGGAGGCAGGTGTATCCTAAAGTTTCTTTTAGGTCTTCAGCATAATCTGATTCTTTTCAAGTTAATACCATAAAAACACTACTAGAATTAAAATAACTGCAAAAAATCCTGCTCGTGCACCAAGGGCACTCGCGTAAAAGGCCTCTCCATCTTAAAGTCCCGGGCTGAATTTCAGTCTCAGTACGTCCCTGGTCAGGTCTATTATTCATCATTCTCTTCCAGCAGTCGAGGGGTAGCAATATTAATTCATAAAAAATTACAATTTAACTTGAATAGTATATACTCTGATACCGCTGGTAGATATGTAATTGCTGAATGTGAATTGAATGGGGAACATATTACTTTGGTAAATGTCTATGGCCCAAACCATGATGATCCTATCTTTTTTAGCAAACTTATATTACGATTAGCTACTGTTAAAGGCAGTTGTATTGTAGGTGGTGACTTTAACCTAGTGTTAGACCCTCTTAAGGATAGATCATCAAAAAAAAAAAAAAAATATTAAATTAAAAGCAGCAACCATTCTGAGCCAAGGGATGATTGATTTGGGGCTGTATGATGTATGGCGCAATCTACATCCAGACCAAACCGACTATTCATGTTACTCAAATGTACATAATGTCTACTCAAGAATAGATTTTTTCCTAGCATCGCAATCATTGGCTTATCAAGTAAAAGACTGTATATACCTTCCTGCATCAATTTCTGATCATAACCCTGTTAAGTTAATATGGGCACCAATATCGACTATATCTTATTCTAAAAAATGGAGATTTAAAACCTATATGCTGAAAGATCTAGACTTTATCCAATTTATGAATGGCCATATTCAGATATTTCTTGAATCCAATGCAAATTCAGCCTCACATTCAATTATATGGGAGGCACTTAAAGCTTTTATGAGAGGACATATTCTTTCATATGGGGCTTACAAACAAAAAGAAAAGAGAGCTGTCATAATAGATTTAGAAAAAGAAATACGATCTTTGGAAATAGAGCATTCTTTGACCAACAATGATAGATGTTTAGCACAACTTAAGCAAAAACGGGTCCTGTATAATAATTTGTGCACCCAGAAGGTGGAATCTACTATGGCAAGAACTAAATATCATTATTATGAATTTGGAGATAAGACTAGTAGATTATTAGCTTGGCAAATAAAAAAAGAAGAATCAGAGCGTTATATTCATTCAATATTATTAGATGATGGCAGATCTATAAAAGATCCTATAGAAATTAATATTTTATTTAAGGATTATTATGAAACATTATATAAAACTGATCATAGTCAAGGAAATGCTGATGCTAAATTTTTTTTTAGATAAAATACAGCTACCAAAAATTGACGATGAAGATAACGAAGTATTGAATTCTGACATAACTGAGAATGAAGTACTAAAAGCTATTAATGCTTTAGGAAACAACAAGGCCCCTGGACCAGACGGCTTTCCAATTGAATATTATAAATCTTTTTCAAATATGTTATTAACTCCTCTAACAAACATGATTAAAGAATCACTTGAGAGAGGCTCACTCCCACACTCATTGGAATTGGCCACAATAACCTTATTTCCTAAGCCAGGGAAAGATAGGCAAAAATATGGGTCATATAGGCCACTAAGCCTACTTGATGCGGACAATAAAGTTATAACTAAGTTGCTTGCCTTAAGGCTAGAAACTGTTATACCCAAATTAATACATCCTGATCAGACAGGTTTCGTTAAGAATAGGCAAGGCTCTGATAACATTAGAAGATTATTACATATTATCAATATTGCACAAAAACAAAAAATATCAATGTTTATTTTGTCTATGGATGCCGAAAAGGCTTTCGATAGAATTGAGCTTACTTTTCTTTTTGCTACGCTAGAAGCTATGAGTTTTGGGTCTAGATTTATTGGTCATGTAAAAACTATATTTAACTCTCCTAAAGCACAGATTAGTACCAATGGTATTATATCAAACATCTTTAATTTGTCTAGAGGCTGTAGACAAGGATGCCCTATATCACCATTATTATTTGCCCTGGCTGTTGAACCTCTCGCTACTGCCATAAGATCTAATACTGAAATAAAGGGAATTAAAATTGGGACTATTGAACACAAACTATCTCTATATGCTGATGATTTGTTAGTATATCTTACTAAACCACAATTTTCTATTCCCCCTTTACTACACATACTTAAAGGGGTCATATGATGAAAATGTTAGCATTGCCACTTTTGAGCAAAAATGTGTCGTTTTGGGTGTGTTTTTTAAAATGCAAATGAGCGGATGAAGTGCAAACACTGATCACAATGATGGTGGTTTGTTGTAATTCAAACTCAATTGTGCTGTCAAGTCCTTCTTTTCTCTCTCTTTCTCTCTGCAGTAAACGGCAGTGCTGTGGTTGGATAGTGCAGATTAAGGGGGCGGTATTATTCTAATAAGATATCCTTATGACATCATAATGAAAGCCAAATTTCAATGACCTATTTTTGCTCACACCCACAAAGTGGCAATGCCAACATCTTCATCACACGACCCCCTTAAGGAATATAGTGATACATCTGGCTATAAATTAAACTATGATAAGAGTGAAGCTCTCCCTATTAATATATCAGAAGAGTTAAAATATATAGTAAAACCACTGACACTGTGTGCTAATGGGTTTAAATATTTAGGTATTCATATTAACTTAACTCATGATAATATGTTTAAAAAAAAATATTTAACACTAATGGAGAGAGTAAAAAATGACTTGCATAAATGGAAGGGATTACCCTTATCATTAATCGGTAGAGTCAATGTTGTAAAAATGAACATTTTGCCTAAATATCTATATAAATTTCAATGCCTTCCTCTGAAGATTCCAAAATCTTACTTTAATGAACTAAATAAAGTGATTTATATTTTTCTGTGGAAAGGCAAAATTCCTAGACTAAAATTTATGAAACTTCAGGCACCGTATAAGAAAGGTGGGCTGAATTTGCCCAATTTTAGACATTATTATTTAACTTCACAATTTCGAACTATATGGATTTGATTACATCCTGATAAAGTTGATACTAGCTGGATGGCAATAGAACAGTGGGAGATGAATTCTATCCCCTTAAAGATTATTCCTTTTTTGGTGTCTAGAAGTGATTTAGTTATATTTACTAAAAATGCATTAATACTACATACTTTTTCTGCATGGTTAGAATCTCATAAGTTATGCTGTCCTAGCATTGTTCCTATTAGATACTTACCACTTTGGGAAAACCCTATTATACCTCATGGCATTGTTGATAATTCCTTAAAAGCATGGGTAAATAATGGTATAAAGATATTAAAAGACCTGTATCACAATGATTTTTTTTATGAGCTTTGAATTACTATCTAAGACATATAAATTATCAAAACATAGTTTTTTCAAATATCTGCAAGTTAGACACTGGGTAAAAGAGATCACTTCCCAGACTTTTCCTAAGACTCCTATATCATCACCATTGGAAAATATTATGATTAATAAAAATGTCTCCACTCCAAGAGGCATCGTTTCTACAGGATATAGCACAATAACAACTAATTTTATGCCATTCGATAATGCAGGTTTGAAGCAGAGATGGGAAACAGACCTTAATTGTAAATATGACCTGGAAGAATGGGAGAATGTCATGGAAAATATGCAGACTTTTTTAATATGTTCTAAACATAGACAAATACAATTCAATATTTTGCATCGAACATATTTTACTCCTCATAAACTTAATTTGTTAAACAATAGTAAATCTTCTAAATGTCAAAGGTGTAAAACATCTGAAGGCACCTTGCTTCACATGCTTTGGAACTGTCCTGTACTGAATGATTTTTGGGATTACATAATTGGTAATACTTCAAAGATTATAGGTATCCAAATTAGTAAAGATCCTAGAATTTGGATATTAGGAGATATTGATTTAATAGGTTGTTCTCATCATAAAAAGTACTTTTCACTCTTAGCAGGAACTGCCGGAAAAAAATGTATATTAGTGAACTGGAAGTCGATTCAACCCCCATCTAGACAGCAATGGACGAATTAACTTCTTTCATATTGCACCCCCGGAAAATTCTTTTTAATGTTAGGAAATCTCCAAAGACCTTTGAATAAATCTGGAACTCGTTTCTGGAACATTTACCTTCACTTAAAGCAAATGAAAATTAATGTTATTAATGTTTTTTTTTTTTGTATAAGAAAAAAAAAATGAAGATTATGATGTTATGTCTGTATGTTCTTTTCATGCAATCTAAAAGAAAATAAAGCCATAAAAAAAAGAGCAGAGGCAGTATTATTTCGCTCTTGAATTTTTTTTTATCTTCATATTTTTGTATAATTAACTCAAGCTCCTCCGCTAAAAAAAATACACTGCTCGTCGTGCTCTCTCTCTTTTCTATTCCAATTGGTTGTTCGTGCCGACGTCACTCTTTAATGTGCACGCGCGGATGGAGTAATCATAGCCTAAAGATCAAAGCCTGAGTTGACAGAGAAAGTTGATAAGCCGCTTCATGGGACCAATAAAGCTTGATCACATCGGTTTGGTTTTGTCAACTCAAAACCAATCCTGTAACCTCGAGTTTGTTCAGCTACCTTCATGGTATAGGCCCCTGGTAAGTTAAATCTTTTACACTAAATAAGTAAACATTAACAATCAGCTACATTCGCTGGGATCGCCCACGATCTTTGTCCTATAACTGGTTTTAAAGGGACCATGGCATGAAAATTAGACTTTTCCATGTTTTAGTGCTATAATTGGGTCCCCAGTGCTTCTATTGGCCTAGAAAATGTAAAAAACATCAACCCATTAACTTAGTTTTGGTATATCTTTTTCTACAAGCACAAACAAAAATAGGTTGTTAAAATTTGGCTCTCTTTATGATGTCATAAGGAGCTCTTATTATAATAATACCACCCCCTTAATCTGCACTATCCAATCACAGCACTGCCATTTAGTGCAGAGAAAAAGAGGGAGAAAAAATACTTGACAGCACAATTGAGTTTCAATTGCAACAAACCACCATCATTGTGATCAGTGTTTGAACTTCATCAGCTCATTTGCATTTTAAATGACACACCCAAAACGGCACATTTTTGCACACACCAACAAAGTGTCAATTTTAACATGTTATAATAAATTATCGATATGGTATTTTAAGCTAAAACTTCACGTATGTGCTCTGGGGACACCAAAGATTTATTTGACATCTTAAAAAAATCTTGTGCCGTGGCTCCTTTAACCACAGCACTGCCATTTAGTGCAGAGAGAAAGAGAGACAATAATTGACAGCACAATTGAGTTTCAATTGCAACAAACCACCATCATTGTGATCAGTGTATGTATTTCCTCAGCTCATTTGCATTTTTAAGGACACACCCAAAATGGCAAATTTATCATGCTATAATAAATTATCTGTGAGGTAATTTGAACTAAAACTTCACATACTGTATGCATTCTGGGGACACCAAAGACTTATTTTACATCTTTTAAAAAATATCATAATATGACCCCTTTAAAACCATATGTCACAGTCACACAACTTCAGTGCCAGCTAAAGTCGGACAACATTTCTAACCGGCGTGCACTGCTTCAAGTCAGCTACTGACCGGTTTGCACAGCGCTTGCATGAAGTCAATCACACCTAAAATCTACAGGATGGTAGCTCATGAGGAGCACGGTTTAGACCCCTGCCTTAAATATAAATCTCACCTGTGTTAAGTTGTCCTCCGGTGGGCTTCTGCTGGTTTGCATGATGAGAGCAAATGTTGACAGATGAAAACATGAACACACGGTGTGGCTGCTGTTGGTCTTTACAACAGAGCACCCATCTACAATCCACTCAGTGATGTTCCAGTACACACAGGAAAGATTTCCTCCAGATACAAACTCCTTCACATGAAGAAAGAATATTCAATCATCATTTGAAAGAAATGTATCACTGTTCTTAAAGTTATTAATCAGTGCTTATATTGAAAAAAAAAACTTTAGAAATTAAGATGACAGAGTCAATGGCCCTCATTTATCATTCTTGCATAGAAACGGCTGTATATGTTGGCGTAAGATTATGCTTACACTCCTCTCACCGCCTGATTTATGAAGCCGTGCGTACCTTTGAAATTCAGGTGTACGCAACACCTGCCCTTCATAAATGCCGCGGCTGAAAACGATCGTTATTAGAATAACGCGCCCATATAAATTCAAGTCTCCGCCTCCCCCACGTCCTCATTTTACGCCATGAACACACGGAAGATGGCAAAGAAGAGAAGCCAGGGAAGTGGAAATAAACAAAATTGGTTTATTTGGGAGTTTAAAGAGTGGGATTAAAGACACATTAATAATTGCATTACAATTTGTAATATTATTATTATTATTATTATTATTATTATTATTATTATTATTAATGACGCTTATTGATATTTAGAAGAATAATTATTTATTATTATTATTATTATTATTATCATTATTTACTGTTGCCTACATTTAAATTCTATGTCTGCTTAATGGTTCGGTTAAGTTTTTTTTAAATAATATTTTAAAATGGTGTGGTAAACTTCTGTAGTGTGTTGTTCTGTATTAACATACAGTTGTTTGTTAGCTTTATCTTAAGCCCGGGATACACTGCACGATAATTGGCTGTCCCAGACGAAAGATTGCCATCGTGAAACTATCGTCGCGATTTCTGTGATCGTGGCTCTCCATCGGTGGTCCTATGTCGTACAGTGAGAGAGGTTCAAAGACGGCCGTTTTCCCGGTCTTGCGTCCAAAGATAGCCTACGATAGTTTTCTGGCAGTGTCAGAAATTCGGCATGATCACCGCACAGTGTGTTTGCTGCTACGACCTGCGCGCCGGTATTTGTTTACCACGAGCGCATGCTGGTGACGTTGCGCAACGTGTGACGCAGCCGCCGAAGCTTCCGTGTCATCATCGTACAGTCTACATGCCTCTCGTACACGAGTTTAAACGATACATGTCGCACAGTGTGATAAGGTAATAATCTTATAAGAGGACAAAAATCGTGCAGTGTATTCCGGGCTTTAGATCCAGTTTGATACGGAGCTCTGGATATAATCAAAATTAACAATTTGCTTCCACGACATCCACATGTTTTACTAGGCTAATTCATAATTTGAAATAATAATAATTGTAATAGTATTTACGAAATATTATAATTATTCATTCCAAGGAACAAACTGTTGAACATTGGGAACAAATTCTAAATTTATGGCCATACTTTAGACTAAATAAGAAAACGAATTGTTAAAGTTTCCATAATGTAGCATAAAAGACCATTCATGGCCAAGATTTTTTTCTGCATGAC
This sequence comes from Misgurnus anguillicaudatus, assembly GCF_027580225.2. NCBI lineage: Eukaryota > Metazoa > Chordata > Actinopteri > Cypriniformes > Cobitidae > Misgurnus > Misgurnus anguillicaudatus. The sequence goes on from NC_073339.2 coordinate 4,142,268, forward strand.
ATATCATATCTTTTAGTTTGTCAGTGCGTTTTGTGGTGTTAGGAATAGTTTTTCTCCGCATTTCCAAAACGTGTGTACACCACCTCCTGAGTTGGCGTAGGATTTGAGCGTGCCGTATGCCAACGTCCATATTGATAAATCTCAAAGTCACCGTGGTTTTGGGTGTACGCCAGAAATTTGGTGTACGCACTTTTGATAAATGAGGGCCATTGAGAGTAACTCACTCTGGTGTGTTTGAGGGTGAAGTTAACTGGTTTGGTGAGGGTTGTGTTGGTGGTTTTAGGAAGAGTAGCTGAGATGACAGTGGACATCATGGTGTTAACTGTGTCATTTGATGTGTTGAAGAAGTCTGGTTTCAGTAGGTCCTCCATTGTGTTGTAGCTTATGAAAGCCACAGCAGCTGATCCTGCAACAGATACAGAGAAGGACAATCCTATTTATTTGACAAATTTAATGCAACGTGAGTCTAAACATTGCAGGTGTATTGTACACATACAGGATAGACAGACACCCCCTCCCCACTACATACATGAAAGTATCCACACATATACAGGAGGTGCTGAATAATGTTTCTGCTGATGGTTGCTTATCACCAGGGGTGTTGGACTGGGGGTAAAACCATAACTGATTACCAGGGCCTCAAGGGAAAAGTCTGGAATATATTTTATTTTACTTGGATATTTTCATTTCCTAATTAAATTTCATAATGAATGTCAGATGAAATGTAAAGTTAGCATATTAGCTGAATAACTGTTGGACTGACTACATTTTGTATAAGTAAAAACTATCTAAAGTCTCATGCTCCCACCCCTTGGTAATGTGCCAAATGGTTTAGTCCATCTGCAAGTGCATTTTTTTTTACGTTTTTGAGCATCTGATGGAGCCCAAATTTCTGCGTTGCGGTTGAATTGTCTGTCTCAAAGAAAGCTAAATCAGGAAAGACAGGAGAAGGAAACGAGGGAAAATGACTTGTGACTGACTTCTTTTCAAAAAAAGGTGAGCACAAACTAGAACACGAAATCTATAGTACTAAACTGATTGAATATCCCTGCGATTAATAATGCTAAAAATGAACTGAGACAACCTATTGAAAAAGCAGAACATACACTTTCACATGATAATTTGGTTATAGACCACATGCAATCTGAGTAAAAATGCTAAATAAATAAACTGTATAGGCTACTAACAATGCTGTTTGCATACAAAACTCTGTTATAATAGCCTAATTTGAAACATGTTTTTATAATATCTAAAATTACCAATAATAGGCAGTGCTTTAAGTGGGCCGGAACGCCCCGGTACTCAGTACCGCCACTTCTAAAAATAGCTCTTGAGCGTACCACCACCTCTCCGTGCGCCCAGAACGTGCTTTTAGCGTACCGGAACGCTCATTTGCACATCTGTTTAAAATCAGAGGTTTAATTTAATCCTTTGGCTGCGCTGCTGCTTTTCAGAGCGCCCTTAATGTACGCTTCCTAATTCGTCCCACCGAGAGCAGAGACTACATTACCCATACACCCTTGCCTTTACAAGTTAAAAGCGCATGCGTCCTTCAGTCAGTGTCAACGTGCTCTGGAGAGGTGTGTGTTTGTGTGTGAAACGCGCAACCATAGCTGCTCGGTTAAAATGAAAATACAATGAACACGTAATATGCCCTCCTTGTTTTAGACTCTGAGTAGTAAAAGAACACCTTCAGAATCAGAGGACTCGCTGACATTACACCAAGCCAGAATGATAGCTGCAGGTCAGACGCAAGCCTTGTAGGTACGTGATAATCTTCGCTGTCGCGGCTTTCAGTTTGGTTCCCCTCGACGCAACTTCGGATTTCCTCAGGCGATGTGCAGAAAACATTCTTGAAATTTTAATATACATTTAGTTTAATTGCTAAACTACAAGTAAACGAAATTTCAATGAATTTGAACGACGTGCACAGTAGTTTTACCATCCGCAAAATGTAAAACAATGGGACAAAATAAATTACTTTCGAGTTTCAAATGGCCAGTATTTTGTTATTATTGACCCCATAGACATGGTTTTGGTGTCATTTTAAAGTTTTTTTCAAGCTCTTTCTATCTGAACAACTAGTTTTAGCATTTAACCATGCTGAAAATTTTACTCACATATCTACCTTTTGCACATTTTATTTATGTTCAAAAGCTCTTTCTACAGTAGCTCTTTCTAATGGTATTTTTTAAAAATCCTTTTGCACATTTTATTTATGTTCAGTAGCTATTTCTAGCTCAAGCAAATACACAAAATTAAAAAAGGATTTATTATTTTTTACATGGTCGTCTGTTGACTGCTGAATATAAAACCCCTTCAATATAGGAGTCGAGTCAGCAAAAAAACAAAAAAAAATAGAGTACCGGCACCTCTTTTGGGCCACTTAAAGCACTGATAATAGGGTAATCTTTATAATAGCCTACATATCATGTCAACTTTATATTATAAACGCCAGTGGGCATTTACTGGGGAATAAACTTCGGTATAAGCTATACTTTTGAGGAAGCTATAGCATGTAATAGCATTTGTTTTGAATTGCTTTTTTTCTCTAGATAAAGATGACTTGTGACAGTGAAGTTTTGTCTGTCTTTTATTATAAATCAAGCTTTTTGTTAATGTACAAAACTAAAATGGCATATTTAAAATTTAATTTATGCCTTAAAGTAATAAAGCATAATAAAAATAAATGTTTTAAGCAGAGGTGGGTAATCCATGTGCCATGAGTAAAAGTCCTCTCCAGTATTTTGTTCCAATCATCTGGATTTGCTAATTAGCACAGTTTTTCAGCAGGAGGTGAGCTCCTGGCTCGTTGGTGTTTTAAGCCCTCAACGAAGCCTTCAAGGCAGCGCTGCCTGGAAGGCAATCCCCATGCCCCGAGCATTTCAGTCAATCATGAAGAGGTTTGTTTTAATCCGAATATGTGTATCAAATACTTCACCATTATGTTTTTATGTTTTTCTACAGTGTACCATTGTGTGTGTAGAAAAATTACCAGCATGCATTGCAGTTTGTTCTAAAAGTACATGTTGAAGGTCTACATGTTGAGGGTAGGGACAAAAGACCTACAGATCCAGGAATGAGACCACCATGTGTTTCTATATGATATAAACCATATGTTTCTTCCAGTGGCGGCTGGTGACTTCTTTTTCTGAGGGCGCACGATGCGAAGTTCGTCACAACATGTATGTAGCCCGTCATGTGTGTGGTACGTAATTTCAAAATATGTGTTCTGCGCTTTGAGAGATCGTGTGTGCATCACGTGTCATGCCAAAATAAGACGCGTCAAAGGGTTTATGATAAATGAGACGATCATGTTTGCCAGATACTCGCATAATCTCATGCCTAATCAGAGTTTAATGTTAAGGGAGTGCCTTTTGGAACATGAGTGTCTCTTTTATCATAAACGGTTTTGACGGTAGTGCAGCAGGCACTTATTTTGACAAAACACGTGATGAACACATGATCTCTCCACACCCATGACACATATTTTGGAAAAGGGAACCACACACATGATACTCCGAACACTTATTTTGAATTCGCGCCCCTCGGATGAGAAGTCACGAGCCGCCACTGGTTTCTTCATGTTACAAACCCTTGGGAATAGAAGCATATGCTAAGATCAATGTAAAGGTCATGGGTTGCGTGCGAAGACAGGCTTAAATACTGTGGTACAGGGGAAAGTTTTTCAGTGAGTCTTGGAGTTTTTGCAGGACTGCTCAGCTTTTATTTGTCTGGTTAATAAAAGTCTATCTTTTGAAAATGAAACCTACGGCTTGAGTATTTTATTCTTAAAGAACCAAAAAAGGAAAACCACAACAATTGGCGCCCAACGTGGGGCTGGAAAAAAGCACAACAATTGGCAACCCAGATGGGACATGAAAAAGAGCACAGAACCAGAGACCACAGCTGGCTTCTCGATGGGCAATACAATCAGGTGGCCACCTAAAAAAAGAGGTAAGCACTTTTGCTTATTCAAAGATTGTATTGTTCACCTGAGATGGCTCGTGGTGGTAAGATTAATCACAACTGCTCTTCCAAATTTAAGAATAAATAGAACAAATGAAAGGCTATTAGACTAAATTATAAGAATAAAGGGTTTCATTTTCAAAGGAAATATGTGCATGCACTCATCTGTTTTGTTACTAACAGTACTTGGTAGATGGTATTAGAACAGATGATTATTTTTAAGTTTAAGTGAAAGGGAACACGTAAGAGTTTGTATGCAGGGTTGCATATGTCTATGTCTGTTGGGGAAGTGAATGACATAGAGGTCTATTGTCTGTTGGGGAAGTGAATGACTTAGACGTCAATATCATATCGATATTGAAGGTATATTAATTTAATTCAGATCCATGTTGAGGAAGTGCAATGGTTCTGTTGTTTTAGTCGTATAACCACGTTGAGGAAGTGTAGTGGTTATTTTGTTTAAATTAGCAAGGTACTTTAGGTAAAGTACAGTTTTGTGTTATTAATTGTATTTGTTTCTGTGTTAGAGTGTATGTGTCTGTACTAGCATGAGTATGTGAGTGCACATCTGAGATGAGGAAAAATGGGGGCTGAGTGAGTAGTGGGTGTGTCTTTCTTCTGTGGCTCTGCAGAGGGCACAGAGACGTGTTGTGTTACACTAGTGGAGTGAATGAATGTTTAAAACTGTGGAAAGGGAATACAGTTTGAAAGTATGTGAATATGAGTGAGAATATAAGTATGAATATGAATACGATAAGAATAAGAGACAGTTGTAAATGCTGGGTATTAAAGATGATATTTGAAGGTATTGTGGAGTTATTGTAGCTAAAACTATTAATTATTATAGTGAAGTACACAGCTATTTCTAGAATCTGAATATTTAATTTAAAGGATTGATTAAAATAAATAAGTGTGCTCAATTAGAAAAGTTTAGCTTGTTCAAAAAGGGACATAACCCAGCCAGCAGTGCTTGGTGGGGCCAATGTAGGCCCCATATGGGCTTGCAATATGGGCCCCAAGTTGGTCTTGCACCCGGGTTCCAAGCTGGTTACTTTTTTAACACTCTGTAGTGTGGATCTATATAAACACTGAGCAGTGTTAATGTTAATTTAACACTGGGGATTTTGTTGTCTACATTGGCTCCACCAAGAAATGTTTATTTATGTTTTGTAGTTGTTGTGGTTCCTCTGGTCTCTTGTCTTTATTCTCTTCTTGTTCATCTTTCTTTCAGCAGGTGTTTATCGTTAATGGTCAATCATCACTTTATTCATCTCTTCATTATCTAATTAATTTCATCACTTCTTCAACCCAACCACACCCACGCTTGGCTTTGGTTTAGTCCACATTGGCTTTAGATTCTACAGAAGGTTCATGTGGGCTAAGTCAGATGGGGCCAGCATGGAACCCAGGTGCAAGACCAACTTGGGGTCCCATATTGCAAGCCCATATGGGGCTTCATTGGCCCCACCAATCACTGCTGGCTAGGGCCCCTTTATGTGTTATTTTTTGCATTTGTGACTGATTTTATTTGCCAAATTTGTGTGTGTTTGTGTGAGCATGTGTTTTTTGCATTGCATTTGCATTTTTTGCATTGCATTTTTTGCTTAGCTGTCAATCAATCCTTCTTGCATATGCCCCCTCTAACAAAAAAGTGTCTTACAATTTCTAAATCAATAAATTGTTTTATGTGAATGAGTATGCAGAATGATTTTCACATAGTTTTAAAGAAAAAACTCTAGACTACTAGATTCTGTTTAGTCTTGTAAAAACATGTTTAGTATTGGTTTTGTGGACTTATATCAGTAACTTAAAAATTTAGCTTTTTTAAAAACCCTGCACAAATATTTTTCTCTCAAAAATACAAACATGTACATTCATGTAGCTCCAGGGCTGGACTGGTAATCTGCACAGCAAAATCCCCGATGTTAAATTAACACCGGCTCGGTGTTTATATGGGTACCACCAGCAGGGTGTTAAAAGTAACACCGAAGCAGTGTTAGAGTTAATAAGATACTTAAGAAATCATTTGAGTGATTATTTGATTATTAAAGAGACCTGGTGATAATGAGCAGAACTACAACTACAAATTTTACAATTTTTAAACGTTATGACAATGTCATGTTTTAATGTTCACACAATGTTTAAAACAACAACAGTTTGTTATATTGACTTGTTTGATTGTTATGTAAATGATATAGAAACATTGCATTTTATTATTTTATAAAACATTTCTGAATGTTCAGTTCATATATTTCTGTAAAAAACACAATTCACTTATTGAGCTCTATTTTAACGATCTAAGCGCATTTTCTAAAGCGCACGGCGCACGGTCTAAATGGGTATGTCTGATGCCACTTTTGCTACTTTAACGACGAGAAAAATGGTTTGTGCGCCGAGCGCACAATCGAAAAGCGTTGTACCTATTCCCCTAATGAGTAATGGGTGTGTTTTGGGCTTAACGTGCAATAAACCAATGAGAGTCTTATCTCTCATCCCCTTTAAAAGCCAGTTGCGCTGGCGCTATGTCTAATCCCTATTTAAATGATGGACTTTGTAAACTGAAAAACTAAGCGGAGGAAGAAGACCCCCAGTTTAAGAATAATGTTAAAAAATTTGTTGTTTTCATTTTCATTGAAATTTACATTTTTTGGATTAAAACCTTTAGAATAAGTTTATTTCAGTCATCTTTTAATTGCTGTAAATGTATTGATATCCTACATAATCATTGTAATCTCATAAAATAATTTCAAATATGCAAGCAAAGGTTTGTACTCTAAAAAATACAAACAAGAGAAGTTTCAGTATTAGAACAGCGCCATGGGATTTTTACAAAGCATTATTTAAAATGTTTCTCATCTCACCATATCCACAGGTACAGTGTTATCATGTACAATAAATCTGTAAGGTAGCATTTAAAAACATTAAAAAATGGATGCATTTTGTTTAAAGCAAAGCATTTATTTACTTACCAGGCTAGAGGTGAAGCAGCTCTTTGCGCCTTCTAACGTCTCATAATCGGTCCTCATTTATGTCCAAGAGACTCAATAATAATCTTTTACATTCAATCCTTTAATCTTTCATATTTAAAAGCATTTTTTGTGCTGCTGCGCATTCACGTGTGTAATAGCCAAACCCCGTTGTCGTCCCGTTCATAGGCGCATATTACTACTGCACTCTTTAAATAACAAAAAACATATTGGGCCATTGACTTTAGACTTTAGACCAGGTTTTTGTTGGTCAGTGGGGTAGTCTATTATAGTTCCCTCAAAATAGCAACGCGCCAACAATGCGCCTGAACACACCTCGCTTTCAGACCAGAACGCTCATGGACGTAAATGCATTTGCTATTTTAACAAGTGGCGCTAAACGTGAAAATTATATTTGCGCAGGCTTGAGACTAGCAAAAGACACTTGCGTCGCGCATTGCGCCGGGTGTATAATAGAGCCCATTATGTTTAGATATTGATGTTTTGTTTCATTTTAAGTCACCATTATTGTGATTAGTGTTTGTTTTAGTTGGATTCTTGAACCTTGACTTTTGCTTGCTAGTTTCCCCCTGGTTGTATTAAATTTATGTTAATACACCCCATTTGTTATGAACATGTGTTTTACAAGTTAATAGTGTAATTCTGTTGTTCTTGGTACATAATGGTACAGATCATAATCTAACTAATTGTGTAATCAAGAGTTTATTTTCTGTCAATAATGAGATCCGGCACTTTCACAGCAGTTTGTCATTAAGGAGTTTTAGAAACTTTGGGAAAAAAATTTCGCTGTATAATTGGGACGCACAAACATCAAGAATCAGAGTATGAATCTCAACCATGGTTACAAATAAAATTGTATTATTCATGCTGCAGCTCCTCATGCTGGGAGTCCTGAATGAGATTTGTAATTTATTTATTTATTTATTTAGTCGGGACAGTGCACATTAATGAACAGTCTAACGTTACTGTAAAGACTGTAAATGACCCAGGTTATAGCATAAATGCTGATTTTCTCCTGTAGTCCCGAGGTAAGAAAACAACAACATACAAAATAGTGCATCACGACAGAATATAACAATATACAATCAAACAAGAATCACATTAACACACAATTTGTTGATAACCAGCATGCATTGCAACATGAAGTTTTTCATTTAATTGTCACCATGATTGAGATTCATACTCTGATTCTTGATGTTTGTGCGTCCCAATTATAAAGCGGATATTTTTTGTCCAAAGTTTCTAAAACTCCTTAATGACAAACTGCTGTGAAAGTGCTGGATCTCATTTACATTTTTGACAGAAAATAAACTTTTAATTAGTAAATTAATTAGGTGATGAGTCCATCCAAGTGCCAAACTATCTCTCTATCATATCTGTCTGTATAACCAATCAATTTTAAGAAAGAGTAATGGAAACTGTCTACCATGAATATCCTGAATGACATGTTAATACATTTGATGAGAAGATGCCCAAAAGGATGTGAGGATGTAGCCAAAATATCTTCAGGGAAATTTCTTTAACAATTTTTATGAATATAATTAACTCATTTTATTTTTACAGATGAAATGAAACCATATACACCTGCTTTCGGACAATGTCTTGGAACAATAGTTATTAGCTGTGTTGAGTTTTTTTTTTTTTGCATACCTGTTCCATTGTTGTTCTTGGCGATCCCAATGAGATCAATGTCTATAGAAGCATTTGTTGTGTAGAGCTCAGGGATTTTATTTAAGGTGGCCTGCGGTCCAACCATGAAGACTTGTGCCTCTGATTTTTAAAGAAACACAAATTTCTATGTCATCCAAAACATCAAAGGTTATTTCATGATAACATGAGCCTTCAGTTACATGAACATGAAAAAATGTTTTAAGGGGTAACAGTTTTTTTGTAAATCATTCTCTGCAAGCATGTGGGAATTTTTTATTATATTATTACTGCCCCCTTAATCTGCACTATCCAACCACAGCACTGTCATTTAGTGCACAGAGAGAGAGAGAGAGAGAGAGAGAGAGAGTGAGAGAGAGAGAGAGAGAGAGAGAGAGAGAGAGAGAGAGAGAGAGCAATAATTCACAGCACACTTGAGTTTTAATTGCAACAAACCACCATCATTGCGATCAGTGTTTGAATTTCATTTTCAATGTCATTGTCAATTTTAAGATGCTATAATAAATTATCTATATGGTATTTTGAGCTAAAACTTCACATGTGTACTCTGGAGACACCAAAGATTTATTTAAAGGGGTCATATTATGAGATATTTTTAAGATGTAAAATAAATCTTTGCTGTCCCCAGAGTGTGTATGTGAAGTTTTAGCTCAAAATACTCCACAGCTAATTTATTATAGCATGTAAAAATTGATCATTTGTAGGTCTGAGCAAAAGTGAGCCGTTTTTGGGTGTGTCGTTTAAAATGCAAATGAGCGGATGAAGTGCAAACACTGATCACAATGATGGTGGTTTGTTGTAATTGAAACTCAATTGTGCTGTCAAGTACTTTTTACTTTCTCTCTTTCTCTCTGCACTATGGCAGTGCTGTGGTTGGATATTGCAGATAAAGGGGGCGGTATTATTGTAATTCGCCTTACTACCTACCTCACAAAACAGGCAAAATCTGAACGACCTAATTTTTCACACGCTTGCAGAAAATGGCTTACCCAAACAAAGTTACTGGGTTAATCTTGATTACATTTTCTAGGTTGATAGAAGCACTGGGGACCCAATTATAGCACTTAAAAATTGAAAAAGTCTGATTTTCACGCTATGACCCCTTTAACATCTTAAAAATGTCTTGTGACATGGCTCCTTTAAAAGATACAACTGGAAAGTGTTACCAACATATTTATATATAATTATTACAGGAACGCATTTTGGCATCGGATTTGACCTCAGAGTCAGAGAACATAATGATTTAGCGCCCCCTTCAGGGCTGAATCTATATATAAACATTAAAGGGGTCATATTTTTTAAATTAACAATAAGTCTTTGGTGTCCTCAGAGTGCTTATGTTAAGTTTTAGCTCAAAATACCACACATATAATTTATTATAGCATGTTAAAAATCCCACTTCATAGGCCTGAGCAAAAGTGTGCTGTTTTAGTTGTGTCTCTCTTACCTACAGACTCAAGAGTGAAACTGACATTGGCATAGGTGTCTGTTGGCGTCACCAACTTGGAGACAAGCTTTTCACTGACTTTTACCACATCTGACGCTAGTTTCTTTGTGTCACTGGATGATGAGTTTGAATTTATAAAGACCATGTCCAAAAGTTTGCTCACATCCTAATTCAGTAATTAAAAGCAAATGGCTAAGCTTCAAAAAGATATCATTAACAAACATTGTTGCACTGATTTGTAAAAAGCAAAATCCCCAGAGTTAAATCAACTCTGCTGGGTGTACATATTGTCCCAATCTTATGCTGGGTACACACCAAAAGATTTTTTAAATTTTATAAGATTTTCAAATTGTGATAGACCACAAACATGAGGATAAAAAATCCTAGATTTAACCGTTTTGCTCCTATTGTGTGTGGTGTGCCATGATGTGTCAAGACTGCACACCATACACAAACAGATTTTCAACCAGAGTGTCAATATCTGATCCGTGCTGCCTGCACAATCTGTTCTGTGCATAACTGCGTCATAGAAAACGTCACAATTTCACTGTGCGATTGGTACCACACATGCATTAAAACACTTTAGGGCCAAGCATCACAACTGGCAGCATATTTTTGTAGGCTACACTTTTGTGTAGGTCACAAATACTCTTTTATAAACATATTTAAATTAAGACTTGTTGTCAATGATCCAAAACCATGTAGCAGGTTTTTTTTTTTTAGTTTACGACAGGCTATGAATTACCGTTGTGGCCAATACCCCCAAAAAAGGTGCTTGTGGCGTAATTCGTAAAAACATCCCAGTGAATCCACCCCCTTCTCCCCATCATTGGAGGAAAGTCACGTTCACCGTGCAGGCAGCACGCTCGCGAGAGAGAACTCTGCGAAAGTGTAACTTAAACTAACGTTAGCCTGTTATGATAGACAAGAGGAGACCGCTGAGAATATGATGGACAGTGTAATGGATGGATTTCTTTTGTAATGTAAATATGTAATTTTTACAATGTTTTTGGATGTTTGAATGCATATGTAATGTATAAAACAAGTAGTCTAATACCAATACTAAAAGTAGATACATATGGAACATAATCTTAATATGTTACAACACCTATTAATGTTCTTGTCTTTTCCTCCTTGTTTTCCCCTCATTTTCCATCTCTCCATTCCTATCACAGCCTCACAGGCAGAGGCGGACAATCCATGTGCCATGAGTAAAAGTCCTCTCCAGTATTTTGTTCCAATCACCTGGATTTGCTAATTAGCACAGTTTTTCAGCAGGAGGTGCGCTGGGTAGATAGGAGTTTTCCTTACTCAAACATGTTCTGAGGGCAGAAAGAATGTGATTGGTTCACAAAACGACCAATCAAAATGCTCGTTACTGGTTTAAGCCCTCAGCGGAGCCTCCAAGGCAGCTTCTGCAGTGAAGCAGTTCGAGCTCACCGTTGATCAGATGAGTAGCGCAGATATGGTAAGATAGGAATGAGACTGTTTTTGAATTCAGCTCGAAACGTTTCGAGTATTTAAGTGATGCGTTTTCACGTGTCCGTGGCACGACTTTCTTTTTCGTGCCAGTTTCACGGATTGGTTACTCAATTTTTTTTCCTTTTTTCAAACCATTGTCGATTGGGATTGGGGTTAGATTTGTGGTTTTTGTCACATTTTTAAACTATTCTCGTGCGAGGATAAAGTTGGGTTTGGGTTAAAATGACATTGTGTATACATTTATTTGTCAGAAAATTAAATTGTTCTTGCTTGGAGTTGGGGTTAGAGTTGGGTTAGGGTGAGGATGTCATTTTATGTAACAGAAAGTTGTTCTAACCCCAATCCCAAGCGACAATGGTAAGAAAATAGGAAAAACAATTGAGTAACCAATACGTGAAACTGGCACGAAAAAGAAAGTCGTGCCACGGACACGTGAAAACGCCCCCGAGCGCTTCAGCCAATCACAGCACCGGCGCTAGACATCGAGCCCTCCGCCAGCCTCCGGCAGCCCGAGCCCACCGTTGGTCAGGCGAGCAGCGCAGATATGGTAAGATAGGAATATGACTGTATTTCAATTCAGCTCAAAATGTTTAGAACAGGGCTATTCAAATCTTACTCTGGAGGGCCAGAGCACTGCATAGTTTAGCTCCAACCCTGAGGTCTTCATGATTACTACACAATCACAGGTGGGTAAGTTTGATTAGGGTTGGAGCTAAACTATGCAGTGCTCCTGCCCTCCAGGGTAAGATTTGAATAGCCCTGGTGTAGAATGTTTGTGTTATAAAGTGATTTAACGTAGTGTTCCCTTAAGAGTTCATGTGAGTTAATGTGAACACTTCCCCTTTAAGAGGAAAAGCCTGTACTGTGTGTGACGTCAGTGCATTGCGAAGTACAAGTAGTTGTGTGTTGTTTACGCTGCTAAGTTTGAGTTTATTACATATTTGGCGATGAGGATGCAAAGTAAAACCCTCACTGTATTGTTTCAACTGCCGAATTGAAGCGGTCTGCATCTGTGATAGTATATTGCTGGAAGATGGCGACGTTTGGAACAGTCGGAGAGTTTGTGGAGGAAAATGGTGACTGGCTGGAATATACGGAGCGCTTGGAGCATTTCTTCGACGCAAATGAGATTGCGGACGCAGATAAGAAGCGCTCTATCTTGTTAAGTGTTTGTGGAGCAAAGACTTACAAACTTATGAGGAATTTGGCGACGCCGCGGAAGCCGGGTGAGCTGCCATACAAAGATTTAATTACACTCGTCCAGAATCACCACAACCCCAAACCTTCAGTGATAGTGCAACGTTTTAAGTTCCACAGTCATTTTCGTAAGCCTGGTGATTCCATTTCTAAGTTTGTGGCTGAACTCCGCCAGCTGTCGGAGCATTGTGAGTTCGGGTTGACACTCGAGGATATGCTACGTGATCGCTTGGTGTGTGGAGTTAATAATGACGTAATTCAACGTAGATTGCTCAGCGAAGCAACGCTTTCGTTTGGGAAAGCTCTGGAAATTGCGCAAGGAATGGAGTCTGCAGCAAACAATGCAAAAGACATTCAGAAAGCGAATGGCAGTGCAGGTGCTGGTGCAAGTGATGTGTTACATGTCAGTAAGCCTGTAAAGGAAAAGACAGTAGAATGTTACAGGTGCGGAGGAGCACATTATGCAAATGTGTGCAAATTTAAAGAGACAGTCTGCCATAATTGTGGCAAGAAAGGGCACTTAGCAAAGAAGTGTAGAGGGAATAAAGTTAAAACAAATCCATCAAAGGCTGCGAGAAAATTTAAGCCAACTGCACATCACCTGATAGACACGGAACAGGAGGAGTCCTGTACTTATTCAATGTTTAATCTGCAAGACGCCCGTACAGAACCCCTTTTTGCTACTATTCAAATAAACGGAGCAAGTCTTAGAATGGAAATAGACACTGGGGCTTCAGCATCACTTATCAGTGAGGAGACCTATGAAAAGCTTTGGCCTACAGCTCAGTCCCCGGCATTATTCAAATCTTCCATAAAACTGAGAACATACACTGGTGAGATTATTCCAGTAGTGGGGGCTATGGCAGTAAATATTGCATATGGCAGTCAAGAGGCTGGGGCTCGGTTGCTTGTAGTAAAGGGGGCGGGTCCGAGTTTACTTGGGCGGGATTGGCTGAGTAAACTTCAGTTAAATTGGGGTGAAATCAAGCTAATACGTCAGAGAAGTGCCAATGAGGTGATTGCAAAGTACTCAGACGTTTTTAAGGACGAACTGGGAACCTTGAAGGGCACCACAGTAAAACTTTCTGTGGATCCAAATGCTACTCCTCGGTTTTTCAAACCCCGAACTGTCCCATACGCAATGAGGCATAAAGTGGAGAAAGAACTAGAGAGACTACAACAACTTGGAGTCATTGAACCAATTCAGTTTTCTGATTGGGCGGCCCCAATCGTGCCTGTATTGAAGGAGGATGGCACAGTACGCATCTGTGGGGACTATAAATTAACATTTAACCAGGCATCAAAAGTGGAGGCCTACCCTATTCCACGGGTAGATGACCTGTTTTCAAAAATGGCTGGAGGAAAAACTTTTACGAAGCTTGACATGAGCCACGCTTACCAGCAGTTGTTGCTGGAGGAGGAGTCTAAACAGTACGTCACTATTAATACCCACAAAGGCTTGTTTAAATACAACAGGCTGGTTTTCGGAGTGTCATCCAGCCCGGCCATATTCCAAAGAACTATGGATAACTTGTTGCAGGGAATTCCTCACGTGGTTGTGTACCTGGATGACATTTTGGTCACAGGGAAAACAGAAGATGAGCATCTCAGTAATTTGGAACAGGTGTTAAAGAGGATGTCGGAAGCAGGCCTTCGTCTGAAACAGAGTAAATGCACATTTCAGGCAGAAAGTGTAACCTACTTGGGACATCAAATATCAGCCCAAGGCCTTTGTCCAGTGCCAGAGAAAGTCAGGGCAATCAGAGATGCCCCCAAGCCAACAAATGTATCCGAGCTCAAATCATTCCTGGGCATGGTTACTTACTATGGCAAGTTTTTGCCTGTTCTTTCTACTGTTCTGGCTCCTTTGTACCAGTTGCTACATCATGACTGCAGGTGGAAGTGGGGAGCTGAGCAGACGGCAGCATTTAATAAAGTTAAAGACCTGCTGCAGTCAGCCAGAGTTTTAGTACACTTTGATCCAGAGAAAGAGCTTGCTGTGTGCTGTGATGCCTCGCCGTATGGCATAGGAGCGGTGCTATCACACATTATGGAGGATGGTTCAGAGAAGCCCATTGCATTTGCATCGAGGACGCTGACAAAGGCAGAAAAGGGTTACTCCCAACTGGACAAGGAGGGTCTGGCCATAGTATTTGCAGTGAAACGATTTCATCAGTACCTTTATGGTCGTCGGTTCTCCATTTATACAGACCATAAGCCATTGATGAGTTTGTTCAGTGAGAATAAGAGCATTCCTTCCATGGCATCTGCTCGCATCCAGAGGTGGGCGTTGACTTTATCTGCTTACCAGTACCACATTATATACAGGGCAGGAAAAGAAAATGCCAATGCTGACGCACTGAGTTGTTTGCCTCTCCCAGACACTCCGTCGTCCACCCCTCTGCCTCCTGAGACAGTTTTTTTGTTTAAAACGCTAGCTGATTCACCAGTAAGCTCAAGACAGTTAAAAGCTTGGACCGAGCAAGACAAAACCTTGTCTAAAGTTAAAAGATTTGTAATGCAGGGCTGGTCAGCCGCAACTCAAGATGGGGACATGGCACCCTATGAGAAAAGAAAAGAGGAACTGTCTGTACAGGATGGTTGCATTCTGTGGGGTTCGAGAGTGGTAGTACCGCCTCAGGGCCGGGCTAGAGTACTAGAAGAGGTCCACTTAGCCCATCCAGGTATTTCACGCATGAAAAGCTTGGCTATGTCATTCGTCTGGTGGCCGAATATGGATCAGGATCTTGAGGAAAAGTAAAGAACTGTATTGAATGCCAAAGTAATCAGAAAAGGCCCTCACCAGTCTTGCTTCAACCATGGGAATGGCCTGACAAATTATGGTCCAGGGTCCATGTGGATTTTGCAGGTCCCTTCATGGGACGGATGTTTCTTGTTTTGGTGGACGCCCACTCAAAGTGGATTGAAGCACATGTGCTTAAGAACATTACAGCAGTAGTGACGATTGACGTTTTGCGTCAGGTGTTTTCAGTGCACGGACTGCCAGATATGCTGGTCACGGATAATGGGCCAACATTTACTGGAGAGCTGTTTCAAACATTTATGAAGCGGAATGGCATTCGCCACGTACGCACAGCGCCTTTCCATCCTGCTTCGAATGGATTGGCAGAGAGAGCTGTACAAACACTGAAACAGGGCCTAAAAAGAATGTCAGGTGACAGTGTCGAAACTAACCTTTGTCGTTTTCTTTTTCAGTATCGGATTACGCCACAAACGACAACGGGGCAGACACCGGCCGAAATGCTGTTGGGTCGAAAACCAAAATCTCTCTTGGACTTGCTGCACCCTGATGTTCGGGGAAGAGTAAGAGCTCAGCAGGAAAAGCAGGAATTTCGGCATGACCAGCATGCAAAAGACCGGAGTTTTCAGGAAGGTGAAGCTGTCTTCATCAAGAACTTTGGTCATGGTCAGAAATGGCTATCAGGAGTCGTTTTGGAGAACAGTGGGCCGCAGTCTGTGATCGTGAAAGTGTCCGATGGTCGTCGTATGCGTCGACATAAGGACCATGTAAGGTTACTTCAAACTACTGAGACGGGGCCACAAGCACCATATCAAGTGACAAGTTCAGAGGAAAGCTCTGTGCTGGGGGAAGTTGAGTTTCCTCAACAGCAGACAAGCACGCAGAATGCTGAGGGTGCAAGTGTTTCCGCACAATCAGAAGCTGCTCTGCCTCAGGACAGTGTACCAGAGTGTTCAGGACAAACATTAGAGACATTTAGGAGATCTGAACGCCAAAGAAAAGCACCTAGTACAGTGTTTCCCAACCCTGGTCCTCGGGCACCCCCTCCCAGAAAGTTTTAGATGTCTCCTTGTTAAGCACACCTGATTTAACTCATCAGCTTGTTAGGGACACGTCTTTACCATTTTGGAAGGAGGTTGATGAGTCAAATCAGGTGTTTTAAATAAGGAGACATCTAAAACTTTCTGGAAGGGGGTGCCCGAGGACCAGGGTTGGGAAACACTGACCTAGTAGACTAAATTTATAGGTCTTATGCAAAGAACATTCAGGTTCCTGGTGTTTAAAAAAAAAAAATGATGGAAATTGAGTAACATGTTAATGTGAGTTTGGAATTTAAGAGGGAAGAGATGTTATAAAGTGATTTAATGTAGTGTTCCTTTAAGAGTTCCTGTGAGTTAATGTGAACACTTCCCCTTTAAGAGGAAAAGCCTGTACTGTGTGTGACGTCAGTGCATTGCAAAGTACAAGTAAAGTTGTTTGTGTTTACGCTGCTAAGTTTGAGTTTATTACAGTTTGAGTGATGTGTTTCCACATTTTCAGGTTTCCGTGGCACGACTGTGTTGGTTACTCAATTGTTTTTCCTTTTTTCAAACACTTGTTGCTTGGGATTGGGGTTAGATTTGTGGTTTTCGTCTGATTTTTAAACTGTTTTCACATGAGGATAAAGTTGGGTTTGGCATAAATGCAGATGTAATTTTAAGCATTAGTTTATATTTTTATTTGTCAGAATTTTAAACTGTTTTCGCTTGGGGTTAGAGTTGGGTCAGGATGTCATTTTATGTAACAGA
Organism: Misgurnus anguillicaudatus; assembly: GCF_027580225.2. Classification (NCBI taxonomy): domain Eukaryota; kingdom Metazoa; phylum Chordata; class Actinopteri; order Cypriniformes; family Cobitidae; genus Misgurnus; species Misgurnus anguillicaudatus. The sequence goes on from NC_073339.2 coordinate 4,159,566, forward strand.
AAGTTGTTTTAAGCCCAAATAATTGGGAAAATAACTGAGTAACCAATACGTGAAACTAGCATGAAAAAGAAAGTTGTGCCACAGAAACATGGAAACACCTCTCTTAAACACTCGAAACATTCAAGCTGAATGTAAATACAGTCACATTCCTATCTTAACATATCTGCGCTACACACCTGACCAATGGTGAGCTCAAACTGCCAGAAGCTGGCGGAAGGCTCGATATCTAGCACCAGTGCTGTGATTGGCTGAAATGCTCGGGGGCGTGGAGTGCCTTCCAGGCAGCTCTACCTTGAAGGCTTCGTTGAGGGCTTAAAACACCAACGAGCCAAGAGCTCACCTCCTGCTGAAAAACTGTGCTAATTAGCAAATACAGGTGATTGGAACAAAATACTGGAGAGGACTTTTACTCATGGCACATGGATTAGAGCTGATGATCTTTGCCCGAACCCGGCCGGACCCGTCGGGACCCGACGGGTTCGGGTGGGTTCGGGCTTCATTTCTAACATTTTACACAGGCTCGGGCCGGGCTTGGGCTTGCGCTCCGGCTTTGCGCAGTAAATCAGCGGTCAAGTTCAATGCTGCTGGATGCGCAGGACCGCACTGAAGCCATTTACAGTGGATTTAATAATTTTCCTCAACAAAAACATGTAGCCTAATCTTGGTGAGTAAAGGTTTTTCAATGTATAACTAAATATTAATTGAGTCTTAAATACATAATTTAGACAGAGGATAATAATGTTGGCATTAATGGAGAGAAGTGCCGATGCAAATCCCGCGGAGCTTCATCTGGCGCTGTTCTGTGGCGACAAGCAGCTTAGCTCGTGTCCATGTCATCCGTGTTTTAATGTTTTAAATGTCCCTGGTGTGCGTTGTTTTAAAGTTGTTTGTTTTATGAACATTTGCTGAGTATTTAAGAGATGGAAGTCACGTTTTACGCCTTATTTTTGGTGACCGTTTTAAACTTTGTTTGGAGCGACCAGCAGCCTACACTTCGATATACCCGTGAATTCCTACTGGGATTACAATGGAGTCATCCTGCTGCAACAGACCCCAACATATCTTCACTGACTGAGAATCTGCCTCAGGAATTACTTATTAGTAAAAATATTAACTTTACTAAACAAGGACAAACCAGGAAGAGGGGGAAAAGAGGTGGTGTGAAACAGCGAACCAGGAAGCTATTGAGCAGGAATCGCATCCCCTTGCCTTCAATCATACTGGCTAACGTGCGGTCCCTCAGGAATAAGACGGAGGAACTACGGACAAATGTTTTGCATCTGCGGGACTACAGGGACGCGTGTCTTATGGCTTTTACAGAGACTTGGCTCACCGAGTTGGATACGGACCCGGCACTAGAGATCAGCGGTTTTGGAGCTCCTCTGCGCCTGGACCGGGACAGTGAGGTAACACACAAAACGCTGGGAGGAGGGGTCTGCTTGTACATAAATCGCAGGTGGTGTAGCAATATTACTGTGCGAGAGCGGATATGTCATCCTGACATCGAGCTGATGTCTGTGTCACTACGGCCGTACTATCTCCCCAGGGAGTTCCCCCAGATTTTTGTGACTGTGGTTTACATCCACCCTAAAGCTGACGCCAAGTCCGCTGCGGGTTTTGTTTTCAAAAGTGTAAACAAACTTCAGTCCATCTCCCCTGCCGCTCCTAATTTTATTCTCGGCGATTTTAACCACTGCAACTTAAAGAAAACTTTGAACAACTTTTACCAGTATGTAACCTGCCCCACACGTCGTAATAAAACTCTTGATTTGTGCTATGGCTCCATTAAAGGCGCATATACATCCAAGGTGGGGCCAGCGCTCGGAGACTCTGACCATAACTCTGTCCACCTCATACCCGCCTACACCTCGGTGTTGAGGAGGGAGAAGCCTGTTAGCAAACAGGTGAAGGTTTGGTCTGAGGACAGCTCTTTAGCGTTACAAGCCTGTTTTGAGTGCACAGACTGGACAGTGTTTCAGGACGCTTGTACTGATATTGATGAACTTACTGACGTAGTCAACAGTTACATCTCTTTTTGTAAAGACTCTGTTCTCCCGAATAGGGAAGTTAAGGTTTACCCAAATAACAAGCAGTGGATCTCTAAGGACATCAAAGAACTGTTAATTAAACGAAAAACTGTTTTTAATGAAGGTGACAAGATTGCAGAGAGGGCTGTGAGAAAAGAGATTAGGGTGGAAATTAAAAAAGCTAAACTGAGATATAAGGATAAAATCGAGGCTGAGTTGAGGAGTAACAATTTGAAGGAAACCTGGAAAGGTATGAAAACATTGATTGGGTCTACTGAGAAAGCCAACAGAGTTGCCCTGGATGGTTTTTCAAATGATAAACATTTAGCTGATGAATTTAATGTATTTTTATCTCGATTTGACAATTTTGATTTTAGCGATGAAATGATTGACATAAGGGGTAGCACACTGGCAGCTCCATCCATTACTATTGAGAGTAGTACTGTGGCTAATATTTTCAGGCACACTAGATCAAAAAGTCCTGGGCCAGATGGCATTTGCGGGCAATTATTAAGAACATGTGCTGATCAACTCTGTTACATTTTTCAGTTCATTTTTAATTTGTCCTTGTCACAACAAAGAGTAACGAAAAGTTGGAAACACTCCATTATTGTGCCTATAGCCAAGTGCAGCTCCCCTAAATCTTTGAATGATTTTAGACCTGTAGCCTTGACCTCATTGGTTATGAAAAGTTTTGAGAAAATTATTAAAAAGGCTGTCCTATCACAGGTGGGAGATTCGTTAGATCCACTTCAGTTTGCATACAGGTCTGGTAGGGGCGTGGAGGATGCTGTGATCACATTACTGCACTTTATTTTTAGCCACCTGGATAGAGCAAAGACTCATGTTAGACTTCTATTTGTTGATTTTACTTCTGCTTTTAACACCATTCAGCCCTTCCTGCTCGCTGAAAGACTGATTATGGATTTTAACCTTGATTTAAATTTGGTGGGCTGGATATTGGATTTTTTAACTGATAGATCCCAGAGTGTGAGAGCTAATGGCACTCTATCTGAAGTCATTTTTACATCAACTGGTTCTCCCCAAGGCTGCTGTCTGTCTCCTCTCCTGTACATCCTGTACACAAACCAGTGTCGCAGTTTGTATCAGGACAGATACATTCTTAAGTTCGTTGATGATTCTGTCATTGTCAGCCTGCTAACAGGGGATGAGCGGGACCATGGGCCAGTCCTCAATGACTTTGTTGAATGGTGTGATAGTTCCTTTTTACAGCTGAATGTATCCAAAACCAAGGACATGATCATTGACTTTCGCAGGTCACCGCCTTCACCTACAGTTTCGGTCATTAAAGGCATAGATATTGATCTCGTGGAGACATACAAATATCTTGGAGTCATTTTAGATAACAAACTGTGTTTTGAACCCTTGGTTGACGCTGTATCAAAGAAAATCCAACAAAGATTGTATTTCCTTCGGAAAATGAATTCTTTTAATGTTTCTTCAGAATTGATGACTCTGTTTTATCGTGCTTTTATTGAATCAGTTTTATCTTTTTGTGTTGCTGCTTGGTTTGGAAGCCTCTCTCTGACAAACAAAAATAGACTCGGAAGTTTGGTTAAAGTGTCGAGCAAGATCTCCAGGAGAGGTCAGGCCCAACCTGGGGAGTTATACATAAAACAGGTCCAGAGGAAAGCTAGAGTTATAGCTCAAACACAGGACCATCCCCTTAGAATAGAGTTTGAGCTTTTGCCCTCTGAGCGACGCTATCGGGTTCCTAGATGTAGAACAAAGAGGATGCAAATATCTTTTATTCCATCAGCTGTGAGGCTCCTTAATGGCACTTAGCACTTTAGAACAAATTGCATAGTTTGCACAGATTGCATTTTTGCACTTGATTATGTAACATATTTATGTGTGAAGTTGTTATTTGCACAGTATGTAATTTGGGGCGTTAATGTGAATTTTATCTCTGTTGGTCAGTTTGTGTTGTTGTATGTTTATGTATTATGTGGAGCATTGCTGCAAATCCAATTTCCCCTTGTGGGACAATAAAGGTACTTTGACTTTGAGCCTTTATCTTAATTTCATTATTGCCAAATACCCATCTTAATTCAGAATGTATTATCTTTATTTAATTTGTTAAGAAATAATCATTTTTATTGGCATGTTGGCCTATTTATAGTGTATGGCATAGGCCTATTTAGAGTGAGATGTTACGATGTTACAGATTATTATTTTATTTCTTTGTTTTAACTTCCAAGTTGCGTAGCCTAGTTAGTCATAAATAAATAATGTTAAAACCTGTGTAAATTACTCATTCTTGACAAAAGCTGCGTACGTGCGCACATTTAAATAATGTCGGGCTGTAAACGGGTTCGGGCTTTTAAAAAGCTGTCAATCAAAATGTACTTTCGGGTTCGGGCCGAATTCTGTAGGGCTTCGGTCATTTCGGGCCTAAGTTTTAAGGCCCGATTACAGCTCTAACAGGATTACCCACCTCTGCATTTAACTCTGTAAGATTGGGGCAGTATGTACACCCAGCAGAGGTGTTTTATCTCTGGGAATTTTGCTGTGTATCAATACAAATATTTTCTCATTTGTCTCTGATAGACTTACCGTTAAATTGAGAACTGGAACATTCTCTAAATGGTCAAGGAGAATCTGTACACATGAAGTTCCCTGTGGACAAGAACATACTGTTAGTACATATTAAAGATTTTGGTTGAATAGTGAAGAAGGTGGTTGTGGCAGTGACAGTGGGACAGAGGTGGGTAATCCATGTGCCATGAGTAAAAGTCCTCTCCAGTATTTTGTTCCAATCACCTGGATTTGCTTATTAGCACAGTTTTTCAGCAGGAGGTGACCTCCTGACTCGTTGGTGTTTTAAGCCCTCAACATACGCCCTGTCCCAAATGGCACACTCCAGACTTGTGGTCCTCCTCAGAGTCCACACTTTGATGACATCATGTAGTGCAGACTTTAGGGACCCTTGATGCAAGTCCTCGTGGGTGCACCAGAGTCATATTTTGGGACAGACTCGAGCATCACACCGGAAATAGGTAGAAAAGTTGCCGTCAGTGTGAACTCCTCCCTTCCGTCGTCTGATTGGTCTGATTGCCCTTTCGCAAGGACTTCTGGGTTGGCAAAGTGCGCGAAGCCTGCTGCAGTGCGGGCTTCGCTGAAGACCGCATCAAGGTGGCAAAAGGAGGCGCTGATGAGCACACTTCAAAGCATAAAAATGACAGGTGGGACACCCTACGGACTCGTAGACTAAGCGAGAACCCGCAATTTAAGGCCACGAGACCGAAAGTCCACATGAAGTGCGCCATTTGGGACAGGGCCAAAGCCTTCAAGGCAGCGCTGCCTGGAAGGCACTCCACGCCCCCGAGCGTTTCAGCCAATCACAGCACTGGTGCTAGATATCGAGCCTTCCGCCAGCTTCTGGAAGTTCGAGCTCACCGTTGGTCAGGTGAGTAGTGCAGATATGGTAAGATAGGAATGTGACTGTATTTGAACTCAGCTCGAATGTTTTGAGTGTTTAAGAGATGTGTTTCCACGTTTTTGTGGCGTGATTCTTCTTTGTGCCAGTTTCACGTATTAGTAACTCAATTGTTTTTCCAATTTTCTTACCATTGTAGCTTGGGTTTGGGGTTAGAACAACTTTCTGTTACTTAAAATGACATCCTGACCCAACTCTAACCCCAAAAGAAAAAAGTTTAAAATTCTGGCAAATAAAAATATAAACCAATGCTTAAATGACATCCACATTAATGCCAAACTCAACTTTATCCTCGCGTGAAAACAGTTTAAAAATCAGAAAAAAAACACAAATCTAACCCCAATCCCAAGCAACAAGTGTTTGAAAACAGGAAAAACAACCAATACGTGAAACTGGCACAAAAAAGAAAGTCGTGCCACGGAAACATGAAAATGTGGAAACACGTCACTTAAACGCTCAAAACATTTCGAGCTGAATTCGAATACAGTCAAATTCCTATCTTACCATAATCTGCGCTACTCACCTGACCAATGGTGAGCTCAAACTGCCAGAAGCTTGCGGAAGGCTCGATATCTAGCACCAGTGCTGTGATTGGCTGAAACGCTCGGGGGCGTGGAGTGCCTTCCAGCTCACCTCCTGCTGAAAAACTGTGCTAATTAGCAAATCCAGGTGATTGGAACAAAATACTGGAGAGGACTTTTACTCATGGCACATGGATTACCCACCTCTGCAGTGGGAGCAGTATTTGTTGAGTAGTCCTAGGGATTTGTTGTATAATGTTTCTCAATATTAGGTATAAGAATAATAAAATAAGTTTATTGTTTTAGCTTTTATACAGAGTAAGAAAATCAATAAACCTAAATGAACAGAACACATTATACTAGAGGTTTTTCATCCCACTCCCACAAGGTTTTTCTGCACCCAACTAGTGTTCCCCCACTTACTGCTCAGAACTATTTTCTTCCTGACTCAAAGGATCCCGCAAAATTGTGTCAATTATCTTTATTCATCTTGTCAATAAAAATACTTTGATATTGTACTGTCAGCAGAAATAAGGAAAAAATGTAAGATAAAGTAATAAATGAAATACGATATCTGTCACTCAAATTATTAACAAAATATGAATACAGGAAAAACGTTGGCTTGTAACTAGTGTGAAGTAAAATACATTTGTAACCGAACTATTTCACGAAAGAATGTTCAGACGAGCAATTAGCGCCTCATCTTCACGATTGCTGAATTATTATACTGTATTTGTGCTGCTCTTTAACTTGACAGAATCTATTTGTTAGCTAAAAAATCTGTCAACTTACCATGCAATTTGTAAGCTGTATTATATTAAAATCTGAAACAAGTCATAAACACAATAAAAATTACAGCCATGTAACAAATAAATATGATCCAAGAACATGAAATAATTTAGAAGATAACCAAGATGTCGGTTCTGTATTTTATAAATAAATAGTCATTGTGTAACATGCATTGAAGTTTGCATGGTGGAAATATAAGATTATTATCATTACCAGGTGTGATAGGTGGCGTGACGCTTATGAGTTTTCAGAATAATGTGATTTTAGAGTCCACCGTTAAAGACTACGTCCCAAATCACACCCTACACTCTCATTCACTATTCCTTACATTCGTTTCCTAATGATCCACCTGAAATCAAGTCAATGAGTTTAGATACTGAAGCATTAATGATGGACACCTGCTGCTAATAAACAGCATCACTGAAGAAAAGATAAACAAAAAAGACATGAGCAGAAACACTTACAGACACAAAGACTGAAAATAACAGAACACATTAATCTCTCCATATATCACCAGAGGAGAATTAAACATTTTCACAAACACCATTACTGAGAACAAACAGGGCTTTACTAGACTTTACAAGCATTTTCTTTAAAGTCACCATAATGGTGATCACTGTTTTCATTAGTTGGGGTATTGACTTGGTTTACAGTCTGGTTGCTGTAACTGTGTCTTTACGATGTATGTTTGTTATGGCAAAGAATGTTAAGAGATGATACTCTTGTGAAGTTGGATGTCTGATAATTGATAAGTTGCTTGTCTGAACAGATTTATGAAGCTGAATTATAACAATAAGTGTTATTTAGAGGTGTTCATGATTAAATATTTGCAGAGTTATTACAACAATTATTAGTGTTACAGTAATCTGATATCTTTTTGCAAACTTGAAACTAGGTCTCAGCTGATACACACAGACATCAAGAATCAGCATATGATTCTCAACTATGGTGACAAAAAAAAAAGGGAAAACCGTTCATCTGCATAATTTATTCATGCTGCAATGCATGCTGGTAGTCATGGATGTGGTTTATGCTGATACCCAGCATGCATTGCAGCATGAAGCTTTTCATTTGAAGTCAACATTGTTGAGATTCATAAACTGATTCTTGATGTCTGCGTGTTGGTTGCTTATTGTTTTTTTTTTGCTTTCATTTTTTTCACAATGTTTTTAAGATTCCTCTTGCTACCTCAACACTCAGAATCTATCTACTTATACTATTTTTGCCACATCAAATGTTTTTCAAATAACATTGAACATTGATGTAATGCCAAAGGGCCAAGCCAAGGAACAAGACTCCTACTAAAGCAAACGCTGGTCACGAGAATGGTAACTATTATTTAGGGATTATTAGACTATTAGACTTTAGACTAGAGCTGTCCAAACAACTTGCACTAACATATCTTAAAATACATCAATGACCTTTGTTTTGCCTGAAAATGCGCATAAGTAATGTTTTTAGTTAGGCATGTTTGTAAAAACTATTTCCTAATTAAACTATTCCTGGTTTAATCCCTGTCCAGGAAACCACCCCTTATGATTTACTTCTCAGTAAGAGCTAATGTACATGTAATAAAAAATCTAACTGGTTTGTAATAAGTGAAGATGGTAATGCTGTTTGTTGAGTTGTTTGATTATCTTCTTGTGAGATCTTACGAAAATCTGAGTAAGGGCCGATTCACACCGGCTGCATGGCATGAGCGTCTCAGCTGCGTGGCGTGTCCGTTTTTATTTAGGCTCCCATGTTAGCAGGTTTGACCGTGCACACCGCCTGCATGACACGCACGTCTCAGGCACGCCTCGAGCCACGCCGAAAACGCGTGCATGCTAGGAATAGGACCGACGCCGATTTTTCACGCCAAACGCAAGCGTCTTGGAAGCGTTTCCAGCCAAAATATATGTCACCTATAGCAACAGCAGCGCGTCAGCGCTGAGTCAGGCATGCTTCTGGTATGTACAGACACAGAAAACGCGACGCAGCCGCAACTGACACGCAACAGATACGCCACGCAGACGGTGTGAATCGGCCGTAAGTCTGAGTCTCATCTAAGTCTGTAAGTTGAGTTTCTGCTTGTTTTCTCTTTAATTCAGTTCGTGTTCATCTTTCATTCAGTGAATGTGTTTGTTAATAGCAGCTGTTCATCATTAACTCAATCATCACTTCATTATCTCATTAACTTTAACATTGGGTCTGTTTCTTTTACTCTTTGTAGTGTGGACACATTAACAGAATGTGCTGTTAAAAAACAGAAAACCTAACAGTCAAATTTGCGTACAGAAATATTTTACAGTTTTTCTGAATTGCTAAAACACTAAACCCCAATCTCTGAACCAAATTCATAGTGGCCTAAACCCATTTGTCAAATAATGCACTCTTTTTGCAAAATTCTAAACACAAACTTCTCACTAAAACACACATTTCCCACTGAAATGCAGTTGTTTTATAAATGCTAAACACAGGCAGGCAAAAGTTGAACACAACTAAAACACTGTTATCATCGAGTAAATGTCACACCCAGGGGCTGGCTATGCTTTAAACTAGCCACGCCCCTTCTCAACTTCCACCTCGAGGAGGTCCCCAAAGCCAACCCAATGACCAGACAACAACGAGGACAGGTAAGTATTAAAACAATCTTTATTTAAATATTTTAAATGTACTGGGGAAATGGGGAAAGGGGAATTAAAACTAGTCTCTGGCTCTGCCCTCCAGGTAGGCCACGGCCAAGAGAGTGACAAGGAGGAAGGGGGCAATGGGGGGGGTCCAAGGCCCTGTGGGCTAGGGTGTGAGACTCAGGCTCCTGCCTGGTCTCTGCTGTCCGTGGCGCCCTCCTTCTTCTTCCTGGAGGCAAAAATCAAAGCAGTGTGAGTGTTAGAAGTACGTCCTGTTTGAGCACCTAGCTTAATTCGTGGAGCCTTCTCCCTTGTTTTCGCACAGTTCTGGACGTGCCGCTCACTTTTCCTTTCTATTTCTCCACAGGGGCGACTGGGACACAAAGGTGCAACTAATCCACTTCGTATGACTCTCACCTCTCTGCTGGACACAGCGTACCGTAAGTACAGGTTTCACTCGTCTCCTTCTCGTGTTGTTCACTCTCTCTCTTTCCTTCTCCACAGGTGATGACTAGGACACAAAGGTGCAGTTGTCTCGATTCATATGGCTCTCACCTCTCTGCTGGACACAGCGTACCGTAAGTACAAGTTTCACTCGTTTCCTTCTTGTGTTGTTCACTCTCTCTTTCCTTCTCCACAGGTGATGACTAGGACACAAAGGTGCAGTTAATTCGATTCGTATGGCTCTCACCTCTCTGCTGGACACAGCGTACCGTAAGTACAAGTTTCACTCGTTTCCTTCTTGTGTTGTTCACTCTCTCTCTTTCCTTCTCCACAGGTGATGACTAGGACACAAAGGTGCAGTTCATTCGATTAGTATGGCTCTCACCTCTCTGCTGGACACAGCGTACCGTAAGTACAAGTTTCACTCGTTTCCTTCTTGTGTTGTTCACTCTCTCTCTTTCCTTCTCCACAGGTGATGACTAGGACACAAAGGTGCAGTTAATTCGATTCGTATGGCTCTCACCTCTCTGCTGGACACAGCGTACCGTAAGTACAAGTTTCACTCGTTTCCTTCTTGTGTTGTTCACTCTCTCTCTTTCCTTCTCCACAGGTGATGACTAGGACACAAAGGTGCAGTAAATTCGATTCGTACGGCTCTCACCTCTCTGCTGGGCACAACGTACCGTAGGTACAAGTTTCTTTCTCGTGGCGCTCACTCCGTGCCGATCGGAGACAGTGTGTTCTCCGTATCTGTCGATGAACGGGCTCAAAGAGGTTAGTATATATGACTTCTAGCAAATGTGGCAGGCTTACGTCAAATGTTTGCGATGTGTCTGATGGGACAAGCAGTTCCTACGTGGCGTCGGGGGCGAACCCTCTCGACTGGCTCGATGGTTACAGAGGGGTGGACGTCACACCGTCTCACCGGGCCGAGCGCTGCCCTCTCCTCGCTACCGTTAGGCGATCGAACACTGGACGGGGCGCCCCTTTGTAGAGGCCTCGGGACGGTGAAATTCCTACACCTCTCACTCTGCAACAGCAATTCCTATACAGTTGAACACATCCAAAATGACAGCCCCTGATCGTACTCACACGTCTGCTAATCCTTCTGTTCTCCACCGCCACTCTCTCCAATTTCACCCAATGTCTAGACGGGGAAAGATCGTTCCGAGGCACCGTACTGTTACCTTAGACCTGGAGCACACTCACAACATGTGCTATACTGAAGTATATAAGGGCCAACAGCCTCTTCGTCCTCCCTCAACGACGTGTGTGAAGGCGGGGGTTTATCTGACAGGACACACAATAATGCACAGCAATCCACAGCAATATACAGCACCACGTCAAAATAAAGGTTTCCACAGCACAAGGACTCACCCACCACACTCTAGTGAACACAAAGGACACCCGTCTTCCTCCACTTCGCTTAGGTTGGATCTGGCGATGAAATATACGGCCTAGTTGGTAGTATCGTCGTTGTGACTGCTTCAGTATGGATCCCTTCGGCTCACCCACCGCGCTATTTTAGGGGTAGGGCCGCCCTCCTTCTCCTGGAGGTATCTATCACAAAGGCAGATAAATAGCAATGCGTTTCCAATATAATCTGAGTACTCACATCGAGGCCCGTCTCAGTTCCGTTTCACTTTGTCTCCGTTTACAATATATTCCTTTCCCGTTTCCCTTTTAGGTCCACGAATATTTTCGCCACCATACGACTCCAGCCTGTGAGAGAGAGAGTTCAGACAACCACCAGCAACACGCCAAACGAGCTCAACACAGCGCTTCAACACACACCAAAAAGCCTCTAGACTGTGAATAAACTTGGCCTTAAGTACTGCCTTGTTTAGCGTATCCTCCAATCACCAACCGCTGTTCCTAACTAGGCACAGGTGCATCCAATTCGCCGATTTTCCCGCTCGCGGCGCTTACCGGAAGTCCGGTGTTCGTCTTTTCCGGTCCGGGCGGAAACACTTCTGGTACAGGCTCCGTGGGAGTTACTTCCACGGCCTCAGGGTAGTTAGGGCATGGGCGGATCATGTTCCTGTGCACCACACGGTCAGGGCCGGACTTCCCTTCGGGCCGGATGGTGTATACCGGCTGTCCCGGCCTCTGTTGCCTACAGACTACATATGGGACGGTCTCCCAGTGGTCGCTCAGTTTCCCTTTTCCTTGCCGCCGATTGTCCCTCACCAAGACCCTCTCACCTGGCAGTAGGGGGGCATCTCTGGCGGTCCGATCGTACAGCCGCTTGTTTCTCTCTCCTGCTGTTTGTATCCTCTTAGACACCTGCTCGTAGGCGAAGTGTAGCCGCTGATGGTGGCGTCCCACCCACTCCGTCACACTTACTTCCTCCTGGTCTGCTGCCACTCCCAGAACCAGGTCGGTGGGCATACGCACGTGTCTGCCAAACATCAGGTAAGTAGGGGCATACCCCGTTGTACTATGCACGCTGTTGTTATATGCTTGGAGGAGATTTGGTAAGGCACTCACCCAATCGTCCTGTCGTCGTTGGTCCAGAGTTCCCAACAACCCCAGTAGAGTCTGATTAAACCTCTCACAACTGCCATTTCCTTGGGGATGATATGAAGTCGTATGGGTTTTCGTACAGCCGTACAACTGACACAACTCCCGGATTACCCTGGATTCAAAGTTAGCCCCTTGGTCAGAGTGCAGGAACTCTGGACATCCAAACGTCTGAAAGACGGCCCGCCATAGAGCTGTGGCGGTAGTGGTTGCGGTCTGGTCGAGGGTGGGGACAGCCCAAGCGTATTTGGTGAACAGGTCTGTGATCACCAAGATGTTCTGATAGCGGTCTTTTGGTCGGCCCAGCGTCAGAAAGTCCATCGCCATGATGTGAAGGGGGGCTTTTGCATGGATAGGCACCATGGGTGCTCGGGCCTCCCGCTTGGACTTGAACAGCGCGCACCTGGGGCAGGCTTGGATCAGGGCGTGCACCGATGTCTCCAGCCCAGGCCAATAGAAATACCTGCGTAACAGGGACACGGTCCTCTCTTGTCCCTGGTGTCCCAATTGATCATGGTAGGCTGAAACCAGGGCTGTCACCTGATCCGTGGGTACCAAAATCTGGCACACTTCCTCACCCAACTTTGGGTCTCTGATCTTCCTGCACAGTACTCCTTCCTTAAGTTCCAGCTTGTCCCATTGTCCCAGCAGCCTTCTTCCAGTCTCTGTCTGGGCTAGTCTCTCCGCTGGTGTCGGTCGCCGGCCCTGTTCCAACCACTCCTTCACTTGGCCCACATCCTGGTCCTGGGCCTGTCTCTCCGTCCACCGGCGGGGGTCCCACCCCCAGTTCTCGGGCACGGCCTCCTGTCGGCTCCCCGGTGCATCCACGACTCCCACCATGTAGCCTTCCTCACGGCTGGCCACCTCAGGATCGGCCCGGCCCCTGGGGCCTTCTGTCTCTGGCAGCCTTGAGAGCACGTCCGCATTCGTGTGTTCCCGCCCAGGGCGATACTGTAGTTGGTAGTCGTAGTTGGCTAGTTGGGCCACCCACCGCTGCTCCACAGCTCCCAGTTTCGCCGTCTGCAAATGTACCAGCGGGTTATTATCCGTGATTACCGTCACCTTGGCACCCCAGAGGTAATCTTTGAATTTTTCGCTTAGCGCCCACTTCAGTGCCAGCAGCTCTAGTTTAAAGGAGTTGTAGTTTGCATCGTTTCTCTCAGCGGGGTGGAGGCTCCGGCTAGCATAGGCGATGACCCTCTCAGCTCCTTCCTGACGTTGGGCCAACACCGCCCCCAGCCCGAGGTTGCTGGCATCTGTATACAAGACAAACGGTTTAGTGAAGTCAGCGTACGTTAAGATGGGGGCCTGTAGCAATTCCTGTTTCAGCTTCTGGAAAGCTGTCTCACAGTTGGCATCCCAGTCTATGGTGGGTGACCCACGACCCCGATTCCGACCTGTGCCGACCAGCAACTGGTTGAGGGGCTTAGCAATTTTCGAAAAGTCCTTTATGAACCGTCTATAGTACCCCACAAACCCTAAGAAGGATCGCACTTGCCTCACCGTCTTCGGGGCGTTCCAGTCTTTCACTGCAGATACCTTCCCAGGGTCTACAGATATTCCTGCTGCACTGACCACGTGGCCCAGGAAGTGGACTTCTCGTCGCAGCAGATGGCATTTGTCTGGCTGCAGCTTCAGCCCATACCTTTCCATGGCCTGAAAGACTTCTTCAAGGTGCCGCAGGTGAGAGTCGAAATCTGGGGAATAGACAATCACATCATCAAGGTAAACCAACACTGACTCTATTAACTGCCCTCCCAAACACCGCTGCATCAGACGTTGGAAGGTGGCCGGAGCGTTACAAAGCCCGAAGGGCATCCGGTCCCATTCAAATAGTCTGAATGGGGTCGTGAAAGCGGTCTTCTCTCGGTCTGCTTCGGACACTTGTACCTGCCAGTAACCACTGGCCAGGTCTAATGTGGAGTACCACGCCGACCGCGTGAGGCTGGCAAGGGAGTCTTCGATCCGTGGTAAGGGGAAAGCATCCTTCTTGGTCACAAGGTTCAGCTTACGGTAGTCCACGCAGAATCTCCAAGCTCCCGTCTTCTTCTGTACAAGTACAATTGGAGCCGCCCACGGGCTGCTACTTTCCCGGACGACACCTCGCCTTACCATGCCCTGCAGGAGCGTACGCACCTCAGTATACAAGGTGGGCGGGATTGGCCGATACCTCTCCCGGCTTGGCCCGGCGTCCCCGGTAGGTATGTGGTGCTCCACCACCTGGGTGCACCCGTAGTCTTCATCATGGGTTGCAAATACATGTTGCCATCTCCGAAGGAGCGCCTGTAATTTCTGTGTCTGTGTTCGTTCTAGGTCTTCCCCCTGTAGCGACTCACCCACCAGGTGGTTCGGTACACCTCTCTCCATGCCGCCCGATGGGGCATCTACTTGTGTCAGGACCACCTCGATGACAGTGGGGCACACCTGACGGAAACTGACATCCCTCTCTTCTCTTACTTGGTGGGGTGCGATCGTTGTCAACCGGGCCAGCCGTTGGTGTCGATGCAGATGTACTGCGTATGGATGTTCATTCCAGATCCTCACAGGGACCCTCCCCCGCCGGACCGCTGCTAGGCCTCGTGCTACTTCCACTTGTGGACAATCCACATGGGGCTCAACTAGCACCCACTCTTCTGGGCCAGCTCCTCGAGGCGGTACTCTTGCCCATACAACGGCCTCACTCCTTGCAGGGACAGACAAGGCAAAACGACACATTACTCTTCCTACCTCTTCCCGGTCTCTGCGGACTTGGGTCATTTGCACCCTTCGGCAGTCGGCTGCCACACGCTCCCACTGGGGCCTCTCGGCAGGCGGTATCTTTGGTCCAGGCTTAGCCCGAAACAGTTCCTCCCAGCACTCAGAGAGGACATTCATGCCCAGCAGGGCTCGATGTGCACCCAGGCAGTGGTCCTGTACGATGATCACCCCCTTTTGGGGGACCACCACTCCATGAAATTCTAGGTCCGTCAATCGATAGCCAATATAGGGAATGTTGAGGCCATTTGCGCCCTTCAACGTGAGCCAGGGGGCCTCCGCTCCTTGGGCCCCTTGCTTCCCAAACACTTCTTTAGAGAGACTCTTAGCAAACAGCGTCACTTGGGAGCCTGTGTCCACCAGGCATTGAATCTCCTTACCACACACTCTCACCTTCGCCACTGGGCTATGCCCAATCATCTGGCTCCTAGAGCCACTTCCTCTTCCAGGGTCTTCTCGAGGGGTCCCGGCCACATGACCCACTGTGGCCGGTCGACCTAAAAAATCCCCTTCCGACGCCCTACGGGGCCCACACTGGCGGTTATAATGGCCTGGCTCTCCACAACGGTTTCAGGTGGGTCGCCTTTGCTCGTCCCATTCAAAACGGGGCCGGTTGAAACGGTTCGGCCGCCTGGGCGGCTCTCGGCCACCCTCAGAGTATACTCGGTCTCGGGGCGCCGGCCGTGGCTCCTCCCGCGCCCGTCCTTGGCGCAGTTCTTCCACAAGGGTTTTGGACAGTTCGGACATCTGATCTCGGACATTTTTCAAAAGTTCAGCCTTCAGTGCTTGCTTCCAGTCAGGGCCTTCGGGTTTTTTTTTTTTTTTTTTTTATCCAGGTAAACTGTTTGAGAACCACTTCTCATTTACAAGCATGACCTGGCCAAGAGGCTACAAGAATAAATAGGAATAAACTGTACAACTATACATTGTAAAACACATGTCACACAGAACAAACAATTAAACTAAAAAAAAGGTAGACAACAAAGAAAAGAAAAAAAGAATAAAGTGCTTAAATATATGTGTTCAAAAATGGTTCATGATTGTCAACACGAACAAGAGTCAACTATGTAATTTTGGAGGTTTTGCTTAAAAGTAGAGATTGGGATCAGAGATGTAAGTTTCAGGGTATTTTGTAGTGTGTTCCAGTCATGTACTGCTGCAAAGCGGAAGGCATTACGTCCAAAGGTAGTAGAAGTAGGGGGGGTACTACATTTAATTAAATTACTTGATCTTGTGTGATAGGTGTTATGAACAGCATGAAGAAGAGATGACAAATAGAGAGGTGTCTTGCCCAGGATTGTCTTGTATATGAAGAGAAACCAATGATGGAGCCGCCGGGTATAAAGGGAGGGCCAGCCCACCAGATTATAAAGATCACAGTGATGAGTGTGAAAGGGTGCATTAGTGGCAAAACGGATGGCTGAATGATAGATTGTGTCAAGTTTTTTTAGGGCTGTGTTTGGTGCCATTCTGTAGATAATATCGCCATAGTCCAGAATTGGCAGTACTGTCATCTTAACAAGGGTGCATTTGGAAGCGTGAGTAAAGGAAGCTTTATTGCGGAAAAGAAAGGCTAATCTAGCTTTGACTTTTGTTTGAAGGTTATTAATGTGTGTAATGAATGACAAGGATGAATCCAACCAGATACCTAGATATTTATATTTTTTGACATACTCCAGAGCCATGCCATTCATGCAGGTGATTGTAGGTGGAGTCTCAGTAACCGGTTTCGGCTAAAAAGGATACATTTTGTCTTACTGGTGTTAATACGGAGTTGGAGATTGTCAAAGAACTGCTCTATAGAGGTGAAACTAAGTTTAAGACTGGAAGCCGCAGAATTGGGAGTGGAACCAACTGAGTACAAAATGGTGTCATCTGCATAAAGATGAATCCGGGAGGTGCCAGCAGCTCTGGCTATATCATTGATGTAGATAGAAAAAAGGATTGGGCCCAGGATGGAACCTTGAGGCACACCTTTAGAGATAATTAGTGGGTCTGACATAGTATTTTCAACCTTCAATTGCTGGACACGGTTGGTAAGATAATTGGCAAACCAAACACAGCTAGAGGATGACAGACCAATACTGGAAAGCTTATGTAAGAGGATCCTATGGTCGACAGAGTCAAAGGCCTTGGCGAGGTCTATAAAGGTGGCAACACAGACCTGTTTGCTATCTAATGCTGTAATTATATCATCAAGGACTTTTGTGGTGGCTGTTATGCACCCATGCCCCTTCCGAAAACCAGATTGCATATCAGATAATATATGATTTTTGTCCAGGAAATCATTTAACTGTTTTTGGACGAGTTTCTCCAAAACTTTGGCAAGGCATGGTAGGATGGAAATTGGGCGATAACAATTCGGGTCAGATTCAGAACCCCCTTTGAAGAGTGGAAAAATTATGGCTGATTTCCAATCAGAAGGGAACTCAGAGAGCTGTAGAGACAAGTTTAATAGTCTAGTGACGGGAGCGGCAATAATACGGGATGCTGATTTTAAGAACATGGGATCAAGACCATCAAGGCCAGCAGATTTGTTTGTATTCAGCTTGATGAGCTCATCCTGGACTTCAGAGATGGAAAGAGGCATAAAGGAGAAGCCACTGTTGCTTGATGGAGAAAGTTGGGCATCTGCTGAGATTGTAACTGAAGTGTCCATTGAGACTGGATTAGAGTTTGACATTGAAACTGTATGGGTTGCATTAATAAAGTGATGGTTTAGAAGTGAGGCCATCCGAGACTTCTCAGTAATAATAATGTCATTAAATAACATGGAAACTGGTAAATGAGGGGGAGTAACTTTATTTTCCATTACCTTGACTGTTTTCCAGAAGGCCCGACCATCAGTGCCACATGTGGTGAGTTTCTCTTTAAAATGTGAGATTTTGGCATTTCTGATAGCCTGTGTTGCTTTATTTCTGCATTGACGGAAGGCCAACCAGTCAACTGGAGATTGAGTAGAGCGGGCCTTTCTCCAGAGGGCATTTTTATGATGAACAATCTTAGCCAGGTCATTGGAAAACCAGGGACTATATTGATTTTTTGATTTTTTGCGCCGGTGTTACTTCACTGACGGCCGCACACACTGGGGGACCACTCACCTCAGTTTCATCACCTTCCAGGGCCAGTGCCTCTTTCTTCAGATCTTCGAACGTAAGACCCGGGTCCCTTCGAAACTGGACGCGCAGGCTCTGTCTCACCGGGCCCTCCTTCAGCCCCAGAAGAAACTGGTCCCGCAGCAGGGTCTCTCCATCTCCCAACTGGTGATCACGACGGGTCTGTAGTCGGGTGAATTGTTCTCGCAACCTCAGGGCAAAGGCTCTAACTGGTTGGCGGGGGCCCAGTTTGCAGTTGAAGAACTGGGAGCGACGGACAGCTACGGGGGTGTGGTCACCATACTGTTCGGTAAGGAACTGGAATACAGTTTGGGCGGTGGCTCTAACGGCTTCGGGGGCAGCTTGTACCTCTCGTCGTGCTTCTCCATCCAGGGAGTTCAAGACAAACTGGAGCCGCTGGGCGGCGCTAAGGCCTGGCAGATCGGCTAGGTACTCTAACTGGGCCTTCCACTCGGCCAAACGTACCTCTGATTCCGTCCCTCCATACTTCTGAATCCAGGGACTACCCATAAAGACGGGCATGGCACGGGGTGTGGCTGCGGGCCCCGCGTTGTCGGTCATTGGGCGACCTTGGCTACTCAACTCGAGGTGGAACCCTGCCGACTACGCCAAAATCTGTCACACCCAGGGGCTGGCTATGCTTTAAACTAGAGCCACGCCCCTTCTCAACTTCCACCTCGAGGAGGTCCCCAAAGCCAACCCAATGACCAGACAACAACGAGGACAGGTAAGTATTAAAACAATCTTTATTTAAATATTTAAAATGTACTGGGGAAATGGGGAAAGGGGAATTAAAACTAGTCTCTGGCTCTGCCCTCCAGGTAGGCCATGGCCAAGAGAGTGACAAGGAGGAAGGGGGCAATGGGGGGGGTCCAAGGCCCTGTGGGCTAGGGTGTGAGACTCAGGCTCCTGCCTGGTCTCTGCTGTCCGTGGCGCCCTCCTTCTTCTTCCTGGAGGCAAAAATCAAAGCAGTGTGAGTGTTAGAAGTACGTCCTGTTTGAGCACCTAGCTTAATTCGTGGAGCCTTCTCCCTTGTTTTCGCACAGTTCTGGACGTGCCGCTCACTTTTCCTTTCTATTTCTCCACAGGGGCGACTGGGACACAAAGGTGCAACTAATCCACTTCGTATGACTCTCACCTCTCTGCTGGACACAGCGTACCGTAAGTACAGGTTTCACTCGTCTCCTTCTCGTGTTGTTCACTCTCTCTCTTTCCTTCTCCACAGGTGATGACTAGGACACAAAGGTGCAGTTGTCTCGATTCATATGGCTCTCACCTCTCTGCTGGACACAGCGTACCGTAAGTACAAGTTTCACTCGTTTCCTTCTTGTGTTGTTCACTCTCTCTCTTTCCTTCTCCACAGTTGATGACTAGGACACAAAGGTGCAGTTAATTCGATTCGTATGGCTCTCACCTCTCTGCTGGACACAGCGTACCGTAAGTACAAGTTTCACTCATTTCCTTCTTGTGTTGTTCACTCTCTCTCTTTCCTTCTCCACAGGTGATGACTAGGACACAAAGGTGCAGTTCATACGATTAGTATGGCTCTCACCTCTCTGCTGGACACAGCGTACCGTAAGTACAAGTTTCACTCGTTTCCTTCTTGTGTTGTTCACTCTCTCTCTTTCCTTCTCCACAGGTGATGACTAGGACACAAAGGTGCAGTTAATTCGATTCGTATGGCTCTCACCTCTCTGCTGGACACAGCGTACCGTAAGTACAAGTTTCACTCGTTTCCTTCTTGTGTTGTTCACTCTCTCTCTTTCCTTCTCCACAGGTGATGACTAGGACACAAAGGTGCAGTAAATTCGATTCGTACGGCTCTCACCTCTCTGCTGGGCACAACGTACCGTAGGTACAAGTTTCTTTCTCGTGGCGCTCACTCCGTGCCGATCGGAGACAGTGTGTTCTCCGTATCTGTCGATGAACGGGCTCAAAGAGGTTAGTATATATGACTTCTAGCAAATGTGGCAGGCTTACGTCAAATGTTTGCGATGTGTCTGATGGGACAAGCAGTTCCTACGTGGCGTCGGGGGCGAACCCTCTCGACTGGCTCGATGGTTACAGAGGGGTGGACGTCACACCGTCTCACCGGGCCGAGCGCTGCCCTCTCCTCGCTACCGTTAGGCGATCGAACACTGGACGGGGCGCCCCTTTGTAGAGGCCTCGGGACGGTGAAGTTCCTACACCTCTCACTCTGCAACAGCAATTCCTATACAGTTGAACACATCCAAAATGACAGCCCCTGATCGTACTCACACGTCTGCTAATCCTTCTGTTCTCCACCGCCACTCTCTCCAATTTCACCCAATGTCTAGACGGGGAAAGATCATTCCGAGGCACCGTACTGTTACCTTAGACCTGGAGCACACTCACAACATATGCTATACTGAAGTATATAAGGGCCGACAGCCTCTTCGTCCTCCCTCGACGACGTGTGTGAAGGCGGGGGTTTATCTGACAGGACACACAATAATGCACAGCAATCCACAGCAATATACAGCACCACGTCAAAATAAAGGTTTCCACAGCACAAGGACTCACCCACCACACTCTAGTGAACACAAAGGACACCCGTCTTCCTCCACTTCGCTTAGGTTGGATCTGGCGATGAAATATACGGCCTAGTTGGTAGTATCGTCGTTGTGACTGCTTTAGTATGGATACCTTCGGCTCACCCACCGCGCTATTTTAGGGGTAGGGCCGCCCTCCTTCTCCTGGAGGTATCTATCACAAAGGCAGATAAATAGCAATGCGTTTCCAATATAATCTGAGTACTCACATCGAGGCCCGTCTCAGTTCCGTTTCACTTTGTCTCCGTTTACAATATATTCCTTTCCCGTTTCCCTTTTAGGTCCACGAATATCTTCGCCACCATACGACTCCAGCCTGTGAGAGAGAGAGTTCAGACAACCACCAGCAACACGCCAACCGAGCACAACACAGCGCTTCAACACACACCAAAAAGCCTCTAGACTGTGAATAAACTTGGCCTTAAGTACTGCCTTGTTTAGCGTATCCTCCAATCACCAACCGCTGTTCCCAACTAGGCACAGGTGCATCGAATTCGCCGATTTTCCCGCTCGCGGCGCTTACCGGAAGTCCGGTGTTCGTCTTTTCCGGTCCGGGCGGAACCAAACTTCCATAATTTTGGTTCCGCCCCAAAGAAAAAAAAAGATCGTCATCTTGTGACATAAACACAACAACTCAAAATTCTACACACTTTTATCTAATGGTATTTTTTACAATTGTGTGAATTGGAAACAGTCTGAGAGGTAGATGAAGAGTATGAGGAAGAAAAGGACGCCAGAGACGATGCAATTGGCAAAATTTGCAGTTGGATTGCTGACTTTTTACAAAATACAAGTGCTGCTTACAGTAATATTGAAAACTTACTATTACTTGCAGTACTTACAGTAAAGTATTCACTATATTCACTGAACTAAACTTGTGATTACAGAAATAGAGATTTTTAACAGTATTTGTCAAGTGTGTTGTTATGTACAATAAACATGTGTTTTTTCTGTAAGCAGATCTCCTGGATGTTGTGTTTTCCATTTTTTAAGGTAGTGTCTAATGGATGCTTGTAGTGTTTTATATTATAGACTTATGTGTGTATGATTTGAAAGCTTAGTTTGATTTTGAGTACAAGTGAAATGGTTTTGAAACAATTGTTTGATTTTGCTAGAAGAGTCAGGGGTTCTGTGAATTTAGTTTAAAATTGGGATTTGTGTTTAAGGTTTTGAGAAAATGAGTGATGGTTTCAAAAAACGTGTTTTAGCGATTCAGAAAAACTGTAATTTTTACACAGACAATAGAGAAAAGTCCTTGTATTTTTTTTTAATCCTGTGAACTTAAAGATATTGCGGAGGATTTTCTTTTTCCGGGTGGATCATCAAGACTATTGGTCCTCTTAGTTGTCAATCAGGAGTGTTGCACAATTGCATTTTTTTAAATAGTGGAGAAGGCGTTTTTTTCTAAAATTCGAGAAAATCCTCCACTACACTTTTAAAAACTGATCAAAGGTAACTGTGTGGCAATGCTAACATATTCATGCCATGGGCCCTTTAAATGTTTGCAGTTCAATTTTAGAAGTAATATTTGTTTTCAGTGGACTCAAATGAATTAAGTTCACAATACTAACCCCACCATATAAATATATATATATTTATAAACTTGAATGGATCAGGCAATTGGTTTCCTAAATGAAAAGAGTTGTTTCCAGGGCATTATAACATTAACATACTGTTAAAATAGGGGAGCTGTAAATTAACGAAAGTAGAATTGTAAATTAACATTATCTTGCTGGCAACCAAGCTGCCAGTTGATTACTGTTATTTAAGAGCACATTTTTTTACAGTGTAGGTTTTGTTCATGCTGAAATTATTGAATTGATTAAATTGAATTACAGTTTTTTTCAGACACTAGGACACATTTCTCAATACTTAGGTCACTTTTGCAAAACTCTTCACACAGTTCTCCTAACAAACTTTCAGCTTTGCAAAGCAGTTCATTTCACATTCAAAATGCACTACAAGTACCAAAACACTTTATTCAAGTTTCAAATCAACTCATTCTTTCAGAACACTAGCAAAGGTTGACAGCCGACAAACACACTTTGTCACCCACAAAACAATGACCTAAAAAACACTAACAACATGTAGCATTATACAATTTTTTCTCTGTTTATAATTCACTGCAATATATGTTACTGGAATGAATCAGACATGATGCAGAATTCTTCAATATTTTATGTAGCTTATTTTTACAGTTTTTCTCAGTCATTTTACTACATTTCTCAGATCAGAATTAAAATTCTCAAAACTACTTGTTCATTTCTCACATCATTGTGTCACTTGTGCACATTAAAAAAGCAGTTTCTCATTTCTTTAAACAAGTTGCAAATGCTTTGGTACATCCATGCAAATGATTATGTACAATTCTCTGCTTTTCCTACATCATCAGTTGCTTATGTGTTGATCAAGATGTATTATAATAGGTCTTTGTTGAAAAGTCTCACCCCCCACAACATTTAGGCATCAGTTCATAGTATAAGTCTTTACACTTAAAATGGTTAAACAAATTGTCATAATATGTCAAGCATATACATTTACATTAGACTTTTCTGAATTGGTAAATTTCTCCCAGGTAAATCTTTCTGTAACGAATGTGCATCTCATGAACTGGCAAGTATATATATATATATATATATATATATATATATATATATATATATATATATATATATATATATATATATATATATATATATATATATATATATATATATATATATATATATATATATATATACTAGGAAGACTGAACTGTAATTCCTACAGCACTGCGTGTTCAGTTTTCCTTAAGGAGATTGTCCTACACTGTAAAAAAATCCAACTTTAAAATGTTCATTCAACAAAGAAAATTAATTTACTTGAACAAAGATTTCTTTGTTGAAGGGCGTCAGTTCATTATTTTGTGTTCACTGAATGAAAAAAGCATAATCATTCAGCTAACAAATATTATTTTGTTTACTGGACTTAGATATATAAGTTTTTGTCCAATTCGTTCACCCAACGTGCCACACTGAGTAATCTGAACAAGCAATAAAAAAAAACAATGGTCGGAATTGCGTTCACTTCTTTGGTTAATATTTACTAAAATAGATTACTGTTTTAATGTTTGCTGGCTTTATTTATGTTGTTAATGTTAGTTATATGTTGTATTTAGAGTAATTTTTAAAGAATGATGTTTGTTCATTGTTACCATGATTGAGAAGTGTGTGTTCAGTGTAGAGGACGGCACAATGAGTTAGTGCGCATCCTTGTTGCCTCACAGCAAAAAGGTCTCTGGTTTAAGCAAGGGCTAAGTCAGACAAAGACTTTGTTTATGAGACACTAGTTGAGTAAACATAGAAATTTGCTTATTACTTAATCAGTGTAAGTTGGTTCAACTTGTTGTTTTAAGTTGACATTAGTCAGTAAATTGAGTTAGGTGAACTACATCATCCAAGAGTTGAGTAAACTCAAAAAAGTTGTGCAGCAAGTTGCCTTGAAAATTTAAAGGGGCCATGGCATGAAAATGAGACTTTTTCCATGTTTAAGTGCTATAATTGGGTCCCCAGTGCTTCTATCAACCTACGAAATGTGAAAAAGATCAACCCAGTAACTTAGTTTTGGTAAACCATTCTCTCCAAGCACATACAAAAATAGGTCGTTGAAATTTGGCACTCTTTATGATGTCATAAGGAGCTCTCATTAGAATAATACTGCCCCCTTAATCTGCACTATCCAACCACAGCACTGCCATTTAGTGTAGAGAAAAAGAGAGAGAAAAAATTATTGACAACACAATTGAGTTTCAATTGCAACAAACCACCATCATTGTGATGAGTGTTTGCACTTCATCAGCTCATTTGCATTTTAAAGGACACACTTAAAACAGCACATTTTTGCACACACCAACAAAGTGTCAATTTTAACATGTTATAATAAATTATCTATTTGGTATTTTGAGCTAAAACTTCACGTATGTGCTCTGGGGACACCAAAGATTTATTTGACATCTTAAAGGGCCCATGGCAAACAGAGGTTAGCATTGCTACTTTGTAGGTGTGAGCAAAAAATAGGTCATTGAAATTTGGCCCTCTGATGTCATAAGGAGCTCTTATTATAATAATACCGCCCTCTTATTGTGCACTATCCAACCACAGCACTGCCATTTAGTGCAGCGAGAAAGAGAGAGTAAAGAAGGACTTGACAGCACAATTGAGTTTCAATTACAACAAACCACCATCATGGTGATCAGTGTTTGTACTTCATCAGCTCATTTGCATTTTAAGGGACACACCCAAAACGACACATTTTTGCTCACACCTACAAAGTGGAAATGCTAACATGTTCATGTCATGGCCCCTTTAAAAAAGTATTGTGCCATGGCCCCTTTAAGTTGAGTCAACTTTTTATTTTTTACAATGTATGTTCGCTTTTCTACTTTTTTCTTTGTGCTATGCAGTGCTGTCTTTTCCTTTCGGTATGGCAATGACATGGTCTGTCAACAAATTGCAGTACAAACAGTAAAAGCGTAAATGTGAATCTTGTCCAGTCTCTTGCAACAAACTCCCAAATACATGTACACTAAGGTGTAACCTACAATTTACAATAATTGTCATGAAAACTTTAGCCATAGTTTACATCAGAACATCTCTCCAGAGTAAACTGTTATATTGACAACATGACTAAACAATTTGACTGTCGTATCCGTACACAATGATACAAGGACTTGTCATTCTGATGCCACTGACATGTTCATTGACACAGATATTTACTTTTGAGAGATGAACTAAGGATTTTGAGCAAGAGCAAGAGGTTATCCATGGTGTTTTGCTATTTGTACGAATTGTTTTGAGAAATGCATTTACTTTTTTGCAAATTGTGAGTTTGATTCGAGAAATGTATCAAAGCCACTGAGAAAAACTGTAATTTTTTGCACTGAGTAATTCCAAAATACAAGAATTTGTATACACATCATCCACTGATACAGATATAATAGTAATGTTAATCGTTTTGTATTATGTTATTGTTTTGAACATAAGTTTAACAGTTTTGAAAACAACATGTAAGCATGTGCAAATTGTCCTGTTCGTATAAAGAGTTTTGGCAGTTGTTGTGTCTGAGTGAGAAAATAATTCATGAAATTTGAGAGATATTGTCATTGAATGCATTTTGTGCCAAAGCAATGATAATTGATCCTCAGTTAAGCCCACACAGACTTCTGTTGTGCTCACTGTGTGAAGAGTTTTGCAAAAGTGACCTAAGTATTGAGAAATGTGTCCTAGCGTCTGTAAAAACTGTAATGAACAGAGACACAACAATCACAAATGGAACATAAGAATCACACAGACATAAAGTATTTACCTGCACAGTATGCCAAATTGCATGAAGGTGGTTTAACAAACTCATAGACATAATAACCGCCTGTGCAGGCTTTGACTCTAATGGGATATGACTGAAAGTAGCAGCAGTAACCTCCCCAATGACCACAAACATCTCTGGTGACCTCTCCATCCTCAGGTTTTGGGTGTCCACCTCTTAGCCACAGTGGGATATCAGTACCACACCTATAGTTAAGAACACATGTTTCTGGCATTCGAACATTTTGGCCATTAAGGTAAAGCCGATACCAGCCGCCCCAGTTGACAGATGTGTCACACATGTAGGAGGAGGGAGTATAGTTTGTGGCTCTCCAAACGTGGTCCAGTACAGTGCAGTTGTAGCATGGGTCAGCAGAGAGATCATCTGTTCAATAAAAACAATGTTTTCTTAAAAATGTTAAAGCTTTTTCTTTCTCTTCACTAAGAGTCATAACTAAAAAAGAACCTGTATTGATTAACAAGCAGCAAATATATGGCATAAAATATAGCTCATCTAGTAGATTTCAGTATTTTAATAGATTGACTGCATTTACATAATTATTTGTTACATAATTCATTTATTAGGATAATTTAATAGATAATGGTTTCCACAAGAACTACTTGTGTAACTGTATGTTTTAAACACTGTTTTCACTTCATAAAAAGAAAAAAATGCCCATATATATATATATATAGTTGAAAGTTGAATTACCTGCACAGTATGCACTATTGCATATAGTTGGTTTAACAAGCTCATAGACATAATAACCACCTGTGCAGGCTTTGACTCTAATGGGATTTGACTGATAATAGCAGCAGTAGTTGTTTGCATGACCACAAACATCTCTGGTGACCACTCCATCCTTAATTCTTGGGTGTCCCCCACTTAGCCACAGTGGGACATCAGTACCACATCTATTCACTGCAACACATGTTTCTGGCATTCGAGTGCTCTGGCCATTAAGGTAAAGTCGATACCAGCCAACCCAACTGACAGAGGTGTCACACATGAAGGAGGAGGAATTGGTGGAATAGTTGGTGGCTCTCCAAGCGTTGTCCCGCACAGTGTAGTTGTTGCAGGGGTCAGTAGAGAGATCATCTGTTTGATGAAAACATTATAAAATAAAAATGTGCAGATACATGTGTGGTTCATTGTGTAAATAAAATCAGGCTGAATAGTTTTAAATATTTTATATTATATTTTTATACCAAGTTGTGACTAAGGTGCCCTTGAGCAAGGCACACGGAAAAAAATGATACTTTGCATCAACTTAAAAAATTGGTGTAATTTGTTACAGCTAAATGTGATAGTTTTTTCCAAACTATATTTTTGATTTGGTTGAAACGTAAAAAATTTAATTTAATATCAATCAAAATAGTTCTTTAGCCCAAGATAAAAAATTACATTGAAACAAAGTTAAAATATTTTTTTTCATGGAGACCAAATCATTATTTTTACTTTGGTAAAACATTTTCCTGTTTTTTTTTCTGGAAAAATTAATAATAAAAATAATAAAATGATGAAGAAAGTCACAATGTTAAATGCAATAGATAAATCAACACTGCCGTGTGTATATATGACTCCATCTTACAGTTTTAAAAAGAGTTCAAAGCTGCAATGTTCCACTTTTGCCTCTCTATCACCATCTCTGTTTGAAACCTAAAATTACAACTTATGCTTTCTGTACACCTAAAGCTCACATCTAAAGACTTGGGTTCACAGTTTTTAGTCTCAAACTAAAGATCAGAGGTGTCAAATCCATGTGCCAGGAGTAAAAGTCCTCTCCAGTATTTTGTTCCAATCACCTGGATTTAATTAGCAGTTTTTCAGCAGGAGCTGACCTCCTGACTCGTTGGTGTTTTAAGCCCTCAACGAAGCCTTCAAGGCAGCACTGCCTGGAAGGCACTCCCTGTGCCCCGAGCGTTTCAGCCAATCACAGCACTGGTGCTAGATATTGAGCCTTCCGCCAGCTTCTGGCAGTATGAGCTCACCGTTGGTCAGGTGAGTGGCGCAGATGTGGTAGGGTGGGAGTGTGACTGTATTTGAGTTCGGCTCGAAATGTTTTGAGCGTTTGGGGGATGTGTTGCTGCGTTTTCACATGTCCGTGGCACGGTTTTTTTCGTGCCAGTTCCATGCACTGGTTGCGCAACTGTTTTTCCTATTTTTTTTTACCATTGTTGCTTGGGGCTTAGATTTGTGGCTTTCGTCTAATTTTTAGAATGTTTTCATGCGAGGATAAAGTTGCGTTTGGCATAAATGCGGATGTCATTTTAAGCATTGGTTTATATGTTTATTTAACAGAATAACCCAGGAGTTGGGGTTAAGGTGAGGATGTCATTTTATGTAACAGAAAGTTGTTCTAACCACAATCACAAGCAACAATGGCAAGCAAATACGAAAAAAAATTTAGCAACCAATACGTGAAATCGCCACAAAAAAAACTTGTGCCATAGACATGTGACAACGCAAAAACACGTCACTTAAACGCTCAAAACATTTCGAGCTGGATTCAAACACAGTCACATTCCTATCTTACCATATCTGCGCTACTCACCTGACCAACGGTGAGCTCATACTGCCAGAAGCTGGCGGAAGGCTCAATATCTAGCACCAGTGCTGTGATTGGCTGAAACGCTCGGGGCACAGGGAGTGCCTTCCAGGCAGCGCTGCCTTGAAGGCTTTGTTGAGGGCTTAAAACACCAACGAGTCAGGAGGTCAGCTCCTGCTGAAAAACTGCTAATTAAATCCAGGTGATTGGAACAAAATACTGGAGAGGATTTTTACTCCTGGCACATGGATTTGACACCTCTGCTCAGGACACAGTTTTGCCGTCTGCTGAGACCTCTACCAAGTAGGAGTGGGGACAAGGCCCTCACTTCATTTTTCTTTCACTGCAAATGACTACAATGGCAAAAGCCACAGTAGCTAACTGTAGCTGCTTCTCCTCCATTTTTGTTAAATCACTGCTGAGCATGATGGGAGGAATTTGGTGGAAATAAAAAGCTAAAATAATCTTGTTATAGTCTTGTAAATAGTGTCACTACAAGATTCAGTGTTTGTAAAATCTTTAGCAGAGGTGTCAAATCCATGCGCCAGGAGTAAAAGTCCTCTCCAGTATTTTGTTCCAATCACCTGGATTTAATTAGCAGTTTTTCAGCAGGAGCTGACCTCCTGACTCGTTGGTGTTTTAAGCCCTCAACGAAGCCTTCAAGGCAGCACTGCCTGGAAGGCACTCCCTGTGCCCCGAGCGTTTCAGCCAATCACAGCACTGGTGCTAGATATTGAGCCTTCCGCCAGCTTCTGGCAGTATGAGCTCACCGTTGGTCAGGTGAGTAGCGCAGATATGGTAAGATAGGAATGTGACGGGATTTGAGTTCAGCTCGAAATGTTTTGAGCGTTTAAGGGATGCGTTTTCACATGTCCATAGCACAATTTTTTCGTGCCAGTTTCATGTATTGGTTGCACAATTGTTTTTCCTATTTTTTTTTTACCATTGTTGCTTGGGGCTTAGATTTGTGGCTTTCGTCTAATTTTTAGAATGTTTTCATGCGAGGATAAAGTTGCGTTTGGCATAAATGCGGATGTCATTTTAAGCATTGGTTTATATGTTTATTTAACAGAATAACCCAGGAGTTGGGGTTACGGTGAGGATGTCATTTTATGTAACAGAAAGTTGTTCTAACCACAATCACAAGCAACAATGGCAAGCAAATACGAAAAAGAATTTAGCAACCAATACGTGAAACCGCCACAAAAAAAAACTTGTGCCATAGACATGTGACAACGCAAAAACACGTCACTTAAACGCTCAAAACATTTCGAGCTGGATTCAAACACAGTCACATTCCTATCTTACCATATCTGCGCTACTCACCTGACCAACGGTGAGCTCATACTGCCAGAAGCTGGCGGAAGGCTCAATATCTAGCACCAGTGCTGTGATTGGCTGAAACGCTCGGGGCACAGGGAGTGCCTTCCAGGCAGCGCTGCCTTGAAGGCTTTGTTGAGGGCTTAAAACACCAACGAGTCAGAAGGTCAGCTCCTGCTGAAAAACTGCTAATTAAATCCAGGTGATTGGAACAAAATACTGGAGAGGATTTTTACTCCTGGCACATGGATTTGACACCTCTGCTAATGATAACTTACTTAGTTGCTAATGTAAATCAAACTTGATATATGCTGCTAAATTAGCAGCTGCTAAATTAAAATAGACCAACTCACTTTCTGGAGGTATACTGCCCCCATCTGTTTGAAGTGTGGAGTATGAATTGATTTTTTTTGGCGGACATTTTAAATGGCCCCTTTAAGCCCTTAACGAAGCCTTCAAGGCAGCGCTGCCTGGAAGGCACTCCCCGTGCCCCGAGCGTTTCAGCCAATCACAGCACTGGTGCAGATATGGTAAGATAGGAATGTGACTGTATTTGAATTCAGCTTGGAATGTTTTGAGCATTTAAGTGACGTGTTTCTGCGTTTTCACGTGTCTGTGGCACAACTTTCTTTTTTGTGCCGGTTTCACGTATTGGTTACTCAATTTTTTTCTTATTATCATACAATTGTCGCTTGGGATTAGAACAACTTTCTGTTACATAAAATGACATCCTCACCCTAACCCCAAGCGAAAACAGTTTAATATTCTGATAAAAAGACATATAACCAATGCTTAAAATGACATCCCCATTTATGCCAAACCCAGTTGAATCCTCACGTGAAAACAGTTTAAAAATCACACAAAACCACAAATCTAACCCCAATCCCATGCAACAATGGCTTGAAATAAGAAAAAAAATTGAGTAACCAATACTGACGCTGCGTCCAAAACCGCCTACTTCCACACTATACAGTATGGCAAAGTAGTGCTTTTTGCATACTATATAGTATGGTAGTAGGCGATTCCGGACGCAGCACGAAACTGGCACGAAAAAGAAAGTGACGCCGCGGATACGTGAAAACGCAGAAGCACGTCACTTAAACCCTCGAGACACTTCGAGCTGAATTCAAATACAGTCACATTCCTATCTTACCATATCTGCGCTACTCACCTGACCAACGGTGAGCTCAAACTGTCAGAAGCTGGCGGAAGGCTCGATATCTAGCAACAGTGCTGTGATTGGCTGAAACGCTATGGGCACGTGGATTGCCTTCCAGGCAGCGCTGCTTGAAGGCTTCGTTGAGGGCTTAAAACACCAACGAGTCAGGAGGTCACCTCCTGCTGAAAAACTGTGCTAATTAGCAAATCCAGGTGATTGGAACAAAATACTGGAGAGGACTTTTACTCATTGCACATGGATTTTACACCCCTGGTTGCAGATATGTGCTGCCTGATTGTCAGTATCGGCTCAGATTCGTATTGCAGATCTGGACCAAATCAGTGTCAGACACAGCTAATGTCTTTCGATTACCTATGGGAAAAGTGATCTGGGCCAGATCTGTAAAATGATATAAATACTGAACTGATGGCAGTTAGATGTTTAAGTTGAAACCTCTATCTGGCACGGATCTGGTTCACAATCAGAAAACGTCTCTAAGATAGAAGCGGAGGCAAGGGGCTTAAAACGGATCCGGGCCAAATGTAATTGCTATCTGGGGACCATCATACTGCAGCCCTTAAAAAAGTAGCTAAAAAAATGGAAAGATACTACCAAAACACAAAGTTAGAGGTATGGCGTTCAGCATGGAAAGAGAGTGTTCAACACTACAGACAGGCTATAAAAACCGCCAGATCTACCCATCTCAGTACGCTTATTAAAGAAAATCATAACAACCCTCATTTCCGCTTTAGCACAGTTGCGAAACTGACAAGAAACAAAGAACAAACAGAAACCAATAGTAAACTCCAACATAATAGTAACGACTTCATGAACTTCTTTACTAATAAAATTATGTTTATTAGGGAAAACATAGAAATTACGCAAGCAGCCACCACTCTACCCAATAGTGCATTTACCACTAGATTACCATACGAACATCTTGAGTCATTTAAACCTACTACAATAGAAGAGCTCTCTAAATTAGTAACGTCATCCAAATCATCGTCCTGTATAATAGACACTGTTCCCACAAAATTACTAAAAGAGGTATTTCATGTAGTGTCAGACACGGTACTAAATATCTTTAACTCATCTCAAGAATTAGGATACGTTCCAACAGCTTTCAAACTAGCAGTTATTAGACCGCTCATTAAAAAACAAACCTTGACCAGGGAGATCTTAATAACTTTAGAACAATCTCAAATCTACCTTTTCTTTCTAAAATATTAGAAAAAGTAGTAGCAAGCCAGCTACGTACATTTATAGCGAATAATAATACATATGAAAAGTTCCAATCAGGATTCAGGCCCCACCATAGCACAGAAACAGCGCTGCTTAGAGTTACAAATGACCTCCTATTAACATTCGATCGTGGTGTAATCTCAATCCTTATATTACTAGACCTTAGTGCAGCCTTTGACACAATAGATCACAGAATCTTACTCAATAGACTAGAAAACTATGTTGGCATCAGTGGTCAGGCGTTAGCCTGGTTTAGATCGTATCTAACCAATCGATATCACTTTTTTTATGTAAACGAGGAAGACTCATATCACTCCCCGTTAAATACGGCGTACCTCAGGGATCAGTTCTAGGCCCTATCCTATTCTTGTTATATATGTTACCTCTAGGAGACATTATCAGGAAACATAACAAAAGTTTTCACTGCTATGCAGATGATACCCAGCTTTACATCTCGTCACATCCTAGCGAAACCCACAAGTTTGCTAAGCTAACAGACTGCATTAGTGATATTAGGCACTGGATGGCACATAACTTTCTTATGCTGAACTTCAATAAGACTGAGATACTTATTATTGAACCAAATCGCTCCAAACATAATATGTCAGATTACAAGTTGCCAATAGATGGCTGCACGGTGGTGCCGTCTTCCACGGTTAAGAATTTAGGCGTGATGTTCGACAGCAATCTATCTTTCGATAGTCATATCTCCAATGTCTGCCGCACAGCATTCTTCCATCTTAGAAATATCTCAAAAATACACCATATGCTGTCTGCATCAGATGCAGAAAAGCTTATCCATGCTTTTATGACCTCTAGAATAGACTATTTTAACTCGTTACTCGGGGGATGCAATGCAAATCAGTTAAACAAGCTACAGCTGGTTCAAAACGCCGCCACAAGAGCGCTTACTCGATCTAAGAAGTATGACCACATAAGTCCAATTCTGGCATCTTTACACTGGCTACCAGTTAAATATCGCATACAATTTAAAATATTACTAATCACCTACAAAGCCGTAAATGGCCTTGCGCCCTCGTATATTAAAGAACTACTATCAGAATACAATCCACCACGTAAACTGCGATCACAAAATTCTGGTCACTTAATTATCCCTAGAATATCAAAAGTGTCTAAAGGTGGTAGATCCTTTTCCTACTTGGCCCCTAAGCTCTGGAATGATTTACCAAATAATGTTCGAGTATCAGACACAGTCGAGCAATTTAAATCTAAACTTAAGACATTCTTCTTTAACAAACCATTCACATAGAATGTCCAGTAAATGTACTTTTCCCGCAGTAGTTATTTTGTCTAGAACAAAGCACTCACATACCTCATATGGGTAATATACTATTGCCGCAATAGTTAGCCTGTCTGGAACCAAGCTGACTTAAACCACTATAATGTATGACACTTGCATTACATGCGAACGGCCCCTACGCTAATAGAACTCTGTTTTTGACTCCCTGTCTTGTCCTCGACCCCGAGGACAATGAGACAAACAGACCCAGTTCCTGTTGCTGTGAAGGTCATCGCACCACTGATCTACTGGCTGTCCTTCAACGTGATGCCCAGCCGATGCGCGACCAACGACCACCGGCTGAACCAGTTTAATCCGCTTACCTGCTTCCTATCCCTACCGTGTCTATATATATAAATATATATATTAATTTCTCCCAAGGGTTTTTGTCCTTCTAGGAGTTTTCCCACCAGGTTTTCTCCTAGGGGTTTTTTAGTCCCAGGGAGAGGGTCAGCCAACTTTGGCTTAACTTAGCACTTTACTGTATATGATACATTATTAATACGCTTGCTTGTACGGTTTAACCTTCCCTGCAAGTAAGCTTACGATGGGCCTGTATGGGCAAAGCCTAAGGGCCCCGCACAGGTTTGCTCACTGGCGAAACGTTGGCCCCTTAGCACTGGCCCTGCATGGGCAGCCCTCACTTAGCCCCCAGGAAGCCCTCAAATAGAGAAATCCCCAGAGCAAAACTAACACCGCTGGATGTACACACTGTCCCATCCCACAGAGTGCCAAAAAGCAACAATGAAGCAGAACTAAAACCGCCGCTATCCTCTCTCTCACCATCCCCGTCTGAAATCTAAAATTGCATTTTACATCTTACTTGTATAGTCATTTTCTTACTTTAGGTTGAGATTTTGTTTCATTTAAAGTCACCCTTATTGTGATCAGTGTTTGATTTAGTTAAACTTGACTCTTGACTCTTGCCTTGTTCAGTCTTTTGATTGCTATAACTTTGTGTGTTTAAAACATGTTTGTTAAGGCAGCATGCGATCCTTTGGTGGTGGTCAGTTCAGTAAATAAAGTCTGAACATCATCATATAAAAACTTATGTATTAATTTATTGTTTGCACACTTATCAGAAGGATCTTTCTCTGACAATGTGATACTATAGTATGAGATCGAGGTCTCTCTTAGCAGTTTGTCTTTCTGAAGAATTTTGAAACACTGACACTTAAAATTAACTGCTCTACAATGTAGACACACAAATATCAAGAATCAGAGTATGAATCACAATGATGGTGACAATAAAACGAAAAGCTTCATGCTGCAATGCATGCTGGGTATCAACAAATTACAAATCTCATCCAGAACTCCCAGAATGCACTGCGGCATGAATAAATAATGACCTTTTTAACCATTTTCTTTGTCACCATTGTTGAGATTCATACTCTGATTCTTGATGTCTGTGCATCTACATTGTGCAGTGGTTAATGTTTATGTACACACTATCAAAATCCTTCAGAATGAAAAACTGCTATGAGAGTTCAGGACCTTACGCTGCAGTATTTCATTATTAACAGAAAATGATGCTTCTGATGAGGGTGGAAAACTATATTAATAAATCAGTTCATTAAATGATTATGTTTGAAAATGTTTATGTATCAACCATCAATATTCAATTACAATTGTCTTTTCTTTACTACAACATGTGTTTTAAACACACTTAGATATAGCAGTTAGAAAACACTAACAAGCCAACGGTCAAGAGTCAAAGTCCGGTTGAAACAACCAATGATCACAATGATGGTGACTTTAAATGAAACAGCCAACATCTAAACATAAGTTAAGAAAATGACTCTAAAGTAAGATGTGAAATGCAATTTTAGGTTTCAGACAGAGATGTTGAAAAAGAGGATAACAAAGCTTTTAATTCTGCTTCATTGTTACTTTTTAACACTCTGTAAGATGGGACAGTATATACATCCAGCGGTGTTAATTTGACTCTGGTGATTTTTCTGTGTGGGGGCTTCCTGGGGGCTAAGTGAGGGCTGCCCCGCGCAGGTTTGCTCATTGGCAAAACGTTGGCCCTTTAGCGCTGGCCCTGCGCGGGGCCCTTGGACTAGCCCTAAGTGGGCCCATGAAGGGCCATTGTAGGCTTACTTGCAGGGTTAGCTGCTATATTCTACTTCTTATATTATATGTTGTTTTTTTGTGTTCTCCCCTACATCTACTCATGTAAAGCTGCTTTGCAACAATTAACAATTGAAAAGCGCTATATAAATAAATTGAATTGAAAATTTGAATTGAATAAAGGTTCAAGCTCAAGTAAATGCGTACACGGTGCGAATTCTGACGGTCGGAACGTCGTGAGCTCTCGCACACGACACAAGTGAGTTCGGACGCAGTCACACACGACAAGATTTTACTGTACGACTTGACGAATTGTGACGTAAGCATTTTCGCACCTGTGAGGATGAAGTAGGCTACCTTTCGTTGTGGCAGAATGTACAAAAAATAAAACAAAAAGAATAGGGTAAAGATATTGGCTGAAGTGCAGAAAACGGCCTGGAATTTCTGTTCTTTTGTATTTCTGTTTATGCATTCCGAAATTGCAATATAGGTCTAGTGCTGTGGCGGTGAAGGAATTTCTCTGGCAGTGATTTTTCTTGCTAGCGCATATGTTCCCATAAGAGAGACTTAAATGTGTCCAGGGGATCTGCAATCTTAGGCGGAGCAGCCATCCTGCGCTCACTCCCAAGTCACGTGACATGACATGCACTTTGAAATTAACTTTGGAATATAATATTTCACAGGAAAATCCCCAGTGTTAAATTAACTCTACCAGTGTTAAATTAACACTATTTGGTGTTAATATAATCCACACCAAGATCGGTGTTAAAAAAGACTGGTGTTAAAAATATAACTCTGAATCAGTGTTAAAGTTAATGAGATAATGAAGTGATGATTAAGACATTAATGTTGAACACCTGCTGGTCATTCAAATCAATTACATTTTGGACATTTTCCTGTCTCTAAATTTTTATTTTTATGACTCGTTTTCTGGAGAAAATACTAAAATAATAAAGAAAGACAAATTATTAAATGCAATAGATGAATACTGTTGGGTGTATGCCTCTCTATCAGCATCTCTGTTTGAAAAATAAAATATTAACTTGCAGAGTTATTTTCTAAATGGATACGTTTAACTTCTAAACAGCTGTCAGAACAAAACACAAGTGCTCAACTATTCCAGCATCCACACGCGTGATTTAGTAGACAAATCTTCTTTCTGACATGATGTCTCACAAGTCCAATAGACATTAATCACAAAATGTATCACATTAAATCTTAAGTTTGTGTTTGTTATGAGTTCATTTGAAGTCACCATTATTGTGAGTAGTGCCTCCTGTAGTTAGGCACTTGTTCCCTGACCTTCACTGATTTAACTCTTCTCTTTTACCAATAGCAACAATGTTCTAGTAAGACCACTTGTTCATTGCTTCATGTAGAGGGAAAACCTTCCAGACTTTCTCAGTTTATTTTTATTAGATTCTACTCTACAAATCATTGAAACATTTGATCACAAATTAATTATGAAGAAACAGGCATATAAAAGCTCTACGCAAATGACATTGTATTGAAAAAGACTGCCGTAATGCTTTAGTGTGTTTTTGTTGTTATTTTTTGCTTAAGAGAGACTTCATGATTTCTGATACAAATCCCAACAATGGTGACAGTTAATGGTAAGAAAGTTGCTAAATTTTTGTCATGTTGCAATGCATGATGGGAGTTATGAGTGAGTTTTCTACAATCCTGGTACCCAGCATGCATTGCGGCATGACGTTTTGTTGTTGTTTGTCACCATGATTGTGTTTTATAGGCTGATTGTTGATGTCTCAGTGTGTCTGACTTACACCACAGATTAGATTTGGGTAAACAATATTTAACTCTTCAGGGTATTTGGACTTTTATAGCACTGCTGGATTTCATGGGAGCTTCACAGGGTTGGCAGAACATAAATT
Organism: Misgurnus anguillicaudatus; assembly: GCF_027580225.2. NCBI lineage: Eukaryota > Metazoa > Chordata > Actinopteri > Cypriniformes > Cobitidae > Misgurnus > Misgurnus anguillicaudatus. Next base: position 4,197,256 of record NC_073339.2, read on the forward strand.
GAACACTTATATTCAGTGATTACATTTTTATGATATCATTGAATCCCAAGACTTATACTTTCATAATAATAAACATATTATAGACTTCATTTCTCTCATCCTCCTGTGCTTTAACAGATGTGCTTTATAAACACACTGCCACAATGAGCAGAAGAAAACTAACACTAAACTTCAAGACCCAAGTACCCAACTAAAGGAAACACTAATCGGCACAATGGTGACTTACTTTATTAACCAGATTTACAGCAGTTCTTTAGAAGTTAACCCATCGTCCATGTAACTCTGCAAGCAAGTTGTAATTTTAGTTTTCAAACAGAGATGATGATTATCTTCGAAGGTGTACAGAGTGGGGGTGGGAAATTACGACAGTTGCAAGTATTCTCAACAACTACACTCTCTCTTGTTTCCGCACACATCCAAAGCTGTGGCTGGACATAACAAAAACACGTATGACAGGTTTTTCAGGCAAAGAAGCTGATCAAGAGGTCATCACTGAAAGGACCTGACACATTTGTCATGATGTCCGGTCACCGGAGTGTGTGTGTGCGCGAAACATAGCCAGCTATAGAGTTGTCGTCCAGATTTGAGGTAGCAGTGCCACATTTGTCTTTCTTCTTCTGTGTTTTGTCACATTCTGATTGGTCAACTTCAAGTGCTTTGCCAGATCGTCTCGTTCACCCGCACCAACACTGCGAATGTATACCGACAGCTCCCGAACTTTTTTGACATGTTTAAAAATTATCGGGAGGTCGTGAGGTGCTCGTAACCTGCTCGGCTCGGCTCGTAATTCCTCTCACACGGTGCGAGCCACAACCATACGAGCATGAACGATTTGCTCCCAAGAAAAAAAAAATCGCATGCGAGCCCCTACGACAGCAAAAATCGCACCGTGTACGCCCGCCTTTAGGTAACTCAACTTAAATCATACAAAACAAAATATTCCAACAGCATAAAAGTGAAAATGTTTACTGGCTAGTTACTTTGGAAAACTTGAGCTGGCAGAAACTTCATGTCAAGCCTTTCATTTAACTGCATAACCCTCACATAGACAACACAAAACTTTACATTACTGTACCTGTTGAACCGATTGTTGTGTTGATTGAGCTGACACTGCTAACATCTGAAAAGTTGTTGAAGAAGTGTTGTTAATGAACAATGACACAAAAACCTTATAACAAATATCAAATGTACAAATAGACAGACTGTAATATATTTACCTGCACAGTATGCCATATTGCATCTAGTTGGTGTAACAAACTCATAGACATAATAACCACCTGTGCAGGCTTTGACTCTAATGGGAAATGACTGATAATAGCAGCAGTAATAACCCCCATAACCACAAACATCTCTGGTGACCACTCCATCCTCAGGTTTTGGGTGTCCACCACTTAACCACAGTGGGATATCAGTACCACACCTTGAGTTAAGAACACATGATTCTGGCATTCGAACATTTTGGCCATTAAGGTAAAGCCGATACCAGCCGACCCAGTTGACAGAGGTGTCACACATGGAGTTTATAGAATAGTTGGTGGATCTCCAAGTGTCGTCCAGCACAGTGTAGTTGTAGCAGGGGTCAGCAGAGAGATCATCTGTTTGATGAAAACATAAAAAAATAAAAACATGTGCAGATGCATGTGTGGTTCATTGTGTAAATAAAATCAAGCTGAATATTTTTAAATTTTTTTATTATATTTTTATACCAAGTTGCGACTGTGGTGCCCTTGAGCAAGGCATATTAAAGGGGTCATATGATGAAAATGTTAGCATTGCCACTTTGTAGGTTTGGGCAAAAATGTGTCGTTTTGGGTGTGTTTTTTAAAATGCAAATGAGCAGATGAAGTGCAAACACTGATCACAATGATGGTGGTTTGTTGTAATTGAAACTCTATTGTGCTGTCAAGTCCAAAAATGTGTCGTTTTGGGTGTGTTTTTTAAAATGCAAATGAGCGGAAAAAGTGCAAACACTGATCACAATGATGGTGGTTTGTTGTAATTCAAACTCAATTGTGCTGTCAAGTCCTTCTTTTCTCTCTCTTTCTCTCTGCACTAAACGGCAGTGCAGTGGTTGGAGAGTTCAGATTAAGGAGGCGGTATTATTCTAATAAGATATCCTTATGACATCATAATGAAAGTCAAATTTCAATGACCTATTTTTGCTCACACCTACAAAGTGGCAATGCTAACCAGTGTTTCCCATACATTGATTTATTTGTGGTGGCCCACCACAGAATCAACACGGGCCCCCACAAATAGAATTTTCATGATTCCCATTTACATTTTTATTTCACTATTTAAAACAGCTTAATTCGGCTTAAAATATAATTTGATATATAATACAGATCAAATACAGATACAGATCAAAGAGTAGAACACTAGATCAAACGCAAACACGACATGATGACGTCACATATATGCTAATTAGCGGGTGACGTCATCACCACCACAGTCTCCTCAAAATCCTGTGGGAAACACTGAAAATATGACCCCTTTAACACCAATTGCTCACCAGGCGCTGCAGTTTGTTCACAATTGCCAGTGCATGTGTAAATATCTCAATGGTATAGGTTAAATGCAGAGGTCATATTTCAAGTGTGGTTTCCATACTTGACAAATGTCTCACTTGCACAATTAACAAGTAAACACACCTGGTTTACACTTAAACGGCATAACAGAGATGATGGTCAACAGAGCCTTAAAAACATCTGAAATAAAATATAAACAAAATTAATAATCACTGTAAACTCTAACATGTTCAGTTTACTTGAAAAAAAAATATGGAAACCGATTGCCCTTATTTTTCCAAAGCAAACTTAAAAGGAAAATTAAGGGTAACTTACTAATCATCAGCTCTTGTTTAAAAGTTTTGCAGCATTGTTTTTTCCTACAGTACCATATGAGCAACATTTTTATGTGCTTTATTTTCTTTGTCATTTATTTAAAGGGGTCATATGATGAAAATGTTAGCATTGCCACTTTGTAGGTTTGGGCAAAAATGTGTCGTTTTGGGTGTGTTTTTTAAAATGCAAATGAGCGGATGAATTGCAAACACTGATCACAATGATGGTGTTTTGTTGTATTTGAAACTCTATTGTGCTGTCAAGTCCAAAAATGTGTCGTTTTGGGTGTGTTTTTTAAAATGCAAATGAGCGGAAAAAGTGCAAACACTGATCACAATGATGGTGGTTTGTTGTAATTCAACTCAATTGTGTTGTCAAGTCCTTCTTGTCTCTCTCTTTCTCTCTGCACTAAACGGCAGTGCAGTGGTTGGAGAGTTCAGATTAAGGAGGCGGTATTATTCTAATAAGATATCCTTATGACATCATAATGAAAGCCAAATTTCAATGACCTATTTTGCTCACACCTACAAAGTGGCAATGCTAACATTTTCATCATATGACCCCTTTAATAACAAACATTTTACTATCAATTTGGTACAAGACAATATGTTTAAAAACCAAATATGATCTGGAAGGTTTAACACCTACATCAAACAATGAACAAGTAGTCTTATTAAAACACTGTTGCAATGCTAAAAGAGGAGAGTTAGTTCACTGAAACTCAAGGGACAAATGTCCAACTAAAGGCAACAGTAATCACGAAAATGGTGACTTCAAATGAACCCTTAACAAACACAAACTGTAGATTTAATGTGATACATTTTGTGGTAAATGTCCATTTGACTTACACGTCACGTCAGAAAGAAGATTTGTCTACTAAATCACATGTGTGGATGCTTATATTTTGTGTCATTTTACTTAAATTGCTTCAGTTGTGTGAACTTTATATTTTAACATTTAAAAACAATTAGCGATTTTTAGTAAACTCAACTTTTAGTTTAAAACAAGTAAACATACTAGCATTTTTAATGTAAGGTATACTATTTGATTTTACAGTGATGCATAAATGAAGAATTGATCGTTTATTTGTCTACTAAATCACGTGTGTGTATGCTGGAATAGTTGAGCACTTGTATTATATTAAAGATTGTTTTAAATCATTATATTACGATGGCCAAGAAGCGCAAACTAATCTAAAATCAAAACAACAAATTAAAACGAAGGCAAATCTAAAACAAAATACCAAATCAGAAAACAAATCAGTAAACAAAATAACAAATCAGCGATCAAAATAACAAGTCAGAAAACAAATTAACAAATTAGAAAACAAATCAACAAATGAGAAAACACAAATCTACAAACCAGAAAAGGTAGGTATATTGCATGAATGGAATACTTATTTCTGATTGGACAACACCTCTGTCAATCAAGACAAACATCGAAAATACAGTACAGCTGGTAGCACAGTGTGCATGTGTACTGTAAATACACTCTGTATTGCCCTTACTGTGGGTTAAAATTTAGCCATCATATAAATATCAAAAATTTCCAAGTTTTAAAAGAGACATGACAGAAAACAATTTACCCTGTGTCAATGAACAGGGAACAGGGCAGCCGCGTCACTACAGTCACGTGACTTCACGCTCGAGTTGGAAGAGAAGACAATGCTGAATAAAGTCGTAATTCTTGCTATTTTTGGACCAAAATGTATTTTCGATGCTTCAACACATTCTTACTGACCCACTGATGTCATATGGACTACTTTGATGATGTTTTTATTACCTTTCTGGACATGGAAACCGTACAGATTTTCAATGAAGGGGACAGTTTAGAACGACAGGTCTTCCGAGTTTAGAACGACATATGGGTAAGTCATTAATTACATTATTTTCAGTTTTGGGCGAACTATCCTTATTTAGTAGTCACGCTGTTCCCTTTCCGGAGGCGAAAACACAAGCTCATACAGTGTGTAAATATACACACAGACAATGACGCCCCGCGCTGCATGCTAGAATCTCCGGGAAAGCAAGCTGATTTCAACTGCAAAATGTATGCTTTTAAATATACAAAAACTGCTATCTCAAACATGGAGAGGCTTCTTCGTGATCTCAACTAACAGATTCTGCAATAAAACGAAAATCAAAAATTTTGAAAAAAAAAACGTAGTTTCTCATTTTCTCGACACTTGTGCTGCCGACTTGTGTCACTGGTTTCCGTAACGGGTCACACATGTGCATCCTTCATTCATCTGCTTGCTTCACGTGGTGTTGAACATGTAAATGAGACATGATAAAGTCTAACGCAACCGGGTTGCATGTATCTTTATAGGCTAGCTAGTAATAGTTTAGCTATTGTATTGAATTATAATTATTCAAAATATAGTAAGTATAAAGCATTAGTAAAGCAAGTAGTGTGTGAGCTTGATTTCAAGCATCTTGATTGACAGAAGTGTCATCCAATCAGCAGTAACAATTGCATGTAGGGAAAGCAGGGGCAGAAGTTAAAATATTTTAGAAAAACGTAATTTTAAAGGGGTCATATTATGAGACATATAATTTTTTAAAGATAAGTCTTTGGTGTCCCCAGAGTACATACATTAACTTTTAGCTCAAAATACCCCACAGATCATTTTTATAGCATGTTAAAATTGTCACTTTGTAGCTGCACGCATGCAAATGAGCTGATGAAATACAAACACTGATTGACATGATGGTGGTTTGTTGAAATTAAAACTCTCTCTCCTTTCTCTCTGTAATAAGACTTGATAACTACGTCACAAAACAGGCAAAATCTGAACGATCTAAATTTTCACATGCTTCCAGACAGAGGTGTAAAATCCATGTGCCATGAGTGGGGGTCCTCTCCAGTGTTTTGTTCCGGTCACCTGGATTTGCTGGTTGGCACGGTTTTTCGGCGGGAGGTGGCCTCCTGACTCGTTGGTGTTTTAAGGGGGTCATGTGATGAGGATGTTGGCATTGCCACTTTGTATGTGTGAGCAAAAACAGGTCATTGAAATTTGGCTTTCATTATGATGTCATAAGGATATCTTATTAGAATAATACCGCCTCCTTAATCTGAACTCTCCAACCACTGCACTGCCGTTTAGTGCAGAGAGAAAGAGAGAGAAAAGAAGGACTTGACAGCACAATTGAGTTTGAATTACAACAAACCACCATCATTGTGATCAGTGTTTGCACTTTATCCGCTCATTTGCATTTTAAAAAACACACCCAAAACGACACATTTTTGGACTTGACAGCACAATAGAGTTTCAATTACAACAAACCACCATCATTGTGATCAGTGTTTGCACTTCATCCGCTCATTTGCATTTTAAAAAACACACCCAAAACGACACATTTTTGCTCGGACCTACAAGGTGGCGGTGCTGGCGTTTTCATCATGTGACCCCTTTGGGCCCTCAACGAAGCCTTCAAGGAAGCGCTGCCTGGCACTTCCCGTCCCCCGAGCGTTTCAGCCAATCACAGCACTGGTGCTACATATCGAGCCTTCCGCCAGCTTCTGGCAGTTTGAGCTCACCATTGGTCAGGTGAGTAGCGCAGACACGGCAAGACAGGAATGCGACTGTATTTGAGTTCAGCTCGAAATGATTCAAGCGTTTAAGTGATGTGTTTCTGCATTTCCACGTGTCTGTGGCACGACTTTCTTTTTCGTGCCAGTTTCACGAATTGGTTGCTCAATTGTTTTTCCTGTTTTCTTAACGTTGTCGGTTGGTGTTAGAACACCTTTCTGTTACATAAAATGACATCCTTGCCCTAACCCAACCCCAAGGGAAACAGTTTAAAATTCTGACAAATCAACATAAAACCATTGTTTAAAATGACGTCTGCATTTATGCCAAACCCAACTTTATCCTCACCCAAAAACAGTTTGAAAAACAGACGAAAAACACAAATCTAACCCCAATCCCAAGCAACAATAATTTAAAAAAAGGCAACAAAGCGATTAACCAATACATGAAACTGGCACGATTAAGAAAGTCGTGCCACAGACATGTGAAAACACGTCACTTAAACACTTGAAACATTTCAAGCTGAATTCAAAAACAATCACATTCCTACCTTAGCATATCTGCGCTACTCACCTGACCAACGGTGAGCTCAAACTGCCAGAAGCAGGCGGAAGGCTTGATATCCAGCACCAGAGCTGTGATTGGCTAAAACACTCGGGGCACGGGGAGTGCCTTCCAGGCAGCGCTGCCTTGAAGGCTTCATTGAGGGCTTAAAGGGGTCATATGATGAAAATGTTAGCATTGCCACTCTGTAGGTTTGAGCAAAAATGTGTAGTTTTGGGTGTGTCTTTAAAAATGCAAATGAGCGGATGAAGTGCAAACACTGATCACAATGATGGTGGTTTGTTGTAATTCAAACTCAATTGTGCTGTCAAGTCCTTCTTTTCTCTCTCTTTCAGAGTTCAGATTAAGGAGGCGGTATTATTCTAATAAGATATCCTTATGACATCATAATGAAAGCCAAATTTCAATGACCTGTTTTTGCCCACACCTACAAAGTGGCAATGCTAACATTTTCATCATATGACCCCTTTAAAACACCAACGAGTCAGGTGGTCACCTCCTGCTGAAAAACTGTGCTAATTAGCAAATCCAGGTGATTAAAACAAAATACTGGAGAGGACTTTTACTCATGGCACATGGATTTTACACCTCTGCTTCCAGAGAATGGTTTACCAAAACAAAGTTACTGTTTTTTTCACAATTTCTAGGTTGATAGAAGCACTGGGGACTCAATTATAGCAATTAAACATGAAAAAAGTCAGATTTTTATGACCACTTTAAAAGATATTTTAGACAGATATATTTTTCTTGTTGTTAAAAACTCACAATTCCACCGGTTGGGAATTCAATTCAATAAAATTGTATTTATATAGTGCATTTCACAATTGTTTCAAAGCAGTTTTACATTAATAAAAACAGGAGACAACACAGAAAAATTTATGGACAACATAAGCATACAGTGGATAAGATTAAACCGTACCAGTGAGTCTAGTAATAATCAGAGGTGTCAAATCCATGTGCCAGGAGTAAAAGTCCTCTCCAGTATTTTGTTCCAATCACCTGGATTTAATTAGCCGTTTTTCAGCAGGAGCTGACCTCCTGACTCGTTGGTGTTTTAAGCCCTCAACGAAGCCTTCAAGGCAGCGCTGCCTGGAAGGCACTCCCTGTGCCCCGAGCGTTTCAGCCAATCACATCACTGGTGCTAGATCTTGACCCTTCCGCCAGCTTCTCGCAGTATGAGCTCACCGTTGGTCAGGTGAGTAGCACAGATATGGTAAGATAGGAATGTGAGTGTATTTGAGTTCAGCTCGAAATGTTTTGAGCGTTTATGTGATGCTTTTTCACATGTCCATAGCACTATTTTTTCGTGCTAGTTTCATGTATTGGTTGCGCAATTGTTTTTCATATTTTTTTACCATTGTTTCTTGGGGCTTAGATTTGTGGCTTTCGTCTAATTTTTAGAATGTTTTCATGCGAGGATAAAGTTGCGTTTGGCATAAATCCGGATGTCATTTTAAGCATTAGTTTATATGTTTATTTAACAGAATAACCCAGGAGTTGGGGTCAAGGTGAGGATGTCATTTTATGTAACAGAAAGTTGTTCTAACCCCAATCACAAGCAACAATGGCAAGCAAATAGGAAAAAGAATTTAGCAACCAACACGTGAAACTACCACAAAAAAACTTGTGCCATAGACATGTGACAACGCAAAAACACGTCACTTAAACGCTCGAAACATTTCGAGCTGGATTCAAACACAGTCACATTCCTATCTTAGCATATCTGCGCTACTCACCTGACCAACAGTGAGCTCATACTGCCAGAAGCTGGCGGAAGGCTCAATATCTAGCACCAGTGCTGTGATTGGTTGAAACGCTTGGGGCACAGGGAGTGCCTTCCAGGCAGCGCTGCCTTGAAGGCTTCGTTGAGGGCTTAAAACACCAACGAGTCAGGAGGTCAGCTCCTGCTGAAAAACTGCTAATTAAATCCAGGTGATTGGAACAAAATACTGGAGAGGACTTTTACTCCTGGCACATGGATTTGACACCTCTGCTTCAAAGCGAGGTCCTTTTTATTCCTGTATCCTATAGAAATAAGAACTTGTGTCATATAGCTCCGAGTGACTGCTTGAATGAGTGACTCTGGGCGGGGCTGCCACCACAGCAGCAGGCAGGCTCCTGATTGGTTAACGCGGCGCGAAATTCCGCCAAAGTTCAAATTTTTCAACTCGGGCGTCAGCCGCAAATTCGCGTGAACCGCAAAATGCACAAAAGCACCATTCGCGCGTACCGCGCACAAAGCTCAATTCGCGCCTTTCGCGCGAGCTTCACGCGCAAATGAGGCGGAAACGCGTCTTCCGCTCCGCGCCGAACGCCTATTCCGCGCCGCGGGACCTCCTGACGCGCGTCAACGCGTCTCCACATTGACTTAAAGGGGACATATTATGAAAATCTGACTTTTTCCATGTTTAAGTGCTATAATTGTGTCCCCAGTGCTTCTATCAACCTAGAAAATGTTAAAAAGATCAACCCAATAACTTAGTTTTGGTAAACCATTTTCTGCAAGCATGTGAAAAATGGGTCATTGTAATTTGGCCCTTATTGTGATTTCAGAATAAGGTAATACCGCCCACTTTATCTGCACTATCCAACCACAGCACAACCATTTAGTATTGAGAGAAAGAGAGATATAAAATATTTCACAGCACAATTGACTTTCAATTGCAACAAACCACCATCATTGTGATCAGTGGTTGCACTTCATCCGCTCATTTGCATTTTAAATGACACACCCAAAACGGCACACTTTTGCTCAGACCTATTTTAGACTTAGTTTACATCTTAAAAAAAATCTCATAATATGTCCCCTTTAACATTGAAATCACTCGCGCTTCACGCCTCTAGCGCGGTTGGTGTAAATGCACCATAAGTCTAAAATAGGTCTGAGCAAAAGTGTGCCGTTTTGGGTGTGTCATTTAAAATGCAAATGAGCGGATGAAGTGCAACCACTGATCACAATGATGTTGGTTTGTTGCAATTGAAAGTCAATTGTGCTGTGAAATATATTATCTCTCTCTTTCTCTCCATACTAAATGGTTGTGCTGTGGTTGGATAGTGCAGATAAATGGGGCGTTATTACCTTATTCTGACATCACAATAAGTGCCAATTTACAATGACCCATTTTTCACATGCTTTCATAAAATGGTTTACCAAAACTTAGTTATTGTGTTGATCTTTTTAACATTTTCTAGGTTGATAGAAGCACTGGGGACACAATTATAGCACTTAAACATGGAAAAAGTCTGATTTTCATAATATGTCCCCTTTAAGCCAATGCAAGTTGACTCCCTAGGGGTTGAAAAACACCCTAGGAGAAAAAAACTCCTGTTTTTTTAAGTAGATTTATTTATCACTGATCACTGATGTAAATTACATTCAGAAAAACCACCCACTGAGCAATAGGTCTTAAAAAGACGTCATTTCGACGTCCCATGAGGAGCCAGAATGAAAGTTTTTATGACGTCTTTTTATGACATGTTCTGAACATCTAATATTGATGTCAAGGGGACCTCCACGCAAAGTAAAACTATTTAAAATGTGGCCATTTTAGACATCAGATGTATATATATAATCTTTATATATGAATAAATGTAAACAAAAATATTGCTTATAGATAATTCCCAAATATACAAGTTCCACCTTAACTATCTGTGCTGCAATCTTGCTCTCTCTTTCTCTCTCTCTCTCTCTCTCTCTCTCTCTCTCTCTCTCTCTCTCTCTCTGTCTCTTGTGCTCACTCTCTTTCTTACTCTCTCTCTCTCTCTCTCTCTCTCTCTCTCTCTCTCTCGCGCTCTCTCGCTCTATCGTTCAATAATTGAAGTGAAGTGACGTGAACTTCACTCTCCCTCCCACACTTGCTCTCGCTGGATAATTGTTACATGTACATTCTCTAAAACAATGTCATCACCATTACAAAAAGTTTTTTAACAAAGCATTGTTTTGAAGTAGGACCATACTGACTAAACAAAGCAAATTCACTCTATTTTTTTGTCATTTCTACCTGCTCGTTTTTGAGAATTTACAAGATTCTGATATTTTATTGAACATGTTTTGTCACCATCATGGTGATCATTGTTTCCTTTAGTTGGGTAGTTTGACTCTTTGTTTTTATATTATAATGTTTGTGCTTGATGATGTTGTTTTTTAAAACACGTTATTATTGCACCAAGTGTTTGTTACCAATGCAACTTACTTGTGGCTTCACATTGATTACATTGATGGTCAGAAGTGATGATATAATATGACATTACTGAACTAACAACACAGATAAGGCATCATAAATTTTGTTTAGAAGTAAACCTCTATCTCAGTTTTGTTTGGAGCTGCAATGAACATACTTCGGTGCATACAGCTGCCTACTGTAATGGAAATTGAAACCTCATGGCCGTAATCAAAAATCTAAAGTCTAGAAATTTTTGACACAGATGCAGACATCGGGAATCAGCTCATGAATCACAATGATGGTGAGTTTTCTAAATGTTGCAATGCATTGCACCAGCGTATTATAAAACTCATGAGTCCAGAGAGTGTCACCACTGTTGTGATTCATGGGCTGATTCTTGATGTCTGCATATGTGACGGTGAAATCTGGACTTTTAATTGTATATAAGCGCTTCCCAATGGTGGTATGAACCTAAATAATAAGTTGGATGTGACACCTCAAATCAATTGAGAAATTGAGACAATACTACATGGTTTACAAAATGAATTTACAGACTTTACATATGTGGTATTACTCTTGGTAAACTTTGAATGAAGTTGTAAGATCCACATGTGAGTTTTGTTTATAACAAATTTTCTTTGCAGCAAATAACATGCTTTAGCAAACATTCTTACAAAGACCAAACACTACTATAAAAAGTCAAAGAGTCAAACTACCCAACTAAAGGAATCACTGATCGTCATTATGGTGACAAAACATTTTTAATAAAACGTCAGCATATACATCTCTGTTAATTAAAGAGAGAGAGAGAGAGAGAGAGAGAGAGAGAGAGAGAGAGAGAGCGAGAGCGAGAGAGAGAGAGAGAGAGAGAGAGAGAGAGAGAGAGAGAGAGAGAGAGAGAGAGAGAATTTGAATTTTAAATGCCTTTTATTTACAGTGGCTCACATAACTTTTACTTTACCACATGACAAAAGTGCACAAGTGCAAAAGGTAACAATTCCTACACATCAACAAAACAAATTAATTAACCCATATTTGTAAAAAACAACTCCTCTTCAACCACAGAACACAAAACATTATTATAGCACCAAATCATTTCAAAACTTAAAAGATCATTTGTAGACTTATAAAAACAGAAATCAATCAAAACACGTGACTTAACCAGATTAAAAAACATGAACACCACATCATCCCCCGACATTCTTTCAACTCTGTTTTTTCTGCTTAAATAAATAGCCAGTTTTGCCTGACCCAAGACAAAATTTAAAAGTTGACAGGTGTACTTTCTGCTTCTGGCAAACTTAAAACCAAAAATAAAAAGTGACATAGAAAAACATTCATTACAAGAATGGAAAACATTCTCCAGCAGAATAAATAAGGGTCGCAGTCTGTTACAGTTCATAAAAGCATGAAAAATGGTCTCTCTTTGCAGACAAAAAGGACATGTCTCAGTAACATCAGGATTAAGAACAGAGATAAAAGCATTAACAGCAATTGCACAATGAATCAACTTCCATTGCAAATCTCCTGCTTTTTTAGACAACGGTGGCTTGTATAATGATCTCCATTCAGGTTTTACCTCGTCTACAATACCCAAAACCTTACGCCATGGTGTATCAACCCTGTTACCCAAAACTTTTTTATTAAAAGCTTTTACACATTTTTTATAAAAATCTTTACCAGTGGCTGTACATAAAACCAAAACCAATGACTTTCCATCATTGAGAAAAGGGCCACTATATCCATCCAGCTTTGGTGATATAGTAAGGCTGGGAAAATCGTCCATTACATAGTCACCACTGACATATCCAGCATTGTTTGACAATAACAACATTTGTTCAGTGTTCATCATAGATTTCCATTTCATAAGCATTTGCTCAACAGTTCGTAGTGATTTTATTCTCAAACAGGAGGCTACTTCTTGCGATTTATCAAAATCTATTCCAGCTTTTTGAATAAGATGTCCAAATGTTATCATATGTGACTTCCGCAAAGTCTCCCCAAGTCCAAGAAAAGAAGAACAGTCAATTGTTAAATCGAAACGTGCTCCGTTGATTAGAGGCTCCTCCAAGAGCCAATACAGAGATGATGACATTTCAGCTCTCTGTAAGTCGAAGAGACTCAAAACCTTAAAAAGGTTGCGGTAAAAAATAGGTAGTCCATTCAGTATTAATTTGCTGGGATCCATGAAAAACAACGCTTTATCCAAACTCAGTCTTTCAACTTCATTAAAAATAGAACATGCAACAGCCCACCATCCTTTAGCTGCAGAACCATATAAAAAACGTTGCACAAATTGTAATCGAAAAGCAGCAATCCTGCTCTTCAAATGTATCAGTCCATGACCACCTTCTTCTTTTGGTAAAAACAGAACACTTTGAGGGACCCAATGTAGTTTGCACCAAAAAAAATTAACTAAAATCTCTTGAATTTTATCCACCGTTTTAACTGGGGGGTCTAAGACTGCCAACCTGTGCCAGAGACAAGATGCCACTAAATTATTCACAATTAGCATCTTCCCTTTAAATGATAACTTTGGCGTTAACCATCTCCATTTATCAAGTTTATTTTTAATTTTTTCCTCAATCCCTTCCCAATTTTTCTGGCTGTATATTTCATCTCCTAAAAACACTCCTAAATATTTAAAACCTTCTTTCCCCCACCTTAAACCATCAGGAAGGTTTGGTTTGTTTTTTACCCAATCTCCAATTAAAATTGCTTCACTCTTACTCCAGTTCACTTTCGCAGAAGATAAAACTTTAAAATCATCTAAAATTTTCATTAAAACATTTACATCATTTTGCCCTTTAACTAACACCACAACATCGTCAGCATAGGCAGATACTGAAATATTGGCATTACAAGCATGTAAATTCAATCCACAGATATTATCCCTCAATTTTTGCAACAGGGGTTCTATGGCTAGGGTATACAACATACCAGACAGAGGACTACCCTGTCTGACACCCCTGCGAACCTTGAAAGGAGAACACAAGCCACCGTTTATCTTAAGTACACTCTCACCGTCACCATATAAAACCTTCACTTTTTTAATAAAATCTTGGGATATCCCAAAAGCCTCCAAAGTTTTCCACAAATAAAAATGTTCAACTCGGTCAAACGCTTTCTCTTGATCCAATGAAATGAGACCAATATTCAAGTTCAGTAACTTAGAGACTTCAAAAATGTCTCTAATAAGTGTGATGTTGTCAAAGATGGATCTCTTTGGAACACAATATGTCTGGTCAGAATGCACTACCTGATCTATAACTTTAGCCAACCTATTTGCTAAAGCTTTTGATAGCAGCTTATAGTCGGAGCACAAAAGTGAAACTGGGCGCCAATTTTTAACCTCCAACAGGTCTCCTTTTTTGGGGAGAAGAGTAATAATCGCCCTACGGCTACTAACAGGTAGACAGCCTGAGCTTAAACTATCATTAATTACCTCCAAGAGATCATCTCCTATATCAGACCAAAAAAACTTAAAGAATTCTATTGGAAGGCCGTCAATGCCCGGCACTCTTCCAACATTCATACCTTGAAGGGCAGTGTGTAATTCCTCCAACTTCAAATTACCTGAGAGCTCTGTATTGGCGCTCTCTGGCATTTGCGGGAGATTTTTAAAAAACACACTTTCAGAGTCACATTCGGAGTCTAATTCAGTCTTATACAAGTCTGTATAAAAATCACAGGCCCTAGCTCGTATATCTTTATGACAAGATAAAATCGCACCTTTCTCGGAGCGTAAAGCATGTAAAAAACGTTTTTGTCCATTTTTCTTTTCCAAGTTGAAAAAGTATTTGGATGGTGTATCCATGTACTCCATGTTTAAAAACCGAGAACGAACCAGAGCTCCTTTTGTTTTTAAATTTAAAAATTCTTCAAGTTGTGCTTTTTTATTTAAAATCAATTCTGTGCAATTTTGCATATTTGTGGTGTTTGCTATATTCTGTAAATTTAAAATTTCAGCCTCCAACAATTCCATTGATTTATTTAGTTCACTGGTGACGTTTTGAGTGTACTGCTGACACAATTGTTTTATCTGGATCTTGCCAAAATCCCACCATTGCTGTATGTTTTGAAACGAAGCTTTACAATTTTTAAAATCTTTCCAAAAAAAACTAAAAACATCTTTAAAATCCTTATTACACAACAAATTTGTATTAAAATGCCAGTAAACACTTTGTGGTTTAATCTGATTTAAAAAGAAAGAAACTAAAACCATATGGTGATCAGAAAAACACACAGGTATTATAGTACAACTTTTATAAATACTCATTTGGTGCTTAAAACCATAAAAACGATCTAATCTAGCAAGGGACAGAGCATTGTCACGACTGTGAGCCCATGTATATTGCCTTTGTCCATCATGAAAATATCTCCAGATGTCACACAAATCATTGGCCTTTATCATCTTAGTGAGCCGCACTCGTGAAGGCATGTGAGGCTCAATATGATTTCTGTCAATAATATTCTCTGTACAGTTAAAATCTCCTCCTAAAAATAAGTATTCATCTGTGCAACATTTTTGTAATGTGGAATTCAATGTTTCTAGAAAAACAATTCTTTCAATAACTGAAGTAGGAGCATAAATACAAATGAAAATAAAAACATAATCCTCAAAAACTGCTCTTAATTTTAAAAGTCTGCCTTTCACAATTTCATCAACCTGATACGAGATTGGACAGAAACTTTTGGAAAACAAAATACCCACACCACCACTAAGTGAAGTATTATGACTAAGAACAGAAAGGCCTTCCCACTCTTGCATCCAATCAGAAGCATTTCTCAAGTCACTATGTGTTTCTTGAACAAAAAGGGCATCTAATCTTTTCTGCCTTACTATTTCAAATATTTCTGCCCTTTTCTTAGCATCTCTCGCTCCATTCACATTCAGGGTAGCGAAACATACTTCAGTCATTAAAAAAAATAAAAATAAAAATAAAAACGGAGTACAACCCATCATCATAAAAATTAAGATTTTTCAATACTCTCATTTAAATCCAGATCAAGTTTCCGGACAATTTTCTTTAATCTGTACACTTCTTTATTAGAGAAACATCCTTCAGCCATAAAAGTCTTACTTTTGTCTACAAACTGCTCAATGTCTGGGAAATAATCATCCACCACGACTCCTCTTTTGTTCTTTGTGATTTTTAGAAACAATTTAATGTCCTCTATATCATAGTCACGCCTAGTAACTTCACTTTGTGACAAAACTACACTTGTGTCAGAGAGTTCACTATCACTTTCAGAATAAATCTGATCTGCTGTGTCTTCAAACTCAAATTTCTTAGTCTGTCTGTTTCCATCACCTTTATCAGACGTTTTCCTTTTCAATGGTACTTTAAAAGTATTCTGTTCTGAACCACTTTCATTAGGCCCAAAAGCCATCTCTTGATTTGCCTCTTCATTTACATTTACATCATTTTTACCGCTTGACTCACCTTTGTCATCCTCGTTTTCACCTTTCCCAGCGGGCATTTGATGTCAATTTAACATCAATTTGACATCAAACATCGACGTCAAAATTACGTCACAGAATAGGTCAAAAATGAAAGTCATTTTGACGTCAAAGTGTTGATGTCAATTTGATGTCAAGATTTTGACCTCTGCTGATGTCATTTTGATGTCAATTCTACATCTATTTGACATCAGGATGTTACGATGTTGATGTCATTTTAATGCTATTTTGATATCCCAGCCGGCATTTCAACATTGATTCACCATTGAAATTTATCTTTTATGGATAAAAACACACTCTTTCAAACAGTTTCCACGTAGTAGTGCAAAAGTGGAATATTCCAAATCTAGAATAAAATCATAAAATACGAAAACAAAAACATGTTTAAAAGTAATTTTATTTATTACTGCAAATATGAATTTTGTTGTTGGTTTAGTTGACAGTCTTCTTATGGCCACCACCACCCATCCATTCTGGCTCATGCACTAACAATATGATGACAGCATCTAAAGAGGAAAAACAAACCACATGTTGTTATGTTATTGTCAAAAATGCTGTTTTTTTTAGCCCATGTATGAAAAAGATATTGCATATTAAGGCAAGATATGTGTTCTTTAATGGTCTGACTAGAAACATAGCATAGCTGTCTGATGAAGGAAGAAAGCTGTTGTGTTTACAAATGTGACAATGAGCTTTAATTAAGATAATCTACTGTGCATTCAGAAAGTATTAAGACCCCTTCACTTTTCAATTTTGTTATGTTGTTGCATGATACTGCAATTGTTTACATTTTTCCTCATAAATTGATTTTTTGAAACGTTTGCAAACATCATTTTTACATTATACATATTTCAGACCCTTTGCAACAATACCTGAAATTTAGCTCAGGTGTCTCCTATTGGTCTTGATGTTTCTACACCTTAAAGTACAAGTTTGGTATTTTACACTTAAAGCCCTGTTTTCAGATTGTTTATGATAAAATAGAACGGTTTTGACTGAATTTGGACATATGATGCTGGCTTGTTAGTTTTCGGGTGTTTCTTGTATCACCTCCCACCTCTATAATGTGTATATAGGTGCACAGGAACAATCCTTCCTAAAATGCATTAAACTTTTGTTTACAAAGACGTGAAACTCACCGAGTGGTCAGGGGTGTTCACTGATATGCTCACACAAAAATCGCTGCAAAATTCCAACAGGTTTTATCGTAGTTTTTGTCCAACTCCATTGACTTGTATTAGATGTGGCTGTGAGTTACGGTATTACTCCGCGGCGGGAACTTTGTTTATATTCTTGCAATTGGCAAAGGTGGATTATCGCCACCAACTGGAAGAATGTACAGGTGTGAGGCGTTTGAAAAAAATAGGTCCACAAGTTTACAACGAATGCTAAAACACCTGTTGGAAAGCATCTTTCGCAGCGATTTTTGTGTGAGCATATCAGTGAACACCCCTGACCACTCGAAGAGTTTCACGTCTTTGTAAATGAAAGTTTAATGCATTTTAGGAAGGATTGTTCCTGTGCACCTATATACACATTGTAGAGGTGGGAGGTGAAACAACAAAAACACCTGAAAATTCTCGGGGCAGCCGCATATGTTGAAATTTCAGTCAAAACTGTTCCATTTCATCATAAACAATCTGAAAACAGGGCTTTAAGTGTAAAATACCGAACTTGTCCTTTAAAGGGTTCTGATGAACACAAAGATATTTTGAGGAATGTCTGTAACCAAACTGACAAGAAGCACCATTGACTTCCATAGCAGGATAAAAGAATACTATGGAGGTGAATGGTGCTTCTGAACGGGTTGGTTCCAAGCAAATCCAGGTGTTGTAAAGTTTGCTGCATCCTACCCAAAAAGACCTGAGGCTGTAACTGCTGCTTCAAAAGGTGCGTTAACTAAGTCCAGAGTAAAGGGTCTGAATACTTGGGTGATATTGACTTTATATTTTTACCGCCCCAAATTTAGATGCTAAACAAAGCAAACATTGACTGTTTGCCTTATGTGTGGGTCAAACAGCCTCTTGTGCAGTCATGCAGTCACTTACCAATGAAAGCTAAGATGGACTCCAGACCTTCTGGACTGTCTGTGAGAGACTTCAAACTCAAACCAGACCAGCAAGGCATCACGTTGGCAGACACCGCTACCTGATCAAAAATGTTTGATTAGGAGATGTTCTTGTCCTATTTTTAATACACATTTTACAAACTTACCACAGATAATCTTGCAAAACAAAGACTTATGAAACAGCATCTTCCCAAATCTCCTCTTCAGGCTCATCTTGGCTATCATGGCATATAATAAAGTCCTTAAAAAAACATATTTCATTAGTACAGAAACATACAAAAAACTGGCCCAAGTACAACTATTAAAAATAAAGAATGTTTCCATTTTTTGTCACGGAACACCATTATTATTTACTTACTTTTTGAGGGGTACAGATTTTGGCATCTGGAAAGACACGTGACTTCACCAAGTTGCACAGTGATCTGCCTACAATAAAACACATAATAAAATAAAAAAACAAGTCATAGCCCCTTTTAACATAAATTGTGAAATACAAAACACTGCATCTTAATTATTAGGATAACTAGAATTTGATCTGAATACAATCCAAAACAAGTACAAAATATATTGTAAGGTTCCATTACAACATGGTAGCTTGGTGGTGGATTACAGTGGTTGGTGGTAACTTTAATTGTATAACTCATGGACATAGCCATCATTTTAAAAGTGATGATTAGAGCCATAATACATATGGTAAAGTGCAGCCTGCGGTTGGCTTGAACTGATTTTGCCAAGTGGTTGATGTCCTCAGGGCAACATATTGTGTTGACCCAAGGACAACAATTTGCTAAATAAAACCTAAACCCACCTCAAACCCCAACCCTAACCAAACCCTAAAATCAGATGGACATGATAAGTGAAAAACAATTGTCTAGAAACAGCTAATCCTGGTTGTAAGCTTAAACTTAAAACAAACTTTAAACTTATTTCTGAAATCTGATTGGTTGATTGAAATGTTGTCCCAAGGTCAACATAATGTTGCCCTGAGGACATCAACCACTTGGCAAAATCAGGAGAGCCCTGCGGTTGCGTGCACGTCACAAACTATGAAAAAATATAAAGTACAATCTCCCCTAGCGAGATATCTTCAAGTTTGTGTGAACGCAAACAGCCAGGAGATTCAGAGTTAGAGCGCTATTTGCAACTGATATCAGTGATGAACCGCTAGCTTTCGAGAAGAACAAAGGCAAAATATTCTTTCTTGGTCACTCAAGGTTGTGAAAAAGTATCAATCTGCGCTACCCGTACACCATCAGAACATGTTTTTAGTGCTGCTGGAAACATTATAACCCCAATAAGGTTTCTCACTTTTTGTTTCATGGTTTGAAGTGCTACAATAAACACACACATAGGCGCCAATCCCGTGGGTGCTCAGAAGCTCGGCTCTAGCACCCAGCAAAATGGCAAAGCACATATGCTCAGTTTATTCACATTAAAGGTACGGTTTTCCCTGGTCGCAACTTTAGTTAGTGTGTAATCTTGCTGTTTGAGCTAAGGTATTATTTATGCTCTAAGTTCACTGCCAAGCAATATATTCCCCTTTCAAACTGTCATGGAGTGACTTTTATCGGCGGAACGAAAAGGGCGAAGATCCTTCCGCCCGCATGAATTTTAATGAAACACCAGGTCGGTTCCGGCCAACTCCGGGCAAACAAATCGAGGATTAGAAGGATCAGGTGTGTTAAGCAAGTGTGGCGATCGATGATTGGGCTTTGAAGAGGAGAGGAGGCCCATAAAAAGGGCGTGAAAGAAACTGAAGGAGAGCAGTTGTTCCACGAGTTCGCTTTGGGAGCCCGCTGGATTGTTGTGAAAGGGGGTGGGTGAGGGCAAGCCGGAAAAATGAAACGAAGAGTAAAGACGAGCATCTGGATGAAGGAAGCCAATGGCAGATGAAAAGTAGCCTTCAACGAAGGAGTGAAAAGCCACGTTTGTTCCGGCGTTCGCGGAAGAGCGAAGCGGGTGCTCGTTTTCTGTCGATCGCTGTGTGTGAAGCGGAAGTCTATGGTGTGTTTGGAGAGACATCTTTTGTGTGGATTTGTAGGCTGGGCGAAATCAAGACAGGAGAATTGGGCTGAAATAAGGGAAGGGCTCAAGTAGTCGTGGCCTTGACGTTTACATATGGTTGTCTTCTGCCTTAGTCATCGAACGATACAGGACTCTGAACACGGCCCAACGGGTGACCCTGACCTTCATCACCGTGAGTGCGTGGAGTGCGGTGGGTGATTATTTTGTGAGAGTGTACACTTGGATTTTTGGAGTGCTGTGTATTGTCAGTGTTGTCAGCGATCACTTCCCAGGCTGAAGAAAGAGACCTGTTTCCGAAGAGCAGAGTGGTGGCACTGGACAGCTGTCTTTTATTCCTATACGACTGGGACAGATTCAACTCCTCCCACGCCTGTGGTGGCGCCTCGACTGTAGCAAGTAAGGCTGGGCTGTGAACATTGTGTTCGACATCTGCAGAGGGAGAGCTTGTTCTATCTATTTGTGGTGGGGAAAAAGTGTACTTACTGTTGTTGTGTATAACTATACACGTGTCGAGTGTTTCCAGATGTCAATCTATGTCCATTTCTTCTGCCTGGTTGTCTGAAAGAAAGTTGAGGTGAAGTGGCTGGCCCCGCTCTTGTAGCACGCTGTACCGTACGACCCCCCCACCTCCATCTACCTACCTCTGTGACCCCATCTAGTGGGTGCGTTTGTCTAAACAACAATCCGCCTCACCCGGTGCCTCCATCTGCCCCTTTCCTGCCTGAAGCTAAGAGGTGGTGTAATCCTCCTTGCATGTTCCTTGAAGTATTGTTATTGTCGAAGAGATTGTGTGTCTTTGCTGCCAGCCTGCAGGTCCGAGCCAAGGGCTCTGTGTCGTCGAGGGATTGTGTTATCCTATGCCCTGAAGTTCACGCCTAAGTGGTCGTCGTAAGTCTGTTCAAGAGAGGAAGACTAGAAGTCGTTGTGTGCCTATACGTCTGCTCCAACCACCAGAGTGTCAAGAAGGATAAGCCTTGTACATCCGCCCATTCCCTTGCCAGTAAGTTCAAGTTGCAAAGCTACTTACCAGTGTACCCACCTGTATACCTCCCTATATGCCTAAAAGCTAAAAGCCCAGTGTACTTACCTGTATAATACCCTGTGTCTGCCCAAAGCTACCAACCAGTGTACCCACCTGTATACCTCCCTGTATGCCTAAAAGCTAAAAGCCCAGTGTACTTACCTGTATACTCCCCTGTGTATGCCCAAAGCTACCTACCAGTGTACCCACCTGTATACTCCCCTGTGTACGCCCAAAGCTACTTACCAGTGTACCCACCCGTATACCTCCCTGTACGCCTAAAGCCCAGTGTACTTACCTGTATCTATCCTTCTGAGCTCAGGAAAAGAGGCTAGAAACGTTCACTTGTAGTTCACCTGTGAGACGCAAAGAGAGGAAGCCGGGAAGACTTACATGTAGTTCACGTGGAGACGAAGAGAGAGAGAAAGTCAGGAAGACTTACCTGCAGTCTACGTGAACAGTCAGAAGTGACTCGGATCACTGTTCCCTCAGTTCCAGAAAGCTCACCATTTTTAGAACCCTTCCCCTTTTCCCTGTTTTTAATTAAATAAAGACTGTTACATTTTATTCCTCTTGTCTGTTTGGTCATTGGGGCATTTTGGGACGTCCTCGGGGTGGAAACAGAAGGAGGAGCATGACCCGCGACAGGGGCGCTCCGCTCCCACCTGTGACAAAATCCTACAGCGAACGGCCAGTTTGTACTACAGCCCTCTACTTCCAAGTTGAATGATGAGCTTTGACTAACCTCTGCCCACAGGAACATGTCAGGCGTCAGCTAAGCTCAAATGGCTCTGGCTGCACAATTAATTACACATGATTGTCACGCGCATTTCGTCAGTAAAGCCAGTTCCTTGATAAGTAATAAATCACCATCAGCTACTTTCATATGAAGCGCCATTTACTACACAGACCCGTAGTTAACTGGCAAAAGGGGAAATCATTGCCGATTATGAATGCGATATTTATTTCCCCTTTTGTCAGTGAACTATGGCTCTGTGTAGTAAATGGCGCTCCATCTGAAAGCAGCTGATGGCGATTTATTACTTATCAAGAAACCAGCTTTACTGACGAGATGCGCGTGGCGGTCACGTGCCATTGGTCGTGCAGCCCTATCTCTGGCTAAGCTAAGCTGCTGTCGAAACACACTAAACAAACTACACAAGCAGAACTCGTTACATAATTCTGAAGGAGGGACTTCATAGAACAAGGAAGACATCAGCCCGCTTTGAGGACAGTGAAAACAGCGCTATACAGTAAATTGTGTGAAAAATATTGTTTTTTACACACAAAACATGAACACAATCAAAAACACAGAAAAAACATTACCTTAAACTTTACAATTCGCATCTAAAATCACACGAAAACATGTCTGCACTGCTTTCCACCTCTTCAAAGCTTTTGAGCGCTCCAGAGCACCTGGCGTCCAGTAAAGCTGGAGGTTGTGATAAGCACCCACCGGTGGAAAAAGAAATTGCCGCCTATGAACACACACGTTTGTTAAGAAACATCATATATGATCTTTGTTTACATTTTTTATTTTCAATATATATATAAAAGAGATATATACCTCCCCCCTCACACAAACACATTATATAAACCACCGCACCACAGTGGTGAATTGGTGCATTACCATGGCGGTGGTAAAATACTGTCACAGCCATAATAAAGATAAGACAGAAAGAAATGCTGTTATGTACACAACCACAAAGATCCATTTTGTCTGTCAATATGAAGCCTCTTTAAAACTTGCATCAACATCCACTCTGAACTATGAATTAACTTCTGTGTCTGTTAGGGATGCTCCGATCGATCGGCCGCCGATCGGTATCGGCCGATAATGGCATTAATGACTCGATCGGTGCTCGCTAAATCTGCCGATCTCATAAACCGATCTTTCTGTTTACTTCAAAAGGATCCTGAATGCGGTTGCAATTAAAGACATTTTTATTTTTCTGTGAGGAAAATAAAAGTTTAAACGCTCAAAACTTTTAGACGCATGCAAATAAGAAACTTTTGGCATGAGGATGCAATTGTCCGTGATAGATATGTGTTGTATACGCTGTTTGATGGGGATGTGAAGACGCCTCGCGCTGTTTACCGGAGCGCGTCCTCATACGCATATCTCTGTAAAGGCAAAGAGAGACATACAAATCTGCACGCTGCACATGAGCAACAGGTTGTAAAAATGCTTATGATGCTTTACAACCTGTTGCTCATGTGCAGCGTGCAGATTTGTATGTCTCTCTTTGCCTTTATAGAGATATGCGTATTTACCGGAGGACGCGCTCCGGTAAACAGCGCGAGGCGTCTTCACATCCCCATCAAACAGCGTATACAACACATATTTATCACGGACAATTGCATCCTCATGCCAAAAGTTTCTTATTTGCATACGTCTTAAAGTTTTGAGCGTTTAAACTTTTATTTTCCTCACAGCTGCTTGTCTGCGTTCAGCCACCGCCCACACACAGCAGCCTGTCATCAGTGCACGTGAACGATCTCTCTCTCACGTCTTAAAGCTGCAGTAACCTAATTCATCTCTCAATAAAATCATTTTCTGCTCTTGACTAAAGAATTTTTATACTGCATACGAATGCATGTATATTTAATTAATACAGTAAAGTCTGTGAAGTGTTTTATTTTCAGTACTTTTAGGAGACATAAGCCTTTTTAAAGCCATATTAAATTTCTCTTTGCAGAATAAATATTTGTTGTGCTTATTTATTTGAGTCTCTATTAAAACAATAATATACCTAATTACTGCAAGTAATATAACAAAGGCAACATCCGTGGTATTATTTTATTTAGAAAGATTGTAACAGTTAGTCATCAAAGAGCTTGCATATCAGCTTTAAAAAAAATCGGTATCGGAATCGGTATCGGCCGATCACGAAGATTACAAATCGGTGATCGGTATCGGCTGCAAAATTCCTGATCGGAGCATCCCTAGTGTCTGTCTATTGAAAACGACGGGTCTGAAACATGTACTATAGAGGGAATAGTGACATACAGAAGAAATTAAGTGCTGTGCTGAACAGTCAGTGACCATTGCATACTGAATTATTTTCTTATATTTTCCTAATGACAATGATAAACCAGTACTGAGAAACAAGTAGCAGGTGTTTTTAAAAAGCTCACCTGTGAAGTTTCTTATGTTTGTGTGTCATCACGTTTCTGACCTGACAACCCTTGCTGTCTGTTTTTTGTTCAATCCTGACAACATATAAAAAAGTAAAATTAGTGCAATAGTAAAAGATAATTCTATAAATGATGACCTTTATCAGAATGTAATGCATACACTTGCATAATGCATTTAAGTATATACTGTAAAATATCAGGGTTAACATGTCACAACATTACCTGATCCAGACAGATGTAATGGCTGTTGATGCATTAAAATCTCAGCATTGACAAGATCACCATCACTATGTTTAATTTGAAGGGCTCTGATAACAAAGACATTACAAAAGATTTATAAAAGTACACTGAAAACAAGAGCACATTTATATATAACTAATATTTTCAAGTTCCATTAAACGTGCTAATTATTCATCAAGAGAAGTAAGCAAAATAACACGATTACACTTCATTTCAATTCAAATAGCACATGCCAAAAACTTACACTGCTTGACTTTTTCTTACAAAGGAGTTAAGAGTCTATTCTCTGCTTTAAATCATGGATACAGCGCGAGCCACCGCAGGTACAAGCATAAGCGTGTGACGTAACGTGTGATTGCCTGATAAATGCAGTTATTGCAAATCCGCGAGCCATAAAAAACCAACATATCATCTAACTTTAAGTATAAACACTAAAGCAGTAACACGAAATTAAGCAAGCAGCATTAATTAACTGACCGCACTCATCCAGCTGCCGTGCTGCTCCTCTTTACAAATGGCACTGACAGAGGTGTCTGTGGCGCCTGTAAGACCTCTCAGATAAACTGACTGAACTACGATATCAACGCTTTTCTACCGAACAGTTGTCCAAAAAGCCCTTACATTTATGTGCTTTTCTGAAGCAATAAACAACAATGTGGTAAAGTTGATAACACCCTATATAATATTAATTGATTAATATTCATATTACAATCATATTAATGTAACCGTAGTCCAATTTCGGCGGGAACATCCCGTGGAATAGCGAATCAACCATTATAACGGATACGTTCACAACTTACAGAAAAACACAATTAATTGGCATCGTGCTTTTTGTCATACAACATTTTATGTGTGAATAAAATTATGTTACGCGTTTTAAACATTGACTTATTGACTTGATATTTTCTTACCTCGATGCACTCTCGATGATCACGCAGACAGCCGTTAAACTCTCCAGTATCGTGTAATCTCGCGAGATTTCCTCGCTTCTTTTTTTGTCAGGATCAAACATTCCAAACTGACATGTATGAATGAAACATATAAACGTCTTGATGTTACTTTATTATTAATGGTATTCTTCAAATTTATATTTAAAATGTTATATTTTAGACACTGTGATGAAAATATAATAATAATAATAATAAACAATAATAGTTTATTTGCACGTGTTTATTACATTTTTAACTCTCCCCATTACAACTTTCAAGATGTTAAACATGAGTCGCATTGATTTACAATGAATAATAAATATACTTTTTCAGACATTGTTTTGACATAAATTTAACGTCAATTTGACATCTTATTTCCTGACATCAAATCAACATCAATTTAATGTCAATGATATTGACCTGAGATATAGGGACCACAAAAAACATGTCAGTTTGATACCTTTGTTGGGTCTCTTTACAACCAGAAGGAAATAATTACAAAATATAATGAAAATATGCATATTCATGCACGTCATACATGGTGGTCAAAATCTTGACTATTTGTTGATGTCAAATTGACGTCAAGGTGCCCGCTGGGTTGTTAATAATCTCGATTTCCTCCTCCACTAAAAGAACATCCTCTGCAGGTTCGGCGCTTTGAACTTCACCGTGTATATTATCCTGGACCGCTGTTTGGTCCTCTCCGATTGAGGCTTCACCGGCCTCATTACTGTGTACCACAGCCAGCTCCGTGCCGTCAGCTGCACCGTCCGCGTCAGCTGGACGGTTTTCCGCCCCCAGATTGCTGGGGCATGCCCGGACCAAATGCCCAACATTTCCGCAGCCAAAGCACTTAATTCTGTCCGTGGTAACAAATACCACGTAGTTATAATCATCAACACGGAAATTCAGCGCCAAGTCTAAATCAGCGTCGTTGTTTGTAATCATAAAGACCGAACGTCTAAATGAAACAATATGTTTTAGTAGAGGGGAAACACGGCCAATTGGGATTTTCTTAATCGAGGAGACTAATTTCCCATGGCGAGACAGCGCTTCGGTTAAAACCGCATCGCTAATAAATGGTGGTACATTAGAGAGAGTGACTCGTTTGGACGGTAGTGAAAGTGGTAAGACTGCGGTAAACAAACCCTCAATAACAATTCCTTTTTGAACGATCTCATTTGCCTTTTCAATTGAGCTCAAAAAAATAACAATAGCCCTATTCATTCTTGAGGCCGACAAAATATTATCGTACCCCACAACTTCTCCTACAGCCAAACAACAACTTTCTATATTAACTGCAGAAGCCACTTTGACTCCATGGCGACGCGTGAGCAAGCTCAAAGCATGAGCTGCTGGAGTCGCCATGCCCCACGCTCACGCGGAAGAAAAAAAACACCACCCCCCCTAAAAAAAAATAAAACAAAAAAACCCTCAAAAAACAAATAATATATATATATAAATCAAACAGTAAAGTAAAATAAAAAAACAACAACAAAAAAGGAAAAACAAGTAAATCAACACGAGCCACACGCTCACGCCACACTCCGCTCCACTCGCTCACAGCATGCACTCGCAGAGAGAGAGAGAGAGAGAGAGCATTTAAGGTGGAACTTTATCTATGAGCAGTGCTATGTTTTTGAACCCTCATTCATATATAAAGATTACATTATTTTATCAGCTTAACAATTTTTTTTTACAAAAATACACGTGATGTTTATGTTTTTTGACTCAGAATTCATAGACCACATTTGTATAAAATGTTTTTGTATTGATTTCCTAAACCCCTTTTGGACGTCTACCTGACGTCCAAGAGGGGTCATAGTCAGACGTCCAGATACTGTACCAGATCTGCACGTTGTATAGACATACAGATAAGGGCCTGGACCAACCGACCTAATATAGACATGATCTGCACGTCGGGGAGACGTCTCATGTTTGGTGGGTTTATATATAAAGATAACATTATTTTAACACCTTAACAAAATATTCTACAAAATACACGTGATGTTTATGTTTTTTGACTCAGAACTCATAGACCGCATTTGTATAAAATATTTTTGTTTTGATTTCCCGAACCCCTTTTGGACGTCTACCTGACGTCCAAGAGGGGTCATAGTCAGACGTCCAGATACTGTACCAGATCTGCACGTTGTATAGACATACAGATCAGGCCCTGGACCAACCGACCTAATATAGACATGATCTGCACGTCGAGCGGACGTCTCATGTTTGGTGGGGCATGGTCTGCACACACATTATAGCAGTAATTACTCTTGAATAGCAAGAAAACACACTTACTTTTAAAAGAAGTTGACAACATTTTTGACATCCCAGTATCTTTCTATTTCATCCAAAGTCAGTGGTTGAGTTTCTTTAGAGACAAAATATTGCATTAGAGTAACAAACTGACTCTTGCTCATAAAGAGCCCTGATCTTTCAGATCTTATTAAACACATATGAGGCAATGAAACAAAAACTTTTAGCTTTAATCCAGAAGCAAGAATCAAGGCACAGCTGCAAACACAATCTAAACACTGTGGAAACAGCACAAATATAAGTTCTTACTTACACATTTAATTGTTTTAATCCGGGAAATGTGTAAATAAGATTTTTGGTAAACGTGAAATATATTTGGACAGTAGATTTAATCAAAATATAATTGATGAGTTTGCATGTTTTTTACAGTACATCTACTATACCACAGGGCTGTTGCTGCTGACAAACTTTCTAATGTGTGCATTATTAATCTGTGAAGCAGTTAAAGAGCTGTCAGCCACAATACACTTCTTCATTACTTCACCATGTTAACTTACAAGTTTAAAAAACATTGCATTATTTTGAGTACATTAAATTTACTACTTATTAATAATATGTTGTCAATTATTCCTTTCTTAATAATATACTGTTTGATCCAGTCACAATGTCACAATTATTGACTATCCATTATGTTGTTGAAAGCATAAACTGAATTTCTCAGAAATAAGACAAAAGCACCATTAAATACAGAAAATGTTGTACTGCTGGCTGTTTATCAATAGATTTATGATCAGGAGAAACAAGATCTTACCTGAGTTTTACATCTGGTGGTCTTCAAACAGCAAAATAAACTGAGTAAACATTTGTGTGTCAAAAGTAAAAACAGCACAGTTATCTGCTCATCAACGTGATAAGGAAATTTAAACCCACATTCTCTCTTTGTCCTCTTCAAATTCAAATGCACACGTGCACACATTCCCGTAAACACTGTAATTTGTATAACCCAACCCTTGTTATATAAGTAATGCATTGTTCACAAGTTGCCAGATCTTTTAAGAAACACCCCAAAATCAACACTTCATACAAATTTTAACCAATTTGTGACCTCAACCTGGCAACTTACAGTACAGCCTGGGTTCAGTGTGAATGATGCTTGGGCTGTAGTTGACAGAATTGTCACATGCACATTTGGGCCACACTCATTCATCCAGATCAGACAGGTTTCATAAAAAATAGACACGCTACAGATAATGTCCGTAGACTTTTTAATTTATTTAATATATCACAAGAAAGACAACAGAAAACAATTATCATTTCACTTGACGCAGAAAAAGCCTTCGATAAGGTAAACTGGGCATTTTTATTCAATACACTTCACAAGTTTGGTTTTGGAGAGTCGTTCATTCACTGGATTAAAATACTGTATTCATCACCCATGGCCACCATCACCACCAACGAAATTACTTCACAGAGTTTCACACTACATCAGGGCACCAGACAGGGATGTCCTCTCTCGCCCTCCCTCTTTGCCATTTTTATTGAACCTCTCGCAGCAGCAATACGACAAAACACCATAATCGAAGGAATTCAGGTAGACAATGTACAACACAAAATCAGTTTATATGCAGATGATCTTTTACTATATCTACAGAACCCACGAGTGTCACTTCAAGAAACGTTTAATATTATCAGTAGATTCTCACTTGTCTCACATTACACTATCAATTGGAACAAGTCAATTTTACTACCACTATCAGATGATGCATGGGATTCTGGAGCTCAGGACCCCTCTCTCCAGCTTCACACAGGCAACATCAAGTACCTAGGGATTCAGATTTCCCCCAGGCTGTCAGAGCTTTTCACTCTCAACTACACTCCTCTCCTTAAGAAAATTGAAGACGAATATAAACGCTGGTCTAAACATCCACTAACATTAATCGGAAGAATAGCCGCTGTAAAGATGAAAACCCTACCTCAAATTAACTACCTTTTTTCTATGATCCCCGTCACTCCTACAGATAAATGGTTCAAAACTCTTAATTCTTTAACAACAATTGGAAAAATAAAAAACCCAGAATTTCACTCTCAACACTACAAAATAAAAAATCACATGGGGGGCTTGAGGCTCCAAACTTCCATCATTACACAAGTACAATTACCCATGGCTAGAATTGGAACAAAACCAATGCATAAATATCCCAATTTCAGATCTCCCCTTCCTCTCACAATCAATTAAGAAATCCAACCTCTTCCAAAGCATTACTATACAATCAACTCTGACAGCCTGGTGGAAAATAAATCAAATCACAAAATCATCACTAGAATTAAATAAGTTTACCCCACTTTGGCACAACCCAGAATTCAAGATTCAAAATAAACCTCTTTTTTTCCCGACATGGGCACAAAAAGGAATCACACATCTTCACCATGTATTTGAGAACCACCACTTCATGTCATTTGAAACACTCACACAGAAATATGGGGTTGGGAAAGAACAATTTATTCAATATTAACAACTTAGACTTAGAATTAAACACAAAACCAGACTTATCAACAACACATTACAACCATCTCAACTTATAGAAGAACTTATGAAAATTAATACCTTCAAAAAATTAACCTCCCAACTATACACACTGATTTCCCACCAAAACACAACAATAACACTCCCAACAACCAAATGGGAAGCTGACTTGGCTTTATCTTCCAACCCTGAGTACTGGGAACAAATCTGCAGGAACACATTTTTCATGACCAATAACACAAACCTGCAGCTTATACAATATAAAGTCATTCACAGAACTCACATCACCCAAAGTAAAATGTTTAAAATGGGCCTACACAACACCAACATATGACATTTGACCCATCACGTCACCACCACTACAACAGTGTGCGACCTTGGAGCGAGCGTTGCAGGACTCTGGCATAAAGTTTTGCTGTTGATAGCCGGAAGCTGAACGTCTTCTATTAGAAAGCATTTCGGGACGAGACTTAGGAGCACAGCAGGGGTTGTGTAGGTAGGTTGTTCTTTTTCTTGTTTTTTTTATTAATATGTCTATTTGTGTATAGTTATCAGGTTCCATTTGTGCCGATAGGCTACTCAAATGGCACAAAACAGAGCGCACTTTAGCCTGTTTCATTAGCCTATTCATGACGCTGTTGTGATGTTGAGAGAGGTACGAGATAAAAAAATAAGGCACTTTAAATGAAATGATTTTAGCGTGTGTGATTTATGCGGGTACGGGTCGGGTAACGGCCAAATATTAACGGGTCCGGGCGGGTGCGGATTTAATTTTGATATTAACACGGGTGACGGGTCGGATCTGGTGCTGAACTTTGCGGGTACAGACAGGAACGGGTCTCCAAAAATGGACCCGCGCAGGACTCTGACTTAACCCCTAGTTGCTCCAGAGGCGTGCGACCTCTGACATAATTAGCAATTGTAAGTCGCCTTGGATAAAAGCGTCAGCTAAATGAATAAATAAGTAACATGGAGGCAGAACTGCAGGCCTAGCAGAGTTTTAGCTGTTTAAAAGCTGTGTGTTTAAGGCTTATTCAAACTTGTACATGCATACCCTGTGTGGGTAAATGGTCATGTTGTGTTTACGTTCGTATATAGTGTGGATGTAGAAATTGGTCACAGAGATACAGACAAAAATTCAAGGGGAAGTTAGCAATTTTCTATGTAAATTAAGTGGGATGATTTGTTATGTAAGTACCGTATCCCTGCCTATGAATCGTAATTATGCAAATATCTGCTTTCTGACTAACTGAAAAATACTATGTTTATCCATACACCAATTATACAAATAATATTCAAATAACCTGTTCCACTGTTGTTCTTGACATTTACAATGCGATCAATTGTGTGGAAAATACACATTCAAAACAGTGCATCATTTCATTATTATAATTATTACTGAAAACGTGGGAGTAAAATCGTGCAATTGATGTAAATTTGACATAAATCTAAAGAATTACTTAGAACCAGAACAAAAATATTCATAATCTTCAAATCATTTAATACTTAATTATCTAAATAAGACAAATGCTTGATCACACATAAAATGAAGGATACAATTATGTTAAGACATAATTAAGATATAATTATTATAAAAGATTACATATAAGAGATAAATATTCCACTAATGTATAAGACTTGCTGCATTATCTGTTTTATCTGTCCTTGTTCTGCAATACCAGCATGACTCATGTTTTGCATTTCCTAAAACTGTATTGTACCTCAAATTGTATTGTACCATCAAATATATGTCCAAATTTCAGTCAAAACTGTTCTATTTCATCATAAACAATCTGAAAACAGGGCTTTAAGTGTAAAATATCGAACTTGTCCTTTAAGTATTTATGTAGATAGAGGCAATTTAAGGAAAAGCACTAACATCTGCCACTTCAGGACAAACTACGCACTGTACCAAAAATTATTCATCCAGAGATAATGTTGTATAACAGTTTTAAAATAATAAAATGCAATGTTTCTCTATCATTTACATAACAAGTCAATATAATAAACAGTTGTTGTTTTAAACATTGTGTGAACATTAAAACATGACATTGTCATAATAATGTTTAAAAATGGTAAAATGTAACATTCCTCTAACATTCAGACAACACAAAAACATTCTTAGAACGTTTTTGGGAACATTGGGAACTTTCAAGGAACGTTCTTAGAACTTTTTTCTGTTCGCTGGGTATATTCCAAATTTTGAGACACAAGTGAGGCAAATGTTAGGGATTGCACCTTTAAATAAATAAAATAATTCAATCTAGTTTATTGAATGTAGTGCTCTTCAGGGGCATATTTGATGGTTCAGAGATAATGAGAAAACTTCTGCTTTTGCATCCAGGCAAGAGAGCTCTCAACCACTTCATATACCGCCGTCTGACCTGAACATATATAAAATGAGCAGAACGATGTTTGACATCTGCACAAAATATTAAAAACAAACAAAAATAATACATGAATTGGTTACTATTACTTTTATTCCTTGTGTCTGGTGTCATGAAGAAAATTGATGCTCTGAATTACCTGCTTCTCCCTACTGCGTTTAAGGTTACATGAGGGTGGGGTTTAAGATTAGGTGGCTACCAAATGATTGGAGTTTCCAGATATATTTTTTAACAAATGTTCTTATCCTCTGTATAGTTTATACTGAGATTAAAATAACTTCACATGTAATGATGGCAGTGAGTCTGTGATGCATTAAATGATGATTCATCTCATTATTAAGGAAACAGTAGACCAGAAAGATGAAGGTTCCTTGCTGTGAGTTCAGGATCAGGAACTAATTGTTATGAATGAAGAAACCCAGAATCCAGGGACAACAAAAAATCACAAACTGAGAGTTTTAAAAACCATAATCCTGCAGAGAGAAAGAAACTAAAACATATAGCAACAATGAATCAAACAGGTCCCAGAAAACTCCAGATGAAGCCTTTCTCCACTTTAATCCAGCAACTGTTTACAGAAAAACAAATTCAGAAATACAATTTCAGATGTTAGTTACTGAAATATTAACAGATATATATTATTTGTGTCTGTACATTTAATACAGGTGTATGCAAAGATATTTACTATAAATCTTAGCTTAGAACGATCCTCTTCACACTTACTGTTCACTGCCATAGCCTTCAGGAACCACCCCAGCAGACACGCCCACTATAACCGCAGCAATCGCATATCCAATCACAATCAAGAGTCTGCGGCTAAGCACCGCCTTAAGTTTGAAGCTGATCTGTGATAGGTTCTTCACACAGACGAAGAGCAGCACAGCTTCAATGAACATCCACACAAAGCAGGAGAGAAAGAAGAAGTGAAGAGCTCCTGATATCACAGCACACAACTCCTGAAGACAATAAAATTAAGTTTCTGTTTTACAGTAATTGTTTTACAGTTGTTGTGTTGGTACTGTAATCAAAATTCTGACCTTTTGAGGTTTTATGAGTTTGATGAATTGTTGTGTGAGTAAGAACAGAAGATGAGCAGACAGCAGACTGATGCAGAGGTTGATTCGAGCTACATTGTTCACTCCAGGTTTCCATCGATAGAAAGCAAAAGTCAACAGAGCCAAACTAGTAAACACCAGACCCACGATCACAAACACTAAATTCACCAACTCCAGAAGAGGAACATCATAAGAAATTATCAAGTCAAAATGACAAACTTAGTGACTTTTCCCTGAGAAACCAATGAATGAGCTTCACGGGTCAGAAAAACAATATTTTCATTTAGAAAATATTTAGAAAACGTATGTCAATTTAAGATGGCATTTAAATACAGTAAATACATTTTCATTTTACAGTGCACTATTCCTTCAGTAATGCTTTTGTCTTATGACATGTTTTAACCCTTGTGGGGTGTTCGGGTCTGTGGGACCCGTTTTTAATGTTTACTAAAAGAAAAATTATGCAATTAATTGTTGTTTCAACCTCAGATTCATTGGCCTTGGCTCATTTTCTATAAAGAACATAAAAATAAACAACTTTATAATGACTGTAAACTGTACACCCCCCTACACATTTATATTACATATGTGGTGTTCGGGTCCACTGGACCCGGAGGTAATAAGAGAGTGAAAATGTAATATGCTATGTAACTTTACTCTGTTTTTCACTTATCTGTGACTCCTGTGAGTGCATGAGTGTGTTTGTAAATATGTTTGTACATATGTGATGGATGCATGTCAGAGTTTTGTCCTTCTGCACTTGCTGTAACAGCGCAAGGATACAACATGTTATACATCAAGCATGAACACTTGTCTGCCCCCACTGTCCCAAACACTTTACCTTTTGTCTAACCAGGAACCATTCTACATTTTACCATTATATCCCTTACAAAAAATAACCATGGTTGTATTATAGTAAAAGTGTAGTAATCATGGTAAATTGGTGTATTGATTACGATTTGTAAAACCATGAGTTACCACAAAACCTATGGTGTGTGTGTTTGTGTGTGTATGAGTGTGTGTGAGAGAGTGAGAAATAGAGAAAGTAAAATTTCATATCCAACCATTTTCATAATTTTAGGTTGTAGCCAAAAGAAACACATTGTACTGCAGTGTGTGTGGACATAAGATGGACAGGAATACACAGTATACATCTATAAAATGCAAAAAAATGCATATGCAACACAGCTACACAGTAAAAATCTGCTTCTTATGTGTTGTGTAGGCTGGCATGAACAGGTTATGTGTTCAGTATGGATAATGTGTTATGATACCGCATCTTTTCAGATGAGGCTTGTGCTGTGTAGACGGACACAAATCTGTACAATTTCAAACTAAGTTCAAAGGATTAAACATCAAAGTGATGAAAAACTTATTTGAGATGAAAAAGTGATGAAAATACTTATTTTAGATAAACATCTGGGGGAGAATAGAATTTTCTTCTCTTATTTCATATTATCACCAAAACGAATAGCACTTTAATCTATAACTAGATATTAAAGTTTGAGGACAAACTTTATGTTGGCTTGAAAAAGCGTAGCATGAACGTTTAAAACGGTTTGACAGAAGTTTAGTTTAGTAGGCTATCTGGCTGTTAATATGTTTAAGTATGAAGGTAACATGATTTAGCATGATGCTAGCATGATAAGCATGAAGCTATCATGATTAACATGAAGCTAGCATGAAG
This sequence comes from Misgurnus anguillicaudatus, assembly GCF_027580225.2. NCBI lineage: Eukaryota > Metazoa > Chordata > Actinopteri > Cypriniformes > Cobitidae > Misgurnus > Misgurnus anguillicaudatus. The sequence continues at coordinate 4,233,155 of NC_073339.2, forward strand.
CTATCATGATTAGCATGAAGCTAACATGAAGCTAGCATGATTAGCATGAAGCTAGCATGATAAGCATGATGTTAGCATGATTAGCATGATGCTACCCAGCTAACAGAAAAAAGTTCTAAGAACGTTCCCTGAAAGTTCTTTACGTTCCCAAAAACGTTCTGCCAACGTTAAAAGTGTCCAGTTTTCTTGACGTTCTAAGAACGTTTTTGTGTTGTCTGAACGTTAGAGTAATGTTACATTTGACCATTTTTAAACGTTATGACAATGTCATGTTTTAATGTTTAAAACAACAACTTTTTATTATATTGACTTATATGATTGTTATGTAAATGATAGAGAAACATTGCATTTTATTATATTTATTTTTTATATTTATATTATTTTATTATATTTATTATATATTTATTATATATTATATATCTATTATATATAAGTTTAGATGTTGATGTTTTGTTTCATTTTAAGTTACCATTATTGTGATTAGTGTTCATTTTAGTTGGGCTCTTGAGCCTTGTCTTTTGCTTGCTAGTTTTTTCCCTGGTTGTGTTAACTTTTTGTTAATACACCACATTTGCTACGAACATGTTAAGTAAGTAGTGTAATTCTGTGGTGTGGTGGTTGGTACATAATGGAAAAATATCATCCCTAATTAATTTACTAATCAAAAGTTTATTTTCTGTCAATAATGTATATTAGATCCAGCTCTTTCACAGCAGTTTGTCATTAAGGAGTTTAAGAAACTTTGGACAAAAAATATCTGCTGTATAATTGGGATGCACAAACATCAAGAATCAGACTATGAATCTCAACCATGGTGACAAAGAAAATTGAAAAAAAAAATCCTTATTTATCCATGCTGCAGTGCATGCTGGGAGTCCTGAATGAGATTTGTAATTTGTTAATACCCAGCATGCACTGCAGCATGAAGTTTTTCATTTAATTGTCACCATGGTTGAGATTCATAGTCTGATTCTTGATGTTTGTGCATCCCAATTAAATAGCGGATATTTTTTGTCCAAAGTTTCTAAAACTCCTTAATGATAAACTGATGTGAAAGTGCTGGATCTCATTTACATTATTGACAGAAAATAACCTTTTGATTAGTAAATTAATTAGGAATGATTTTTTACCATTATGTACCAACCACCACACCACAGAATTACACTACTAACTTAACATGTTCATAACAAATGTGGTGTATTAACAAAAAGTTAACACAACCAGGGAAAAAACTAGCAAGTAAAAGACAAGGCTCAAGAGCCCAACTAAAACGAACACTAATCACAATAATGGTGACTTAAAATGAAACAAAACATCAACATCTAAACTTATATATAATAGATATATAATATATAAAAAATATATAATATATAATAAATATAATAAAATAATATATATTTAAAAAATAAATATAATAAAATGCAATGTTTCTCTATCATTTACATAACAATTAAACAAGTCAATATAATAAACAGTTGTTGTTTTAAACATTGTGTGACTGTGAACATTAAAACATGACATTGTCATAATGTTTAAAAATGGTCAAATGTAACATTCCTCTAACGTTGAGACAACACAAAAACGTTCTTAGAACGTCAAGAAAACTGGACACTTTTAACGTTGGCAGAACGTTTTTGGGAACGTAAAGAACTTTCAGGGAACGTTCTTAGAACTTTTTTCTGTTAGCTGGGTAGCATGATTAGCATGAAGCTAACATGATGCTAGCATGATTAGCATAAAGCTAGCATGATGCTAGCATGATTAGCATGAAGCTAGCATGATGCTAGCATGATTAGCATGAAGCTAGCATGATGCTAGCATGATTAGCATGAAGCTAGCATGATGCTAGCATGATTAGCATGAAGCTAGCATGATGCTAGCATGATTAGCATGAAGCTAGCATGATGCTAGCATGATTAGCATGAAGCTAGCATGAAGCTAGCATGATTAGCATGAAGCTAACATGATGCTAGCATGATTAGCATGAAGCTAGCATGATGCTAACATGATTAGCATGAAGCTAGCATGATGTTAGCATGATTAGCATGAAGCAAGCATGATGCTAGCATGATTAGCATGAAGCTAGCATGATGCTAGCATGATAAACATGAAGCTAGCATGATGGTAGCATGATTAACATGAAGCTAGCATGAAGCTAGCATGATTAGCATGAAGCTAGCATGATTAGCATGAAGCTAGCATGAAGTTAGCATGATTAGCATGAAGCTAGCATGATGCTAGCATGATTAGCATTAAGTAAACATGAGGTTAGCATGATTAGCGTGAAGCTAACATGATTTAACGTAAAGTTAGCATGATTAGCATGATGCTAGCATGATTAACATGAAGCTAGCACTATTTAGTGTGAAGCTAACAAGATTTAACATGAAGCTAGCATAATTTAGCATGAAGTTAGCAAGTTATATTATGAAATTAGCATAAAGCTAGCATGAAACTAGCATGAAGCTAGTATGACTTAGCATGGAGCTAGCATGAAGCTAACATGACCCAAAGACCCAACCCCCATGTCTCTATGATGTTCAGATCCAAAGATATAAGGCTTTGTTTATTATGTTGCTAGGGTGCTCATATTTGGTTGCTAGGGGCGTGGCTTAACACCTCAATAAGAATCCTATTAAGACTGATTGTATGCCTGAGTAAAATGAGCCCACCCCTATGTCTCTATGACACTCTGGTGCAAAGATATCCATCTGGGCTTTTTATAATGGTAGTCTATAGGAGATGTTGCTAGGGATCCCAAAATTGTTGCTAGGGGCGTGGCTTAATAGCTCTGGGGCGATCCTAAGAGACTGATTGGATGACTGAGTAAGATGAGCCCACCCCCATGTCTCTACGACACTCTAAAGTAAAGATATTCCATCTGGGACGCTTTCATTCCCTTATATGGGCATGTTTCCTGCCCCATTATAAGTCAATGGGAAATTTTGGGGGCCTCTTACACCCCAGGGGTATAGCTTACACCCCATTGTGATGTATGTTCTTACAGAGCCTGTCAGCCTCCTTAAATGTGGTAAGCCACAAGTTTCTACAAGTTTCTCACTCACAGCTATGACCCGTCAAAGTTTGTCTCAATGTTAAGTCAATGGAAATTTTGGGGTGTTCGAGCCCCCCGTTTAGGAATTCGGAAGGTCCCATCAGTTAGAAAAGATATAGCACACTCCGTCAGACCAGTCTGAAGGTCCGTCGAAAATTTGGTGCATGTAGCTTGAAAGCTCTAGGACGAGTTACTGTTCGTAATTTTGGTCTCAGAAAAAGAATAATAACTAGATAGAAAAGTTTGTTGACAAACTTTATGTTGGCTTGCCAAAGCGTAGCCTGTACGTTTAAAAAGGTTTGACAGATGTATAGTTTAGTAGGCTATCTGGCTGTTAGTATGTTTAAGTATGAAGCTAGCCTGATTTAGCATGAAGCTAGCATGATTAGCCTGAAGCTAGCATGAAGCTAACATGGTTAACATGAAGCTAGCATCAAGTTAGCATGATTAGCATGAAGATAGCGTGATGCTAACATGAAATAGCATGAAGCTAACATGATGCTAACATGAATAAGCATGAAGCTAACATGATGCTAACATGAATAAGCATGAAGCTAACATGATGCTAACATGAATTAGCATGAAGCTAACATGATGCTAACATGAATTAGCATGAAGCTAGCATGATGCTAACATGAATGAACATGAAGCTAGCATGATGCTAACATGAATTAGCATGAAGCTAGCATGATGCTAACATGAATTAGCATGAAGCTAGCATGATGCTAACATGAATTAGCATGAAGCTAGCATGATGCTAATATGAATTAGCATGAAGCTAGCATGATGCTAACATGAATTAGCATGAAGCTAGCATGATGCTAACATGAATTAGCATGAAGCTAGCATGATGCTAACATGAATTAGCATGAAGCTAGCATGATGCTAATATGAATTAGCATGAAGCTAGCATGATGCTAACATGAATTAGCATGAAGCTAGCATGATGCTAACATGAATTAGCATGAAGTTAGCATGAAGCTAGCATGATGCTAACATGAATTAGCATGAAGCTAGCATGATGCTAACATGAATTAGCATCATGCTAACATGAATTAGCATGAAGCTAGCATGATGCTAATATGAATTAGCATGAAGCTAGCATGATGCTAATATGAATTAGCATGAAGCTAACATGATGCTAACATGAATTAGCATGAAGCTAGCATGATGTTAATATGAATTAGCATGAAGGTAGCATGATGCTAACATGAATTAGCATGAAGCTAGCATGATGCTAACATGAATTAACATGAAGCTAACGTGATGCTAACATGAAGCTAACATGATGTTAACATGAATTAGCATGAAGCTAGCATGATGCTAACATGAATTAGCATGATGCTAACGTGAATTAGCATGAAGCTAGCATGATCCTAACATGAATTAGCATGAAGTTAGCATGTTGCTAACATTAATTAGCATGAAGCTAACATGATGCTAACATGAATTAGCATTAAGCTAGCATGATGCTAACATAAATTAGCATGAAGCTAGCATGATGCTAACATGAATTAGCATGAAGTTAGCATGATGCTAACATGAATTTGCATGAAGCTAACATGATGCTAACATGAATAAGCATGAAGTTAGCAAGATTTATTATGAAATTAGCATGAAGCTAGCATGAAACTAGCATGAAGCTAGTATGACTTAGCATGAAACTAGCATAAGGCTAACATGACCAAAAGACCCAACCCCCATGTCTCTATGATGTTCGGATCCAGAGATATAAGGCTTTGTTTATTATGTTGCTAGGGTGCTCATATTTGGTTGCTAGGGGCGTGGCTTAATACCTCAATAAGAATCCTTAGAGACTGATTGGATGCCTGAGTAAAATGAGCCCACCCCCATGTCTCTGTGACACTGTGCTGCAAAGATATCCATCTGGGCATTTTATAATGGCAGTCTATGGGAGATGTTGCTAGGGTACCCAAAAATGGTTGCTAGGGGCGTGGCTTAACAGCTATGAGACGATCCAGAGAGACTGATTGGATGCCTGAGTAAAATGAGCCCACCCCCATGTCTCTACGACACTCTAAAGTGAAGATATTCCATCTGGGACGCTTTTATTCCCTTATATGGGCACGTTCCTTGCCCCATTATAAGTCAATGGGGAAATTTGGGTGCCTCTTACACTCCAGGGGTGAGACTTACACCCCAATGTGATGTATGTTCTTACAGAGCCTGCCAGCCTCTTCAAATGTGGTAACCCACAAGTTTCTACAAATTTCTCGCTTGCAGCTATGACCCGTCAAAGTTTGTCGCAATGTTAAGTCAATGGAAAATTTGGGGTGTTTGAGCGCCCCGTTTAGGAATTCGGTAGGTCCCATCAGTTAGAAAAGATATAGCATAAATCTACGTACCAGTCTTAAAAGTTTTGTAAAGTTTTGTGGGTGTAGCTTGAAAGCTCTAGGAGGAGTTACTGTTAGAAAAAGTGTGGACCAGAAGAATAATAATAACTAGATAGGTACATTTCCTGAAGAAAATGTGAAGTGGTGCTTGCCGTGGCAAATTTCGGGGGACAGTATATGATTATACTTCCAGTCACGAGTAAAACAATCCAAAGCCTGTGTCTCTACGATGTTCTGATGCGGAGATGTAAGGCTTTGTTTACTCTGTTGCTAGGGTACTGTATTTGGTTGCTAGGGAGAAAATTGGTATCCACTAGTGATTACACTCCGACTCACAAGTAAAACAGTCCAACCCCCGTGTCTCTACGATGTTCTGATGCGGAGATATAAGGCTTTGTTTACTCTGTTGCTAGGGTACTGTATTTGGTTGCTAGGGAAAAAATGGCATCCACTAGTGATTTCCCTCCGAGTCACGAGTCAAACGGTCCAACCCCCATGTCTCTACGATGTTCTGATGCGGAGATATAAGGCTTTATTTACTCTGTTGCTAGGGTACTGTATTTGGTTGCTAGGGAAAAAATTGGCATCCCATAATGATTACACTCCGAGTCACAAGTCAAACGGTCCAACCCCCGTGTCTCTACGATCTTCTGATGCGGATATATAAGGCTTTGTTTACTCTGTTGCTAGGGTACTGTATTTGGTTGCTAGGGAAAAAATTGCCATCCACTAGTGATTACCCTCCAAGTCACGAGTCAAACGGTCCAACCCCCGTGTCTCTACCATGTTCTGATGCTGAGATATAAGGCTTTGTTTACTCTGTTGCTAGGGTACTGTATTTGGTTGCTAGGGAAAAAAATGGCATCCACTAGTGATTACCCTCCGAGTCACGAGTCAAACGGTCCAACCCCCATGTCTCTACGATGTTCTGATGCGGAGATATAAGGCTTTGTTTACTCTGTTGCTAGGGTACTGTATTTGGTTGCTAGGGAAAAAAATGGCATCCACTAGTGATTACCCTCCGAGTCACAAGTCAAACGGTCCAACCCCCGTGTCTCTACGATGTTCTGATGTGGAGATATAAGGCTTTGTTTACTCTGTTGCTAAGGAGCTGTATTTGGTTGCTAGGGAAAAAATTGGCATCCCATAATGATTACACACCGAGTCACGAGTCAAAGGGTCCAACCCCCGTGTCTCTACAATGTTCTGATGCTGAGATATAAGGCTTTGTTTACTCTGTTGCTAGGGTACTGTATTTGGTTGCTAGGGAAAAAATTGACATCCCATAATGATTACACCCCGAGTCACGAGTCAAACGGTCCAACCCCCGTGTCTCTACGATGTTCTGATGCTGAGATATAAGGCTTTGTTTACTCTGTTGCTAGGGTACTGTATTTGGTTGCTAGGGAAAAAATTGGCATCCCATAATGATTACACTCTAAGTCACGAGTCAAACGGTCCAACCCCCGTGTCTCTACGATCTTCGGATGCCGAGATATAACTGTTTGAATTTTATGTTGCTAGGGTGCTCAAAAGTGGTTGCTAGGGGCGTGGCTTATACCTATGTAAGTATCCTGAGAGACTGATTGGATGCCTGAGTAAAATGAGCCCACCCCCATGTCTCTATGACACTGTGGTGCAAAGATATCCATCTGGGCATTTTATAATGGCAGTCTATGGGAGATGTTGCTAGGGTGCCCAAAATTGTTGCTAGGGGCGTGGCTTAATAGCTCTGGGATGATCCTGAGAGACTGATTGGATGCCCGAGTGAAATGAGCCCACCCACTTATCTCTACGACACTGTAAAGCAAAGATATCCCATCTGGAACTTTTTTATTTCCTTATATGGGCATGTTTCCTGCCCCATTATAAGTCAATGGGAATTTTCGGGCTCCTCTTACACCCCAGGGGTACAACTTACACCCCAATGTCATGTATGTTCTTACAGAGTCTACCACCCTCTTCAAATGTTATAACCCACATGTTTCTACAAAATCCTCGAGCGGAGCTATGACCCGTCAAAGTTCGGCGCAATGTTAAGTCAATGGGATTTTTTGGGTGATTTTTTGCCCCCCTTTCGGAAATCCTGCACCCGATCCCTTATAAAAGTCATAGCACACCTCTCCTCAATAAACCGGTCGATTTGAGCCCGCTTTCATGGGACTACGGCAAACCGTGCGGGACGAGTTACGCGCCGAAAAAACGTGCAGACATAAGAATAATAAGATATAATAATAAGTATGAGGAATAGTAATAGTGATGCCTTGCATAAATGCAAGCACCACTAATAATAATAACTAGATAATAAAGTTTGAAGACAAACTTTAAGTTGGCTTGAGAAAGCCTAGTCTGAAGGTTTTTGAAGCAAACATAAGCTAGCATGATTTAGCATGAAGTTAGCATGATTTTACATGAAGCGTAATTTTAACATGAAGCTAGCATGATAATTTAATATCAAGCTAGCATGATTTAGCATAAAGCTAGCAAAATTTAGCTAGCATGATTTAACATGAAGCTAACAAGATGTAACATGAAGTTAACATGATGCTAACATGAATTACCATGAAGCTAGGATGATGCTAATACGAATTAGCATGAAGCTAGAATGATGTTAACATGATGCTTACATGAATTAGCATGAAGCTAGCATGAGGCTAACATGAATTAGCATGATGCTACCATGATGCTAACATGAATTAGCATGAAGCTAGCATGATGCTAATACGAATTAGCATGAAGCTAGCATGGTGCTAACACGAATTAGCATGAAGCTAACATGATGTTAACATGATGCTAACATGAATTAGCATGAAGCTAGCATGAGGCTAACATGAATTAGCATGATGCTACCATGATGATAACATGAATTAGCATGAAGTTAGCATGATGCTAACATGAATTAGCATGAAGCTAACATGATGCTAACATGAATTAGCATGATGTTAACATGAATTAGCATGAAGCTAGCATGATGCTAATACAAATTAGCATGAAGCTAGCATGATGCTAATACGAATTAGCATGAAGCTAGCATGGTGCTAATACGAATTAGCATGAAGCTAGCATGATATTAACATGATGCTAACATAAATTAGCATGAAGCTAGCATGAGGCTAACATGAATTAGCATGATGCTACCATGATGCCAACATGAATCAGCACGAAGCCAGCATGATGCCAACATGAATCAGCATGAAGCCAGCATGATGCCAATACAAATTAGCATGAAGCTAGCATGACGCTAATACGAATTAGCATGGAGCTAGCATGGTGCTAATACGAATTAGCATGAAGCTAACATGATGTTAACATGATGCTAACATGAATTAGCATGAAGCTAGCATGATGCTAACATGAATTAACATGAAGCTAGCATGATGTTAATACGAATTAGCATGAAGCTAGAATGATGTTAACATGATGCTAACATGAATTAGCATGAAGCTAGCATGATGCTAACATGAATTAGCATGAAGCTAGCATGATGCTAACATGAATTAGCATGAAGCTAGCATAATGCTAACATGAATTAGCATGAAGCTAGCATGATGCTAATACAAATTAGCATGAAGCTAGCATGACGCTAATTCGAATTAGCATGAAGCTAGCATGGTGCTAATACGAATTAACATGAAGCTAGCATGATGTTAACATGATGATAACATGAATTAGCATGAAGCTAGCATGATGCTAACATGAATTAGCATGAGGCTAACATGAATTAGCATGATGCTACCATGATGCTACCATGAATTAGCATGAAGCTAGCATGATGCTAAAATGAATTAGCATGAAGCTAGCATGATGCTAACATGAATTAGCATGAAGCTAGCATGATGCTAATACAAATTAGCATGAAGCTAGCATGACGCTAATACGAATTAGCATGAAGCTAGCATGGTGCTAATACGAATTAACATGAAGCTAGCATGATGTTAACATGATGATAACATGAATTAGCATGAAGCTAGCATGATGCTAACATGAATTAGCATGAGGCTAACATGAATTAGCATGATGCTACCATGATGCTACCATGAATTAGCATGAAGCTAGCATGATGCTAAAATGAATTAGCATGAAGCTAGCATGATGCTAACATGAATTAGCATGAAGCTAGCATGATGCTAATACAAATTAGCATGAAGCTAGCATGACGCTAATACGAATTAGCATGAAGCTAACATGGTGCTAATACGACTTAGCATGAAGCTAGCATGATGTTAACATGATGTTAACATGAATTAGCATGAAGCTAGCATGATGCTAACATGAATTACCATGAAGCTAGCATGATGCTAATACGAATTAGCATGAAGATAGAATGATGTTAACATGATGCTAACATGAATTAGCATGAAGCTAGCATGATGCTAACATGAATTACAATGAAGCTAGCATGATGCTAATACGAATTAACATGAAGCTAGAATGATGTTAACATGATGCTAACATGAATTAGCATGAAGCTAGCATGTTGCTAACATGAACTAGCATGAAGCTAACATGATTTAACATGAAGTTAGCAAGATTTATTATGAAATTAGCATAAAGCTAGCATGAAACTAGCATGAAGCAAGTATGACTTAGCATGAAGCTAGCATTAAGCTAACATGACCCAAAGACCCAACCCCCATGTCTCTATGATGTTCAGATCCAGAGATATAAGGCTTTGTTTATTATGTTGCTAGGGTGCTCATATTTGGTTGCTAGGGGTGTGGCTTAATACCTCAATAAGAATCCTAAGAGACTGATTGGATGCCTGAGTAAAATGAGCCCACCCCTATGTTTCTATGACACTCTGGTGCAAAGATATCCATCTTGGCTTTTTATAATGGTAGTCTATGGGAGATGTTGCTAGGGTACCCAAAATTGTTGCTAGGGGCGTGGCTTAATAGCTCTGGGACAACCCTGAGAGACTGATTGGATGACTGAGTAAAATGAGCCCACCCCCATGTCTCTACGACACTCTAAAGTGAAGATATTCCATCTGGGACGCTTTTATTCCCTTATATGGGCATGTTTCCTGCCCCATTATAAGTCAATGGGAGATTTTGGGGGCCCCTTACACCCCAGGGGTACAGCTTACACCCCATTGTGATGTATGTTCTTACACAGCCTGTCAGACTCCTTAGATGTGGTAAGTCACAAGTTTCTAGAAGTTTCTCACTCGCAGCTATGACCCGTCAAAGTTTGTCTCAATGTTAAGTCAATGGGAATTTTGGGGTCTTTGAGCGCCCCGTTTAGGAATTCGGAAGGTCCCATCAGTTAGAAAAGATATAGCAACTCGAGTCAGATCAGACTGAAGGTCTGACCTGAGTTTGGAGTATGTAGAGTTAAAGCTCTAGGAGGAGTTAGAATTGGAAAATTTTGGATCAGAAGAATAATAATAACTAGATAGAAAAGTTTGTTGACAAACTTTATGTTGGCTTGACAAAGCCTGGCCTGAACGTTAAAAACGGTTTGACAGAAGTTTAGTTTAGTAGGCTATCTGGCTGTTAGTATGTTTAAGTATGAAGCTAGCCTGATTTAACATAAAGTTAGCATGATTAGCCTGAAGCTAGCATGAAGCTAACATGATTAGCATGAAGCTAGCATCAAGTTAACATGATTAGCATGAAGCTAGCATGATGCTAACATGAATTAGCATGAAGCTAGCATGATGCTAACATGAATTAGCATGAAGTTAGCATGAAGCTAGCATGATGCTAACATGAATTAGCATGAAGCTAGTATGATGCTAACATGAATTATCATGAAGCTAGCATGATGCTAACATAAATTAGCATGAAGCTAGCATGATGCTAACATGAATTAGCATGAAGCTAGCATTAAGCTAACATGAATTAGCATGAAGCTAGCATGATGCTAACATGAATTAACATGAAGCTAGCATGATGCTAACATGAATTAGCATGAAGCTAGCATGATGCTAACATGAATTAGCATGAAGTAAGCATGATGCTAACATGAATTAGCATGAAGTTAGCATGAAGCTAGCATGATGCTAACATGAATTAGCATGAAGCTAGCATGATGCTAACATGAATTAACATGAAGCTAGCATGATGCTAACATGAATTAGCATGAAGCTAACATGATGCTAACATGAATTAACATGAAGCTAGCATGATGCTAACATGAATTAGCATGAAGCTAGCATGATGCTAACATGAATTAGCATAAAGCTAGCATGATGCTAACATGAATTAGCATGAAGTTAGCATGAAGCTAGCATGATGCTAACATGAATTAACATGAAGTTAGCATGATGCTAACATGAATTAGCATGAAGCTAGCATGATGCTAACATGAATTAGCATGAAGCTAGCATGATGCTAACATGAATTAGCATGAAGCTAGCATGATGCTAACATGAATTAGCATGAAGCTAGCATGATGCTAACATGAATTAGCATGAAGCTAGCATGATGCTAACATGAATTAGCATGAAGCTAGCATGATGCTAACATGAATTAGCATGAAGCTAGCATGAAGCTAACATGAATTAGCATGAAGCTAGCATGATGCTAACATGAATTAGCATGAAGCTAGCATGATGCTAACATGAATTAGCATGAAGCTAGCATGATGCTAGCATGAATTAGCATTAAGCTAGCATGATGTTAACATGAATTAACATGAAGCTAGCATGATGCTAACATGAATTAGCATGAAGCTTACATGAATAAGCATGAAGTTAGCAAGATTTATTATGAAATTAGCATAAAGCTAGCATGAAACTAGCATGAAGCTAGTATGACTTAGCTTGAAGCTAGCATGAAGCTAACATGACCAAACGACCCAACCCCCATGTCTCTATGATGTTCGGATGCCGAGATATAACTGTTTGAATTTTATGTTGCTAGGGTGCTCATATTTGGTTGCTAGGGGCGTGGCTTAATAGCTTAATAAGAATCCTTAGAGACTGATTGGATGCCTGAGTAAAATGAGCCCACCCCTATGTCTTTATGACACTGTGCTGCAAAGATATCCATCTGGGCATTTTATAATGGCAGTCTATGGGAGATGTTGCTAGGGTGCCCAAAAATGGTTGCTAGGGGCGTGACTTAATTGCTATGGGATGATCCAGAGAGACTGATTGGATGCCTGAGTAAAATGAGCCCACCCCCATGTCTCTATGACACTGTAAAGCGAAGATATTCCATCTGGAACGTTTTTATTCCCTTATATGGGCGTGTTTCCTGCCCCGTTATAAGTCAATGGGGAATTTTGGGGGCCTCCTACACCCCAGGGGTGAAACTTACACCCCAATGTGAGGTATGTTCTCACAGTGCCTGTCAGCCTCCTTAAATATGGTAAGCCACAAGTTTCTACAAATTTCTCACTCGGAGCTATGACCTGTCAAAGTTTGTCGCAATGTTAAGTAAATGGGACTTTTCGGAAGTTTTATGTCCCGTTTTAGGAATTCTGTAAGTCGGATCCCGTCAAAAAGATATAGCACACTTCTTTAGACCAGTCAGAATGTCCGTGGAAAATTTCGTGGATGTAGCTTGAAAGCTGTCGGACGAGTTAGCCGCAGAAATTTTAGTCTCAGAAGAAGAAGAAGAAGAAGAAGAAGAAGAAGAATAATAATAAGTTTAAATACAATATCAGTATGTTGGCTTTGTCAAGCCAACATAATAACTAGATAGTAAAGTTTGAAGACAAACTTTAAGTTGGCTTGAGAAAGCCTGGCCTGAAAGTTTAAAACAGCTAGCATGATTTAGTATGAAGCAAACATAAGCTAGCCATGGTTTAGCATGAAGCTAGCATGATAATTTAACATCAAGCTAGCATGATATAGCATAAAGCTAGCACAATTTAGCTTACATGATTTAACATGAAGTTAACAAGATGTAACATGAAGTTAGAATGATGTGAGCATGGTTAGCATGAAGCGAGCATGATGTTAACACAAAGCTAACATGAATTAGCATGAAGCTAACATGATGTTAACATGAATTAGCATGAAGCTAACATGATGCTAACATGAATAAGCACGAAGCTAGCATGATGCTAACATGAATTAGCATGAAGCTAGAATGATGCTAACATGAATTAGAATGATGCTAGCATGATGCTAACATGAATTAGCATGAAGCTAGCATGATGCTAACATGAATTAGCATGAAGCTAGCATGATGCTAATACGAATTAGCATGAAGCTAGCATGATGTTAACATGATGCTAACATGAATTAGCATGAAGCTAGCATGATGCTAACATGAATTAGCATGAAGCTAGCATGATGCTAACATGAATTAGCATGAAGCTAGCATGATGCTAACATGAATTAGCATGATGCTAACATGAATTAGCATGAAGCTAGCATGATACTAACATGAATTAGCATGAAGCTAGCATGATGCTAACATGAATTAGCATGAAGCTAGCATGATGCTAACATGAATAAGCATGAAGCTAGCATGATGCTAACATGAATTAATATGAAGCTAGCATGTTGCTCACATGAATTAGCATGAATTAGCATGAAGCTAGCATGATGCTAAAATGAATTAGCATGATGCTAACATGAATTAGCATGAAGCTAGCATGATGCTAACACGAATTAGCATGAAGCTAGCATGATGCTTACATGAATTAGCATGAAGCTAGCATGATGCTAACATGAATTAGCATGAAGCTAGCATGATGATAATACGAATTAGCATGAAGCTAGCATGATGTTAACATGATGCTAACATGAATTAGCATGAAGCTAGCATGATGCTAACACGAATTAGCATGAAGCTAGCATGATGCTAATACGAATTAGCATGAAGCTAGCATGATGTTAACATGATGCTAACATGAATTAGCATGAAGCTAGCATGATGCTAACATGAATTAGCATGAAGCTAGCATGATGCTAACATGAATTAGCATGAAGCTAGCATGATGCTAACATGAATTAGCATGAAGCTAGCATGATGCTAACATGAATTAGCATGAAGCTAGCATGATGCTAACATGAATTAGCATGAAGCTAGCATGATGTTAACATGATGCTAACATGAATTAGCATGAAGCTAGCATGATGCTAACATGAATTAGCATGAATCTAGCATGATGCTAACATGAATTAGCATGAAGCTAGCATGATGCTAACATAATTTAACATAAAGCTAGCATGATGCTAACATGAATTAGCATAAGGCTAGCATGATGCTAACATGAATTAGCATGAAGCTACCACGATGCTGACATGAAGTTACCAAGATTTATTATGAAATTAGCATAAAGCTAGCATGAAGCAAGTATGACTTAGCATGAAGCTAGCATGAAGCTAACATGACCCAAAAACCCAACCCCCATGTCTTTATGATGTTCAGATCCAGAGATATAAGGCTTTGTTTATTATGTTGCTAGGGTGCTCATATTTGGTTGCTAGGGGCGTGGCTTAATACCTCAATAAGAATCGTAAGAGACTGATTGGATGCCTGAGTTAAATGAGCCCACTCCTATGTCTCTATGACACTCTGGTGCCAAGATATCCATCTTGGATTTTTATAATGGTAGTCTATGGTAGATGTTGCTAGGGTACCCAAAATTGTTGCTAGGGGCGTGGCCTAATAGCTCTGGGACAATCCTGAGAGACTGATTGGATGACTGAGTAAAATGAGCCCACCCCCATGTCTCTACGACACTCTAAAGTGAAGATATTCCATCTGGGACGCTTTTATTCCCTAATATGGGCATGTTTCCTGCCCCATTATAAGTCAATGGGAGATTTTGGGGGCCTCTTACACCCCAGGGGTACAGCTTACACCCCATTGTGATGTATGTTCTTACACAGCCTGTCAGACTCTTTAGATGTGGTAAGTCACAAGTTTCTACAAGTTTCTCACTCGCAGCTATGACCCGTCAAAGTTTGTCTCAATGTTAAGTCAATGGGAATTTTGGGGTGTTTGAGCGCCCCGTTTAGGAATTCGGAAGGTCCCATCAGTTAGAAAAGATATAGCAACTCAAGTCAGATCAGACTGAAGGTCTGACCTGAGTTTGGAGTATGTAGAGTTAAAGCTCTAGGAGGAGTTAGATTTAGAAAATTGTGGATCAGAAGAATAATAATAACTAGATAGGTACATTTCCTGAAGAAAATGTGAGTGGTGCTTGCCGTGGCAAAATTCTGGGGAACGTATATGATTATACTCCAAGCCAAAAGTAAAACAATCCAACTCCCGTGTCTCTACGATGTTCTGATGCGGAGATATAAGGTTGTGTTTATCCGGTTGCTAGGGTACTGTATTTGGTTGCTAGGGAAAAAAATTCCATCCACTAGTGATTACATGCCGAGTCACAAGTCAAACGATCCAACCCCGTGTCTCTACGATGTTCTGATGCGGAGATATAAGGCTTTGTTTACTCTGTTGCTAGGGTACTGTATTTGGTTGCTAGGAAAAAAATTGGCATCCCATAATGATTACACTCCGAGTCACGAGTCAAACGGTCCAACCCCCATGTCTCTACGATGTTCTGATGTGGAGATATAAGGCTTTGTTTACTCTGTTGCTAGGGTACTGTATTTGGTTGCTAGGGAAAAAATTGGCATCCCATAATGATTACACGCCGAGTCACTAGTCAAACGGTCCAACCCCCGTGTCTCTACGATGTTCTGATGCGGAGATATAAGGCTTTGTTTACTCTGTTGCTAGGGTACTGTATTTGGTTGCTAGGGAAAAAAATGGCATCCCATAATGATTACACTCCGAGTCACGAGTCAAACGGTCCAACCCCCTTGTCTCTACGATGTTCCGATGCGGAGATATAAGGCTTTGTTTACTCTGTTGCTAGGGTACTGTATTTGGTTGCTAGGGAAAAAATTGGCATCCCATAATAATTACACTTCGAGTCACGAGTCAAACGGTCCAACCCCCGTGTCTCTACAATGTTCTGATGCGGAGATATAAGGCTTTGTTTACTCTGTTGCTAGGGTACTGTATTTGGTTGCTAGGGAAAAAATTGGCATCCCATAATAATTACACTCCGAGTCACGAGTCAAACGGTCCAACCCCCGTGTCTCTACGATGTTCTGATGCGGAGATATAAGGCTTTGTTTACTCTGTTGCTAGGGTACTGTATTTGGTTGCTAGGGAAAAAATTGGCATCCCATAATGATTACACTCTGAGTCACGAGTCAAACGGTCCAACCCCCGTGTCTCTACGATGTTCTGGTGCGGAGATATAAGGCTTTGTTTACTCTGTTGCTAGGGTACTGTATTTGGTTGCTAGGGAAAAAAATTGGCATCCCATAATGATTACACTCCGAGTCAGGAGTCAAACGGTCCAACACCCGTGTCTCTACGATGTTCTGATGCGGAGACATAAGGCTTTGTTTACTCTGTTGCTAGGGTACTGTATTTGGTTGCTAGGGAAAAAATTGGCATCCCATAATGATTACACTCCGAGTCACGAGTCAAACGGTCCAACCCCTGTGTCTCTACGATGTTCTGATGCGGAGATATAAGGCTTTGTTTACTCTGTTGCTAGGGTACTGTATTTGGTTGCTAGGGAAAAAAATGGCATCCCATAATGATTACACTCTGAGTCACGAGTCAAACGGTCCAACCCCTGTGTCTCTATGATGTTCTGATGCAGAGATATAACTGTTTGAATTTTATGTTGCTAGGGTGCTCAAAAGTGGTTGCTAGGGGCGTGGCTTAAAAGCTTTGGGAATATCCTGATAGACTGATTGGATGCCCGAGTAAAATGAGCCCACCCACTTATCTCTAAGACATTGTAAAGCAAAGATATCCCATCTGGAACTTTTTTATTCCCTTATATGGGCATGTTTCCTGCTCCATTATAAGTCAAGGGAAATTTCGGGTGCCTCTTACACCCCAGGGGTACAACTTACACCCCAATGTGATCCATGTTCTTACAGAGTCTACCACCCTCTTCAAATAATGTAACCCACATGTTTCTACAAAATCCTCGCTCGTACCTATGACCCGTCAAAGTTTTTGCAATGTTAAGTCTATGGGATTTTCCCCCATTGACTTTTCATTGGGGCACTTTTGGGCGCCTCTTACACCCCAGGGGTACAACTTACACCCCATTGTGATATATGTTCTTACAGAGTCTACCACCCTCTCCAAATGTTGTAACCTACATGTTTCTACAAAATCCTCGAGTGGAGCTATGACTCGTCAAAGTTGGGCTCAATGTTAAGTCAATGGGATTTTTCGGGTGGTTTTTCGCCCCCCTTTCGAAAATCCTGCACCCGATCGCTTATAAAAGTCATAGCAGTCGTGTCCTTAATAAGCCCGTTGATTTGAGCCCTCTTTCATGGGTCTACGACAAACCGTGCGGGACGAGTTAGGTGCCGAAAAAACGTGCAGATGTAAGAATAAAATATAATAATAACTAGATATTAAAGTTTGAGGACAAACTTTATGTTGGCTTGAAAAAGTGTAGCCGGAACGTTTAAAACGGTTTGACAGAAGTTTGACAGAAGTTTGGTTAAGCATGCTATCTTGTTGTTAGTATGCTTCAGTATGAAGCTTTTTAAAATAAAGCTAACATAATTTACCATTAAGCTGGCATGATTTAGCATGAAGCTAACATGATTTAGCATAAAGTCAGCATAAAGCTAACATGTTTAAAGACCCAACCCCCATGTCTCTATGATGTTCTGATGCGAAGACATAAGGCTTTGTTTATTCCATTGCTAGGGTACTAAGTTTGGTTGCTAGGCAGAAAACTGGCATCCCATAATGATTTCACTTCAAGTCACAAGTAAAACGGTCCAACCCCCATGTCTCTATGATGTTCTGATACGGAGATATAAGGCTTTGTTTGTTCCGTTGCTAGGGTACTAAGTTTGGTTGCTAGGCAGAAAATTGGCATCCCATAATGATCACACTTCAAGCCACAAATAAAACAGTTCAACCCCTGTGTCTCTATGATGTTCTGAAGCGGAGATATAAGGCTTTGTTTATTCCGTTGCTAGGGTACTAAGTTTGGTTGCTAGGCAGAAAACTGGCATCCCATAATGATTTCACTTCAAGTCACAAGTAAAACGGTCCAACCCCCATGTCTCTATGATGTTCTGATACGGAGATATAAGGCTTTGTTTGTTCCGTTACTAGGGTACTAAGTTTGGTTGCTAGGCAGAAAATTGGCATCCCATAATGATCACACTTCAAGCCACAAGTAAAACGGTCCAACCCCCGTGTCTCTATGATGTTCTGAAAGGGGGATATAAGGCTTTGTTTATTCCGTTGCTAGGGTACTAAGTTTGGTTGCTAGGGAGAAAATTGGCATCCCATAATGATCAACCTTCAAGCCACAAGTAAAACGGTCCAACCCCCGTGTCTCTATGATGTTCTGAAGCGGAGATATAAGGCTTTGTTTATTCCGTTGCTAGGGAACTAAGTTTGGTTGCTAGGGAGAAAATTGGCATCCCATAATGATCAACCTTCAAGCCACAAGTAAAACGGTCCAACCCCCGTGTCTCTATGATGTTCTGAAGCGGAGATATAAGGCTTTGTTTATTCCGTTGCTAGGGTACTAAGTTTGGTTGCTAGGGAGAAAATTGGCATCCCATAATGATCAACCTTCAAGCCACAAGTAAAACGGTCCAACCCCCGTGTCTCTATGATGTTCTGAAGGGGAGATATAAGGCTTTGTTTATTCCGTTGCTAGGGTACTAAGTTTGGTTGCTAGGGAGAAAATTGGCATCCCATAATGATCACACTTCAACCCACAAGTAAAACGGTCCAACCCCCGTGTCTCTATGATGTTCTGAAGCGGAGATATAAGGCTTTGTTTATTCCGTTGCTAGGGTACTAAGTTTGGTTGCTAGGGAGAAAATTGGCATCCCATAATGATCAACCTTCAAGCCACAAGTAAAACGGTCCAACCCCCGTGTCTCTATGATGTTCTGAAGGGGAGATATAAGGCTTTGTTTATTCCGTTGCTAGGGTACTAAGTTTGGTTGCTAGGGAGAAAATTGGCATCCCATAATGATCACACTTCAAGCCACAAGTAAAACGGTCCAACCCCCGTGTCTCTAAGATGTTCTGAAGCGGAGATATAAGGCTTTGTTTATTCCGTTGCTAGGGTACTAAGTTTGGTTGCTAGGGAGAAAATTGGCATCCCATAATGATCACACTTCAAGCCACAAGTAAAACGGTCCAACCCCCGTGTCTCTATGATGTTCTGAAGCGGAGATATAAGGCTTTGTTTGTTCTGTTGCTAGGGTGCTCATATTTGGTTGCTAGGGGCGTGGCTTAATAACTCTGTAAGAATCCTGAGAGGCTGATTGGATGCCTGAGTAAAATGAGCCCACCCCCATGTCTCTATGACAGTGTGATGCAAAGATATCCATCTGGGCATTTTATAATGGCAGTCTATGGGAGATGTTGCTAGGGTGCCCAAAATGGTTGCTAGGGGCGTGGCTTAATAGCTTTGGAGAGATCCTGAAAGACTGATTGGATGCCTGAGTAAAATGAGCCCACCCCCATGTCTCTACGACACTCTAGAATGAAGATATTCCTTCTGGGACGTTTTTATTCCCTTATATGGGCGTGTTTCCTGCCCCATTATAAGTCAATGGGGAAATTTGGGGGCCTCTTACACCCCAGGGGTACAGCTTACACCCCAATGTGATGTATGTTCTTACAGAGCCTGCCAGCCTCTTCAACTGTGATAAGCCACAAGTTTCTACAAATTTCACGTTCGCAGCTATGACCCGTCAAAGTTGGTCGTAATGTTAAGTCAATGGAATTTTTGGGGTGTTTGAGCGCCCCGTTTAGGAATTCGGTAGGTCCCATCAGTTAGAAAAGTCATAGCATAAATCTACGGACCAGTCTTAAAAGTTTTGTTAAGTTTTGTGGGTGTAGCTTGAAAGCTCTAGGAGGAGTTACAGTCAGAAAAAGTGGGGGAGCATAAGAATAATAATAATAAGTTTAGATACAACAACAGTATGTTGGCTTTTTCAAAGCCAACATAATAATATCCCTGAGGAATAGTAATAGTGATGCCTTGCATAAATGCAAGCACCACTAACTAGATGAGGTTAAAGTTTGTGAACAAACTTTATGTTGGCTTGAGAAAGCCTAGTCTGAGAGTAATAGATGGAGCTGCAGTTGGGGCAGTTAAGTTAGTTGGGGCAGATGGGTTAGTTGGGGCAGAATTGGGCAGTTGGGGCAGAATGGGGCAGATGGGGTATTTGTGGCAGATGGGGCATTTAGGGTAGTTGGGGCATTTGGGGCAGTAATGGATAATTGGGGCAGACGGAGCACTTGGGGCAGATGGGGCATTTAGTGCAGTTGGGGCATTTAGAGCAGTAGGGGGAGTATGGGGCAGATGAGGCAGTTGGGGCATTTGAGGCATTTAGGGCAGTTTGGGCGGAATGGGGCATTTAGGGCAGATGGGGCATTTAGGGCAGATGGGGCATTTAGGGCAGAATGGGGCAGTTGTGGTATTTGAGGCATTTAGGGCAGTTTAGGCAGAATAGGGCAGTTGGGGCATTTTGGGCAGATGGGGCATTTTGGGCAGTTGGGGCATTTAGGGCATTTGGGGCAAAATGGGGCAGATGAGGCAGTTGGGGCATTTGAGGCATTTAGGGCAGTTGGGGCATTTAGGGCAGAATGGGGCAGAT
This sequence comes from Misgurnus anguillicaudatus, assembly GCF_027580225.2. Classification (NCBI taxonomy): domain Eukaryota; kingdom Metazoa; phylum Chordata; class Actinopteri; order Cypriniformes; family Cobitidae; genus Misgurnus; species Misgurnus anguillicaudatus. Next base: position 4,254,171 of record NC_073339.2, read on the forward strand.
GTGGCATTTAGGGCAGATGGGGCATTTAGGGCAGTTGGGGCAGAATGGGGCAGTTGAGGCAGAATTGGGTAGTTGGGGCATTTGGGGCAGATGGGGCATTTAGGGCAGTTGGGGCAGAATTGGGTGTTTGGGGCAGATGTGGCATTTAGGGTAGTTGGGGCATTTGGGGCAGAATTGGGTAGTTGGGGCAGACGGGGCATTTGGGGCAGATGGGGAATTTAGGGCAGATGAGGCATTTGGAGCAGAATTGGCCAGTTGGGGCAAATGGGGCAAAATGGGGCGGTTGGGTTATTTGAGACATTTGGGGCAGAATGGGGCAGATGGGGCATTTAGGGCAGTTGAGACATTTATGTGTGTGTTTGTGTGTGCAATTTTGTGTTGTGTGTCTGTGTGTGTGTGTGTAGTTGTGTGTGGTTGTGTTTCTGTTTGTGTGTGTGTGTGTGTGTGTGTGTGTGTGTGTGTGTGTGTGTGTGTGTCTGTGTTTTTGTGACAGTATGTTATATATAATTTTGTGTTTGTGTCTGTAATTGTGTGTCTGTGTGTAGTTGTGTGTCTATGTGTATTTGTGTGTGGTTGTGTGTCTGTGTGTGTTTGTGTGTGTGCATGTCTGTGTTTTTGTGACAGTATGTTATATATAATTTTGTGTTTGTGTGTGTAATTGTGTGTGTGTCTGTGTGTAGTTGTGTGTCTGTGTGTAGTTGTGTGTGATTGTGTGTCTGTGTTTTTGTGACAGTATGTTATATATAATTTTGTGTTTGTGTCTGTAATTGTGTGTCTGTGTGTAGTTGTGTGTCTATGTGTATTTGTGTGTGGTTGTGTGTCTGTGTGTGTTTGTGTGTGTGCATGTCTGTGTTTTTGTGACAGTATGTTATATATAATTTTGTGTTTGTGTGTGTAATTGTGTGTGTGTCTGTGTGTAGTTGTGTGTCTGTGTGTAGTTGTGTGTGATTGTGTGTCTGTGTGGTTGTGTGTGTGTGTGTCTGTGTGTGTGTGTAGTTGAGTTTGTCTGTGCTATTGAGTGAGTTTTGTGAGACAGAGATAGACTGAGAGAGGTTGAGAGATGATGTAATGTATTTGTATGAATGAGAAGACAGTTAGAATTTGAAAATAAACACTCAGCCTAAACATTCTATGAATGTAAGTCTATGGGACTTTTTTGGGATGTTTGATCGGACGGTTTAGGAGAACCGTAAGTCCGATCTCTTAGAAAAGATATAGCAACTCAAGTCAGATCAGACTGAAGGTCTGTGCAAAGTTTGGTGGCTGTAGCTTGAAAGCTCTAGGAGGAGTTAGAGTTAGAAATTTTTAGGTCAGAAGAAAAAGAAGAACTAGATGAGGTTAAAGTTTGTGAACAAACTTTATGTTGGCTTGAGAAAGCCTAGTCTGAGAGTAATAGATGGAGCTGCAGTTGGGGCATTTAAGTTAGTTGGGGCAGATGTGTTAGTTGGGGCAGATTGGGGCAGAATGGGGCAGATGGGGCATTTAGGGTAGTTGGGGCATTTGGGGCAGAATTGGATAATTGGGGCAGACGGGGCACTTAGGGCAGATGGGGCATTTAGGGCAGATGGGGCATTTAGGGCAGTTGGGGCAGAATGGGGCAGATGAGGCAGTTGGGGCATTTGAGGTATTTAGGTCAGTTGGGGCATTTAGGGCAGAATGGGGTAGATGAGGCATTTAGGGCAGATGGGGCATTTGGGGCAGATGGGGCATTTAGGGCAGTTGGGGCATTTAGGGCAGTTGGGGCATTTAGGGCAGATGGGGCAGAATGGGGCATTTGGGGCAGTTGGGGCAGATGGGGCATTTGGGGCAGATGGGGTATTTAGGGCAGTTGGGGCAGAATTGGGTGTTTGGGGCAGATGGGGCATTTAGGGTAGTTGGGTCATTTGGGGCAGAATTGGGTAGTAGGGTGGCAGACTAGGCATTTAGGGCAGTTGGGGCATTTAGAGCAGTTGGGGCATTTAGGGCAGTTGGGGCAGCATGGGGCAGATGTGGCAGTTGGGGCATTTGAGGCATTTAGGGCAGTTGGGGCATTTAGGGCAGTTGGAGCATTTAGGGCAGTTTGGGCAGAATGGGGCAGATGAGGCATTTAGGGCAGATGGGGCATTTAGCGCAGATGGGGCATGTTGGGCAGTTGGGGCATTTTGGGCAGTTGGGGCAGATTGGGTAATTTGGGGCAGTTTGGGGTTGTTGGGGCTGTCGGGGAATTTGGGGCTGATGGGGCATTTAGGGCAGTTGGGGCAGAATTGGGTGTTTGGGGCAGATGGGGCATTTAGGGTAGTTGGGGCATTTGGGGCAGAATTGGGTAGTTGGGGCATTTAGGGCAGTTGGGGCATTTAGGGCAGAATGTAATATTGTGTTTGTGTGTGTATATTTGTGGTGTGTGTGTGTGTGTGTGTGTGTGTGTGTGTGTGTGTGTGTGTGTGTGTGTGTGTGTGCATGTCTGTGTTTTTGTGACAGTATGTTATATATAAGTTTGTGTTTGTAATTGTGTGTCTGTGTGTAGTTGTGTGTCTATGTGTATTTGTGTGTGGTTGTGTGTCTGTGTGTGTGTGCGTGTCTGTGTTTTTGTGACAGTATGTTATATATAAGTTTGTGTTTGTGTGTGTAGTTGTGTGTCTGTGTGTAGTTGTGTGTCTGTGTGTAGTTGTGTGTGGTTGTGTGTCTGTGTGGTTGTGTGTGTGTGTGTATGTGTGTAGTTGTGTTTGTCTGTGCTATTGAGTGAGTTTTGTGAGACAGAGATAGACTGAGAGAGGTTTAGAGATGATGTAATGTATTTGTATGAATGAGAGTTGACAGTTAGAATTTGAAAATAAACACTCAGCCTAAACATTCTATGAATGTAAGTCTATGGGACTTTTTTGGGATGTTTGATCGGACGGTTTAGGAGAACCGTAAGTCCGATCCCTTAGAAAAGATATAGCACACCTCCTCAGATCAGACTGAAGGTCTGTGCAAAGTTTGGTGGCTGTAGCTTGAAAGCTCTAGGAGGAGTTAGAGTTAGAAATTTTAGTCTCAGAAGAAAAAGAATAATAATAATAATAATAATAATAAGTTTAAGTGCAACAACAGTATGTTGGCTTTCTCAAGCCAACATAATAAAAATAAAAATAAGTTTAAGTGCAACAACAGTATGTTGGCTTTCTCAAGCCAACATAATAAGTTTAAATAGCATTTCAGTAAGTTGGCTTTCACAAGCCAACTTAATAAGTTTAAATAGGATTTCAATAAGTTGGCTTTCACAAGCCAACTTAATAACTAGATAGAAAAGTTTGTTGACAAACTTTATGTTGGCTTGACAAAGCCTGGCCTGAACGTTTAAAACGGTTTGACAGAAGTTTAGTTTAGTAGACTATCTGGCTGTTAGTATGTTTAAGTATGAAGCTAGTCTGATTTAGCATGAAGCTAGCATGATGAGCCTGAAGCTAGCATGATGCTAACATGATTAGCATGAAGCTAGCATGATGCTAACATGAATTAGCCTGAAGCTAGCATGAAGCTAACATGATTAGCATGAAGCTAGCATCAAGTTAGCATGATTAGCATGAAGCTAGCACGATGCTAACATGAATTAGCATGAAGCTAGCACAATGCTAACATGAATTAGCATGAAGCTAGCATGATGCTAACATGAATTAGCATGAAGTTAGCATGAAGCTAACATGATGCTAACATGAATTAGCATGAAGCTAGCATGATGCTAACATGAATTAGCATGAAGCTAGCATGATGCTAACATGAATTTGCATGAATCTAGCATGATGCTAATATGAATTAGCATGAAGCTAGCATGATGCTAACATGAATTAGTATGAAGCTAGCATGATGCTAACATGAATTAGCATGAAGCTAGCATGATGCTAACATGAATTAGCATGAAGCTAGCATGATGCTAACATGAATTAGCATGAAGCTAGCACGATGCTAACATGTATTAGCATGAAGCTAGCACGATGCTTACATGAAGTAGCATGAAGCTAGCACGATGTTAACATGAATTAGCATGAAGCTAGCACGATGCTAACATGAATTAGCATGAAGCTAGCATGATGCTAACATGAATTAGCATGAAGTTAGCATGAAGCTAACATGATGTTAACATGAATTAGCATGAAGCTAGCATGATGCTAACATGAATTAGCATGAAGCTAGCATGATGCTAACATGAATTAGCATGAAGCTAGCATGATGCTAACATGAATTAGCATGATGCTAACATGAATTAGCATGAAGCTAGCATGATGCTAACATGAATTAGCATGAAGCTTGCATGATGCTAACATGAATAAGCATGAAGTTAGCAAGATTTATTATGAAATTAGCATAAAGCTAGCATGAAACTAGCATGAAGCTAGTATGACTTAGCATGAAGCTAGCATAAGGCTAACATGACCAAAAGACCCAACCCCCATGTCTCTATGATGTTCAGATCCAGAGATATAAGGCTTTGTTTATTATGTTGCTAGGGTGCTCATATTTGGTTGCTAGGGGCGTGGCTTAATACCTCAATAAGAATCCTTAGAGACTGATTGGATGCCTGAGTAAAATGAGCCCACCCCCATGTCTCTGTGACACTGTGCTGCAAAGATATCCATCTGGGCATTTTATAATGGCAGTCTATGGGAGATGTTGCTAGGGTGCCCAAAAATGGTTGCTAGGGGCGTGGCTTAATAGCTATGGGACGATCCAGAGAGACTGATTGGATGCCTGAGTAAAATGAGCCCACCCCCATGTCTCTATGACACTGGAAAGCGAAGATATTCCATCTGGAACGTTTTTATTCCCTTATATGGGCGTGTTTCCTGCTCTGTTATAAGTCAATGGGGAATTTTGGGGGCCTCTTACACCCCAGGGGTGAAACTTACACCCCAATGTGAGGTGTGTTCTCACAGTGCCTGCCAGCCTCTTCAAATGTGGTAACCCACAAGTTTCTGCAAAATTCTCGCTTGGAGCTATGACCTGTCAAAGTTTGTCGCAATGTTAAGTAAATGGGACTTTTCGGAAGTTTTATGTCCCGTTTTAGGAATTCTGTAAGTCGGATCCCGTCAAAAAGATATAGCACACTTCTTTAGACCAGTCAGAATGTCCGTGGAAAATTTCGTGAATGTAGCTTGAAAGCTGTAGGACGAGTTAGCCGCAGAAATTTTAGTCTCAGAAGAAGAAGAATAATAATAACTAGATATTAAAGTTTGAAGACAAACTTTATGTTGGCTTGAAAAAGCGTAGCTTGAACGTTTAAAACGGTTTGACAGAAGTTTAGTTTAGTAGGCTATCTGGCTGTTAGAATGTTTAAGTATGAAGGTAGCATGATTAGCATGAAGTTAGCCTGATGTTAGCCTGATTAGCATGAAGCTAACATGATGCTAGCATGATTAACATGAAGCTAGCATGATGCTAGCATGATTAGCATGAAGCTAGCATGATGCTAGCATGATTAGCATGAAGCTAGCATGATGTTAGCATGATTCGCATGAAGCTAGCATGAAGCTAGCATGATGCTAGCATGATTAGCATGATGCTAGCATGATTAGCATGAAGCTAGCATGATGCTAGCATGATTAGCATGAAGCTAGCATGATGTTAGCATGAAGCTAGCATGATGCTAGCATGATTAGCATTAAGCTAACATGATGTTAGCATGATTAGCATTAAGCTAACATGATGTTAGCATGATTAGCATGAAGCTAGCATGATGCTAGCATGATTAGCATGAAGCTAGCATGATGCTAGCATGATTAGCATGAAGCTAGCATGATGCTAGCATGATTAGCATGAAGCTAGCATGATGTTAACATGATTAGCATGAAGCTAGCATGATTAGCATGAAGCTAGCATGATGCTAGCACGATTAGCATGAAGCTAGCATGATGTTAGCACGATTAGCATGAAGCTAACATGATGCTAGCATGATTAGCATGAAGCTAGCATGATGCTAGCATGATTAGCATGAAGCTAGCATGATGCTAGCATGATTAGCATAAAGCTAGCATGATGCTAACATGATTAGCATGAAGCTAGCATGATGCTAGCATGATTAGCATGAAGCTAGCATGATTAGCATGAAGCTAGCATGATGCTAGCATGATTAGCATGAAGCTAGCATGATGCTAGCATGATTAACATGAAGCTAGCATGATGCTAGCATGATTAGCATGAAGCTAGCATGATGCTAGCATGATTAGCATGAAGCTAGCATGATGCTAGCATGATTAGCATGAAGCTAGCATGATGCTAGCATGATTAGCATGAAGCTAGCATGATGTTAATATGATTAGCATGAAGCTATCATGATGTTAGCATGAAACTAGCATGATTCTAGCATGATTAGCATGAAGCTAGCATGATTCTAGCATGATTAGCATGAAGCTAGCATGATTCTAGCATGATTAGCATGAAGCTACCATGATGTTAGCATGATTAGCATAAAGGTAGCATGAGGCTAGCATGATTAGCATGAAGTAAGCATGAGGTTAGCATGATTAGCATGAAGTAAGCATGAGGTTAACATGATTAGCATGAAGCTAGCATGATTAGCATGATGCTAGCATGATAAGCATGATGTTAGCATGATTAGCATGAAGCTAGCACTATTTAACGTGAAGCTAACAAGATTTAACATGAAGCTAGCATGATTTAGCATGTAGTTAGCAAGATATATTATGAAATTAGCATAAAGCTAACATGAAACTAGCATGAAGCTAGTATGAATTAGCATGAAGCTAGCATGAAGCTAACATGACCCAAAGACCCAACCCCCATGTCTCTATGATGTTCAGACCAAGAGATATAAGGCTTTGTTTATTATGTTGCTAGGGTGCTCATATTTGGTTGCTAGGGGCGTGGCTTAATGCCTCAATAAGAATCCTATTAAGACTGATTGGATGCCTGAGTAAAATGAGCCCACCCCTATGTCTCTATGACACTCTGGTGTAAAGATATCCATCTGGGCTTTTTATAATGGTAGTCTATGGGAGATGTTGCTAGGGTACCCAAAATTGTTGCTAGGGGCGTGGCTAAATAGCTTTGGGGCGATCCTAAGAGACTGATTGGATGACTGAGTAAAATGAGCCCACCCCCATGTCTCTACGACACTCTAAAGTAAAGATATTCCATCTGGGACGCGTTTATTCCCTTATATGGGCATGCTTCCTGCCCCATTATAAGTCAATGGGAAATTTTGGGGGCCTCTTACACCCCAGGGGTACAGCTTACACCCCATTGTGATGTATGTTCTTACAGAGCCTGTCAGCCACCTTAAATGTGGTAAGCCACAAGTTTCTACAAGTTTCTCACTCGCAGCTATGACGCGTCAAAGTTTGTCTCAATGTTAAGTCAATGGAAATTTTGGGGTGTTCGAGCCCCCCGTTTAGGAATTCGGAAGGTCCCATCAGTTAGAAAAGATATAGCACACTAAGTCAGACCAGTCTGAAGGTCCGTGGAAAATTTGGTGCATGTAGCTTGAAAGCTCTAGGACGAGTTAGTGTTTAAAATTTAGTCTCAGAAGAAAGCGGAATAATAATAACTAGATATTAAAGTTTGAAGACAAACTTTATGTTGGCTTGAAAAAGCGTAGCTTGAACGTTTAAAACGGTTTGACAGAAGTTTAGTTTAGTAGGCTATCTGGCTGTTAGAATGTTTAAGTATGAAGGTAGCATGATTTAGCATGATGCTAACATGATAAGCATGAAGCTAGCATGATGCTAGCATGATTAGCATTGAGCCTTCATGATTAGCATGAAGCTAGCATGAAGCTAGCATGATTAGCATGAAGCTAGCATGATTAGCATGAAGCTAGCATGATTAACATGAAGCCAGCATGATGCTAACATGATTAGCATGAAGCTAGCATGATTAGCATGAAGCCAGCATGATGCTACCATGATTAGCATGAAGCTAGCATGATGTTAACATGATTAGCATGAAGCTAGCATGATTCTAGCATGATTAGCATGATGTTAGCATGATGTTAACATGATTAGCATGAAGCTAGCATGATGTTAGCATGATTAGCATGAAGCTACCATGATGCTAGCATGATTAGCATGAAGCTAGCATAATGCTAGCATGATTAGCATGAAGCTAGCATGAAGCTAGCATGATTAACATGAAGCTAGCATGAAGCTAGCATGATTAGCATGAAGCTGGCATGAAGCTAGCATGATTAGCATGAAGCTAGCATGATGCTAACATGATTAGCATGAAGCTAGCATGATGCTAACATAATTAGCATAAAGCTAGCATGATTCTAACATGATTAGCATGATGTTAGCATGATTAGCATGAAGCTAGCATGATGTTAGCATGATTAGCATGAAGCTAGCATGATGCTAACATAATTAGCATAAAGCTAACATGATTCTAACATGATTAGCATGATGTTAGCATGATTAGCATGAAGCTAGCATGATGTTAGCATGATTAGCATGAAGCTAGCATGATGCTAGCATGATTAGCATGAAGCTAACATGATTCTAGCATGATTAGCATGAAGTTAGCATGATGTTAGCATGATTAGCATGAAGCTAGCATGATGTTAGCATGATTAGCATGAAGTTAGCATGATGCTAGCATGATTAGCATGAAGGTAGCATGATGCTAGCATGATTAGCATGAAGCTAGCATGATGCTAGCATGATTAGCATGAAGCTAGCATGATGCTAATATGATTAGCATGAAGCTAGCATGATGCTAACATGATTAGCATGAAGCTAGCATGATGTTAACATGATTAGCATGAAGTTAGCATGATTCTAGCATGATTAGCATGAAGCTAGCATGATTAGCATGAAGTTAACATGATTCTAGCATGATTAGCATGAAGCTACCATGATGTTAGCATGATTAGCATGAAGTTAGCATGATGTTAGCATGATTAGCATGAAGCTAGCATGAGGCTAGCATGATTAGCATGAAGTAAACATGAGGTTAGCATGATTAGCGTGAAGCTAGCATGATTTAACATGAAGCTAGCATGATTAGCATGAAGCTAGCATGATTAGCATGAGGCTACCATGAGGCTAGCATGATTAGTATGAAGTAAACATGAGGTTAGCATGAAGCTAACAAGATTTAACATGAAGTTAGCGTGATTTATTATGAAATTAGCATAAAGCTAGCATGAAACTAGCATGAAGCTAGTATGACTTAGCATGAAGCTAGCATGAAGCTAACACGACCCAAAGACCCAACCCCCATGTCTCTATTATGTTCAGACCCAGAGATATAAGGCTTTGTTTATTATGTTGCTAGGGTGCTCATATTTGGTTGCTAGGGGCGTGGCTTAATGCCTTAATAAGAATCCTGATGTTAGCATGAAGCTAGCATGAAACTAGCATGATTCTAACATGATTAGCATGAAGCTAGCATGATTCTAACATGATTAGCATGAAGCTAGCATGATTCTAGCATGATTAGCATGAAGTTAGCATGATGCTAGCATGATTAGCATGACGCTAGCATGAGGCTAGCATGATTAGCATGAAGTAAGCATGAAGTTAGCATGATTTAGCATGAAGTTAGCAAGATTTATTATGAAATTAGCATAAAGCTAGCATGAAACTATTATGAAGCTAGTATGACTTAGCATGGAGATAGCATGAAGCTAACATGACCCAAAGACCCAACCCCCATGTCTCTATGATGTTCAGACCAAGAGATATAAGGCTTTGTTTATTATGTTGCTAGGGTGCTCATATTTGGTTGCTAGGGGCGTGGCTTAATGCCTCAATAAGAATCCTATTAAGACTGATTGGATGCCTGAGTAAAATGAGCCCACCCCTATGTCTCTATGACACTCTGGTGTAAAGATATCCATCTGGGCTTTTTATAATGGTAGTCTATGGGAGATGTTGCTAGGGTACCCAAAATTGTTGCTAGGGGCGTGGCTAACTAGCTTTGGGGCAATCCTAAGAGACTGATAGGATGACTGAGTAAAATGAGCCCACCCCCATGTCTCTACGACACTCTAAAGTAAAGATATTCCATCTGGGACGCTTTTATTCCCTTATATGGGCATGTTTCCTGCCCCATTATAAGTCAATGGGAAATTTTGGGGGCCTCTTACACCCCAGGGGTACAGCTTATACCCCATTGTGAGGTATGTTCTTACAGAGCCTGTCAGCCTCCTTAAATGTGGTAAGCCACAAGTTTCTACAAGTTTCTCACTCGCAGCTATGACCCGTCAAAGTTTGTCTCAATGTTAAGTCAATGGAAATTTTGGGGTGTTCGAGCCCCCCGTTTAGGAATTCGGAAGGTCCCATCAGTTAGAAAAGATATAGCACACTAAGTCAGACCAGTCTGAAGGTCTGTGGAAAATTTGGTGCATGTAGCTTGAAAGCCCTAGGACGAGTTAGTGTTTATAATTTTGGGGGGAGAAAAAGAATAATAATAATAACTAGATATTAAAGTTTGAAGACAAACTTTATGTTGGCTTGAAAAAGCGTAGCTTGAACGTTTAAAACGGTTTGACAGAAGTTTAGTTTAGTAGGCTATCTGGCTGTTAGAATGTTTAAGTATGAAGGTAGCATGATTAGCATGAAGTTAGCCTGATGTTAGCATGATTAGCATGAAGCTAACATGATGCTAGCATGATTAACATGAAGCTAGCATGATGCTAGCATGATTAGCATGAAGCTAGCATGATGCTAGCATGATTAGCATGAAGCTAGCATGATGTTAGCATGATTAGCATGAAGCTAGCATGATGCTAGCATGATTAGCATGAAGCTAGCATGATGCTAGCATGATTAGCATGAAGCTAGCATGATGTTAGCATGATTAGCATGAAGCTAGCATGATGCTAGCATGATTAGCATGAAGCTAGCATGATGCTAGCATGATTAGCATGATGCTAGCATGATTAGCATGAAGCTAGCATGATTAGCATGAAGCTAGCATGATGTTAGCATGAAGCTAGCATGATGCTAGCATGATTAGCATTAAGCTAACATGATGTTAGCATGATTAGCATGAAGCTAGCATGATGCTAGCATCATTAGCATGAAGCTAGCATGATGCTAGCATGATTAGCATGAAGCTAGCATGATGCTAGCATGATTAGCATGAAGCTAGCATGATTAGCATGAAGCTAGCATGATGCTAGCACGATTAACATGAAGCTAGCATGATGTTAGCACGATTAGCATGAAGCTAACATGATGCTAGCATGATTAGCATGAAGCTAGCATGATGCTAGCATGATTAGCATGATGCTAGCATGATTAGCATGAAGCTAGCATGATGCTAGCATGATTAGCATAAAGCTAGCATGATGCTAGCATGATTAGCATGAAGCTAGCATGATGCTAGCATGATTAGCATGATGCTAGCATGATTAGCATGAAGCTAGCATGATTAGCATGAAGCTAGCATTATGCTAGCATGATTAGCATGAAGCTAGCATGATGCTAGCATGATTAACATGAAGCTAGCATGATGCTAGCATGATTAGCATGAAGCTAGCATGATGCTAGCATGATTAGCATGAAGCTAGCATGATGCTAGCATGATTAGCATGAAGCTAGCATGATGCTAGCATGATTAGCATGAAGCTAGCATGATGTTAATATGATTAGCATGAAGCTCTCATGATGTTAGCATGAAACTAGCATGATTCTAGCATGATTAGCATGAAGCTAGCATGATTCTAGCATGATTAGCATGAAGCTAGCATGATTCTAGCATGATTAGCATGAAGCTAGCATGATGTTAGCATGATTAGCATGAAGGTAGCATGAGGCTAGCATGATTAGCATGAAGTAAGCATGAGGTTAGCATGATTAGCATGAAGCTAGCATGATTTAACGTGAAGCTAGCATGATTAGCATGATGCTAACATGATTAGCATGACGCTAGCACTATTTAGCGTGCAGCTAACAAGATTTAACATGAAGTTAGCATGATTTAGCATGAAGTTAGCAAGATTTATTATGAAATTAGCATAAAGCTAGCATGAAACTAGCATGAAGCTAGTATGACTTAGCATGGAGCTAGCATGAACCTAGCATGACCCAAAGACCCAACCCCCATGTCTCTATGATGTTCAGACCAAGAGATATAAGGCTTTGTTTATTATGTTGCTAGGGTGCTCAAATTTGGTTGCTAGGGGCGTGGCTTAATGCCTCAATAAGAATCCTATTAAGACTGATTGGATGCCTGAGTAAAATGAGCCCACCCCTATGTCTCTATGACACTTTGGTGTAAAGATATCCATCTGGGCTTTTTATAATGGTAGTCTATGGGAGATGTTGCTAGGGTACCCAAAATTGTTGCTAGGGGCGTGGCTAAATAGCTTTGGGGCGATCCTAAGAGACTGATTGGATGACTGAGTAAAATGAGCCCACCCCCATGTCTCTACGACACTCTAAAGTAAAGATATTCCATCTGGGACGCGTTTATTCCCTTATATGGGCATGCTTCCTGCCCCATTATAAGTCAATGGGAAATTTTGGGGGCCTCTTACACCCCAGGGGTACAGCTTACACCCCATTGTGATGTATGTTCTTACAGAGCCTGTCAGCCACCTTAAATGTGGTAAGCCACAAGTTTCTACAAGTTTCTCACTCGCAGCTATGACGCGTCAAAGTTTGTCTCAATGTTAAGTCAATGGAAATTTTGGGGTGTTCGAGCCCCCCGTTTAGGAATTCGGAAGGTCCCATCAGTTAGAAAAGATATAGCACACTAAGTCAGACCAGTTTGAAGGTCCGTGGAAAATTTGGTGCATGTAGCTTGAAAGCTCTAGGACGAGTTAGTGTTTAAAATTTAGTCTCAGAAGAAAGCGGAATAATAATAATAATAAGTTTAATAGCAATAACAATATGTTGGCTTTTTCAAAGCCAACATAATAAGTTTAATAGCAATAACAATATATTGGCTTTTTCAAAGCCAACATAATAACTAGATATTAAAGTTTGAAGACAAACTTTATGTTGGCTTGAAAAAGCGTAGCTTGAACGTTTAAAACGGTTTGACAGAAGTTTAGTTTAGTAGGCTATCTGGCTGTTAGAATGTTTAAGTATGAAGGTAGCATGATTAGCATGAAGTTAGCCTGATGTTAGCATGATTAGCATGAAGCTAACATGATGCTAGCATGATTAGCATGATGGTAGCATGATTAGCATGATTAGCATTAAGCTAACATGATGCTAGCATGATTAGCATGAAGCTAGCATGATGCTAGCATGATTAGCATGAAGCTAGCATGATGTAAGCATGATTAGCATGAAGCTAGCATGATGTTAGCATGATTAGCATGAAGCTATCATCATTAGCATGAAGCTAGCATGATGCTAGCATGATTAACATGAAGCTAGCATGATGCTAGCATGATTAGCATGAAGCTAGCATGATGTTAATATGATTAGCATGAAGCTAGCATGATGTTAGCATGAAACTAGCATGATTCTAGCATGATTAGCATGAAGCTAGCATGATAGCATGATTAGCATGAAGCTAGCATGATGTTAGCATGATTAGCATGAAGCTAGCATGATGCTAGCATGATTAGCATGAAGCTAGCATGATGCTAACATGATTAGCATGAAGCTAGCATGATGCTAGCATGATTAGCATGAAGCTAGCATGATTAGCATGAAGCTAGCATGATGCTAGCATGATTAGCATGAAGCTAACATGATGCTAGCATGATTAGCATGAAGCTAGCATGATGCTAGCATGATTAGCATGATGCTAGCATGATTAACATGAAGCTAGCATGATGCTAGCATGATTAGCATGAAGCTAGCATGATGTTAATATGATTAGCATGAAGCTAGCATGATGTTAGCATGAAACTAGCATGATTCTAGCATGATTAGCATGAAGCTAGCATGATTCTAGCATGATTAGCATGAAGCTTGCATGATTTTAGCATGATTAGCATGAAGCTAGCATGATGCTAGCATGATTACCATGAAGCTAGCATGAGGCTGCCATGATTAGCATGAAGTAAGCATAAGGTTAGCATGATTAGCATGAAGCTAGCATGATTTAACGTGAAGCTAGCATGATTAGCATGATGCTAACATGATTAGCATGACGCTAGCACTATTTGGCGTGCAGCTAACAAGATTTAACATGAAGCTAACATGATTTAGCATGAAGTTAGCAAGATTTATTATGAAATTAGCATAAAGCTAGCATGAAACTAGCATGAAGCTAGTATGACTTAGCATGGAGCTAGCATGAAGCTAACATGACCCAAAGACCCAAGCCCCATGTCTCTATGATGTTCAGACCAAGAGATATAAGGCTTTGTTTATTTTGTTGCTAGGGTGCTCATATTTGGTTGCTAGGGGCGTGGCTTAATGCCTCAATAAGAATCCTATTAAGACTGATTGGATGCCTGAGTAAAATGAGCCCACCCCTATGTCTCTATGACACTCTGGTGTAAAGATATCCATCTGGGCTTTTTATAATGGTAGTCTATGGGAGATGTTGCTAGGGTACCCAAAATTGTTGCTAGGGGCGTGGCTAACTAGCTTTGGGGCTATCCTAAGAGACTGATAGGATGACTGAGTAAAATGAGCCCACCCCCATGTCTCTACGACACTCTAAAGTAAAGATATTCCATCTGGGACGCTTTTATTCCCTTATATGGGCATGTTTCCTGCCCCATTATAAGTCAATGGGAAATTTTGGGGGCCTCTTACACCCCAGGGGTACAGCTTATACCCCATTGTGAGGTATGTTCTTACAGAGCCTGTCAGCCTCCTTAAATGTGGTAAGCCACAAGTTTCTACAAGTTTGTCACTCGCAGCTATGACCCGTCAAAGTTTGTCTCAATGTTAAGTCAATGGAAATTTTGGGGTGTTCGAGCCCCCCGTTTAGGAATTCGGAAGGTCCCATCAGTTAGAAAAGATATAGCACACTAAGTCAGACCAGTCTGAAGGTCTGTGGAAAATTTGGTGCATGTAGCTTGAAAGCCCTAGGACGAGTTAGTGTCAGAAATTTTGGGGGGAGAAAAAGAATAATAATAAGTTTAAAAGCAATAACAATATGTTGGCTTTTTCAAAGCCAACATAATAAGTTTAATAGCAATAACAATATGTTGGCTTTTTCAAAGCCAACATAACTAGATATTAAAGTTTGAAGACAAACTTTATGTTGGCTTGAAAAAGCGTAGCTTGAACGTTTAAAACGGTTTGACAGAAGTTTAGTTTAGTAGGCTATCTGGCTGTTACCCAGCTAACAGAAAAAAGTTCTAAGAACGTTCCCTGAAAGTTTTTAACGTTCCCAAAAACGCTCTGCCAACGCCAAAAGTGTCCAGTTTTCTTGACGTTCTAAGAACGTTTTTGTGTTGTCTCAACGTTAGAGGAATGTTACATTTGACCATTTTTAAACGTTATGACAATGTCATGTTTTAATGTTCACAGTGACAATGTTTAAAACAACAACTGTTTATTATATTGACTTCTTTGATTGTTATGTAAATGATAGAGAAACATTGCATTTTATTATATTTATTTTTTATATTTATATTATTTTATTATATTTATTATATATTATATATCTATTATATGTAAGTTTAGATGTTGATGTTTTGTTTAATTTTAAGTCACCATTATTGTGATTAGTGTTCGTTTTAGTTGGGCTCTTGAGCCTTGTCCTTTGCTTGCTAGTTTTTTCTCTGGTTGTGTTAACTTTTTGTTAATACACCACATTTGTTATGAACATGTTAAGTTAGTAGTGTAATTCTGTGGTGTGGTGGTTGGTACATAATGATAAAAAATCATTCCTAATTAATTTACTAATCAAAAGTTTATTTTCTGTCAATAATGTAAATGAGATCCAGCACTTTCACAGCAGTTTGTCATTAAGGAGTTTTAGAAATTTGGACAAAAAATATCCGCTATTTAATAGGGACGTACAAACATCAAGAATCAGACTATGAATCTCAACCATGGTGACAATTAAATGAAAAACTTCATGCTGCAATGCATGCTGGGTATTAACAAATTACAAATCTTATTCAAGACTCCCAGCATGCACTGCAGCATGGATAAATAAGGATTTTTTTTACAATTTTCTTTGTCGCCGTGGTTGAGATTCGTGGTCTGATTCTTGATGTTTGTGCGTCCCAATTATACAGCAGATATTTTTTGTCCAAAGTTTCTTAAACTCCTTAATGACAAACTGCTTTGAAAGTGCTGGATCTCATTTACATTATTGACAGAAAATAAACTTTTGATTGGTTAGTTAATTGGGGATGATTTTTTGCCATTGTGTGCCGGCCACCACACCGCAGAATTACACTACTAACTTAACATGTTCATAACAAATGTGGTGCACCAACAAAAAGCCAACACAACCAGGGAAAAAACTAGCAAGCAAAAGACAAGGCTCAAGAGCCCAACCAAAACGAACACCAATCACAACAATGGCGACTCAAAATTAAACAAAACATCAACATCCAAACCCACATACAATAGATATACAATATATAATAAATATATAATATATACCAAATACAATAAAATAATATAAATATAAAAAACAAATATAATAAAATGCAATGTTTCTCTGTCATTTACGTGACAATCGGAGGAGTCAATGTGGTAGGCAGTTGTTGTTTTGGACATTGTGTGACTGTGAACGTTGGAGCGTGACATTGTCATGGCGTTTGAGGGTGGTAAAGTGTGGCATTCCTCTAGCGTTGAGACAGCAGAAAGACGTTCTTGGAGCGTCGGGAGGGCTGGACACTTTTGGCGTTGGCAGAACGTTTTTGGGAACGTTGGGAGCTTTCAGGGAACGTTCTTGGAACTTTTTTCTGTTAGCTGGGTAGTATGTTTAAGTATAAAGGTAGCATGATTTAGCATGATGCTAACATGATAAACATGAAGCTGGCATGATGCTAGCATGATTAGCATGAAGCTAGCATGATGCTAGCATGATTAGCATGAAGCTAGCATGATGCTAGCATGACTAGCATGAAGCTAACATGATGCTAGCATGATTAGCATGAAGCTAACATGATGCTAGCATGATTAGCATGAAGCTATCATGATGCTAGCATGATTAGCATGAAGCTAGCATGATGCTAGCATGATTAGCATGAAGCTAGCATGAAGCTAGCATAGCTAGCATGATGCTAGCATGATTAGCATGAAGCTAGCATGATGCTAACATGATTAGCATGAAGCTAGCATGATGCTAACATGATTAGCATGAAGCTAGCATGATGCTAGCATGATTAGCATGAAGCTAGCATGATGCTAGCATGATTAGCATGAAGCTAGCATGATGCTAGCATGATTAGCATGAAGCTAGCATGATGCTAGCATAATTAGCATGAAGTTAGCATGATGCTAGCATGATTAGCATGAAGCTAGCATGATGCTAGCATGATTAGCATGAAGCTAGCATAAGGCTAGCATGATTAGCATGAAGCTAGCATGATGTTAGCATGATTAGCATGAAGCTAGCATGATGCTAGCATGATTAGCATGATTAGCATGAAGCTAGCATGATGCTAGCATGATTAACATGAAGCTAGCATGATGCTAGCATGATTAGCATCAAGCTAGCATGATGGTAACATGATTAACATCAAGCTAGCAAGATGCTAGCATGATTAGCATGAAGCTAGCATAATGCTAGCATGATTAACATGAAGCTAGCATGATTAGCATGAAGCTAGCATGATGCTAGCATGATTAGCATGAAGCTTACATGATGCTAGCATGATTAGCATGAAGCTAGCATGATTAGCATGAGGCTAACATGATGCTAGCATGATTAGCATGAAGCTAGCATGATGCTAACATGATAAGCATGAAGTTACATGATGTTAACATGATTAACATGAAGCTAGCATGATGCTAGCATGATTAGCATGAAGCTAACATGATGTTAGCATGATTACCATGAAGCTAGCATGATGCTAGCATGATTAGCATGATGTTAGCATGATTAGCATGAAGCTAGCATGATGTTAGCATGATTAGCATGAAGCTAGCATGATGTTAGCAAGATTAGCATGAAGCTAGCATGAAACTAGCAAGATTAGCATGAAGTAAGCATGAGGTTAGCATGATTAGCATGAAGCTAGCATGATTTAACATGAAGCTAGCATGATGCTAGCATGATTAGCATGAAGCTAGCACTATTTAGCGTGAAGCTAACAAGATTTAACATGAAGCTAGCATGATTTAGCATGAAGTTAGCAAGATATATTATGAAATTAGCATAAAGCTAGCATGAAACTAGCATGAAGCTAGTATGACTTAGCATGAAGCTAGCATGAAGCTAACATGGCCCAAAGACCCAACCCCCATGTCTCTATGATGTTCAGACCCAGAGATATAAGGCTTAGTTTATTATGTTGCTAGGGTGCTCATATTTGGTTGCTAGGGGCGTGGCTTAATACCTCAATAAGAATCCTATTAAGACTGATTGGATGCCTGAGTAAAATGAGCCCACCCCTATGTCTCTATGACACTCTGGTGTAAAGATATCCATCTGGGCTTTTTATAATGGTAGTCTATGGGAGATGTTGCTAGGGTACCCAAAATTGTTGCTAGGGGCGTGGCTTAATAGGTCTGGGGCGATCCTAAGAGTCTAATTGGATGACTGAGTAAAATGAACCCACCCCCATGTCTCTACGACACTCTAAAGTAAAGATATTCCATCTGGGACGCTTTTATTCCCTTATATGGGCATGTTTCCTGCCCCATTATAAGTCAATGGGAAATTTTGGGGGCCTCTTACACCCCAGGGGTACAGCATACACCCCATTTTGATGTATGTTCTTACAGAGGCTGTCAGCCTCCTTAAATGTGGTAAGCCACAAGTTTCTACAAGTTTCTCACTCGCAGCTAGGACCCGTCAAAGTTTGTCTCCATGTTAAGTAAATGGGAGTTTTGGGGTGTTTGAGCGCCCCGTTTAGGAATTCGGAAGGTCCCATCAGTTAGAAAAGATATAGCACACTAAGTCAGACCAGTCTTAAGGTCCATGGAAAATTTGGTGCATGTAGCTTGAAAGCTCTAGGACGAGTTAGTGTCAGAAATTTTGGGGTGCTAAGAAGAATAATAATAAAATAGATATTAAAGTTTGAAGACAAACTTTATGTTGGCTTGAAAAAGCGTAGCTTGAACGTTTAAAACGGTTTGACAAAAGTTTAGTTTAGTAGGCTATCTGGCTGTTAGAATGTTTAAGTATGAAGGTAGCATGATTTAGCATGATGCTAACATGATAAGCATGAAGCTGGCATAATGCTAGCATGACTAGCATGAAGCTAGCATGATTAGCATGAAGCTAGCATGATGCTAGCATGATTAACATGAAGCTAGCAGGATGTTAGCATGATTACCATGAAGCTATCATGATGGTAGCATGATTAGCATGAAGCTAGCATGATGTTAGCATGATTAGCATAAAGCTAGCATAATGTTAGCATGATTAGCATGAAGCTAGCATGATTACCATGAAGCTAGCATGATGCTAGCATGATTAGCATGAAGCTAGCATGAAGCTAGCATGATTAGCATGAAGCTAACATGATGTTTGCATGATTACCATGAAGCTAGCATGATGTTAGCATGAAACTAGCATGATTCTAGCATGATTAGCATGAAGCTAGCATGATGTTAGCATAATTAGCATAAAGCTAGCATAATGTTAGCATGATTAGCATGAAGCTAGCATGATTAGCATGAAGCTAGCATGATGCTAGCATGATTAGCATGAAGCTAGCATGATGCTAGCATGATTAGCATGAAGCTAACATGATGTTTGCATGATTACCATGAAGCTAGCATGATGTTAGCATGAAACTAGCATGATTCTAGCATGATTAGCATGAAGCTAACATGATGTTTGCATGATTACCATGAAGCTAGCATGATGCTAGCATGATTAGCATGAAGCTAGCATGATGCTAGCATGATTAGCATGAAGCTAGCATGATTAGCATGAAGCTAGCATGATGTTCGCATGATTAGCATGAAGCTAGCATGATGCTAGCATGATTAGCATGAAGCTAGCATGATGTTTGCATGATTAGCATGAAGCTAGCATGATGCTAGCATGATTAGCATGAAGCTAGCATGATGCTAGCATGATTAGAATGAAGCTAGCATGAAGCTAGCATGATTAGCATGAAGTTGGCATGAAGCTAGCATGATTAGCATGATGGTAGCATGATTAGCATGAAGCTAGCATCAAGCTAGCATGATTAGCATGAAGCTAGCATGATGTTAGCATGATTAGCATGAAGCTAGCATGATGTTAGCATGATTAGCATGAAGCTAGCATGATGTTAGCATGATTAGCATGAAGCTAGCATGAAGCTAGCATGATTAGCATGAAGATAGCATGAAGCTAGCATGATTAGCATGAAGCTAGCATGATGCTAGCATGATTAGCATGAAGCTAGCATGATGCTAGCATGATTAGCATGAATCTAGCATGATGGTAACATGATTAGCATGAAGCTAGCATGATTCTAGCATGATTAGCATGAAGCTAGCATGATTCTAGCATGATTAGCATGAAGCTAGCATGATTCTAGCATGATTAGCATGAAGCTAGCATGAGGCTAGCATGATTAACATGAAGTAAGCATGAGGTTAGCATGATTAGCATGAAGTAAGCATGAGGTTAGTATGATTAGCATGAAGCTAGCACGATTTAACGTGAAGCTAGCATGATTAGCATGATGTTAGCATGATTAGCATGAAGCTAACATGAGGCTAGCATGATTAGCATGAAGTAAGCATGAGGTTAGCATGATTAGCATGAAGTAAGCATGAGGTTAACATGATTAGCATGAAGCTAGCATGATTAGCATGATGCTAGCATGATAAGCATGATGTTAGCATGATTAGCATGAAGCTAGCATGATTCTAGCATGATTAGCATGAAGCTAGCATGAGGCTAGCATGATTAACATGAAGTAAGCATGAGGTTAGCATGATTAGCATGAAGTAAGCATGAGGTTAGTATGATTAGCATGAAGCTAGCACGATTTAACGTGAAGCTAGCATGATTAGCATGATGTTAGCATGATTAGCATGAAGCTAACATGAGGCTAGCATGATTAGCATGAAGTAAGCATGAGGTTAGCATGATTAGCATGAAGTAAGCATGAGGTTAACATGATTAGCATGAAGCTAGCATGATTAGCATGATGCTAGCATGATAAGCATGATGTTAGCATGATTAGCATGAAGCTAGCACTATTTAACGTGAAGCTAACAAGATTTAACATGAAGCTAGCATGATTTAGCATGTAGTTAGCAAGATATATTATGAAATTAGCATAAAGCTAACATGAAACTAGCATGAAGCTAGTATGAATTAGCATGAAGCTAGCATGAAGCTAACATGACCCAAAGACCCAACCCCCATGTCTCTATGATGTTCAGACCAAGAGATATAAGGCTTTGTTTATTATGTTGCTAGGGTGCTCATATTTGGTTGCTAGGGGCGTGGCTTAATGCCTCAATAAGAATCCTATTAAGACTGATTGGATGCCTGAGTAAAATGAGCCCACCCCTATGTCTCTATGACACTCTGGTGTAAAGATATCCATCTGGGCTTTTTATAATGGTAGTCTATGGGAGATGTTGCTAGGGTACCCAAAATTGTTGCTAGGGGCGTGGCTAACTAGCTTTGGGGCAATCCTAAGAGACTGATAGGATGACTGAGTAAAATGAGCCCACCCCCATGTCTCTACGACACTCTAAAGTAAAGATATTCCATCTGGGACGCTTTTATTACCTTATATGGGCATGTTTCCTGCCCCATTATAAGTCAATGGGAAATTTTGGGGGCCTCTTACACCCCAGGGGTACAGCTTATACCCCATTGTGAGGTATGTTCTTACAGAGCCTGTCAGCCTCCTTAAATGTGGTAAGCCACAAGTTTCTACAAGTTTCTCACTCGCAGCTATGACCCGTCAAAGTTTGTCTCAATGTTAAGTCAATGGAAATTTTGGGGTGTTCGAGCCCCCCGTTTAGGAATTCGGAAGGTCCCATCAGTTAGAAAAGATATAGCACACTAAGTCAGACCAGTCTGAAGGTCTGTGGAAAATTTGGTGCATGTAGCTTGAAAGCCCTAGGACGAGTTAGTGTTTATAATTTTGGGGGGATAAGAAAGAATAATAATAACTAGATATTAAAGTTTGAGGACAAACTTTATGTTGGCTTGAAAAAGCGTAGCATGACGTTTAAAACGGTTTGACAGAAGTTTAGTTTAGTAGACTATCTGGCTGTTAATATGTTTAAGTATGAAGGTAACATGATTTAGCATGATGTTAACATGATAAGCATGAAGCTAGCATGAGGCTAGCATGATTAGCATGAAGCTAGCACGATTAGCATGAAGCTAGCATGATGCTAGCATGATTAGCATGAAGCTAGCATGATGCTAGCATGATTAGCATGAAGCTAGCATGATGCTAGCATGATTAGCATGAAGCTAGCACGATGCTAGCATGATTAGCATGAAGCTAGCACGATGCTAGCATGATTAGCATGAAGCTAGCACGATGCTAGCATGATTAGCATGAAGCTAGCACGATGCTAGCATGATTAGCATGAAGCTAGCACGATGCTAGCATGATTAGCATGAAGCTAGCACGATGCTAGCATGATTAGCATGAAGCTAGCACGATGCTAGCATGATTAGCATGAAGCTAGCATGATGCTAGCATGATTAGCATGAAGCTAGCATGATGCTAGCATGATTAGCATGAAGCTAGCATGATGCTAACATGATTAGCATGAAGCTAGCATGATGTTAGCATGATTAGCATGAAGCTAGCATGATGCTAGCATGATTAGCATGAAGCTAGCATGATTAGCATGAAGCTAGCATGATGCTAGCATGATTAGCATGAAGCTAGCATGATGCTAGCATGATTAGCATGATGTTAGCATGATTAGCATGAAGCTAGCATGATGCTAGCATGATTAGCATGAAGCTACCATGATGGTAGCATGAATAGCATGAAGCTAGCATGAAGCTAGCATGAAACTAGCATGATTAGCATGAAGCTAGCATGATTAGCATGAAGCTAGCATGATTAGCATGAAGCTAGCATGATTAGCATGAAGCTAGCATGATGCTAGCATGATTAGCATGAAGTAAACATGAGGTTAGCATGATTAGCGTGAAGCTAACATGATTTAACGTGAAGTTAGCATGATTAGCATGATGCTAGCATGATTAGCATGAAGCTAACACAATTTAACGTGAAGCTAACAAGATTTAACATGAAGCTAGCATGATTTAGCATGAAGTTCGCAAGCTATATTATGAAATTAGCATAAAGCTAGCATGAAACTAGCATGAAGCTAGTATGACTTAGCATGGAGCTAGCATGAAGCTAACATGACCCAAAGACCCAACCCCCATGTCTCTATGATGTTCAGATCCAAAGATATAAGGCTTTGTTTATTATGTTGCTAGGGTGCTCATATTTGGTTGCTAGGGGCGTGGCTTAACACCTCAATAAGAATCCTATTAAGACTGATTGGATGCCTGAGTAAAATGAGCCCACCCCTATGTCTCTATGACACTCTGGTCCAAAGATATCCATGTGGGCTTTTTATAATGGTAGTCTATGGGAGATGTTGCTAGGGTACCCAAAATTGTTGCTAGGGGCGTGGCAAAATAGCTTTGGGGCGATCCTAAGAGACTGATTGGATGTCTGAGTAAAATGAGCCCACCCCCATGTCTCTACGACACTCTAAAGTAAAGATATTCCATCTGGGACGCTTTTATTCCCTTATATGGGCATGTTTCCTGCCCCATTATAAGTCAATGGGAAATTTTGGGAACCTCTTACACCCCAGGGGTATAGCTAACACCCCATTGTGAGGTATGTTCTTACACAGCCTGTCAGCCTCCTTAAATGTGGTAAGCCACAAGTTTCTACAAGTTTCTCACTCGCAGCTAGGACCCGTCAAAGTTTGTCTCAATGTTAAGTCAATGGAAATTTTGGGGTGTTCGAGCCCCCCGTTTAGGAATTTGGAAGGTCCCATCAGTTAGAAAAGATATAGCACACTAAGTCAGACCAGTCTGAAGGTCCGTGGAAAATTTGGTGCATGTAGCTTGAAAGCTCTAGGACGAGTTACTGTTCGTAATTTTGGTCTCAGAAAAAGAATAATAATAATAACTAGATAGGTACATTTCCTGAAGAAAATGTGAGTGGTGCTTGCCGTGGCAAAATTCTGGGTAACATATATGATTATACTCCAGGCCAAAAGTAAAACGATCCAACCCCCGTGTCTCCACGATGTTTTGATGTGGAGATATAAGGCTGTGTTTTTCCGGTTGCTAGGGTACTGTTTTTGGTTGCTAGGGAAAAAAATGGCATCCACTAGTGATTACCCGCCGAGTCACGAGTCAAATGGTCCAACCCCCATGTCTCTATGATGTTCTGATGCGGAGATATAAGGCTTTGTTTACTCTGTTGCTAGGGTACTGTATTTGGTTGCTAGGGAAAAAATGGCATCCACTAGTGATTACCCTCCAAGTCACAAGTCAAACGGTCCAACCCCCGTGTCTCTACGATGTTCTGATGCGGAGATATAAGGCTTTGTTTACTCTGTTGCTAGGGTACTGTATTTGGTTGCTAGGGAAAAAATGGCATCCACTAGTGATTACCCTCCAAGTCACAAGTCAAACGGTCCAACCCCCGTGTCTCTACGATGTTCTGATGCGGAGATATAAGGCTTTGTTTACTCTGTTGCTAGGGTACTGTATTTGGTTGCTAGGGAAAAAATGGCATCCACTAGTGATTACCCTCCAAGTCACGAGTCAAACGGTCCAACCCCCGTGTCTCTACGATGTTCTGATGCGGAGATATAAGGCTTTGTTTACTCTGTTGCTAGGGTACTGTATTTGGTTGCTAGGGAAAAAATTGGCATCCCATAATGATTACACTCCGAGTCACGAGTCAAACGGTCCAACCCCCGTGTCTCTACGATGTTCTGATGCGGAGATATAAGGCTTTGTTTACTCTGTTGCTAGGGTACTGTATTTGGTTGCTAGGGAAAAAAATTGGCATCCCATAATGATTACACTCTGAGTCACGAGTCAAACGGTCCAACCCCCGTGTCTCTACGATGTTCTGATGCGGAGATATAAGGCTTTGTTTACTCTGTTGCTAGGGTACTGTATTTGGTTGCTAGGGGAAAAAATTGGCATCCCATAATGATTACACTCCGAGTCACGAGTCAAACGGTCCAACCCCCGTGTCTCTACGATGTTCTGATGCCGAGATATAAGGCTTTGTTTACTCTGTTGCTAGGGTACTGTATTTGGTTGCTAGGGAAAAAATTGGCATCCCATAATGATTACACGCCGAGTCACGAGTCAAACGGTCCAACCCCCGTGTCTCTACGATGTTCTGATGCCGAGATATAAGGCTTTGTTTACTCTGTTGCTAGGGTACTGTATTTGGTTGCTAGGGAAAAAATTGGCATCCCATAATGATTACACTCTGAGTCACGAGTCAAACGGTCCAACCCCCGTTTCTCTACGATGTTCGGATGCCGAGATATAACTGTTTGAATTTTAAGTTGCTAGGGTGCACAAAAGTGGTTGCTAGGGGCGTGGCTTAATACCTATGTAAGGATCCTGAGAGACTGATTGGATGCCTGAGTAAAATGAGCCCACCCCCATGTCTCTATGACAGTGTGATGCAAAGATATCCATCTGGGCATTTTATAATGGCAGTCTATGGGAGATGTTGCTAGGGTGCCCAAAATTGTTGCTAGGGGCGTGGCTTAATAGCTCTGGGATGATCCTGAGAGACTGATTGGATGCCCGAGTTAAATGAGCCCACCCCCTTATCTCTACGACACTGTAAAGCAAAGATATCCCATCTGGAACTGTTTTATTCCCTTATATGGGCATGTTTCCTGCCCCATTATAAGTCAATGGGCAATTTCGGGTGCCTCTTACACCCCAGGGGTACAACTTACACCCCAATGTCATGTATGTTCTTACAGAGTCTTCCACCCTCTTCAAATGTTGTAACCCACGTGTTTCTACAAAATCCTCGAGTGGAGCTATGACTGGTCAAAGTTGGGCGCAATGTTAAGTCAATGGGATTTTTCGGGTGGTTTTTCGCCCCCCTTTCGAAAATCCTGCACCCGATCCCTTAAAAAAGATATAGCACACCATTCCTCAATAAACCGGTCAATTTGGGCCCTCTTTTATGGGTCTACGACAAACCGTGTGGGACGAGTTACGCGCCGAAAAAGTGTCCAGATATAAGAATAAAGATATAAAAATAATAATAATAATATCCCTGAGGAATAGTAATAGTGATGCCTTGCATAAATGCAAGCACCACTAACTAGATATTAAAGTTTGAAGACAAACTTTATGTTGGCTTGAAAAAGCGTAGCTTGAACGTTTAAAACGGTTTGACAGAAGTTTAGTTTAGTAGGCTATCTGGCTGTTAGAATGTTTAAGTATGAAGGTAGCATGATTAGCATGAAGTTAGCCTGATGTTAGCATGATTAGCATGAAGCTAACATGATGCTAGCATGATTAACATGAAGCTAGCATGATGTTAGCATGATTAGCATGAAGCTAGCATGATGCTAGCATGATTAGCATGAAGCTAGCATGATGCTAGCATGAAGCTAGCATGATGATAGCATGATTAGCATGAAGCTAGCATGATGCTAGCATGATTAGCATGAAGCTAGCATGATGTTAGCATGATTAGCATGAAGCTAGCATGATGCTAGGATGAAGCTAGCATGATGCTAGCATGATTAGCATGAAGCTAGCATGATGCTAGCATGATTAGCATGATGCTAGCATGATTAGCATGAAGCTAGCATGATGCTAGCATGATTAGCATGAAGCTAGCATGATGTTAGCATGAAGCTAGCATGATGCTAGCATGATTAGCATTAAGCTAACATGATGTTAGCATGATAAGCATGAAGCTAGCATGATGCTAGCATGATTAGCATGAAGCTAGCATGATGCTAGCATGATTAGCATGAAGCTAGCATGAAGCTAGCATGATGCTAGCATGATTAGCATGAAGCTAGCATGATGCTAGCATGATTAACATGAAGCTAGCATGATGCTAACATGATTAGCATGAAGCTAGCATGATTAGCATGAAGCTAGCATGATGCTAGCATGATTAGCATGAAGCTAGCATGATGCTAGCATGATTAGCATGATGCTAGCATGATGAGCGGGTATCTAGCATGATGCTAGCATGATTAGCATGAAGCTAGCATGATGCTAGCATGATTAGCATGAAGCTAGCATGATGCTAGCATGATTAGCATGAAGCTAGCATGATGCTAGCATGATTAGCATGAAGCTAGCATGATGTTAATATGATTAGCATGAAGCTATCATGATGTTAGCATGAAACTAGCATGATTCTAGCATGATTAGCATGAAGCTAGCATGATTCTAGCATGATTAGCATGAAGCTAGCATGATTCTAGCATGATTAGCATGAAGCTAGCATGATGTTAGCATGATTAGCATGAAGGTAGCATGAGGCTAGCATGATTAGCATGAAGTAAGCATGAGGTTAGCATGATTAGCATGAAGCTAGCATGATTTAACGTGAAGCTAGCATGATTAGCATGATGCTAACATGATTAGCATGACGCTAGCACTATTTAGCGTGCAGCTAACAAGATTTAACTTGAAGTTAGCATGATTTAGCATGAAGTTAGCAAGATTTATTATGAAATTAGCATAAAGCTAGCATGAAACTAGCATGAAGCTAGTATGACTTAGCATGGAGCTAGCATGAACCTAGCATGACCCAAAGACCCAACCCCCATGTCTCTATGATGTTCAGACCAAGAGATATAAGGCTTTGTTTATTATGTTGCTAGGGTGCTCAAATTTGGTTGCTAGGGGCGTGGCTTAATGCCTCAATAAGAATCCTATTAAGACTGATTGGATGCCTGAGTAAAATGAGCCCACCCCTATGTCTCTATGACACTCTGGTGTAAAGATATCCATCTGGGCTTTTTATAATGGTAGTCTATGGGAGATGTTGCTAGGGTACCCAAAATTGTTGCTAGGGGCGTGGCTAAATAGCTTTGGGGCGATCCTAAGAGACTGATTGGATGACTGAGTAAAATGAGCCCACCCCCATGTCTCTACGACACTCTAAAGTAAAGATATTCCATCTGGGACGCGTTTATTCCCTTATATGGGCATGCTTCCTGCCCCATTATAAGTCAATGGGAAATTTTGGGGGCCTCTTACACCCCAGGGGTACAGCTTACACCCCATTGTGATGTATGTTCTTACAGAGCCTGTCAGCCACCTTAAATGTGGTAAGCCACAAGTTTCTACAAGTTTCTCACTCGCAGCTATGACGCGTCAAAGTTTGTCTCAATGTTAAGTCAATGGAAATTTTGGGGTGTTCGAGACCCCCGTTTAGGAATTCGGAAGGTCCCATCAGTTAGAAAAGATATAGCACACTAAGTCAGACCAGTCTGAAGGTCTGTGGAAAATTTGGTGCATGTAGCTTGAAAGCCCTAGGACGAGTTAGTGTCGGAAATTTAGTCTCAGAAGAAAGCGGAATAATAATAATAACTAGATAGGTACATTTCCTGAAGAAAATGTGAAGTGGTGCTTGCCGTGGCAAATTTCTGGGGAGAGTATATGATTATAGCTACAGTCACGAGTAAAACGATCCAAACCCCGTGTCTCTACGATGTTCTGATGCGGAGATATAAGGCTTTGTTTATTCGGTTGCTAGGGTACTGTATTTGGTTGCTAGGGAGAAAATTGGCATCCACTTGTGATTACAATCCGAGTCACGAGTCAAACGGTCCAACCCCCGTGTCTCTACGATGTTCTGATGTGGAGATATAAGGCTTTGTTTATTGGAGGTAGCATGATTAGCATGAAGCTAGCATGATGTTAGCACAATTAACGTGAAGGTAGTATGATGTTAACATGATTAACATGAAGTTAGCATGATTAGCACGAAGGTAGCATAAAGCTAACATCATTAGCATGAAGCTAGCACAAAGCTAACATAATTAGCATGAAGCTAACATGATGCTAATATGATCAGCATGAAGTTAGCATGATGTTAGCATGATGTTAGCATGATTAGCATGAAGTTAACATGAAGCTAGCATGAAGTTAGCATGATTAGCCTGAAGCTAGCATGAAGCTAACATGATTAGCATGAAGCTAGCATGATTAGCATGAAGCTAGCATGATGTTAGCATGATTATCATGAAGCTACCATGATTAGCATGAAGCTAGCATGATGTTAGCATGATTAGCATGAAGCTAGCATGATGTTAGCATGATTAGCATGAAGCTACCATGATTAGCATGAAGCTAGCATGATGTTAGCATGATTAGCATGAAGCTAGCATGAAGCTAACATGATTAGCATTAAGTTAGCATAAATTAGCATGATTAGCATGAAGCTAGCATGAAGCTAGCATGATTAGCATGAAGCTAGCATGATGTTAGCATAATTAGCATGATGTTAGCATGAAGCTAGCATGATGTTAGCATGATTAGCATGATGCTAGCATGATTAGCATGAAGTTAGCATGATGTTAGCATGATTAGCATGAAGTTAGCATGATGTTAGAATGACTAGCATAAAGATAACATGATGTTAGCATGATTAGCATGAAGCTAGCATGATGTTAGCATGATTAGCAAGAAGTTAACATGAAGTTAGCATGAAGATAGCATGAAGCTAGCATGATTTAACGTGAAGTTAGCAAGATTTATTATGAAATTAGCATTAAGCTAGCATGAAACTAGCATGAAGCTAGTATGACTTAGCATTAAGCTAGCATGAAGCTAACATGACCCAAAGACCCAACCCCCATGTCTCTATGATGTTCGGATCCAGAGATATAAGGCTTTGTTTATTATGTTGCTAGGGTGCTCATATTTGGTTGTTAGGGGCGTGGCTTGGGAGTGGCCAATGATGTGGCCAGTGATTACACTCCGAGTCACAAGTAAAACGGTCCAACCCCCGTGTCTCTACGATGTTCTGATGCCAAGATATAACTGTTTCAATGTTATGTTGCTAGGGTGCTCAAAAGTGGTTGCTAGGGGCGTGGCTTAATACCTCAATAAGGATCCTGAGAGACTGATTGGATGTCTGGGTAAAATGAGCCCACCCCCAAGTCTCTATGACACTGTGCTGCAAAGATATCCATCTGGGCATTTTATAATGGCAGTCTATGGGAGATGTTGCTAGGGTGCCCAAAATTGTTGCTAGGGGCGTGGCTTAATAGCTCTGGGAGGATCCTGAGAGACTGATTGGATGCCCAAGTAAAATGAGCCCACCCACGTATCTCTACGACACTGTAAAGCAAAGATATCCCATCTGGAACTGTTTTATTCCCTTATATGGGCATGTTTCCTGCCCCATTATAAGTCAATGGGAATTTACGGGTGCCTCTTATACCCCAGGGGTACAACTTACACCCCAATGTCATGTATGTTCTTACAGAGCCTACCACCCTCTTCAAATTTAGTAACCCACATGTTTCTAAGAAATCCTCAATCGTACCTATGACCCGTCAAAATTTTTGCAATGGTAAGTCTATGGGATTTTGCCCCATTGACTTTTCATTGGGCATTTTTGGGCACCTCTTACACCCCAGGGGTACAACTTACACCCCAATGTCATGTATGTTCTTACAGAGCTTACCACCCTCTTCAAATGTTGTAACCCACATGTTTCTATAAAATCCTCGAGCGGAGCTATGACTCGTCAAAGTTGGGCGCAATGTTAAGTCAATGGGATTTTTCGGGTGGTTTTTCGCCCCCCTTTCAGAAATCCTGCACCCGATCGCTTATAAAAGTCATAGCACACCTCTCCTCAATAATCCGGTCGATTTGAGCCCTCTTTCATGGGACTACGTTAAACCGTGCGGGACGAGTTACGCGCCGAAAAAGTGTCCAGAAAAAGAAGAATAATAATAACTAGATAGGTACATTTCCTGAAGAAAATGTGAGTGGTGCTTGCCGTGGCAAAATTCTGGGTAACATATATGATTATACTCCAAGCCAAAAGTAAAACGATCCAACTCCCGTGTCTCTACGATGTTCTGATGCGGAGATATAAGGCTATGTTTATCCGGTTGCTAGGGTACTGTATTTGGTTGCTAGGGAAAAAATTGCCATCCACTAGTGATTACCCTCCGAGTCACGAGTCAAACGGTCCAACCCCCGTGTCTGTACAATGTTCTGATGCCGAGATATAAGGCTTTGTTTACACTGTTGCTAGGGTACTTTATTTGGTTGCTAGGGGGAAAATTGGCATCCACTGGTGATTACCCGCCGAGTCACAAGTCAAACGGTCCAACCCCCGTGTCTCTACGATGTTCTGATGCGGAGATATAAGGCTTTATTTACTCTGTTGCTAGGGTACTGTATTTGGTTGCTAGGGAAAAATTGGCATCCCATAGTGATTACACTCTCAGTCACGAGTCAAACGGTCCAACCCCCGTGTTTCTAAGATGTTCTGATGCGGAGATATAAGGCTTTGTTTACTCTGTTGCTAGGGTACTGTATTTGGTTGCTAGGGAAAAAATTGGCATCCCATAGTGATTACACTCTGAGCCACGAGTCAAATGGTCCAACCCCCGTGTCTCTACGATGTTCTGATGCGGAGATATAAGGCTTTGTTTACTCTGTTGCTAGGGTACTGTATTTGGTTGCTAGGGAAAAAATTGGCATCCCATAATGATTACACTCTGAGTCACGAGTCAAACGGTCCAGCCCCCGTGTCTCTACGATGTTCTGATGCTGAGATATAAGGCTTTGTTTACTCTGTTGCTAGGGTACTGTATTTGGTTGCTAGGGGAAAAAATTGACATCCCATAATGATTACACTCCGAGTCACGAGTCAAACGGTCCAACCCCCGTGTCTCTACGATGCTCTGATGCGGAGATATTAGGCTTTGTTTACTCTGTTGCTAGGGTACTGTATTTGGTTACTAGGGAAAAAATTGGCATCCCATAATGATTACACTCCGAGTCACGAGTCAAACGGTCCAACCCCCGTGTCTATAAGATGTTCTGATGCGGAGATATAAGGCTTTGTTTAGTATGTTGCTAGGGTACTGTATTTTGTTTCTAGGGAAAAATTGGCATCCCATAATGATTACACTTCGAGTCACGAGTCAAACGGTCCAACCCCTGTGTCTCTACGATGTTCTGATGCGGAGATATAAGGCTTTGTTTACTCGGTTGCTAGGGTACTTTATTTGGTTGCTAGGGAAAAAATTGGCATCCCATAATGATTACACTCCGAGTCACGAGTCAAACGGTCCAACCCCCCTGTCTCTACGATGTTCTGATGCGGAGATATAAGGCTTTGTTTACTCTGTTGCTAGGGTACTGTATTTGGTTGCTAGGGAAAAAATTGGCATCCCATAATGATTACACTCCGAGTCACGAGTCAAATGTTCCAACACCAGTGTCTCTACGATGTTCTGATGCGGAGATATAAGGCTTTGTTTACTCTGTTGCTAGGGTACTGTATTTGGTTGCTAGGGAAAAAATTGGCATCCCATAATGATTACACTCCGAGTCACTAGTCAAACGGTCCAACCCCCGTGTCTCTACGATGTTCTGATGCGGAGATATAAGGCTTTGTTTACTCTGTTGCTAGGGTACTGTATTTGGTTGCTAGGGAAAAATTGGCATCCCATAATGATTACACTCTGAGTCACGAGTCAAACGGTCCAACCCCCGTGTCTTTATGATGTTCTGATGCCGAGATATAACTGTTTGAATTTTATGTTGCTAGGGTGCTCAAAAGTGGTTGCTAGGGGTGTGGCTTAATACCTTTGTAAGGATCCTGAGAGACTGATTGGATGCCTGAGTAAAATGAGCCCACCCCCATGTCTCTATGACACTGTGGTGCAAAGATATCCATCTGGGCATTTTATAATGGCAGTCTATGGGAGATGTTGCTAGGGTGCTCAAAAGTGGTTGCTAGGGGCGTGGCTTAATAGATCTGAGATGATCCTGAGAGACTGATTGGATGCCCGAGTAAAAAGAGCCCACCCACTTATCTCTACGACACTGTAAAGCGAAGATATCCCATCTGGAAATGTTTGTATTCCCTTATATGGGCGTGTTTCCTGCCCCATTATAAGTCAATGGGAAATTTCGGGTGCCTCTTACACCCCAGGGGTACAGCTTACACCCCAATGTTATGTATGTTCTTACAGAGCCTACCACCCTCTTCAAACAATGTAACCCACATGTTTCTACGTAATCCTCGAGCAGAGCTATGACCCGTCAAAGTTCGGCGCAATGTTAAGTCAATGGGATTTTTTGGGTGATTTTTCGCCCCCCTTTCGGAAATCCTGCACCCGATCGCTTATAAAAGTCATAGCACACCTCTCCTCAATAATCCGGTCGATTTGAGCCCTCTTTCGTGGGACTACGGCAAACCGTGCGGGACGAGTTACGCGCCGAAAAAGTGTCCAGACATAAGAATAATAATTATAATAAGTATGCAAGATAATAATAGTGATGCCTTGCATAAATGCAAGCACCACTAATAAGTATGGGGAATAATAATAGTGATGCTTTGCATAAATGCAAGCACCACTAACTAGATGAGGTTAAAGTTTGTGAACAAACTTTATGTTGGCTTGAGAAAGCCTAGTCTGAGAGTAATAGATGGAGCTGCAGTTGGGGCATTTAAGTTAGTTGGGGCAGATGTGTTAGTTGGGGCAGATTGGGGCAGAATGGGGCAGATGGGGCATTTAGGGTAGTTGGGGCATTTGGGGCAGAAGTGGATAATTGGGGCAGACGGGGCACTTAGGGCAGATGGGGCATTTAGGGCAGATGGGGCATTTAGGGCAGTTGGGGCAGAATGGGGCAGATGAGGCAGTTGGGGCATTTGTGGTATTTTGGTCATTTGGGGCATTTAGGGCATATTGGGGTAGATGAGGCATTTAGGGCAGATGGGGCATTTGGGGCAGATGGGGCATTTAGGGCAGTTGGGGCATTTAGGGCAGTTGGGGCATTTAGGGCAGTTGGGGCAGAATGGGGCAGTTGGGGCAGTTGGGGCAGATGGGGCATTTGGGGCAGATGGGGTATTTAGGGCAGTTGGGGCAGAATTGGGTGTTTGGGGCAGATGGGGCATTTAGGGTAGTTGGGTCATTTGGGGCAGAATTGGGTAGTAGGGTGGCAGACTAGGCATTTAGGGCAGTTGGGGCATTTAGAGCAGTTGGGGCATTTAGGGCAGTTGGGGCAGAATGGGGCAGATGAGGCAGTTGGGGCATTTGAGGCATTTAGGGCAGTTGGGGCATTTAGGGCAGTTGGAGCATTTAGGGCAGTTTGGGCAGAATGGGGCAGATGAGGCATTTAGGGCAGATGGGGCATTTAGGGCAGTTGGGGCATTTAGGGCAGTTGGGGCATTTAGGGCAGTTGGGGCAGAATGGGTAATTTGGGGCAGAATTGGGTAGTTGGGGCAGACGGGGCATTTGGGGCAGATGGGGCATTTAGGGCAGTTGGGGCAGAATTGGGTGTTTGGGGCAGATGGGGCATTTAGGGTAGTTGGGGCATTTGGGGCAGAATTGGGTAGTTGGGGCATTTAGGGCAGTTGGGGCATTTAGGGCAGAATGTAATATTGTGTTTGTGTGTGTATATTTGTGGTGTGTGTGTGTGTGTGTGTGTGTGTGTGTGTGTGTGTGTGTGTGTGTGTGTGTGTGCATGTCTGTGTTTTTGTGACAGTATGTTATATATAAGTTTGTGTTTGTAATTGTGTGTCTGTGTGTAGTTGTGTGTCTATGTGTATTTGTGTGTGGTTGTGTGTCTGTGTGTGTGTGCGTGTCTGTGTTTTTGTGACAGTATGTTATATATAATTTTGTGTTTGTGTGTGTAGTTGTGTGTCTGTGTGTAGTTGTGTGTCTGTGTGTAGTTGTGTGTGGTTGTGTGTCTGTGTGGTTGTGTGTGTGTGTGTGTATGTGTGTAGTTGTGTTTGTCTGTGCTATTGAGTGAGTTTTGTGAGACAGAGATAGACTGAGAGAGGTTTAGAGATGATGTAATGTATTTGTATGAATGAGAGTTGACAGTTAGAATTTGAAAATAAACACTCAGCCTAAACATTCTATGAATGTAAGTCTATGGGACTTTTTTGGGATGTTTGATCGGACGGTTTAGGAGAACCGTAAGTCCGATCCCTTAGAAAAGATATAGCACACCTCCTCAGATCAGACTGAAGGTCTGTGCAAAGTTTGGTGGCTGTAGCTTGAAAGCTCTAGGAGGAGTTAGAGTTAGAAATTTTAGTCTCAGAAGAAAAAGAATAATAATAATAATAATAATAATAATAATAAGTTTAAGTGCAACAACAGTATGTTGGCTTTCTCAAGCCAACATAATAAGTTTAATAGCAATAACAATATATTGGCTTTTTCAAAGCCAACATAATAAGTTTAAATGCAATAACAGTATGTTGGCTTTTTCAAAGCCAACATAATAAGTTTAATAGCAATAACAATATATTGGCTTTTTCAAAGCCAACATAAATATAAGTTTAAAAGCAATAACAATATATTGGCTTTTTCAAAGCCAACATAACTAGATAGGTACATTTCCTGAAGAAAATGTGAGTGGTGCTTGCCGTGGCAAAATTCTGGGTAACATATATGATTATACTCCAAGCCAAAAGTAAAACGATCCAACTCCCGTGTCTCTACGATGTTCTGATGCGGAGATATAAGGCTGTTTATCCGGTTGCTAGGGTACTGTATTTGGTTGCTAGGGAAAACATTGCCATCCACTAGTGATTACCCTCCGAGTCACGAGTCAAATGGTCCAACCCCCGTGTCTGTACAATGTTCTGATGCGGAGATATAAGGCTTTGTTTACTCTGTTGCTAGGGTACTGTATTTGGTTGCTAGGGAAAAAATTGGCATCCACTAGTGATTACCGGCCGAGTCACAAGTCAAACGGTCCAACCCCCGTGTCTCTACGATGTTCTGATGCGGAGATATAAGGCTTTGTTTACTCTGTTGCTAGGGTACTGTATTTGGTTGCTAGGGAAAAAATGGCATCCACTAGTGATTACCCTCCGAGTCACGAGCCAAACGGTCCAACCCCCGTGTCTCTACGATGTTCCGATGCGGAGATATAATGCTTTGTTTATTCCGTTGCTAGGGTACTGTATTTGGTTGCTAGGGAAAAATTTGGCATCCCATAGTGATTACACACTGAGTCACGAGTCAAACGGTCCAACCCCCGTGTCTCTACGATGTTCTGATGCGGAGATATAAGGCTTTGTTTACTCGGTTGCTAGGGTGCTCCTATTTGGTTGCTAGGGGCGGGGCTTGGGAGTGGCCAATGATGTGACCAGTTTTTACACTCCGAGTCACAAGTAAAACTTTCCAACCCCCGTGTCTCTACGATGTTCTGATGCCGAGGTATAACTGTTTGAATTTTATGTTGCTAGGGTGCTTAAAAGTGGTTGCTAGGGGCGTGGCTTAATAGCTCTGGGACTATCCTGATAAATTGATTGGATGTCTGAGTAAAATGAGCCCACCCCCATGTCTCTATGACAATGTAAAGCGAAGATATCCTGTCTGGGCATTTTATAATGGCAGTCTATGGGAGATGTTGCTAGGGTGCTCAAAAGTGGTTGCTAGGGGCGTGGCTTAATAGCTCTGAAATGATCCTGAGAGACTGATTGGATGTCCGAGTAAAATGAGCCCACCCACTTATCTCTATGACACTGTAAAGCAAAGATATCCCATCTGGAACGGTTTTATTCCCTTATATGGGCGTGTTCCCTGCCCCATTATAAGTCAATGGGAAATTTCGGGGGCCTCTTACACCCCAGGGATACAACTTACACCCCATTGTGATGTATGTTCTTACAGAGCCTACCACCCTCTTCAAATGTTATAACCCACATGTTTCTACAAAATCCTTGAGCGGAGCTATGACCCGTCAAAGTTGGGCCCAATGTTAAGTCAATGGGATTTTTCGGGTGGTTTTTCGCCCCCCTTTCGGAAATCCTGCACCCGATCCCTTATAAAAGTCATAGCAGACGTGTCCTCAATAAGCCGGTCATTTTGAGCCCTGTTTCATTGGTCTACGACAAACCGTGTGGGACGAGTTACGCGCCGAAAAAGTGTCCAGATATAAGAATAATAAATAAATATATAATAAGTATGAGCAATAGTAATAGTGATGCCTTGCATAAATGCAAGCACCACTAATAAGTTTAAATACAATATCAGTATGTTGGCTTTGTCAAGCCAACATAATAATAACTAGATAGGTACATTTCCTGAAGAAAATGTGAGTGGTGCTTGCCGTGGCAAATTTCTGGG
Source organism: Misgurnus anguillicaudatus (assembly GCF_027580225.2). NCBI lineage: Eukaryota > Metazoa > Chordata > Actinopteri > Cypriniformes > Cobitidae > Misgurnus > Misgurnus anguillicaudatus. The sequence continues at coordinate 4,291,469 of NC_073339.2, forward strand.
GACAGTATATGATTATACTTCCAGTCACGAGTAAAACGATCCAAACCCCGTGTCTCTACGATGTTCTGATGCGCAGATATAAGGCTTTGTTTATTCGGTTGCTAGGGTACTGTATTTGGTTGCTAGGGAAAAAAATGGCATCCACTAGTGATTACCCAGATAGCAAAATCTGGCTGGCCCACCACTGGGCCACATATTTGCTTGAGTTCTGGCCCAGTTCTGGCTGGGTCCCCGGCCCCAAACTGGCCCACACACTAAAAATTGGATCAAACTATTAAATCTGGGCCAGTTGTGGCCCACACCCAGTAAAATAGATCTTACATACTGACTTGGCCCAGATTTGGTCAGCACACTGTAAAGTGACCTAAATTGTTTATTTGGCCCAGGTCTGGCTAGCACACTGTAAAGTGACTTAAATTGCTTATTTGGCCCAAGTCTGGCCCAGACCCTTTGTTTTATGTGGCTGACAACATCTGCATGGTCCCTGGGCCAGATGTGGCCCAGAAACTGGTAAATATTGTATATTTTTTATTTTTCAAGAAAAATACACCCATTTAAGAAGATTAAGAGCCTTTTATTAAAAAAATACACACATCACATTAATGTGAATTAACAGTTAACAAATACATAAATATGAACATGTTTTAACATGTACCAACAATTAACCGTAATTTTTAGGGATGCTCCGATCAGGATTTTTGCAGCCGATACCGATCACCGATTTATAATCTTCGTGATCGGCCGATACCGATTCCGATTTTTTTAAAGCTGATATGCAAGCTCTTTGATGACTGTAACTGTTACAATCTTTCTAAATAAAATAATACCACGGATGTTGCCTTTGTTACATTACTTGCAGTAATTAGGTATATTATTCTTTTAATAGAGACTCAAATAAATAAGCACAACAAAAATTTATTCTGCAAAGAGAAATTTAATATGGCTTTAAAAAGGCTTATGTCTCTTAAAAGTACTGAAAATAAAACACTTCATAGACTTTACTGTATTAATTAAATATACACGCATTCGTATGAAGTATAAAAATTCTTTAGTCAAGAGCAGAGAGTGATTTTATTGAGAGATGAATTAGGTTACTGTAGCTTTAAGACGTGAGAGAGAGATCGCTCTGTTCACGTGCACTGATGACAGGCTGCTGTGTGTGGGCGGCGGCTGAACACAGACAAGCAGCTGTGAGGAAAATAAAAGTTTAAACGCTCAAAACTTTAAGACGCATGCAAATAAGAAACTTTTGGCATGAGGATGCAATTGTCCGTGATAGATATGTGTTGTATACGCTGTTTGATGGGGATGTGAAGACGCCTGGCGCTGTTTACCGGAGCGCGTCTTCATAGAAAATACGCATATCTCTGTAAAGGCAAAGACAGACATACAAATCTGCACGCTGCACATGAGCAACAGGTTGTAAAAATGCTCGCGCTACGTAAAAATGTCTTTAATTGCAGCCGCATTCAGGATCCTTTTGATGACAAAAGTAAACAGAAAGATCGGTTTATGAGATCGGCAGATTTAGCGAGCCCGATCGAGTCATTTAATGCCATTATCGGCCGATACCGATCGGCGGCCGATCGATCGGAGCATCCCTAGTAATTTTGAACATATTAATTCTTAACAAATTCAGTACACTTTACAAAAACCCAACAAATACAAACAGACATATATCTCTTACACAACACATTTTACAAGCACATAACCCACTTTATAAACAGTTTTTAAAGGGATAGTTCACCCTTAAAATTATAATTTTCTCATAAATCACTTACCCCTGTGTCGTTCTAAACCACCAAGTGCTCTGATTGTCTTCAGAATACATTTTTAGAATTTTTTTATGAAAACCGGGAGGCTTTTGTCTGTCCCATTGACTTAAGTTAGTCTCACAATCCGTTTCCCAGAAAAGAATGAAAGACATCGCCAAAAAGGTCAATTTTCCATTAGTAGTTTAAAGGTGACATAGAATGATTGAACGGAGTATTTATCCTTGTTCTGTGATGTGACATGTAGACAAAAAAACATTGTTTGGGTCTGTAATGCCTTAGAAGCTTCCTAAAAACCTCTCTCAGATAGCTCTATTAGGGTGGGGGATTTTAAACAAGTGGTTTTGCACCTATTTGGCTCCCCCTACTGGCTTAACTTGCAATCTCATTACTGATTGGCTGACTTTGCTGCCACTCAAAAAATGTAGCCAATTATTTTAAAGTGGATGGGCAGTTAGATGCCTATGATGTCATAAGCATCAGTTTTTCAGATTGGGCTGTTTTCTGTCTGACATTTCTAAAACAAGAATTTCTATGAGAGTGAGATGTTTAGCATGTTTAGCACTTTTTGTATGTTTGTGAATGTGGGTAGACTACCATTATTCAACAAAGACAAGGTAAAAATGGTTTTTCATTCTCTGTCCCCTTTAATAATAATATTATGAAGTGACAAGAACACTTTGTGCACAAAGAAAATAAAACTTTGTTCTCCTCCTTAGTTGTTGAAAGTGTATTCAAGACCAGACTACAGCGATGCTGCTGACATCACCTGCAGCTCACGTCACTTGCTGATGTGGTTACCAATGTTTTTTTTTTGTTTTTCTACGTTTTTTTTTTTAAAGCATAATGCAAACATTGTAACAATACTTAAACAGCCCAAATAAATGTACAAATTACTTGGCAGCCTATTCTGTCTGTACGCTGGGAACTACGTCAGCAGGTGACGTCAGCAGCAGGTGACGTCAGCAGGATGCGCCGCAGTCTGGTCGTTAACAGGCTCTGAACGACCAAGGAGAAGAACAAACTGTTGAAAAAAAAATTCATTGAAATACTGATGGAACACTGAACTTTTTGGCAATGTCTTTCATTCTTTTGTGTTAAACTTACTGAAATCAATGGGACGGACAGAAGCCTCCCAGTTTTCATCAAAAATATCTAAAAACGTGTTCTAAAGACAATCTAAGCACTTGTTGGTTTAGAATGACAGAGGGGAAGTGATTTATGATAAAATTGCAATTTTGGGGTGAATTATCCCCTTAAGCAATTACAGCGAGACAACATGTAAAACAAATTAATTAACATTTAAAGAAAAAAATTCTCTCTCACACACACACATTGGCATATGTGGTTTACCGGGACAATTCCATAGACACAATGCATTTTATTTTGTACAAACTGTATATTCTATTGCCTTAACTTACCCCAGTCCCTAAGCCCAACCATAACAAAAATCTGTTGGAAGTCTTTAATCTGAAAAAGTACCACTTAGTATTGTGTCCTTGTAAAGCATGTTTATAGCATATTAAACATGTCATTATACACTATTCCCCATAAACCACATATACCAACCCACACGCACACACACCTCTCACACACAAGCCAAGTAATTAAAACAAGTTAAACACATTAACCAAAACACCACCACTCTTTTTACAGCACAAAACATTCTCCTTTGCAGACACAAACACAGGCGCTAACACTAACTGCTTTTCTTTTGCTAAAGTTGTCTCTTGCACCCACCCTCTCGATCGAGCCACCTCTTCATTGTCACCTCCACAACTGTAAGGGACCTTCTCCGAACTGCATCTTTAAAATAAATAATCCATATTGTCATTGTGAAATCTTTAACATTTAATGAGCATATTAAAAAGAAATGTCTAATTTTTTATTAACAAATAATTAACAGATATATTTACCAATCACTACCTCTCTGAGTTAGAGGGTGGCAAATAAAGTATTTTCCATCCAGTTGAGGTTTTAAGCCAGGGAGTTGTCGGTCGCCCTCTTCAATATATGCCATGTGCAGTCTCGTACATCTGTCCCGCCAATAAGCCCCAACCAGTTAAACTGAAACAGATTTATAGTGTTAATAGTTGGTCATAGTTTCATACAGGACACAGGTCATACAGTAGTTGATTGCTTATATCAAAGAGGTGATGCATGCTATTTTTTGTGTGCTAATTTAAGAAAAGTTGTGTGCAATCCATGGAAGTAAACTGTTGTGTGTTTGTTGTAGTCCAAGAAAAGAGATTTAAGTTGAAGAAGATAACTGGCGTCATTGTTTACTTACACTGTAAAAAATTTCTGTAGAAATTACAGTATTACTGGGTGTTACTGCCAACTAGCTGCCAGTAACTTACTGTAGATTTTACATTTATGTTATTTACTGGCAACAGTTTGTTCAAAGTTAAATTAACATGAAACATTTTCAGTCTTTAACTTCTACAGTAAGTTACTGGCAACCAGCTGCATAATTACAGCAAATTTTTTACAGTGTAGGGTTTTGTACATTTGCACATCGTTCACATGTCTTTAACACTTACACATCAAAGGGTGTGTAAATTCGTGAATCTGAAAAATGTGCCCTTCTGAAAAAAAACAGCATACCAGCAAGACCAGCATATGTTGTGTTTTGGTGCTGGTTTGCTAGTGAACACCAGCTAAACAGCCTCAAACCAGGGCCATCACAAAACCAGCATTAGCACTAGCATCCCATGCTGGTCATACCAGCAAGCCACAGCATATGTTGTGTTTTGGTGCTGTTATGCTGGTGACCACCAGCAAAGACCATCATAATTCCCATGCTGGTTTGATGCTGGGTGCTCTTTAACTTCTTAACTACTTTAGCTCAAATAAGGTTGTGTGTACTGCTCCTTTTTATGAAGATACGAACTTGTGTCTGAATTCTCTGCTTGATTATTAAAAACCTGTTAACCTGCACGTGAACGACGACTGGTTATTTACATCTTTCTAAATGGATTCAGCTTACTAACAACAATATTTAAGCTAACGTGATAGCTGGCTAAACATGCAGGAAAATTCACGGTTTTGAATATGTAGCAAACAATTCCTTGTCATTGTTATCATGCATTTTTAACATATAAAAACTAAATCAGTGACTTACCAGTTATTGATGATGGTGTCTGTGTCGAACGGGAGCTCAGCTTTGTGCTCTGCTTGATTCAAATCATAACAGCAGTGGTGATGTTGCCGTTCAACAGCTAGATGGCTGATTGCCGCATCACGGAATCGGGCCGTGTACTGTATACTGTCCGTCTGAAGCATAAACATTTTTAAATTGCCGCCAAACAGCGTTACAACCGGCATGTGTCAGTTCCACTGGTATCGGGCCACATACTGAATTTCTGACATCATACACATCTTGGCAGTATCATATCAAACCATAATCGGTCCAGGCACAATGCAACGTAGTCGGTCCGACTACACAATGCCAGATTTGGCCCGATTACACTGAGACGCTACTTTAGTAGACCCGGACTTCAGCTGAGTATGCTTACACTCGGGCCAACAGCTATAAATAGTGTTTACTACTGGTATACTATTTCCTCATCTGGGCCAGTTCTGGCGCATACACTAAAAATCTGTCCGGCTTTCAGCCGACACTGGCGGAAAAAAGCCAGAATCGGCCCAGAAGTGACTGCTATCTGGGTACCCTCCGAGTCATGAGTCAAACGGTCCAACCCCCGTGTCTCTTCGATGTTCTGATGCGGAGATATAAGGCTTTGTTTACTCTGTTGCTAGGGTACTGTATTTGGTTGCTAGGGAAAAATTTGACATCCAATAGTGATTACACTCTGGGTCACGAGTCAAACGGTCCAACCCCCATGTCTCTACGATGTTCTGATGCGGAGATATAAGGCATTGTTTACTCTGTTGCTAGGGTACTGTATTTGGTTGCTAGGGAAAAAATTGGCATCCCATAGTGATTACACGCCGAGTCACAAGTCAAACGGTCCAACCCCCGTGTCTCTACGATGTTCTGATGCGGAGATATAAGGCTTTGTTTACTCTGTTGCTAGGGTACTGTATTTGGTTGCTAGGGAAAAAATTTGCATCCCATAGTGATTACACGCCGAGTCATGAGTCAAACGGTCCAACCCCCGTGTCTCTACGATTTTCTGATGCCGAGATATAAGGCTTTGTTTACTCTGTTGCTAGGGTACTGTATTTGGTTGCTAGGGAAAAAATTGGCATCCCATAGTGATTTCACTTCGAGTCACGAGTCAAACGGTCCAACCCCCGTGTCTCTACGATGTTCTGATGCGGAGATATAAGGCTTTGTTTATTCGGTTGCTAGGGTGCTCAAATTTGGTTGCTAGGGGCGTGGCTTGGGAGTGGCCAATTATGTGCCCAATTGTTACACCCCTAGTCACAAGTAAAACGGTCCAACCCCCGTGTCTCTACGATGTTCTGATGCCGAGATATAACTGTTTGAATTTTATGTTGCTAGGGTGCTCAAAAGTGGTTGCTAGGGGCGTGGCTTAGTAAGTCTTTAAAGATCCTGAGAAACCGATTGGATGCCTGAGTAAAATGAGCCCATCCCCATGTCTCTATGACACTGTGGTGCAAAGATATCCATCTGGGCATTTTATAATGGCAGTCTATGGGAGATGTTGCTAGGGTGCCCAAAACGGTTGCTAGGGTAACCTTACACCCCATTGTGGGGGACGTCCTGACAGAGTCTAGCACCCTCTTCAATTTTAGTAACCCACATGTTTCTATGAAATCCTCACTTGGACCTGTGACCCGTCAAATTTTTTTCGTAATGTTAGTCTATGGGATTTTCGCCCCATTGACTTTCCATTAGGGCACTTTTGGGCACCTCTTACACCCCAGGGGTACAACTTACACCCCAATGTGATGTATGTTCTTACAGAGCCTACCACCCTCTTCAAATGCTGTAACCCACATGTTTCTACTAAATCCTCGAGTGGAGCTATGACCCGTCAAAGTTCGACGCAATGTAAAGTCAATGGGACGTTTTCGGGAGGTTTTTCGCGCCCCTTTCGGAAATCCTGCACCCGATCGCTTATAAAAGTCATAGCACACCTCTCCTCAATAATCCGGTCGATTTGAGCCCTCTTTCATGGCACTACGGCAAACCGTGCGAGACGAGTTACGCGCCGAAAAAGTGTCCAGAAAAAGAAGAATAATAACTAGATAGGTACATTTCCTGAAGAAAATGTGAAGTGGTGCTTGCCGTGGCAAAATTCTGGGGGCAATGTATGATTATACTCCAAGTCACGAGTCAAACGGTCCAACCCCCGTGTCTCTACTATGTTCTGATGTGGAGATATAAGGCTTTGTTTATTGAAGGTAGTATGATTACCATGAAGCTAGCATGATGTTAGCATAAATAATGTGAAGGTAGTATGATGTTAACATGATTAGCATGAAGCTAGCATAAAGCGAACATCATTAACATGAAGCTAACATGATGTTAATATGATTAACATGAAGTTAGCATGATGTTAGCATGATTAGCATGAAGTTAGCATGAAGTTAACATGAAGCTAGCATGATGTTAACATGATTAGCATGAAGCTAGAATGAAGCTAACAAGATTAACATGAAGTTAGCATGAAGCTAGCATTAAGCTAGCATGATTAGCATGAAGCTAGCATGAAGCTAACATGATTACCATGAAGCTAGCATGATTAGCATGAAGCTAGCATGATTAGCATGAAGCTAGCATGATTAGCATGATGTTAGCATGATTAGCATGATGTTAGCATGATTAGCATGAAGTTAGCATGAAGCTAGCATGAAGCTAGCATGAAGTTAGCATGAAGCTAGCATGCAGCTAGCATGATTAGCATGAAGCTAGCATGAAGCTAACATGATTAGCATGAAGCTAGCATGATTAGCATGAAGCTAGCATGAAGCTAGCATGAAGCTAGCATGATTAGCATGAAGCTAGCATGATTAGCATGAAGCTAGCATGAAGCTAGCATGATGTTAGCATGATGTTAGCATGATTAACATGATGTTAGCATGATTAGCATGAAGCTAGCATGAAGCTAACATGAAGCTAGCATGATTAGCATGAAGCTAGCATGAAGCTAACATGATTAGCATGAGGCTAGCATGATTAGCATGACGCTAGCATGATTAGCATCAAGCTAGCATGATGTTAGCATGATGTTAGCATGATTAGCATGAAGCTAACATGATTAGCATGAAGTTAGCATGAAGCTAGCATGATTAGCATGAAGCTAGCATGATTAGCATGAAGTTAGCATGATGTTAGCATGAAGCTAACATGATTAGCATGAAGCTAACATGATGTTAGCATGATTAGCATGATGTTAGCATGATTAGCATGATGTCAGCATGATTAGCATGATGATAGCATGAAGCTAGCATGATGTTAGCATGATGTTAGCATGAATTTAGCATGATGTTAGCATGATAAGCATGATGTTAGCATGATTAGCATGATGATAGCATGAAGCTAGCATGATGTTAGCATGATGTTAGCATGATGTTAGCATGAATTTAGCATGATGTTAGCATGAATTTAGCATGATGTTAGCATGATAAGCATGAAGCTAGCATGATTAGCATGAAGCTAACATGATGAGCATGAAGCTAACATGATGTTAGCATGATTAGCATGATGTTAGCATGATTATCATGATGATAGCATGAAGCTAGCATGATGTTAGCATGATGTTAGCATGAATTTAGCATGATGTTAGCATGATAAGCATGATGTTAGCATGATAAGCATTATGTTAGCATGATTAGCATGAAGTTAGCCTGATGTTAGCATGATTAGCATGATGTTAGCATGATTAGCATGAAGTTAGCATGATGTTAGAATGATTAGCATAAAGATAGCATGATGTTAGCATGATTAGCATGAAGCTAGCATGATGTTAGCATGATTAGCAAGAAGTTAACATGAAGTTAGCATGAAGCTAGCATGATTTAACGTGAAGTTAGCAAGATTTATTATGAAATTAGCATTAAGCTAGCATGAAACTAGCATGAAGCTAGTATGACTTAGCATTAAGCTAGCATGAAGCTAACATGACCCAAAGACCCAACCCCCATGTCTCTATGATGTTCGGATCCAGAGATATAAGGCTTTGTTTATTATGTTGCTAGGGTGCTCATATTTGGTTGTTAGGGGCGTGGCTTGGGAGTGGCCAACAATGTGGCCAGTTATTACACTCTGAGTCACAAGTAAAATGGTCCAACCCCCGTGTCTCTACGATGTTCTGGTGCGGAGATATAAGGCTTTGTTTATTCGGTTGCTAGGGGGCTCATATTTGGTTGCTAGGGGCGTGGCTTGGGAGTGGCCAATGATGTGGCCAGTTATTACACTCCGAGTCACAGGTAAAACGGTCCAACCCCCGTGTCTCTACGATGTTCTGATGTCGAGATATAACTGTTTAAATGTTATGTTGCTAGGGTGCTCAAAAGTGGTTGCTAGGGGCGTGGCTTAATACCTCAATAAGGATCCTGAGAGACTGATTGGATGTCTGGGTAAAATGAGCCCACCCCCAAGGCTCTATGACACTGTGCTGCAAAGATATCCATCCTGGCATTTTATAATGGCAGTCTATGGGAGATGTTGCTAGGGTGCCCAAAATTGTTGCTAGGGGGCGTGGCTTAATAGCTCTGGGATGATCCTGAGAGACTGATTGGATGCCCGAGTGAAATGAGCCCACCCACTTATCTCTACGACACTGTAAAGCAAAGATATCCCTTCTGGAACTGTTTTATTCCCTTATATGGGCATGTTTCCTGCCCCATTATAAGTCAATGGGAATTTTTGGGTGCCTCTTACACCCCAGGGGTACAACTTACACCCCAATGTGATGTATGTTCTTACAGAGCCTACCACCCTCTTCAAATGTGGTAACCCACATGTTTCTATAAAATCCTCGAGCGGAGCTATGCCCCGTCAAAGTTGGGCGCAATGTTAAATCAATGGGATTTTTCGGGTGGTTTTTCGCCCCCCTTTCGGAAATCCTGCACCCGATCCCTTATAAAAGTCATAGCACCCCTCTCCTCAATAATCCGGTCGATTTGAGCCCTCTTTCGTGGGACTACAACAAACCGTGCGGGACGAGTTACGCGCCGAAAAAGTGTCCAGACATAAGAATAATAATAAGTATGAGCAATAGTAATAGTGATGCTTTGCATAAATGCAAGCACCACTAACTAGATATTAAAGTTTGAAGACAAACTTTATGTTGGCTTGAAAAAGCGAGTCTGAACATTTTTAACAATTTCACAGGATAAACGTTTACTTGAGAAGTTTAGGGTGTATTCATACCAGGAAAGTCCGCTAGTTCACTTGCTTTGGTCCGGACCAAATGTTTTTTATTTTTTTATTTTTTGGTGCGGTTCGCATTCACACTGCCCTTTTTGCAAGTGAACCAAAATTTGTAAACATAACCACATGTGCATTAAGGTCATTCATTCATTGGACAGAAATTATCAGGTGGGGGAAAGCAGGAAGAGCAAAATAATGGAGATAATTCAGTGTGCAATATTTGTTCTGTTACTGATTTGGTATTATCAGCAGGTAAACCAAAATGCCGACACTATATTGAAAAGCACACAATTTAATGTCATCTAAACGATATTATATTATTATATATTATATATATTTTGCAAAGACATCATAGACAGCATGTTCTGACAGTTGCGCTGTGCAGAAGATGTATCAGGTAAAAAGTTATCAGGCTTTTGAGCCGCACGGATAGAGAGATGCGCAGTATACGGCTTTCATTAGGCTATTTATACAAATCTAGCTATTCAGATTATTCAAACAGTCCCTCCATTATTTCGCGATTTATTTTTGTGATTTTTGCGATCAAAATGAAGGTAATTTTGTAGCAGTAATTTCCAGAAATTTGCGCAAAAATATATATTTTTTCTCTCTAATTAGGATACCAATGCTTGTATAATATTAAATTAGAAGTTCTCAAGTAATTAAATAATTAAGTAAACAGTCAGTGATATAATAAGAACAGAGAAACAAAATGAAAATATGAAAAATAAATAAAACCTTAGATACACCGTTTGTTTTTTGATTAACCTAGACAGCTGTCATACAGTGGTTTGCCAAGATGATTTAAGGAAAATGATATTAAAATAATTAACCACTTCAGCCGCATAAATATTTGATAAATGTTTGATATTAATGAGAACATATGAATCAATCCTTATCGTCAACACTGAGAGAGGTGCGTTGCGTAATCTTGGTTTTTTACGGTTGCTTTTTAAAAAGTTGTGACCGGACCGTTCAAGTTCAAAGCCTAAAAGGAAAAAGATCGGTCCTCACGCGCTGACAGCATGCACAAGTTTGCTAACGCTGAGATGAGATGGTAGTGGACAGATGCCTTTCTTTTGTGTCCCAAGTTTCCAACAACTTAATATAAGACTAAAAAACAGTAAATTGAAATGCATTATTGCTTCACCCAGTTTTTGTCATTTATGTGAGACAGCAGGTGCACACAGACCTTTCACGTATGTATGAAAATAATTCATTATACTAGATAACAATTAAAAACTTTAAAATAAAATAAAAATGTATTAATATGTGCACAGGAGATTTTGATTGACTGTTGTTTGTGGGGCGCGGTGTTGCTGGTGATGGGGTGCAGGGTGCTGGAGAAAGATTGGAGTAAAATAAAGCCAGAAATGTTTACCAAGTTGTCTAACTCTGTATCAAAGAATATTAGATAATTTGATAAAAAATATAATAAGACATTTTAAATTACTGCTATTATTTTGCCATGAAATAAATAATGCAGGTTGGCAAGACATTTCTTTTGATTTTGCGTTTTGTTCCGCAATCGCGGAAAAGTTAAATTACGCGGATTTAGATGCGCTGTTTGTATGCATAATATTCTGCTATTACAACAAAGGTATTTAAAATTATTGCCGCACAGTATGCACGACATAAACTGCTTGATAGCGCGTCTCATAATTTTCCATTACTATGAATGCTTTATATGTGTTTATTCCAACCCATTCGTTTATTCTTATTTTTATTAAAACAGAACAACAATTAATTAGTAAAATTACTCGCTTATTTAACAAAACGAATAGACAGAAAACATTGTACCCGCCTTATAACATAAAAAAATCTTAAGATCCTTAGATTTTTTTTAAACAAATTATTGGCTTGCATTCTTAATGAATATAAAACAACAACAATATAAACATGGACAAACTCACCTAAGTTAAGCAAAGAAATAAAAAGTTTATTATTAGAATAAAGGTATTCAAAATCATTGCCGTACAGCATGCACGACATAAACTGCTTGATAGCGCGTCTCACACTAGCAGAATAACAATAATATAATACATTTGGTGCGAATCGAGGTCGGTACATGTTCACACCTTAAACGAACCGTACTAGAGTTCGTTTGGAACCGGACCGAGACCACCTCTTCAGCTGGGTCTCGGTGCGGTTGTTTGGTCCGCACCAGAGTTCGATTGCTGTATTCACACCTGCCCAAAAGGTCCGCACCAAGAGGGGAAACGAACTTGAGTTCGATTCAATCGAACCAAACAAGGCAGGTGTGAATACACCCTTAGTTTAGTCTAGCTGTTTGCATGTTTTAGTATGATGCTAGTATGATTAAACAAAGTTACAATGACTTAACATGAAGCTAACACCATTTAACATCATTTAACAAAGTTAACAGTATGTTAGCATAATTTAGAATGAAGTTAGCATGATTTAGCATAAAGTTAGCATGATTTAATACAAAGCTATAGCCTATAGTTTAGCATGAAGCTCCCTGCTGAAAAAAACTGCATCACACCAGCATGGATCAGCGTGGAAATTATGCTGGTTTGATGCTGGTTTAGCTGGTGGTTACAAGCACCAAAACACAACATATGCTGGTCTTGCTGGTATGACCAGCATGGGATGCTGGTGCTACTGCTTGTTTGGTGCTGGTTTAGCTTGTGCTAATGCTGGTGCTGATGCTGGTTTAGCTTGTGTTCAGTAGCTAACCAGCACCAAAACACAACATATGCTGGTCTTGCTGGTAGGCTATGCTGCTTTGTTCAGCAGGGCTAGCTTGATTTAATATGAGGCTAGCTAGGATGATTAGCTAGGATGCTGCTATGCAGTTGCTATGTAATTGTAAGCTACAAGATCAGAGTATGCAGTAAACATGAAGGTCTTGATGCTTAAAACTTCAATATATTTAAATTCATTATTAGTTGGGAAAACATTTATGCAGCATTTTTCGGACAATAATGTAATGCATAATGATATTCATGTTTTTTTACGTCTGGGAACTGATACACAGTATACTTTAATGCACACTGCTGTTGTTTGTATGTGAATATTGATGCATCTTTTCCTTTATCTATGTTTTAGACAAGATAAATAGGATGTTGACCTTTGATTTTTCCCAGCTGGTGCTTTACTGCAACATCTATGTGAATTGTTTGCCATTTAAGAGGTTCACAAATAGTCACTAGGATAATGACACTGATGATAGTGTGTCTGTACTAGAGCCCGACCGATTTATCGTTTTGCCGATTTTATCGGCCGATATGAGCATGTCGCAGATATATCTGTATCGGCGTATAAGCCGCAGATATGCGCCGATATGAATGTTTGTTACAGAACACATTAAATGCCTTTGAAAGATGTGAGTACTTGTTTGTCCAGCAGAGTGCGCCATACTGGTTGCTAATGGCGACCTAGATCACTCACTGTAGTGACACCAGCCAATCCCCCACCCCCTTCACTTCAGTCAGTCTCTCAGTTCAGGTGGCTGCAGTCACGCAGTGTCTTCTTCACAACATTGTTACATCTGGTATTAAGACGCGCTTTGGTCGATTGGATTATAAATGGACAAGAGAGACGCATTCCCGTTTACATTTGGTGTTTTTAATCTGTTTCTTTGTCGACTTGCGAGTTAAAACGCAAGCGGGAGAAATGACGCGAGACGGAGAAATGACACGTTTAAACTACGCGCAGCCGTGCACTTATATAACACTATATGAGATTACTGCTGCTTGTGTTGTTAGTTAACATGCTAATTTCAGAGCAATTGATTCAATAAGCTCGCGCAACTCTACACCCTTGCTAAATAAAAGAGGCGGAGCGAAGACGCTTTAGTTTTATAAAAGTCTAAAGTTTGCACGGAACCCTGGGTTTGTGTTATAAAAACATTGTGCACAACATTAAACATAGTGTACATTAGTATGTGCTCCGTCAAGCATTGTCTTCGTAACTGTGATTGGCTAACTTATTTGTGAAGTACACAACTTACTGTAAAGCTAATATTAATCAATGACTTCATAAGTTTCTCTTTATAACGTTATTCTCGTCAAAACTGCAAATTATGCAAGTTTTATGTATTTTGTTCTCTTTGTGTTTTAAAGTTATTTATAATAAGTCAAGTTTACTTTTTAGTGCACTGATATCCAACTAATTTTGGATAATAAAGTTTATTGTTAACTTCTTGCCTATAGTACATATCTTTGTCACATCAATATAAGTGTTGGATCACCACATTTGTGAGTGATCACCACATTTGTGAGTGATCATTGCATTGCATTGTATTTATTCATAGTATATTATGTTAAAGTATATAGTGTATTCTATGTACAGTACTTTAGTATAATATACTGTAGTATATACTGAACTATAATGTACACATAAAGAATATCGGCCGATATATCGTTATCGGTCTTTTTTTACTCCCTAATATCTGTATCGGCATCGGCCCGAAAAAACGCATATCGGTCGGGCTCTAGTCTGTACCTATCAGTGCCATCTTATCACTGTGTAATATTTTAGGCCAGAGCTTCCCAAACTTAACACTGGTAAGCCCCCCCAAAAACATAGCAAAAGCTCCACGACCCCCCCCCCCCCCATTTGTAGTATAACATATCTTTTTAATAAAGCCGATTGTCTCTTTGCACATTACCAACATTTAATAACCAGTTTTTAAGAATCTCACGTGAATCATGAGAACTATGGAAAGTATTTTATATTCTGTTGAAAGATGACGTAAAAATTCTTTACAAATAAATGAAGAGTTTCGTTGCAAAACGAGATAAATCCATTTTTTAACATTTTTGTGAAAATATGTTTATTATTATGTTATCATGTTATTATTTTGTTTTATGGTGCTACTTAGCTGTATGTTTTAAGTTATGAAGGTTTAAATCAAAACAAAACAACTGCAGTTGAATTGAAATTAATTGGAATGCACAACCAAAAAACAAGATTTCTGAACATTTAAAAAAAATGGTGGTTATCTCGTTTTGCAACGAAACTCTTCATATATAAAACCATAACCCTACATACTTTCTGCATAGTATTTACCATTATAACACAAAGGGGTGGTTTCCCGGACAAGGATTAGACTAGTCCTAGACTTGTCACGGTAGGAAAATCCATTGTTTTCCTCCGTGTCATGTTTGTGTGTGTGTGTGTGTGTGTTGTTCACTTACCCTGCCATGTGCTCGTTAGAGCGATCCCTTTCACCTGTGTGTTGATTGTCTCGCTCCAGCTGTTCATCATTACATCATCTCCATAAAAACTCACCTGACTTTCTGTTCCCTGCCAGATTCTATTGTTTGCTCAGTCTCCGTGTTGCTTGGTTGTTCCCTGTGCTTTGGATTACGTGTTTCAGTTGGATGTGTATTGTCGTCGTCGTCTTCGTGTGGATGTTCCGTGTCAGCCTGGATTTCACCACTGTTCACCACTCCACCAACGTCGCACTCAAAACACCAACTTCCTCCGTAGTCATTGTCACCATTGCCAACAACAACACCGGACTGGATTACTTCCGCATTTGACTTTGAATACTCTCTCTTTGTTTATATTTAATAAACATTGTTTCATTTTTACACCTGCGTTTGCTTCCGTCTTTACAAGTCATTACAGAAGAATCTGGCCAACATGGAAGCAGCAGGTGGCCAGCCGATCTCCGGGTTGGAAGAGTTTCTCCAGCGATCTCTGGCTCGTATGGATCATCAGGATCAAACCATCGAGGACATGCGGAAGGCCGTCCAGGCAATGGTGGCGAAGGTTTCCGAGCTCTCTCAGCGATCTCCGAACATCACGCCTCCCACTGCGCCACCCATGCCGCCCGCACCATCTTCACCTCCAGGGGGTAGTTTCATCCAGGAACCGAGACTGCCGATCCCGGAGAAATATGCCGGTGAGCCCAACTACTGTCGTACTTTTCTCTCTCATTGTTCTCTACATTTCGCCCAACAGCCCCGGACATTCTCGCTCGAGGAGACCAAAGTGGCGTTCACGCTCTCACTGCTCTCGGGCAAGGCTGCCCTCTGGGGGACGGCGGTATGGGAAAACCACGACAGCTGTTGTTCCTCGTTCGCCTCGCTTTCCGAAGAAATGAAGAGGGTTTTCGATCGCTCCGTCGCCGGGAGGGAGGCCGCCCGGCTCCTCACGGATCTCCAGCAGGGGGAGCGGTCGGTCTCGGACTATGCCATCGAGTTCCGTACCCTGGCGGCGGAGTGCAGGTGGAACGAGGAAGCGCAGTGGGACCATTTCCTGCATGGGTTGGCGGATCGGATCCATCGAGAGATCATCACGGCGGAATTACCGAAGTCGCTCAACGGTCTGGTGGACTTGGCGATCCGGGTTGACGCACGCCTGTCTACCGTTGCCAGAAGGAAGACTCAAGTTCTGCCCCTACGTCAAGCGGAGTCCACGGATCCTCCCATCGAAGTTTCCGCCGGTGGTCTCTCAGATCCGGAACCCATGCAGGTGGGTCGAGCTCGGTTACCCTGGAAGGAGAGGAATCGGCGGAGATCCTTGGGTCTTTGCCTATACTGTGGTGAGTCGGGTCACCAATGTCAGAGGTGCCCGGTAAAAGACCAAGCCCGATAGTAAAACAGAGGCTACTATCGGGCAGGATCTCCGCACAGAAGACCTCTACTACATCCACTCTCCTTCCGGTGAGACTACGGTGGTCCACTATGTCACACTCGGGGCACGCACTTCTGGATTCGGGGGCGGAGGGCAACTTCATCGACAGCTCACTAGCACGTAAGCTCAAGTTACCTTTCACTGCACTCACCCACCAGATTGCGCCCTTCGCCCTCAATGGACATCAGTTACCCACTATCAAGTACACCACAGCACCTATCACACTCATCACTTCCGGAAACCACACAGAGACTATTTCATTTTTTATTACTGACACTGCTCTCTCTCCCATAGTTCTTGGTCATCCGTGGCTTCATTCCCATAACCCAAGAATTGACTGGAAACTGGGTTCTGTTACCAGCTGGAGCGAGGAGTGTCATAAGTCCTGTCTTGTCTCTGCTTGTGTTTCTGTGTCTGAGTCTGTGTTTCAGGGGAAAGCAGTGGATTTGTCTACCGTGCCCGTGGAGTACCATGACCTGAAGGAGGTGTTCAGTAAGTCGCGGGCTGATTCTCTTCCTCCTCATCGTCCCTATGACTGTGCGATAGACTTATTGCCAGGTACGTTTCCGCCTAAGGGCAAGTTATACTCTCTGTCTGTTCCGGAGATGGAGGCCATGGAGAAATATATTTCTGATTCTCTGGCAACGGGGTTCATTCGCCCTTCCTCATCTCCAGCGGGGGCGGGGTTCTTTTTTGTGGGGAAAAAGGACGGATCCTTGCGACCTTGTATTGACTACCGAGGGTTGAACAACATCACGGTAAAGAATACTTATCCTTTGCCGTTGATGTCTTCAGCTTTCGAGAGGTTGCAGGGAGCGTCCGTTTTCACTAAATTGGACTTACGTAATGCATATCATTTGGTTCGCATCAGGAAGGGGGATGAATGGAAGACTGCGTTTAACACCCCTCGTGGCCATTTTGAGTACTGCGTGATGCCTTTCGGTCTCACGAACTCGCCGGCAGTCTTCCAAGCACTCGTTAATGACGTGTTGCGAGACATGGTAGACCAGTTCATATATGTTTACCTGGATGACATATTGATTTTTTCTTCGTCTCTCCAGGAACATTTGCAACACGTACGACGAGTGCTTCTGCGGTTGTTAGAGAATGGGCTTTTTGTCAAGGCGGAAAAATGCGTTTTTCATGCACAGTCTGTTTCTTTTTTAGGACACATCATTTCGACTGAGGGTGTTCGCATGGATCCTGAGAAAGTTAAGGCTGTGGTAGATTGGCCATCCCCAGAGTCTCGCAAGGCCCTGCAGAGATTTCTGGGGTTCGCCAATTTTTACCGGCGTTTCATTCGCAATTTCAGCCAACTAGCCGCGCCTCTGACCGCTTTGACTTCCCCTGGTTTGACGTTCAGGTGGTCAGACGCAGCTGAGGCTGCGTTTGCCAAACTGAAAAGCTGCTTTGTTTCAGCTCCCATTCTTGTAACCCCTGATCGTTCACGTCAATTCATAGTGGGGGTCGACGCGTCAGAGGTGGGGGTAGGAGCAGTGTTGTCCCAGCGCGCATCCTCAGACGGAAAGGTTCATCCTTGCGCGTATTTTTCCCATCGTTTATCTCCTGCGGAAGTTAATTATGACATTGGCAATCGAGAGTTGTTGGCGGTCAAGCTAGCACTGGAAGAATGGCGTCACTGGCTTGAGGGGTCGGGTGTACCTTTCATTGTATGGACGGACCATAAGAATCTTGAATACATTAGAACTGCCAAAAGACTTAACTCCAGGCAGGCTCGGTGGGCATTGTTTTTCGGACGTTTCGATTTTACTCTTTCTTACCGGCCGGGTTCCAAAAACATCAAACCCGATGCTTTATCCCGTCTTTTTGAGCGTTCCGATCGTACTGCTACTCCCGAGCCTATTTTACCAGAGAAAATCATTATCTCTGCGCTCAGATGGGAGGTCGAATCGAAGGTTTTGACAGCCTTAGAAGGGGTAACACCCCCAGCTCGCTGCCCACCGAACCGTTTATTTGTGCCGGAAGGGTTACGGTCAGACGTTCTCCAGTGGGGTCATAGTTCCAGTGTTGCTTGTCACCCAGGGGTTAGTAGAACTAGGTTTCTAGTCAAGCAACGATTTTGGTGGCCTGGTATGGCTCGTGACGTCCACGACTTCGTCTTGGCTTGTTCGGTTTGTGCCGTTGGTAAGACTTCCAATCGTCCTCCAGATGGGTTACTTTTACCGCTGTCTGTCCCTTCGAGACCCTGGTCCCACATTTCGCTAGATTTTATTACCGCCCTCCCACCCTCTAAGGGTAATACGGTGATTTTGACCGTAGTGGACCGGTTCTCGAAGGCGACCCATTTCATTCCCTTGCCCAAATTACCATCAGCCAAGGAAACAGCGGTAGCTGTCATTGACCACGTCTTCCGAATACATGGCCTCCCGACAGACGTGGTCTCTGACAGGGGTCCCCAGTTTGTGTCCAAATTTTGGCGAGAGTTCTGCAAATTGCTAGGGGCGACTGTTAGTCTTTCATCCGGGTTTCATCCCCAGAGCAACGGTCAAACCGAGCGAGCCAATCAGGACGTCGAAAGGGTGTTGCGATGTCTGGTTTCCAAGAATCCTTCGTCCTGGTGTCAGCAACTCTCAATTGTGGAGTACGCACACAATTCTCTGCCGGTGTCATCTACGGGCATGTCTCCATTTAAGTGTAGTTTAGGGTACCAACCACCTAATTTTGTCAGTACTGAATCCGAGGTGTCGGTTCCCTCCGCAAACGCACTAGTCCAGAGGTGCCACCGCACCTGGATCAGAGCTCGCAGAGCTCTGCTCCAGGCAAGGTCACGCACCAAGGCCAAGGCCGATCGCCACCGGTCGAAGCCTCCCCGATACGTCGTCGGTCAAAGAGTGTGGCTTTCTACCCAGAATATTCCGATGCGTTCCGTCTCGAATAAACTTGCTCCCAAATTTATTGGCCCGTTTTCTGTTACCAAGATCATTAATCCGGTAACAGTGCGTCTTAGCCTTCCTCCTGCGTACAGGAGGGTTCACCCCGTCTTTCATGTCTCCAAAATTAAACCGGTGATTTCTTCCCGTCTTAATCCGCATACCCCGGTTCCCCCTCCGCCTCGTATCGTTAATGGGGAGACCACTTATTCGGTAAACCGTATTCTGGACTCCAGACGGAGGGGACGCGGATTTCAGTACTTGGTGGATTGGGAAGGTTACGGTCCGGAGGAGAGAAGGTGGGTTCCTGCTCGGGACATACTGGATCACCGCCTTATTGATGAGTTCAATCAACAGGTAAAGCAGGCTGGGAACGCCGAGGGGCGTTCCTAGGGGGGAGGGTACTGTCACGGTAGGAAAATCCATTGTTTTCCTCCGTGTCATGTTTGTGTGTGTGTGTGTGTGTGTGTGTTGTTCACTTACCCTGCCATGTGCTCGTTAGAGCGATCCCTTTCACCTGTGTGTTGATTGTCTCTCTCCAGCTGTTCATCATTACATCATCTCCATAAAAACTCACCTGACTTTCTGTTCCCTGCCAGATTCTATTGTTTGCTCAGTCTCCGTGTTGCTTGGTTGTTCCCTGTGCTTTGGATTACGTGTTTCAGTTGGATGTGTATTGTCGTCGTCGTCTTCGTGTGGATGTTCCGTGTCAGCCTGGATTTCACCACTGTTCACCACTCCACCAACGTCGCACTCAAAACACCAACTTCCACCGTAGTCATCGTCACCATTGCCAACAACAACACCGGACTGGATTACTTCCGCATTTGACTTTGAATACTCTCTCTTTGTTTATATTTAATAAACATTGTTTCATTTTTACACCTGCGTTTGCTTCCGTCTTTACAAGTCATTACAAGACTAAAATAAATATAAGAGCTGTCCAAACTGAAAACAACATGCACTGACATATCTTAAAATACATCAGTGCCCTTTGTTTTTCCTTAAAATGCACGCCAGTATGTTTTTAGTAAGGCATGTTTATTCAAACTAGTTATATTTCATAATTAAACTAAGGCCTTGTCCTGTCTTAAGCTAATCCCAGTCTGGGAAACCACCCAAAAGTGTGTAACAGAAGCTACATAGCTCACAAATAGTTCATAAATCTATTGCAATTAATTACATAACTATGTTAAAAAATATTTTTAAAAAATATAAAAACGTTTAAGCAATGTATCTCACCTCAGTATAATAAAAAAATGAAATAAATATAAATAAATATAAATATATACATAAATACGCTTTAAAATCACATGATTTTTTTATTTAGCCTAGTCAAGGTCCCCCGCAGTACTGCGACGGCCCACTGGGGGGCAGCGGCCCACAGTTTGGGAAGCACTGTTTAAGGCAAAGAATTTATCAATTTATTGTAGAATTGTCCATTTTGGGCATTTCTCAAAGTTAATCAATTAAATAAAATAACGAACAAAATGATAAGCATTTTATATATATAAGAGCAAATGAGTTCATATGGCCATTGATAGCATTATATTTATTTTATTTTCATTTATATTACTGTTTAAGGAAGGTTTTCTTGTTTTATTATTTTTAATATTATGGTTTAATATTGTCTGCCCCGTATCCAAAGCTCAAATGTGATAATATTTTATATATATTTTTAAAATACTTTTGTTACACGACTAGTATTCTGGTATTAGGTAACATCACGTGATTAATTCAAACCGATGAGACGACAGCTTTGGACGAGAGTCTGTATAGCTAATGAGCTTGCTTCCGGTTCTCACTGGTTTTACCTTCACTGAGCGAGCGCCACTTTCTCAGCTATCTCTTGAGGTAGGTCAAATTTCCTCATAAAAGTCTTAAAATTTCACAGACAGACGGTGGATTAATCAATTTGATGATTTTAAATATGTCGATTGTTAATTTAGATGAGTGTAATATTACTTACGTTTAAACAATAAAAAAATATAACGGATTATCTTCTGCTATCATTGTTTTCTGAGGTAAATTATGCGTTGGAAAAAAACAAACGGATAGTTCAAATAATTGTAGCCTAAGAAATTGTGGCTAAAGCCCATTTTTATTGTTTATATGATTTTAGTTTGATATATTGTTAATGTGAACCGTTAAACGGACGGACCGACCGAACAATTTCAGTGAGGGAAAGGTAACCGTTAACTTAAGTGGTTGTCAGACACTCAGGCGTCTGCCTGTTTTTGGTAACAAAAATCAGCTTAACCGAGGTTATATGGATGGTAGGAACAACCACTTAAGTTGTGGACTAACATATGCAATTATATATAATAAATGCAGGGTGTCGTCTATAGGGAATGTTAATGTACGTCACCGCAGTGTTGCATTATGGGACGTGGGCGCCATGTTTAGAGGCACCGACGACCGCTATGCCATTTAATTCTGGGCATGTTAAGCTAAAACTAGGTAAATTTGAAGAAAAACGGAAGATATCGAGAAGTTGAAAGAACAAGAGAAGGGACCCTATCGGGAGAAACTAAATGCTACTGCCAAAAAAACTTTATTTGGACAAATAAACAACATAGATCCATATGATTTAGCAGCCCAAGACTGGATTACGGACCTCCGCTTACATATCTGGTCAATTACCTTGTTTTTGCAGGACTTTATTTACACTTTGCAGGAGTTTAAGAGCTATAAATCCCTTCAAGCTTATAGTAAGGTGACACTTCTTCTTTTGAAGTCTTAGGGTTGGCAAACCAGCTATTTACTGACAATGTGTTAATACCTACGTACCTTAATGATTCTATAAAATAATTTCTCCGTTGTATTCTGTGCGATGAATCAACACATGTTCAAAAGATGGCACTTCTGTTTTGGCCAAGTTATTAAAACAAACAAAATGCTAAATATTCAGCTAACGTTGTTATTTAAAGAGTCACAAGCAGTGGGTTTGAGCAGTTGCATTTAATAAAAAATATGTGTTACAATCGTCAAAATTGTCTAAATATTTATTTTTATAACTCATGTGTTTAGGGTGATCAGAAATTAATGAATGAATCAATCAATAACTTACATTTGCAAGTTAGTTTGACAGTGTTAGCATAAAAACAAGACAATTTAAGTGGTTCTGCTTTTATTAATCACAAATTACTGAATGACTGAAAATGCAGCGAACACACTCGCTGATGCAGGGATTTTTTGTTGAAAAGTAAACGTTTTTCTCCTGATTACAGCATGCAAACCACGCGATCCGGCGTCTTTTCGTCAGCTCCTGCACCGGCTTCCTTTGTTTTTTCCACGAATAAAAGCTGGAAAAACGTATTCCGTTGTTCAGTTTCCTCCCTGAACGATCGCGTGACTTGCTTGATCGAGCAGTACTGACCAAACATATCGAAGTTGATTAAAATCTCGACAGAAATAACAAAAACAACCTCCAATACATTAACTCAAATACAGCGGGATAGGACGCGTGCCTGCAAAGATGGCGGATTACACATAATCCAACACAGCGTGACGTCAACTCCACATTCCCTATTGAAGAATAACATAACGTTACGTTACTCGAAGCTACAGTGACATCTGCAGGCGAGGCTTTACTTAAATGCCTTGTTTGTTCATGAGTTTTTGACGTGTTTCATATTTTATCATAGTTTTTTACGTTCATTTTGAAGTTATGGTAACTTAACTTATTTGTTTAAGATACGTTTGGTAGGCGCGAACCCGGGAGGTCGCGCCCAGCTTGAGCTTCCGCATTATTAACACTATTAGCTTCACTGTTATTTGCGATAGACGAAAAATGTTTGAATAAAGAGCCTAGGTAGGGGAAAGTACACAAAATACATGCGTTTTTTTCTAGTGTAACGTTTATTAATATGTTGGAGACAATTCCTCAAAATATACTTTATAAAATATACTATTGTAAAAAGAATATGGTTGGTATATCAACCCTTATGATTTGATAATAATGTATGTTTTTTTTTCTCTTTCCCCTGTACTTTTGTTACATCATTTTTTTGCTGTCTAGACATTTTTGTGGTAAGTCATTTATATAACAATCTCTGTTGCAACATAATACTTTTTTTCTGAACAGTTAACCTTGCACATGATATTTAAGTAGTAATGTTTAATTTTTCTTTCTTTTGCTCTTTTGAAAACTTTAACTGCTTTAGCTAAGTAAGTATTATTTTTGAATGTCAAATTCTTACTAAATGTACAAGCTGTGACATATTTTATTTAGATATTTAGTGACCATTTCTTTTTCTTCTGTTTGATTTTCTCTAGACCTCAGCCAAATTCCTGGTTTTGCTGTGCAACAGCACCTATTTAATAAAATTTTTTATAGCGAACCCAAAGGCTCTTTTCAGAGCCATCCACATTGCGTCACTGGTAAGTCATTTTCAATTACTTTTGAATCAGTAATTGCCTAATGACATTATAACATTGTTTTTCTGTTAATGTAACAGATATTGTTTACCAATGTTTATTGTTGTTTGTCAGTTTTGGCCATTTCAGCATGTTTGAAATAGGGGTGTAACGGTTCAAATTACTCACGTTTCGGTGCGTATCACGGCTTAGGGTCACAGTTTCAGTACACATTGGTCACAACAGGCTGCTTTACAAAAATAAAAACCTAAGCCGTTTTTAACCTCTGCCAAAATCAACATTTTCACTTAAGAGCACTTGTATTATTATACTATATACCAGCTTTACTGTGCAATTCAATATGAACATAAAATAGCTTAGAACACTGGGTTACTTTTTATATTCTATGCCGCTATCTTCAAGTTTTTTTTTGCAAGAAGATAGGTTTGTTAAAATTCAAACACAGAAGGCAATTTGTGCTGTTTCTGTCTCACCTGCGATCGTGTGCTATCAACAAAACCCTGGTGATGACGTGTAAAGCGACTCGTCATATTAGATGTATTGCCTTAGGCATACAGCACTTCCGAATTTGACAGTTTTGTCCACATTTTCTTGAGCATCGCTGCTGCAGTAGACTTAAATGCAGCTGGGCATCACTCTGTTAGCGTCTTTTCTCCTTCGTTTGCTGTGCTAAACGGTCTGTGAAACACACAAACACGCGAGGATGAACTGTGAGGTTGACAACAAATTTGCATACTTCGAGTTGATTGGACAGGTACTCTCACCTTAACACATGCAGAGATTATTCAGAACCATACATTAGCTTTTTTATGCATCGTTTTTTCACCAAACTATAATAGAAATGTGTGGTCGAATTAAACACGGTGCACGTGCGTCCCAAACTGTGGGCGGAAAACAGGACGATTCGATTCTTTACCGAGAACCGTTACACTCCTAGTTTGAAAGTAAAACTGACTTTATTGAAGATGTACTCCACCTTCAGAAATAAAAATGATAGATTTTTTTACTTAGCCCCATCTAAGTCATCTAGGGTGTTTATGCCTTTTTTTCATCAGCTGAACACAATCAGAGTTCTAATTATTAATATCCTGGCTCCTTTTTGCTTTGTAATAAGTTTGATCATGGACCAAACATTTACGATCTCAAAAAGGTCCATCCATCCATCATTAAAGTAATCCATATACAACCCAGTGGTTTAATAAATGTATTTAGAAGCAAAGTATAAGGTTTATAAGAAAAAGTTTAGTTCTGAGCACTTTTAGTGATTAGTTACATATACGTAATTTTATAAAGTAAAATCTTATTGGTTCTTGTGTTTCATCATGAGTTGTGACAAAACTGACAGTCGTTAGACACTAAATGTTTTATTGTCTGTTTATTTAAGGTATGTTTTGTAACTAAAAGGTCAAAATATGAATTGTTTTTTTATTAACCCACTGGATACATTAAATTTTGATTACTTTAATAATGGATGGATGCAGTTTTTGGAGCTTCTAAACATTTGGTCTCTGATCAGAGCCATTACAAAGCAAGGAACAGCCAGGGTATTATTTAATATTAAGGGTGTCACGATTTCGATTTTAAATCGAAATCGATCGAAATTAAGTCACAGCTCCGAACTTCGAAATAAAAAATGGGATCGTCGATTCTGCCACGCCCCCATTTCACGTCTGGTCGGCTTGGCAAGCGAGGAAAAAAACTCTCAGAGATGCCTTTAAAAACATCTGTCCAGCAGAAAGCGATCATATTTTAAACACGAGGGAAGTAAGTTATTGCTACAACTCCTTGAAATGCATATCATAAACAGGATTACGTGATCTGACTTTGGACAGAGCGCAGCTCTCTGCACGTGCGCGATAGTGAGGGAGGCGCAAAGATGCAGCGGGTTATATTTTAAACAAAAGGATAGTTTGCCTCAGCTTGCATGAAACGCATAAAACTGAACAAATACACTACTTTGGTTTATGTTCAGACTTCGGACAGATGTGAGAGCGCATGCACACGTGAGACAGAGAGAAGCGCAGCTGATTATGATGCTGGATTTATTTCAGATGCTATTAGTCCAAGACACGCGCATTAAGTCCATGTGCATTAAATCCATATTAGAGATGCGCGGATTATTTCATCCACAACCGCATCACAAAACTCATCATCCGTCCACCATCCATCCGCACCGTTTCTGACCAGTTTTTTAAAACCGCACCCACCCGCCATCCGCTGACTGGGCGATGCAAGACGCTGCTGATGACAGCCGCGAGACTAGAAAGCTCTAGAATATCAGCAGTGAACTCCGTTTCCGATCGGCGCACATGGGACAAAAATAAATAAATAAATAGCCTAAATTAAACGCACAAATTACATAGCCTGCACTGGTGTCATCCTGATTTACCACTTTGTAAAACTTATTCCAGGCAACCCTTTTCTGACATTCTATTTCCTTTGTTTTTAATTCTCATTTTTTGAGTTTGCCACGTTCCTCCTTCGCTGGCGTTGATAAGAGCTGTGTCAAAATGCATCCTCAACGAATGGATCCTTAACAGCCGAGGATATCCCAAACAATTAAAAGCTTTATTCAATAAAAGTGTGTATTTCTTAGAAAACTTTTTCTTGTCACTGTTTTAGTATTATAAGTTATGTTTTGTGTTAATATTATTCTATGTTGCGTATATTTCTAGGTTGATTATTTGATATGCTGTTGAATAGATTAATCTACATCAATGTGTCATATGTTCTAAAATAAATTAATATTTTTCTGATTACATATTTATTTTAATAAGTCAGAAATGTCTCCGCTGTTTTCTGCTGACAGGCGCGGTGGGCGCTACTGGGGGCGTGTGCAGCAGGTGACGCAAATTGTGGGTTCTCCGAAGGCTAGACCGTCTCATTTCAGTTCTCTTCTTGAACTTCTGTGGCTGCCACTATGAAAGGCAGAGAGGTCGCATGCTTAGAAGGACACAGCTAATAACAAGCAGTAGACCGAATTTAATAATTAAAAAAAATTTGTCACGTCATCCGCCCGATCTGTGTGTGCAAGAAGCAATCCTCTCTCTACAAGCTCGTGCGTTAAGTGAAGCCCATAAACCCCCATGCGAGTTGTGCAATGTGCATGTTAATGTTAAAGTATTATAATAATAATAATAATAAATAATGGCATATAATTTTTGTCTAAATTATATGCCATATAAAAAATATGTAAAAATCGAGAATCGGATCGAATCGTGTCCTTAGAATCGAAAATGTAATCGAATCGAGGATTTGGAGAATCGTGACACCCCTATTTAATATAGGTCTGGTTGTATTCAACTGAACAAAGAAAGACAAACATCTTGGATGACAAGGGGGTGAGTTAAAAAAAAAATTTAATTCTGAAGATGGCATTTTACAGTTTAGGTTCTATTGTGTTGCCTGATGCGATAATTTATTAAATTAACAATCTTTACATTAATACCACAGGAAAGGGAACATTTTGAACAGGAATATCATATAATTACTTGTTTATTCTGAAGCATATGTGACTAACTAGATCATTTTGGGTACGACTAAATAAGATCAAGACTTAATTTTTACCAATTATTATAGGACAGCAGAAACACTGAAGTTTGAATGACATAATACTGCACATTGTGGACCTTTGTATTTAGAAACTATTTAGACCCCCTACACAGTTCAATTTTGTTAGGTCTCAATCTGATACTACAATAATCCCCCCCCCTCTTATTATTAATCTGCACTCAGTACCCCATTATGAGAAACTGAAAACAGGATTTTGGAAATGTCTAAATGCAGGGTTTCCGCGGAGTCATAAAAAGTCATAAAACGTCTTAAATTTAATTATGAAAATTTTAGGCCATAAAAAGTCATAAAAACATCCGGATTTTCCATACAAGGTCATAAATTACATTTAGCCACGTCTTAAATTTATATACTCGTTCATTCATCGTTGCCTTTCCCCACAAAAATGCGCTGGCGGTGGCATTCACTCGTTTTGCCTGTTGTAGTTCTGTCTGAGGAATCTGGGTGGGATAAACACAGCGTTCCAGGACTACAAGGTGCATGCGGCAGTGCAGCAAACAGACTTTTCGGAAGTACTTCAGAAACCCGCGGTCCCGTGCGAACTCCAAACTCTCGAGGAAGTACTTTAGAAACCCGCTGTCTCGCACGAACTCTCGAGGGTCAGCTTAGTTTAACTGAAATCTCCGGGTCTATCACAATGGGAAAGTGTAAATTTAACGAGCTATGGCTTTAAAGACGCTGCGTTTAGTAGTTGGCTCAAGCCCGTAGCAAACAATCGGTATCAAGCCTATTGCACACTGTGTAAGAAGGCGCTGGAGCTGTTTAGTTTAGGCATAAAAGCCTTACAATCGCATGCAAAGTCAGAAAAGCATAAAGTTTCTGTAAAAGGTCTTCAGCGGGTGCAGGCGATCAGTCAGTTTTGTTCGGCTCCGTCACTACCCGGTCCAAGTACAGCACTGGATTCCATTTGTCTCCGTTTGTCTTCGTCTCGGCAAATCGGGGTCAAGGATGGCCCAGCTCCTTTCAAAATCAAACGCCCTCAGACGGGCAACCAAAGAAAAATTGGCTAAGCTGAAAAAGGTTGAGGAGGAGATAACCATTAAAGGGGACGAACTGAGAAAAATGTAGACAAGCACTGACTGACTTGTTACTTTAAAATAATTTTTAATTTACAATTGTTAAGTGTTGTTCCTGTGTTCTTGATGCTTAAGAAAAGGGAGCCTTCAATTTGTTATTCTTAAGAAAGTGGAACCTTTACTAATAAAACTTGTTACTAATTTCAATGAAAGTAAAAAAAAATAAAATAAAGACTTTTGAAAGGAATTTTTATGTTATTTTTCGTTATTCGTGTAGGTCATAAATTTAAATCATAATGGTCATAAAAAGGTCTTAAAAAGTCTTAAATTTGACTGACTGAACCCTGCAGAAACCCTGTAAATGTATTTAAAAGAAGAAAAAAAAACTGAAATTATTCAGACACTTTACTTGGTAGTTAGTTGAAGCACTTTTTGCAGCAAGTACAGCCTCGAGTCTTTTTGGGAATGACGCAACAAGCTTTGCACATCTGGATTGAAGGAATTTCTGCCATTCTTCCTTTTAAATCCTTTCAAGCTCAGTGAGTTTGGATGTGAACTGTCGGCTGACAGCCGTTTTCAGGTCTCTCCAGAGATGCTTGGTGAGGTTGAAGTCAGGGCATTGGTTGGTCCACTTCTCACATAGTTGTCCCTAAACCACTACTGTGTTGTCCTTGTTCTTTGCTTAGGGTCATTTTCATAAGGTTTTAGTGAGGATATCTCAGTGGACTCGAGTCAAGGTGTAGAAAATCTCGGCATTGATCAACACAAATAAATGGCACCTAAACAAAATTTCTAGTGTTATCGCAAAGGGTCTGAATACTTAAGTAAATGTGAAATTATTTTTTTTCATTTAAAACATTTTACAGAAATGTCTTAAATTCTGTTTTCACTTTGTCATTATGGGGTACTAGATGTTGATTAATGAGAATGATTTAAAAAAAAAATTTTTTTTTGAGTCAGAACATTTTAATTAGGCATTGAAAAGCTGCATCTGACATGGGACTTTTATTAACACACCCCCAGGTTCACAGACAAGGTTTAGTAAAACACATCTTAAGATATGCCAGTGCCATTGATTTGTCTTATGATACACACCAGTAATGTCTTCTTCAAAGGAGTGCTTTTTAAAGATGCTTAATAGGCTTGTCTGTGAAACCAGTCCACAGTGTTTAATATTGTGACAACTGCATTATCTTTGGAAAGTAATATAAGTTTAAATTCTTGAGGTATATATAAATTATTAAAAGGATTAATGCAAACATAACAAATTTGCAAATAAAGTAAAGGGGTTTAAGTACTTTCTAAATACACTGTAAATGTGGTCATGCCTACTTTGAACTAATTTGTCGTTTTTGTTGATTTTGTTTTTCCTAGATTGGACATCTAATTCATCTTTGTAAGTAACAGTTACATATTTCACATTTAAAGCATTAGTTCATCTTATGTTTATCAGCTTACCCCCAGGCCGTCCAAGATGTAGGTGAATTTGTAATTTTAAATTCTTGAGGTATATATAAATTATAAAAAGGATTAATGCAAACATAACAAATTTGCAAATAAAGTAAAGGGGTTTAAGTACTTTCTAAATACACTGTAAATGTGGTCATGCCTACTTTGAACTAATTTGTCGTTTTTGTTGATTTTGTTTTTCCTAGATTGGACATCTAATTCATCTTTGTAAGTAACAGTTACATATTTCACATTTAAAGCAATAATTCATCTTATGTTTATCAGCTTACCCCCAGGCCATCCAAGATGTAGGTGAATTTGTTTCTTCAGTAAAACACAAATATAGATTTTTAACTCCCAACTGTTTCAGTCTGTCAGATGTATAATGCATGTGGGTGGTAACAAAACTTAGAGGAATGTACAGACAAATCCAAATTAAACTCTGCGGCTCATGACGACAACTCAATGTCCTAAGATACGAAACGATCGGTTTGTGCAAGAAACCGAAAAGTATTTATATAATTTTTTTACCTTCAATACAGCACTATGCCTAAAGGAGTACGTGTGTACACATCTTCTTCTTGGTGTTTAAGGGTGGGTTGCAAACCAACTTCATAAGAGCATACCGCCACCTACTATATCGGTGCCCCGTATAGTGCTTATGCACCCTCATGCAGTGCACCCGATACAATAGGTGGCAGTATGCACCTATGAAGTTGGTTTTGCAACCTGTTGGTTCAGTTTTATCTCTTAGGACATTGATGTGTCGTCACGAGCCGCAGAGTTATTTTTCTCTATCAAATTTTAATACCATCCACATGCATATTCACTGAGAGACTGAAGGGTTGGAGTTAAAAATCTACATTTGTGTTTTACTGAAGAAACAAAGTCACCTACAATTCGGATGGCCTGATGGTAAGCTGATAAACATAAAAATTTAATTTTTAGACAAACTATTGCTTTAACAATGGGGGAGAGATGACTGGGATTTTATTAAAATAATTTTCCTAAGGCTGAATAATATTACTCAACATAAAATTTGTACAGATTAAAAAATTACTACATATCACATACCTGGCTGTCAGAATATTGCGCATTACATGCCCAAAACATAAGATCATACATCGTCCTGCTGTCTAGTCAATCTGAACACAACAAACCCATGTGTAGTCACATCCTTGTTTCTGCCAAAATGGCAAAGCCAATATGGTTTAAAGGTAGCATCTTGTAACTGCAATGCACAATTGATTTTCACTGCCTGGTTACTTTATGACCCCATGAAGGAACATACACTATTAAATTTAATCAGCAGTTTGCATGGAAAATGAAAAATATTATATGATTTTAAAAGAAGAAATCAGAGTCAGGTTGTGTCATACACTTAACACTGTACAGAGCATCAGCTTTTGACTGCCCCACCCTTAACAGAATGGACATACAGACTGGACCTATATTCTGTGTAACCAAGATAATTCAGCCTTTTCAAAAACTGATATTAGAGTGTAGTTTTAATATGATCTTAATACTTTGAGTTTAAACAAAAATTTTAACTTATTTTTGTCCTGCAATATGTTTTGTACAATTAAGTATGTACTGTTAATCATTCTGTAATATGCGTGCTATTTTGACTTTAGAATGTAACTAACTTGTTTTTTTTCTCTTTGTGTTGTGTTTGTTTGTCATGTCCTGTCCTGACCTTTATATACATTTTCTTTCAAACTTTTATCTTGCTAAAATCATTGCTTCTCTTCTATTCTGTACTTTTACTTCACAAACACCTGGCTGCGCATTTCAAAACGTTGCTGCTTTGCTTGCTTGCTTCCTCTTCAAACGCATCCAAACCGCATTTAAACACTGCAAAACATGCCATGCATACCCAAGCAGCTTGCCTCCTAAAAACTGCCAGGAAACCAAAAAAATCACCGATTCAACTAAAAAAACAAAGCCTACAATTTCTACCCAAAAAAACCGACCCAATTTTTTACCCCACCCAACCAATCTGTTGCCCTAACCCCCATACACCGACTTTCCCCAAAACAGAACGTCCCTTTAACTTTTTGCTTTGACAGAAAAAGTGAGAACAGAACTACCTACAGCTCCAGTGTGCCCTGCTGCCTTGAGTGTCTTCACAAAGCAACGTTGATTAGAGGACTGCGTTGGGAAATCAACACCATCAACACACACAATAATTTACTATAGTTTTAAAATTACATAATTTCCTATAGTCTTTTAGACTGCTTATAATAGGTAATACACATTACAGTACTTTTAAAAGTCATTAATATATCAGTAAAAAAAAATTGTTTTTGAAGTTCATCTTTGAAACGTATTACATTTATATCTGAGTCTTTTCACATTTGCTTATACTCTACTAATTAATTGCATTAGTAATATTGCCTTTGGTTATCATTTCTGTACAATATTGGGGTTAACAGTTCAACAGTTCCATTGCTATATTATTGTGTGTTAGTATATCTAATTTCATTACTGTTATAACTGTGAAATTTTAGTACAGTACTTTAATATATAAGTAAAATATTCTAAGATTGACTGTTGTTGTAACTGATAATTGAATAGACTACATTTAAAGGTCATTAAAATATTTTGGTTTGACAAATTCCTCTTTGAATCTTACCACATTGTAACATTTACCTTTATTAATTGGTTGCATTTCTGATATTGCTTTTGGTTAACATTTTTGTACAATATTGGGGTTGACAGTGTTTGACAGTATAACAGTTCAATTGCTATAGTTTTGTGTGTTTGTATATTTAATTTGTTGACTTGTTACTAAAATTTCAGTCCTGTACTTTAAAAGCTAATTAATATATCAGTAATATATTTACAGTTTGACTCTTGTTGTAATTGATATTTGAGTGCAGTACATTTAAAGGTAATTAAAATATCAGTAAAGTATTTTGGTTTGGCAAGTTCATATTTGAATCTTACCACGTTGTAACATTTGCCTTTACTAATTGGTTGCATTACTGGCATTGCCTTTGGTTAACATTTTATAATTCAGTGAAATATAAAGGGTTGACGGTATAACAGTTACATTGTGTGTATGTAAATACAGTAGTTTGACTGTTGTTACTGTGGTATTGCGTACAAGCATAACGTATAATAAGCATTAATATTCATTGAGTGGGTCTTTGTATTTGTTATTAAGGTTTTTTTAATAACAAAAAAATTTGCACTTGTTTAACATACGAAAGGTACTTTGCTATAAACAGATCTTTAGATTTCTAACACCTGTTCCATCGTCATGCCACGTAAAGGTAAACGAAGTGAAGCCCAGAAGCAGCGCAGAAAGGTAGAAGCTTCACTGTGCATTAACTCCGTGTCAAGTGCGAGTGACGTAAGCTCAGACGTGCTCTCTGTTACGGCGTCCCACTGTCAAAGTGACCCGAGGTACGGTATTTATTCAAGGGGCAAACAGTGCACGTGCAATTCCTTAATGTTTCTCGCGGTGCACAACGAACGTAATGAGCTGGACAGTTTGGAATTAGATGACATTTTAAAGAAAGGTGATGCTTTGTACACTCTTGTCAAGCAAACACTACAGTGTAAAGGACAATTTCGGAGCAATTTCCTTGATTTTGATGAGCTACTGGATAAACTTGAGACAAACTTGTGCTCTTACAACATCATTAAACATGGCCAGAGGTTTGGATTACTAAGAGATGCACCTGCACTAGGCAGCTATGATAACCTTGAGAATACTCTGCAATGTCTCAGAAGTGAAATCAGCAACTGCCTGTTTTTGTGTGGACTTTATTGTGTTGCTTTGTTTAGAGATCGCTCAGGGAGGTTTGGATTTTTTGATTCACACTGCAGAACACCAGATGGCATGTCTACTAATGATGGCACGGGTACTGCTGTAATGTTGACATTTTCACGTTTAGAAGACATGATAGAGAGACTGTTGCTGTTGTTTCAAGGGTGTTTCCAGTTAAGCGATAATGTGCAATTTGATCTGCTGCCAGTATCATTCACAAGCACAACAGTATGCACTGATGTCTCCATGGAGTATCTTGATAACATAGAGCCACGTGTAGCATCTCAAATATCTGAAAAACAATTTCTGTCCACTAATGACCAATGTGCACCTGCTGCATCATCACAACAGCAAGGTAATAGTCAGGTAATAAATCCAGTTCAGTGGCCAGTCAACATAACAGATGAAGATGAAATGGAGATTCAAACTACTGTAACTGACAATTTGGACAGAGACAAAAATGTTCAATTAAATAAACTTTCTCATAACATCTCAAAAGATTCCTCGATTCAAATTATATTGTCAGATCCAAATGATCACTGTTTGGAAACATCTGACTTGAATCAACAATCAAAAAAGCTTAACAAATCCAGAAGGCGCAAGGATTACAAGATAAAATGGCACAAAAAAATGGATTTAAAACAAGATACGAAACAGACAAAAAAAACTGAACATTACAAAACAAGTACAGAATACAAGGAAAGACATAACCAAGCAAAGAAGAACCGTTATCAAACTAATACAATTTACAAGGAAAAGCACAAACAAGCCATTAAAAACAAATATAAAAAATCTGAAGAATATAAGAATAAAAAAAAAATTGGTGCTATTATGAATTACAAGAATAATGAGGAATACAGAGATAAAAAAAAGAGAAAAATAATCAGCAGTTACAGTAGTAATGCACGATTCAGAGAGAGACAAAAAAACTATGTCATTAGAAATTACAGAATGGATGACTATTTCAGGGAGAGACAAAAATCCTATGTCATAAAAAAATACAGAATGGATGAGCACTTTAGAGAGAGACAAAAAACCTATGCCATGAGAAATTATAGGAACAGTGATAAGTTAAAAGAAAAGCATAAGAAGTACATAACTGATAGATATTCAAGAGATGCAATTTTCCGGCAAAGGCAAAAAGACTATTATATAAACCGGTGCAAAATAGATTCAAAATTCTATGAACAAAGAAAGGCCGCGTTTAAAATTTTTTATCAACAAGACTTGCTTTTCAGGGCTCGTCAGAAATCATATCATTTATTCAAAGCTAAAGACAGAATGTCAGCACTCAAAATACTTCACAAGATAAACTGTGCACAAGACATACAGCACAAATATAAAGTAATTGACTGTGTGCGCCAGGCAACACAAGTGTTCAGAAATAACCAATCTGATGAAATGCAGAATCCAGTGATATTAAAGGCATTGCAAACTTTCAGAGACATTATAAAACAGGGACCAACATATATCTGCACATGCTGTGCAAGAGCACTCTTCTCAAATCAAGTGCGCACCTGTAATCATGAAAGCTATCAAAAGAATCCAACAGTTGTTTCACTATGTTTGACAGGTAACTATGTTCACATCTGTTCTGATTGTACTGATCACTGTATGAGGAACACAGAATGGATCTGTCACAGCTGTCATTCAACACTTTTGAGAGGTGCAATGCCAGACATTGCTGTAGCCAATAAGCTTCAGTTTAGTCCTATTCCTCCAGAGCTATGCAATTTGAATATTCTAGAAAGACATGTTATTGCAAAGTACATTCCTTTTGCTAAAATCTTAACACTTCCTAAAGGCCAACAGAGAGCTATAAAGGGTGCTGTGATTTCAGTTGCATCTGAAGTGGAAACAACAGTTAATTGTTTACCTAGACCAAGAAGTGAATCACAGCTGCTTACAGTGAAACTGAAAAGACGTCTTTGTTACCAAGGTCATTATCAGTATCAGACTATGAATATGCACAAGGTTTTATCTGCTTTAGGAAAACTTAAAGATATGCATTCAGAATATAAAAATATTGTTATAAATCCATCTACCCTGGCAGATGAAATGCTGAATGAGTATGATCAGTCTTTAAATGACAGCAGTGCACACAGTGAGCCAATGGACATTGACAACAACAGCCAAAGTGAAAACACAGAACGACAAAGCAATGAAAATGAACTTGATAATTCAAGTGATGACCCTGAATCTAATAATGAACAACAATCGGGTCTTGTCTTGGACACTTGTCTACAGCCTCCAGATCTTGGTCAACATTTGTTGTCTTATGATGATGGAATATTTTGTATTGCTCCTGCAGAGAAAAACAGTCCTGTAAGCATTTTTAAAATTCCTAAGCTTGAGTCTATGGCATTTCCAGTGCAGTTTCCTGATGGTAAGAACACTTTTGATGAGCGTGACAGAGTGAAATGTGTCTCCCCCAGCAGATACTTTAACACCAGGTTATTCTCTGTAGATAACCGTTGTGCAAAGGATACAAACTACATATTTTTTGCACAGTTTGTCACAGAAATGCACATGGCCAAATCCAGTATGTGTCACGACAGGGTTGGTGAAGTGAGGACACAAATGCTGAGCTCGGAAAATAAATAACATTTAATGATAAAACTGGAAATCATAACACGAAGAGTAACGGGTAACAAAACACAGGAACATCCAAGGGAACAGACATGGTTGCAATGACAATCTACCGGCGACAAGTGTGAAACAGTTGTATAAATACACAACGACTAAACAAGGAACAGGTGAGATGAGCAATCAGTCTGTGAATAGTCCAGATGACGTAAGCGGAGACATACAAAACATGACACGGACTAGCCGTGACATAACCCTCCCCTCTACGAGTGGCTACCAGACACTCACATAAAACACAACAAAATCAAAGTCTGGTAGCGAAAGTCCAGGGGAGGGGTGGAGGGCTTGGAGACCCTGACGATACCGGCGGCTGCCGGGATGAAACCACAAAGCGGTGCGCCGGCCGAACCGGAGCGACCCTCATGGAACCGAGGCAGACAATTACCCCCAACTGGGAATCGCCGGGGATCCAATGCCCCCGGAAGTCGCGTCCCACCAACGCGGGAAACGGGCTCCCTCACGGCGATGACCACCCCGGGGAAATGATCGGGCGTGGTCTCCGTTCCGGGCTCCCAAGACGGGCACGGCGGTGGACCTCCGAGGGACCAGAGACGGCGACTCAACCGAGCGAGGATCGCCTGGGCCGATCCCCCTCCTGCAGGAGCGAGTGATCCCTCCAGGTGAGTCCCAAGAGACTTCGGGGCAGAGCACGCCCCGATGTCACTACTCCCCCGCAACGAAATACTTAGGGAAGCAGCCCTCCCCGAACTCGCTGCGTCCAATGATGGCCGGTAGATTCTGTCACGACAGGGTTGGTGAAGTAAGGACACAAATGCTGAGCTCGGAAAATAAATAACATTTAATGATAAAACTGGAAATCATAACACGAAGAGTAACGGGTAACAAAACACAGGAACATCCAAGGGAACAGACATGGTTGCAATGACAATCTACCGGCGACAAGTGTGAAACAGTTGTATAAATACACAACGACTAAACAAGGAACAGGTGAGATGAGCAATCAGTCTGTGAATAGTCCAGATGACGTAAGCGGAGACATACAAAACATGACACGGACTAGCCGTGACAGTATGTCCATTCAGTTGAGAAAAGCAAAACCCATGACACGTGATGGTCGTAGAATAAACTGTTCATTGCTGCAGGATAAATGTGAGTTAGAAAAACTTGTACACAACAAAGAGGCAACACGTTTCATGCAGCCACTAAGAGGAACACCAGCTTACTGGGAGAAGACTCTGCGTGATTTGTTCTCTATGCTAAGACAACTGGGCACACCTACATTTTTCTGTACATTTAGTGCTGCTGAGATGAGATGGCCAGAAGTTATTACTGCTATTAAAGCACAACAAGGTGAAACAGTGAACTTTTCTGAATTAGACTGGTCACAAAAATGCGAAATTCTTAAAAGCAACCCAGTCACAGCCATGCGCATGTTTGAAAAACGAGTTGAAGCCTTGATAAGAGATCTAATAATGTCACCTGCTCAACCCATCGGTGAGGTAATTGACTTTTTTTATAGAGTAGAATTTCAACAGCGTGGCTCTCCACACATTCACTGCCTATTTTGGGTGAAAGATTCTCCAGAATTTGAAAAAGATCAAGATGAAGATGTGTGCAATTTCATTGATAAATACATCTCATGTAAACTGCCAGACCCAAACAAAGACCCAGAACTGCATAGAATTGTAAGTGAAGTACAGATGCACAGTCGTAACCACTCCAAATCCTGTAGAAAAAACAACAAGCACTGCAGATTTGGATTTCCCAAACCACCCATGAACACGACCATGATAACTCATCCCAGGCCTCCTCCAATAGATCAGTCTGATGAAGAAAATGAAGCAACAGAGGAGAGAGAAAATGACAGTACTGCACAAGCAAAAGCACAACTTCAAAAAGTGTGGGATCTGCTGAATGACACAACACAGAGTTTTGAAACCACAGCACAGCTGCTTCAAAAAGTAAACATGACTTATGAAGAATATAAAAAATATTTTCAATGTCTGTCAACATCAAATGTAATTGTCATGGAGAGACGACCACGTGACTGCTGGGTTAATGGCTATAATCCAATGCTGTTAAGAGCCTGGAATGCAAACATGGACATACAGTTCATTATCAATCCATACAGTTGTATCATGTACATTCTCTCATACATTTCAAAAGCTGAACATGAGATGAGTGATTATTTAAAAAAAGTAATAAAAGACTCAAGTCATGATAACATGTCTGACTGTGAAAGCATGAAGCAGGTCATGAATTGCTATGCAAAATCTAGGGAAGTTTCCGCTCAAGAAGCAGTTGCTCGCACATGCAGTCTAAAACTGAAATCATCATCACGAGCTGTCATATTCATACCCACTGATGACAATGCTGTAAAGATGAGTTTACCAATAAAGTATTTACAGACAATGGACCCTGACTTAGAGAATGTGTGGATGACTGGACTGCCAGAAAAGTACAAGGCCAGACCAAACAAACCTGAATTTGATAACATGTGCATGGCAGAATTTGCAAGTGAATACCGCATTGTTTATGGAAGACAGAAAAAGGGTAAAAATGTTTTGGCACTCCAAAAGAATATAGGACACGTTCAAAAAAGAACACGGGGTAAACCTGCTGTTATTAGATTTGCTCGTTTCTCACAACAAAAAAACCCAGAAAAATACTTTGGAACATTGTTAAAACTCTACCTACCATATCGCACAGATGAACAGCTTAAGTCTCCAAGATTCCCAACATATGAATCATTTTACAAATTTGCTTCAGTAAACCTTCCCGGCACTGATGAACTCCAACGCGTGTGCATGATTGTAAATATAAACCGTGAAAAGTATGAGAAGCATAATGAGGCAATAGAACAAGCAATTGAGGATTTTGAACAGAACGGTCCAGTCGAGGATGCATGGACAACATTAGCACCGGCAACTGAGGTGATCAGGCTGGAATGCATAATGGAACGTGAACCATCTGATGCAAACGATGAACAAGATGATATTCCTGAATATACAGCATCTTCTTCTGTCAATAATACAGCTATGCCAGTAATAGAAGTTCCCCAGCTCAATTCTGCACAGATTCGCAAAATGTTTCAAAGCTTAAATCAAACACAAGCTTCTGTATTTTATGCCGTGCGAGACTGGTGCAAAAGATGTGTTTCTGGTGAAAACCCACAACAGTTTCTATATTTTTTGAATGGAGGAGCAGGAGTTGGCAAATCACATGTTATTAAATCTATTCATGCAGAAGCATCTAAAATATTGCGCAAACTTCCATGCGTGAGAGAGCACACTGACATTTCCAAACCAACAGTTCTTTTAACAGCATTTACGGGTACTGCTGCTTTTAACATTTCTGGTAAAACATTGCACTGTCTTTTAAAACTCCCAAGAAGCTTAAAACCTCCATACCAAGGCCTAAGAAACAGCTTGGATGAAATCAGGGCAGATTTTTCTAACGTACACATTATAATAATAGATGAAATATCTATGGTATCAAAACAGTTGTTTGCGTATGTTAACTGGAGACTGCAACAGATTAAAGGAAACCAGAAACCTTTTGGCGGATTGTCTGTTCTTGCTGTTGGAGATTTTTTACAGTTGCCTCCCCTAGGCAGAGCACGCCCACTCTGTGTGTATGAGAATCATGTGTTGGACTTCTGGAAAGATCAATTTCAGATCATAACACTGACACAGATTATGAGACAGAGAGAGGATCTTGAATATGCTGAGCTGCTCAACAGACTGAGAGTAAAACAGAAGCATGAGAGGCTCACAGCTGCAGACCAGTGCATGTTACAAACTGTCATACGTTTGTCTCCCGAAGAGTGTCCCACTGATGCATTACACATTTTTGCAACCAATAAAGAGGTAGACAATCACAACACTGCCGCCATATTCTCTCAATTTTCAAATATTATTACTATTGATGCCAATGACTACAAAAAAGATCCCCGAACAGGTGAAATGAAAAAGCAAGCTGCACCATTTAAAGGAGACAAAGGTGATCTTATTGACAAACTACAGATTGCAATTGGTGCACGAGTAATGCTTACCAGAAATATTGATGTGGAAGATGGACTGGTTAATGGTACTTTTGGTAAAGTGGCAAAAATTACAACTCAGGAACGAGATGGTGTTCCATGTGTGCTGTTAATTGGTCTTTACCTGGATGATGTAAATGCTGGACATAAACATCGTAACAAAGCACCTGGTGGAGATGACAACATTGTTTATATTGAGAGGTCAGAGGAGCCGCTAAAAAAAAAGGGAACAGTTCGAAGGCAATTTCCCATGAAACTTGCTTTTGCATGCACTATACACAAAGTTCAAGGAATGACAACTGATCGTGCTGTTGTATCTCTAAAGCATATTTTTGAACCAGGCATGGCATATGTTGCACTAAGCAGAACCACAGCGCTTAGTGGATTGCACATCATAGACTTTGATGAAAAAAAAATTTACTGTGATCCAGAAATAAATGCCTCTTTGGAGAACATGCCAAAAGCTGACTTTCAACATGTCCAACCTCTTCTACACACTGAGTATGATGTAAATTCTCCTATTACTATCATTCATCATAACATAGAGGGACTACAGTGTCATATGGATGATTTAAAAAGTCATCATGAGCTTTTGTTGGCTGATGTTTTGTGTCTTACTGAAACACACCTGTCTGGCTCATCTGCTCATGAGTGTCTCCAGCTGGAAGGATACAGAATTTATAATCGCAACAGACATACCTCTTACACAAATAATCTACAGTTGGCAAACAGAAATGGTGGTGGAGTGGCCATTTATGTGAGAAATAGCTTACAAGCTCATCCATTGATGTACATACAGAACGTGACAGACCTGGAATATTTGGTTTTAAAAGTAGAACACCCCAAAGAAGCACTGGTCACAGTAATCTACAGACCACCTAAATACAACCTAGGAGTGTTTTTGACTAACCTAAATGCCCTTTTGACATCCCTAGAAATCATAAACATCAACCCTGTTATAATTTTAGGAGACTTTAATGAAGACCAGCTGTCCCATGGGAACAAACCCATTTTGAAACTGTTTAATAACAAAGGATATACACAACTGATCCACACTGGGACTACTGAAAACAACACCCTTCTGGATCCTGTGTTTATTAGTAGCACACACTCACATGTCAGAGCAGGAGTACTGCAAACATATTACAGTTATCACGATCCTGTCTACTGTATTTTGGAATAAATACTGTAAGAAATTATCAGCTTCATCCTGAAACTTCATCCTGATCAACATGGGTACACATTAGGATTAACACTGCTTTTAAAACTTTCCAGATTAAAAAGATTCCAACAAAATATACCCACTTCAGAGTCTATTAACAACAATCTGTCACAAGTACAAAATATATAATAATAATAATAATAATTATAATGATAATAATAATACTTTACATTTATATAGCGCTTTTCTCAGTACTCAAAGCGCTTTTACATATGAATGGGGGAATCTCCTCAACCTCCTCATGTTATGATATTCCATAAATGTAGATGAATTCAATTTATCACATTTACTATCAGGGATGATGCAACCCTGCTATTTAAATGCACACACAAACACACATTTTATTTGATTCATTCTTATCTGTGTGGGGACATTTGGTCCTCACAACGTAAATACCAGGTGTTTGTGCACATGTGCACACACACACACACGCACACAAATTTTTTATTTATTTCTATCTTTATGGGGACATTTGGTCCTCACAACATAATAAAAACTAGGTATGCCCATGTGCGTACACAGACACACACACGCAGTTTTCATACTCTTCCAGTTTTCAAATACTATTCATGATTTAAACATTTAAACAGCAACATATACTATAATGTTTTTAAACATGATAAAAAATGTAAATTTAAAAAAGACTCATGCATCTGATTTTTTTTGTATTTGGTTAAGACAGATTTGCTGTCCTGGTTCTCAAGTGCCCCACTACCAACCCAAAAAACACCTACATGATAAGAGTTGCCAAATGGGATGGAGCATGAACCAGGTGCATGAGGTGATGATCCAATGACGGGTAAGACTCTCTTTTGGCCAGCGGAGGGCAACCTAAGGCAGGACATCACCGCCCTGGGCACCTGCCCGAGCAGGCAGGTGTGACATGGATCAAGGAAGTGGATATGATGCTTTTTGGGCCAAAAGCATCAAATAGGAGGGGCTGTAAGACATTACAAGCTGCCTCAATCAAAAATCCACCAGATCCTCCCGACCAGCTCCTCAACCACATCATCCTGACAGGCAATTCTGATTTTTGTTGCCACACTACTTGAGTGTGAGATTAAACAATTATGGACAATCAAATGTGGGTCACTTGAGAATCATCTCTAAATTTATAAGGCTACATTTTATAGAAAACATACAGCTAGCCAAATGGATGACTTTAATATACACAAATATACATATACAAATTTCTCTGTGTGTGTGTGAGTGTATCAATACAAATAAATCACTGTTTAAACAAACATACTTCTTGTGGTTCTTTAATATTTCATTACAGCATATCCAAACCCCTCATACAATAAAACTGTATGTTTAAGCAATGATGTAAACACATTTAAATATTAAGCTTAAATGTTTTAACATTTGTGTTTTAGCATAATAACAACATGAAACACCTTGAATAAGGGCAAAATATTTGATCATGTTGTTAGCTTGTTTTACAATAATGATAACATGTTTTAGCATGATACAGTTGTTATGTGGTTTTAAAGGTTGTTGCTAGGGTGCTGCTTAATGGTTTCTAAGGGAACGCTGGGTGGTTGTTATAGTCTTGCTATGTGGTTGCTAAGATGACAATTTATTTGTATAGCACAATTAAAAACAATGGCTGTCGACTGATGTGCCATTGACAATGTAATCAAATTCATACTAAAAATAACAAACAAACAATACAAATAACAAAAAAACATACAGAAATGAACAAAATCGCATAATCTCATGATTAATATGCATGACACAATGTCAATCAAAAGCTTTTGAAATTTAAAAAGTTTTTAGTTTGGACTTAAAAGTGAGAAGAGGTGGAGCTTGTCTTATGCTAATTGGAAAGGCATTCCAAAGCCTGGGAGCTGCAATGTAAAAAGCTTAATCTCCCCTACACTTAAGCTTCGATTTAGGAGGACACAAAGCCTGATATGATGACCGAAGAGATCTTGAAGGTTGATATTCAGTCAGTAGTTCAGAGAGATCCCTGCTGAAAAATCCAGCTAAGACCAGCATAAGCTGGTGAGCTGGTTTTAGCTGGTCTCCCAGCTTGGTTTTAGCTGGTTTTGCTGGTGTAGAAAGCTGGATTTGCTGGTGTAGCAAGCTGGTCTAGCTGTGTTTTGGTCACTTTTAAAGCTAGTCTAGCTGGACTTAGCTGGTCAGGCTGGAAGACCAGCTGGCCCACCTGCATTACCAGCTTTGTTTGGCTGGAAGAACCAGCGTAAACCAGCTAGTGCCACCTTAAACAAGCTAAAACCAGCTACCAGCTTATGCTGCTCTTGGCTGGATTTTTCAGTAGGGATAGGTTTGTGCTAAGCCATTTAAAGGTTTGTAGACAAGTAACAATATTTTAAAATTTACTCTAAAATGCACCAAAAACATGGGCCCTTTCAATAAGGAGGTTCAACCTACTCTGAGTTAAAACTTGAACTCCAAGTTGATTTACCCTGAGATTGGAAACTCTAAGTTTTCGGTTTCATAACAGCTGAAAAGAGTTAGTTTAAGCAACTCTGAGTCTATGAATAGTCATTATTAAAGGAGCTCAGATATTATGATTCACCATGGCAACAGCATGTGAAAAGAGGTCTGGTGTCATGAGCAATTTTGTCCCCCTTTAAGATTTTGCTCCCCAAGGCCCCCCCACTGGTATCTAACACTATTGCCTGATCAAAATTGTCATTGCGATATCATATAGCAGTCTAGCAAACTAATTACTTTGTACAAAATAAAATGATACAAAATACTTCTTAAATAAAAGCTACAAAATAATATAATAAACTAATATTCATGTTGCAGACACATCAGTAGTTAAGTGGTAAATAAATTGAAGACTCCACTAAACCGTATATTGAAGATGCAATCCCATGGACAAAACGAACATGACCGCAGCTACATATGTAATTAGGCATAAAACTTGGGCATAACTTAACTTTACAAAACTTTACAAAAGTTTTCACACTAATGAAACGAAAGATGTTAACGAAAGAGTTATCATGAAG
This sequence comes from Misgurnus anguillicaudatus, assembly GCF_027580225.2. Classification (NCBI taxonomy): domain Eukaryota; kingdom Metazoa; phylum Chordata; class Actinopteri; order Cypriniformes; family Cobitidae; genus Misgurnus; species Misgurnus anguillicaudatus. The sequence continues at coordinate 4,336,106 of NC_073339.2, forward strand.
CCAGCATGATTTACCATGACATTAGCATGATTAGCATGAAGTTAACATGATGCCAACATGATTAGCATGAAGTTAGCATGATTAGCATGAAGCTAGCATGATGCTAACATGATTAGCATGATGTTAACATGATTAGCATGAAGCTAGCATGATTAGCATGAAGCTAGCATGATTAGCATGAAGCTAGTATGATGAGCAAGATGTTAGCATGATTGGCATGAAGCTAGCATGATGCTAACATGCTTACCATGAAGCTAGCATGACGTTAGCATGATAAGCATGACATTAGCATGATTAGCATGAAGCTATCATGATGCTAACATGATTAACTTGAAGGTATCATGAAGTTAGCATGATTAGCATGAAACTAACATGACGTTAGCATGACGCTATCATGATGCTAACATGATTAGCTTGAAGCTATCATGAAGTTAGCATGATTAGCATGAAACTAACATGACGTTAGCATGATTAGCATGAAGCTAGCATGATGTAAGCATGATAAGCATGAAGCTAACATGATGTTAGCATGATTAGCATTAAGCAAGCATGATGTTAGGATGATTAGCAAGATGCTAGCACGATTGGCATGAAGCTAGCATAATGCTAACATGATTAGCATGAAGCTAGCATGACGTTAACATGATAAGCATGACGTTAGCATGATTAACAGAAAGCTAGCATGATGTTAGCGTGATTAGCATGAAGCTAGCATGAAGCTAGCATGAAGCTAGCATGATTAGCATGAAGCTAGCATGATTAGCATGAAGCTAGCATGATTAGCATGAAGTTAGCATGAAGCTAGCATGATAGCATGAAGCTAGCATGATGCTAACATGAAGCTAGCATGATAAGCATGAAGCTAGCATGATGCTAACATGATTAGCATGAAGCTAGCATGATTAGCATGAAGCTAGCATGATTAGCATGAAGCTAGCATGATGCTAGCATGAAGCTAGCATGATGCTAGCATGATTAGCATGAAGCTAGCATGAAGCTAACATGATTAGCATGAAGCTAGCATGATGATAGCATGATTAGCATGATGATAGCATGATTAGCATGATGCTAGCATAATGTTAGCATGATTAGCATGAAGCTAGCATGAAGCTAGCATGATTAGCATGAAGCTAGCATGATGCTAGCATGATTAGCATGGAGCTAGCATGATGCTAGCATGATTAGCATGATGCTAACATGATGCTAGCATGATTAGCATGAAGCTAGCATGAAGCTAGCATGATTAGCATGATGCTAGCATGATGCTAGCATGATTAGCATGAAGCTAGCATGATGCTAGCATGATTAGCATGGGGCTAGCATGATGCTAGCATGATTAGCATGAAGCTAACATGAAACTAGCAAGATTAGCATGAAGTAAGCATGAGGTTAGTATGATTAGCATGAAGCTAGCATGATTTAACGTGAAGCTAGCATGATTAGCATGATGCTAGCATGATTAGCATGAAGCTAGCATTATTTAACGTGAAGCTAACAAGATTTAACATGAAGCTAGCATGATTTAACATGAAGTTAGCAAGATACATTATGAAATTAGCATAAAGCTAGCATGAAACTAGCATGAAGCTAGTATGACTTAGTATGACTATGAATAATAATAAAATATAAGTTTAAAAGCAATAACAATATGTTGGCTTTTTCAAGCCAACATAATAATATCTTTGAGCAATAATAATAGTGATGCCTTGCATAAATGCAAGCACCACTAACTAGATAGGTACATTTCCTGAAGAAAATGTGAGTGGTGCTTGCCGTGGCAAAATTCTGGGGACCATATATGATTATACTCCAAGCCAAAAGTAAAACGATTCAACTCCCGTGTCTCTACGATGTTCTGATGCGGAGATATAAGGCTTTGTTTACTCTGTTGCTAGGGTACTGTATTTGGTTGCTAGGGAAAAAAATGGCATCCACTGGTGATTACCCGCCGAGTCACGAGTCAAATGGTCCAACCCCCGTGTCTCTACGATGTTCTGATGCGGAGATGTAAGGCTTTGTTTAATCTGTTGCTAGGGTACTGTATTTGGTTGCTTGGGAAAAAAATGGCATCCACTAGTGATTACCCTCCGAGTCACGAGTCAAACGGTCCAACCCCCGTGTCTCTACGATGTTCTGATGCGGAAATATAAGGCTTTGTTTACTCTGTTGCTAGGGTACTGTATTTGGTTGATAGGGGAAAAAATGGCATCCACTGGTGATTACCCGCCGAGTCACGAGTCAAATGGTCCAACCCCCGTGTCTCTACGATGTTCTGATGCGGAGATATAAGGCTTTGTTTAATCTGTTGCTAGGGTACTGTATTTGGTTGCTAGGGAAAAAAATGACATCCACTAGTGATTACCCTCCGAGTCACGAGTCAAACGGTCCAACCCCCGTGTCTCTACGATGTTCTGATGCGGAAATATAAGGCTTTGTTTACTCTGTTGCTAGGGTACTGTATTTGGTTGCTAGGGAAAAAAACAGCATCCACTAGTGATTACCCTCCGAGTCACGAGCCAAACGGTCCAACCCCCGTGTCTCTACGATGTTCTGATGCGGAGATATAAGGCTTTGTTTACTGTGTTGCTAGGGTACTGTATTTGGTTGCTAGGGAAAAAATGGCATCCACTGGTGATTACACTCTGAGTCACGAGTCAAACGGTCCAACCCCCGTGTCTCTACGATGTTCTGATGCGGAGATATAAGGCTTTGTTTACTCTGTTGCTAGGGTACTGTATTTGGTTGCTAGGGAAAAAAATGGCATCCACTAGTGATTACCCTCCGAGTCACGAGTCAAACGGTCCAACCCCTGTGTCTCTACGATGTTCTGATGCGGAGATATAAGGCTTTGTTTACTCTGTTGCTAGGGTACTGTATTTGGTTGCTAGGGGAAAAAATGGCATCCCATAATGATTACACTCTGAGTCACGAGTCAAACGGTCCAACCCCCGTGTCTCTACGATGTTCTGATGCGGAGATATAAGGCTTTGTTTACTCTGTTGCTAGGGTACTGTATTTGGTTGCTAGGGGAAAAATTGGCATCCCATAATGATTACACTCTGAGTCAAGAGTCAAACGGTCCAACCCCCGTGTCTCTACGATGTTCTGATGCGAAGATATAAGGCTTTGTTTACTCTGTTGCTAGGGTACTGTATTTGGTTGCTAGGGGAAAAATGGCATCCCATAATGATTACACTCTGAGTCACGAGTCAAACGGTCCAACCCCCATGTCTCTACGATGTTCTGATGCCGAGATATAACTGTTTGAATTTTATGTTGCTAGGGTGCTCAAAAGTGGTTGCTAGGGGCGTGGCTTAATACCTATGTAAGGATCCTGAGAGACTGGTTGGATGCCTGAGTAAAATGAGCCCACCCCCATGTCTCTATGACACTGTGGTGCAAAGATATCCATCTGGGCATTTTATAATGGCAGTCTATGGGAGATGTTGCTAGGGTGCCCAAAATTGTTGCTAGGGGCGTGGCTTAATAGATCTGAGATGATCCTGAGAGACTGATTGGATGCCCAAGTAAAATGAGCCCACCCACTTATCTCTACGACACTGTAAAGCAAAGATATCCCATCTGTAACTGTTTTATTTCCTTATATGGGCATGTTTCCTGCCCCATTATAAGTCAATGGGAATTTTCGGGTGCCTCTTACACCCCAGGGGTACAACTTACACCCCAATGTCATGTATGTTCTTACATAGCCTACCACCCTTTTCAAATTTAGTATCCCACATGTTTCTACGAAATCCTCGCTCGGACCTATGACCTGACAAATTTTCCCGCAATGTTAGTCTATGGGATTTTGCCCCATTGACTTTTCATTGGGCATTTTTGGGCACCTCTTACACCCCAGGGGTACAACTTACACCCCATTGTGATGTATGTTCTTACAGAGTCTACCACCCTCTTCAAATGTTGTAACCCACATGTTTCTACAAAATCCTCGAGCGGAGCTATGACTCGTCAAAGTTGGGCCCAATGTTAAGTCAATAGGATTTTTCGGGTGGTTTTTCGCCCCCCTTTCAGAAATCCTGCACCCGATCGCTTATAAAAGTCATAGCACACCTCTCCTCAATAAACCGGTCAATTTGAGCCCTCTTTCATGGGACTACGTGAAACCGTGCGGGACGAGTTACGCGCCGAAAAAGTGTCCAGAAAAAGAAGAATAATAAGTATGCAAGATAATAATAGTGATGCCTTGCATAAATGCAAGCACCACTAACTAGATATTAAAGTTTGAAGACAAACTTTATGTTGGCTTGAAAAAGCGTAGCTTGAACGTTTAAAACGGTTTGACAGAAGTTTAGTTTAGTAGGTTATCTGGTTGTTAGAATGTTTAAGTATGAAGGTAGCATGATTTAGCATGATGCTAACATGATAAGCATGAATATATCATGATGCTAGCATGATTAGCATGAAGCTATCATGATGTTAGCATGATTAGCATGAAGCTAGCATGATGCTAGCATGATTAGCATGAAGCTAGCATGATGCTAGCATGATTAGCATGAAGCTAGCATGATGCTAGCATGATTAGCATGAAGCTAGCATGATGCTAGCATGATTAGCATGAAGCTAGCATGATTAGCATGAAGCTAGCATGATGCTAGCATGATTAGCATGAAGCTAGCATGATGCTAGCATGATTAACATGATTAGCATGAAGCTAGCATGATGATAGCATGATTAACATGAAGATAGCATGAAGCTAGCATGATGCTAGCATGATGCTAGCATGATTAGCATGAAGCTAGCATGATGCTAACATGATTAGCATGAAGTTAGCATGATGCTACCATGATTAGCAGGAAGCTAGCATGATGCTAACATGATTAGCATGAAGCTAGCATGATGTAAGCATGATTAGCATGAAGCTAGCATGATGTTAACATGATTAGCATAAAGCTAGCATGATTAGCATGAAGCTAGCATGATGCTAGCATGATTAGCATGAAGCTAGCATAATGCTAGCATGATTAGCATGAAGCTAGCATTATGCTAACATGATTAGCATGAAGCTAGCATTATGCTAGCATGATTAGCATGAAGCTAGCATGATGCTAGCATGATTAGCATGAAGCTAGCATGATGCTAGCATGATTAGCATGAAGCTAGCATGATGCTAGCATGATTAGCATGAAGCTAGCATGATTTTAGCATGATTAGCATGAAGCTAGCATGATTAGCATGAAGCTAGCATGATTTTAACATGATTAGCATGAAGCTAGCATGAGGCTAGCATGATAAACATGAAGTAAACATGAAGTTAGCATGATTAGCGTGAAGCTAACATGATTTAACGTGAAGTTAGAATGATTAGCATGATGCTAGCATGAAGTTAGCACTATTTAGCGTGAAGCTAACAAGATTTAACATGAAGCTAGCATGATTTAACATGAACTTAGCAAGCTACATTATGAAATTAGCATAAAGCTAGCATGAAACTAGCATGAAGCTAGTATGACTTAGCATGGAGCTAGCATGAAGCTAACATGACCCAAAGACCCAACCCCCATGTCTCTATGATGTTCAGATCCAAAGATATAAGGCTTTGTTTATTATGTTGCTAGGGTGCTCATATTTGGTTGCTAGGGGCGTGGCTTAACACCTCAATAAGAATCCTATTAAGACTGATTGGATGCCTGAGTAAAATGAGCCCACCCCTATGTCTCTATGACACTCTGGTGCAAAGATATCCATCTGGGCTTTTTATAATGGTAGTCTATGGGAGATGTTGCTAGGGTACCCAAAATTGTTGCTAGGGGCGTGGCTTAATAGCTCTGGGGCGAGCCTAAAAGACTAATTGGATGACTGAGTAAAATGAGCCCACCCCCATGTCTCTACGACACTCTAAAGTGAAGATATTCCATCTGGGACGCTTTTATTCCCTTATATGGGCATGTTTCCTGCCCCATTATAAGTCAATGGGAAATTTTTGGGGCCTCTTACACCCCAGGGGTACAGCTTACACCCCATTTTAATGTATGTTCTTACAGAGCCTGTCAGCCTCCTTAAATGTGGTAAACCACAAGTTTCTACCAGTTTCTCACTCGCAGCTATGACCCGTCAAAGTTTGTCTCCATGTTAAGTCAATGGGAATTTTGGGGTGTTCGAGCGCCCCGTTTAGGAATTCGGAAGGTCCCATCAGTTAGAAAAGATATAGCACACTAAGTCAGACCAGTCTGAAGGTCTGTGGAAAATTTGGTGCATGTAGCTTGAAAGCTCTAGGACGAGTTAGTGTCAGAAATTTTGGGAGGAGAAGAAAGAATAATAACTAGATGAGGTTAAAGTTTGTGAACAAACTTTATGTTGGCTTGAGAAAGCCTAGTCTGAGAGTAATAGATGGAGCTGCAGTTGGGGCATTTAAGTTAGTTGGGGCAGATGTGTTAGTTGGGGCAGATTGGGGCAGAATGGGGCAGATGGGGCATTTAGGGTAGTTGGGGCATTTGGGGCAGAATTGGATAATTGGGGCAGACGGGGCACTTAGGGCAGATGGGGCATTTAGGGCAGATGGGGCATTTAGGGCAGTTGGGGCAGAATGGGGCAGATGAGGCATTTGGGGCAGATGGGGCATTTAGGTCAGTTGGGGCATTTAGGGCAGAATGGGGTAGATGAGGCATTTAGGGCAGATGGGGCATTTGGGGCAGATGGGGCATTTAGGGCAGTTGGGGCATTTAGGGAAGTTGGGGCATTTAGGGCAGTTGGGGCAGAATGGGGCTGTTTGGGGCTGTTGGGGCAGATGGGGCATTTGGGGCAGTTGGGGTATTTAGGGCAGTTGGGGCAGAATTGGGTGTTTGGGGCAGATGGGGCATTTAGGGTAGTTGGGTCATTTGGGGCAGAATTGGGTAGTAGGGTGGCAGACTAGGCATTTAGGGCAGTTGGGGCATTTAGAGCAGTTGGGGCATTTAGGGCAGTTGGGGCAGAATGGGGCAGATGAGGCAGTTGGGGCATTTGAGGCATTTAGGGCAGTTGGGGCATTTAGGGCAGTTGGAGCATTTAGGGCAGTTTGGGCAGAATGGGGCAGATGAGGCATTTAGGGCAGATGGGGCATTTAGGGCAGATGGGGCATTTAGGGCAGTTGGGGCATTTAGGGCAGTTGGGGCAGAATGGGTAATTTGGGGCAGAATTGGGTAGTTGGGGCAGACGGGGCATTTGGGGCAGATGGGGCATTTAGGGCATTTGGGGCAGAATTGGGTGTTTGGGGCAGATGGGGCATTTAGGGTAGTTGGGGCATTTGGGGCAGAATTGGGTAGTTGGGGCATTTAGGGCAGTTGGGGCATTTAGGGCAGAATGTAATATTGTGTTTGTGTGTGTATATTTGTGGTGTGTGTGTGTGTGTGTGTGTGTGTGTGTGTGTGTGTGTGTGTGTGTGCATGTCTGTGTTTTTGTGACAGTATGTTATATATAAGTTTGTGTTTGTAATTGTGTGTCTGTGTGTAGTTGTGTGTCTATGTGTATTTGTGTGTGGTTGTGTGTCTGTGTGTGTGTGCGTGTCTGTGTTTTTGTGACAGTATGTTATATATAATTTTGTGTTTGTGTGTGTAGTTGTGTGTCTGTGTGTAGTTGTGTGTCTGTGTGTAGTTGTGTGTGGTTGTGTGTCTGTGTGGTTGTGTGTGTGTGTGTGTATGTGTGTAGTTGTGTTTGTCTGTGCTATTGAGTGAGTTTTGTGAGACAGAGATAGACTGAGAGAGGTTTAGAGATGATGTAATGTATTTGTATGAATGAGAGTTGACAGTTAGAATTTGAAAATAAACACTCAGCCTAAACATTCTATGAATGTAAGTCTATGGGACTTTTTTGGGATGTTTGATCGGACGGTTTAGGAGAACCGTAAGTCCGATCCCTTAGAAAAGATATAGCACACCTCCTCAGATCAGACTGAAGGTCTGTGCAAAGTTTGGTGGCTGTAGCTTGAAAGCTCTAGGAGGAGTTAGAGTTAGAAATTTTAGTCTCAGAAGAAAAAGAATAATAATAATAATAATAATAATAATAATAAGTTTAAGTGCAACAACAGTATGTTGGCTTTCTCAAGCCAACATAATTATAATAAGTATGAGCAATAGTAATAGTGATGCTTTGCATAAATGCAAGCACCACTAACTAGATAGGTACATTTCCTGAAGAAAATGTGAGTGGTGCTTGCCGTGGCAAAATTCTGGGGACAATATATGATTATACTCCAAGCCAAAAGTAAAACGATCCAACTCCCGTGTCTCTACGATGTTCTGATGCGGAGATATAAGGCTGTGTTTTTCCGGTTGCTAGGGTACTGTATTTGGTTGCTAGGGAAAAAATTGCCATCCACTAGTGATTACCCTCCGACTCACGAGTCAAAAGGTCCAACCCCCATGTCTCTACGATTTTCTGATGCGGAGATATAAGGCTTTGTTTACTCTGTTGCTAGGGTACTGTATTTGGTTGCTAGGGAAAAAATTGCATCCACTAGTGATTACGCTCCGAGTCACAAGTCAAACGGTCCAACCCCCATGTCTCTACGATGTTCTAATGCGGAGATATAAGGCTTTGTTTACTCTGTTGCTAGGGTACTGTATTTGGTTGCTAGGGAAAAAATTGCCATCCACTAGTGATTACCCTCCGAGTCACGAGCCAAACGGTCCAAACCCCGTGTCTCTACGATGTTCTGATGCGGAGATATAAGGCTTTGTTTACTCTGTTGCTAGGGTACTATATTTGGTTGCTAGGGAAAAAATTGGCATCCACTAGTGATTACCCTCCGAGTCACGAGTCAAACGGTAAAACCCCTGTGTCTCTACGATGTTCTGATGCGACGATAATAAGGCTTTGTTTACTCTGTTGCTAGGGTACTGTATTTGGTTGCTAGGGAAAAAAACGGCATCCACAAGTGATTAACCTCCGAGTCATGAGTCCAACGGTCCAACCCCCGTGTCTCTACGATGTTCTGATGCGGAGATATAAGGCTTTGTTTACTCTGTTGCTAGGGTACTGTATTTGGTTGCTAGGGAAAAAATTGGCATCCCATAGTGATTACACTCTGAGTCACGAGTCAAAGGGTCCAACCCCCGTGTCTGTAAGATGTTCTGATGCGGAGATATAAGGCTTTGTTTACTCTGTTGCTAGGGTACTGTATTTGGTTGCTGGGGAAAAAAATGGCATCCCATAATGATTACACTCTGAGTCATGAGTCAAACGGTCCAACCCCCGTGTCTCTACGATGTTTGGATGCCGAGATATAACTGTTTGAATTTTATGTTGCTAGGGTGTTCAAAAGTGGTTGCTAGGGGCGTGGCTTAATACCTATGTAAGGATCCTGAGAGACTGATTGGATGCCTGAGTAAAATGAGCCCACCCCCATGTCTCTATGACACTGTGGTGCAAAGATATCCATCTGGGCATTTTATAATGGCAGTCTATGGGAGATGTTGCTAGGGTGCCCAAAATTGTTGCTAGGGGCGTGGCTTAATAGCTCTGGGATGATCCTGAGAGACTGATTGGATGCCCGATTGAAATGAGCCCACCCACTTATCTCTATGACATTGTAAAGCAAAGATATCCCATCTGGAACTGTTTTATTCCCTTATATGGGCATGTTTCCTGCCCCATTATAAGTCAATGGGAATTTTCGGGTGCCTCTTACACCCCAGGGGTACAACTTACACCCCAATGACATGTATGTTCTTACATAGCCTACCACCCTCTTCAAATGTTGTAACCCACATGTTTCTACAAAATCCTTGAGCGGAGCTATGACCCATCAAAGTTGGGCGCAATGTTAAGTCAATGGGATTTTTTGGGTGGTTTTTCGCCCCCCTTTCGAAAATCTTGCACCCGATCGCTTATAAAAGTCATAGCAGACGTGTCCTCAATAAGCCGGTCGTTTTGAGCCCTGTTTCATGGGTCTACGACAAACCGTGCGGGACGAGTTACGCGCCGAAAAAGTGTCCAGATATAAGAATAAATAAATAACTAGATATTAAAGTTTGAAGACAAACTTTATGTTGGCTTGAAAAAGCGTAGCTTGAACGTTTAAAACGGTTTGACAGAAGTTTAGTTTAGTAGGCTATCTGGCTGTTAGAATGTTTAAGTATGAAGGTAGCATGATTTAGCATGATGCTAACATGATAAGCATGAATCTATCATGATGCTAGCATGATTAGCATGAAGCTTTCATGATGCTAGAATGATTAGCATGAAGCTAGCATGATGTTAGCATGATTAGCATGAAGCTAGCATGATGCTAGCATGATTAGCATGAAGCTAGCATGATGCTAGCATGATTAACATGAAGCTAGCATGATTAGCATGAAGCTAGCATGATGCTACCATGATTAATATGAAGCTAGCATGATGCTAGCATGATTAGCATGAAGCTAGCATGTTGCTAGCATGATTAGCATGATGTTAACACGATTAACATAAAGCTAGCATGATTAGCATAAAGCTAGCATGTTGCTAGCATTATTAGCATGAAGCTAGCATGATGTTAGCATGATTAGCATGAAGCTAGCATGAAACTAGCATGATTCTAGCATGATTAGCATGAAGCTAGCATTATTCTAGCATGATTAGCATGAAGCTAGCATGATGTTAGCATGATTAGCATGAAGGTAACATGAGGCTAGCATGATTAGCATGAAGTAAGCATGAGGTTAGCATGATTAGCATTAAGCTAGCATGATTTAACGTGAAGCTAGCATGATTAGCATGATGCTAACACGATTAGCATAAAGCTAGCATGATTAGCATAAAGCTAGCATGTTGTTAACATGATTAGCATGAAGCTAGCATGATGTTAGCATGATTAGCATGAAGCTAGCATGAAACTAGCATGATTCTAGCATGATTAGCATGAAGCTAGCATGATTCTAGCATGATTAGCATGAAGCTAGCATTATTCTAGCATGATTAGCATGAAGCTAGCATGATGTTAGCATGATTAGCATGAAGGTAGCATGAGGCTAGCATGATTAGCATGAAGTAAGCATGAGGTTAGCATGATTAGCATGAAGCTAGCATGATTTAACGTGAAGCTAGCATGATTAGCATGATGCTAACATGATTAGCATGACGCTAGCACTATTTAGCGTGCAGCTAACAAGATTTAACATGAAGTTAGCATGATTTAGCATGAAGTTAGCAAGATTTAGCATGAAATTAGCATAAAGCTAGCATTAAAATAGCATGAAGCTAGTATGACTTAGCATTGAGCTAGCATGAAGCTAACATGACCTAAAGACCCAACCCCCATGTCTCTATGATGTTCAGACCAAGAGATATAAGGCTTTGTTTATTATGTTGCTAGGGTGCTCAAATTTGGTTGCTAGGGGCGTGGCTTAATGCCTCAATAAGAATCCTATTAAGACTGATTGGATGCCTGAGTAAAATGAGCCCACCCCTATGTCTCTATGACACTCTGGTGTAAAGATATCCATCTGGGCTTTTTATAATGGTAGTCTATGGGAGATGTTGCTAGGGTACCCAAAATTGTTGCTAGGGGCGTGGCTAAATAGCTTTGGGGCGATCCTAAGAGACTGATTGGATGACTGAGTAAAATGAGCCCACCCCCATGTCTCTACGTTACTCTAAAGTAAAGATATTCCATCTGGGACGCTTTTATTCCCTTATATGGGCATGCTTCCTGCCCCATTATAAGTCAATGGGAAATTTTGGGGGCCTCTTACACCCCAGGGGTACAGCTTACACCCCATTGTGATGTATGTTCTTACAGAGCCTGTCAGCCACCTTAAATGTGGTAAGCCACAAGTTTCTACAAGTTTCTCACTCACAGCTATGACCCGTCAAAGTTTGTCTCAATGTTAAGTCAATGGAAATTTTGGGGTGTTCGAGACCCCCGTTTAGGAATTCGGAAGGTCCCATCAGTTAGAAAAGATATAGCACACTAAGTCAGACCAGTCTGAAGGTCTGTGGAAAATTTGGTGCATGTAGCTTGAAAGCCCTAGGACGAGTTAGTTGCCGAAATTTTGGGGGGAGAAAAAGAATAATAACTAGATAGAAAAGTTTGTTGACAAACTTTATGTTGGCTTGACAAAGCCTGGCCTGAACGTTAAAAACGGTTTGACAGAAGTTTAGTTTAGTAGGCTATCTGGCTGTTAGTATGTTTAAGTTTGAAGCTAGCCTGATTTAACATAAAGTTAGCATGATTAGCCTGAAGCTAACATGATTTGCATGAAGCTAGCATGAAGCTAACATGATTAGCATGAAGCTAGCATCAAGTTAGCATGATTAGCATGAAGCTAGCATGATGCTAACATGAATTAGCATGAAGTTAGCATGAAGCTAGCATGATGCTAACATGAATTAGCATGAAGCTAGCATGATGCTAACATGAATTAGCATGAAGCTAGCATCAAGTTAGCATGATTAGCATGAAGCTAACATGATGCTAACATGAATTAGCATGAAGCTAGCATGATGCTAACATGAATTAGCATGAAGCTAGCATGATGATAACATGAATTAGCATGAAGTTAGCATGAAGCTAGCATGATGCTAACATGAATTAGCATGAAGCTAGCATGATGCTAACATGAATTAACATGAAGCTAGCATGATGCTAACATGAATTAGCATGAAGCTAGCATGATGCTATCATGAATTAGCATGAAGTTAGCATGAAGCTAGCATGATGCTAACATGAATTAGCATGAAGCTAGCATGATGCTAACATGAATTAGCATGAAGCTAGCATTAAGCTAACATGAATTAGCATGAAGCTAGCATGATGCTAACATGAATTAGCATGAAGCTAGCATGATGCTAACATGAATTAACATGAAGCTAGCATGATGCTAACATGAATTAGCATGAAGCTAGCATGATGCTAACATGAATTAGCATGAAGCTAGCATGATGCTAACATGAATTAGCATGAAGCTAGCATGATGCTAACATGAATTAGCATGAAGCTAGCATGATGCTAACATGAATTAGCATGAAGCTAGCATGATGCTAACATGAATTAGCATGAAGCTAGCATGATGCTAACATGAATTAGCATGAAGCTAGCATGATGCTAACATGAATTAGCATGAAGCTAGCATGATGCTAACATGAATTAGCATGAAGGTAGCATGATGCTAACATGAATTAGCATGAAGTTATCATAATGCTAACATGAATTAGCATGAAGCTAGCATGATGCTAACATGAATTAGCATGAAGCTAGCATGATGCTAACATGAATTAGCATGATGCTAACATGAATTAGCATGAAGCTAGCATGATGCTTACATGAATTAGCATGAAGCTAGCATGATGCTAACATGAATTAGCATGAAGCTAGCATGATGCTAACATGAATTAGCATGAAGCTAGCATGATGCTAACATGAATTAGCATTTAGCTAACATGATGGTAACATGAATTAGCATGAAGCTAGCATGATGCTAACATGAATAAGCATGAAGTTAGCAAGATTTATTATGAAATTAGCATAAAGCTAGCATGAAACTAGCATGAAGCTAGTATGACTTAGCATGAAGCTAGCATAAGGCTAACATGACCAAAAGACCCAACCCCCATGTCTCTATGATGTTCGGATCCAGAGATATAAGGCTTTGTTTATTATGTTGCTAGGGTGCTCATATTTGGTTGCTAGGGGCGTGGCTTAATACCTCAATAAGTATCCTTAGAGACTGATTGGATGCCTGAGTAAAATGAGCCCACCCCCATGTCTCTGTGACACTGTGCTGCAAAGATATCCATCTGGGCATTTTATAATGGCAGTCTATGGGAGATGTTGCTAGGGTACCAAAAAATGGTTGCTAGGGGCGTGGCTGAATAGCTATGGGACGATCCAGAGAGACTGATTGGATGCCTGAGTAAAATCAGCCCACCCCCATGTCTCTATGACACTGTAGAGCGAAGATATTCCATCTGGAATGTTTTTATTCCCTTATATGGGCGGGTTTCCTGCCCCGTTATAAGTCAATGGGGAATTTTGGGGGCCTCTTACACCCCAGGGGTGGAACTTAAACCCCAATGTGAGGTATGTTCTCACAGTGCCTGCCAGCCTCTTCAAATGTGGTAACCCACAAGTTTCTACAAATTTCTCGCTCGCAGCTATGACCCGTCAAAGTTTGTCGCAATGTTAAGTAAATGGGACTTTTCGGAAGTTTTATGTCCCGTTTTAGGAATTCTGTAAGTCGGATCCCGTCAAAAAGATATAGCACACTTCTTTAGACCAGTCAGAATGTCCGTGGAAAATTTCGTGGATGTAGCTTGAAAGCTGTCGGACGAGTTACGCGCAGAAATTTTAGTCTCAGAAGAAGAAGAAGAATAATAATAATAAGTTTAAATACAATATCAGTATGTTGGCTTTGTCAAGCCAACATAACTAGATAGGTACATTTCCTGAAGAAAATGTGAGTGGTGCTTGCCGTGGCAAAATTCTGTGGACCATATATGATTATACTCCAAGCCAAAAATAAAAAGATCCAACTCCCGTGTCTCTACAATGTTCTGATGCGGAGATATAAGGCTGTGTTTATCCGGTTGCTAGGGTACTATATTTGGTTGCTAGGGAAAAAATTGGCATCCACTAGTGATTACATGCCGAGTCACGAGTCAAACGGTCCAACCCCCATGTCTGTACAATGTTCTGATGCGGAGATATAAGGCTTTGTTTACTCTGTTGCTAGGGTACTGTATTTGGTTGCTAGGGGGAAAATTGGCATCCACTAGTGATAACCCTCCGAGTCACGAGTCAAATGGTCCAACCCCCGTGTCTCTACGATGTTCTGATGCGGAGATATAAGGCTTTGTTTACTCTGTTGCTAGGGTACTGTATTTGGTTGCTAGGGAAAAAATTGCCATCCACTAGTGATTACTCGCCGAGTCACGAGTCAAACGGTCCAACCCCCGTGTCTCTACGATGTTCTGATGCGGAGATATACGGCTTTGTTTACTCTGTTGCTAGGGTACTGTATTTGGTTGCTAGGGAAAAAATTGGCATCCCATAGTGATTACACTCTGAGTCACGAGTCAAACGGTCCAACCCCTGTGTCTCTACGATGTTCTGATGCGGAGATATAAGGCTTTGTTTACTCTGTTGCTAGGGTACTGTAATTGGTTGCTAGGGAAAAAATGGCATCCCATAGTGATTACACTCTGAGTCACGAGTCAAGCGGTCCAACCCCGTGTCTCTACGATGTCCTGATGAAGAGATATAAGGCTTTGTTTACTTGGTTGCTAGGGTGCTCAAATTTGGTTGCTAGGGAAAAAATGGCATCCCATAGTGATTACACTCTGAGTCACGAGTCAAACGGTCCAACACCCGTGTCTCTACGATGTTCTGATGCGGAGATATAAGGCTTTGTTTATTTGGTTGCTAGGGTGCTCAAATTTGGTTGCTAGGGGCGTGGCTTGGGAGTGGCCAATGATGTGCCCAATTGTTACACCCCTAGTCACAAGTAAAACGGTCCAACCCCCGTGTATCTACGATGTTCTGATGCCGAGATATAACTGTTTGAATTTTATGTTGCTAGGGTGCTCAAAAGTGGTTGCTAGGGGCGTGGCTTAGTAAGTCTTTAAGGATCTCGAGAGACTGATTGGATGCCTGAGTAAAATGAGCCCACCCCCATGTCTCTATGACTCTGTGCTGCAAAGATATCCATCTGGGCATTTTATAATGGCAGTCTACGGGAGATGTTGCTAGGGTGCCCAAACTGGTTGCTAGGGGCGTGGCTTAATAGCTCTGGGACTCTCCTGAGAGACTGATTGGATGCCTGAGTCAAATAATCACACACCCTTGATTCTACGACACTGTAATTCGAAGATATCACATCAGGAAAATTCTTATTCCCTTATATGGGCATGTTCCCTGACCCATTATAAGTCAATGGGGCACTTTTGGGCGCCTCCTACACCCCAGGGGTACAACTTTCACCCCATTGTGATGTATGTTCTTACAGAGTCTACCACCCTCTTCAAATGTTGTAACCCACAAGTTTCTACCAAATCCTAGAGCTGAGATATGACCCGTCAAAGTTGGGCGCAATGTTAAGTCAATGGGATTTTTCGGGTGGTTTTTCGTCCCCCTTTCGAAAATCCTGCACCCGATCCCTTATAAAAGTCATAGCACACCTCTCCTCAATAAACCGGTCATTTTGAGCCATCTTTCATGGGTCTATGACAAACCGTGCGGGACGAGTTACGCGCCGAAAAAAGTGTCCAGAATAAGAATAATAAGAATAAGTATGAGGAATAGTAATAGTGATGCCTTGCATAAATGCAAGCACCACTAATAATAAGTTTAATAGCAATAACAATATATTGGCTTTTTCAAAGCCAACATAATAAGTTTAAAAGCAATAACAGTATGTTGGCTTTTTCAAAGCCAACATAACTAGATATTAAAGTTTGAAGACAAACTTTATGTTGGCTTGAAAAAGCGTAGCTTGAACGTTTAAAACGGTTTGACAAAAGTTTAGTTTAGTAGGCTATCTGGCTGTTAGAATGTTTAAGTATGAAGGTAGCATGATTTAGCATGATGCTAACATGATAAGCATGAAGCTGGCATAATGCTAGCATGACTAGCATGAAGCTAACATGATGCTAGCATGATTAGCATGAAGCTAGCATGATGCTAGCATGATTACCATGAAGCTAGCATGATGGTAGCATGATTAGCATGAAGCTAGCATGATGTTAGCATGATTAGCATAAAGCTAGCATAATGTTAACATGATTAGCATGAAGCTAGCATGATTAGCATGAAGCTAGCATGATGCTAGCATGATTAGCATGAAGCTAGCATGATGCTAGCATGATTAGCATGAAGCTAACATGATGTTTGCATGATTACCATGAAGCTAGCATGATGCTAGCATGAAACTAGCATGATTCTAGCATGATTAGCATGAAGCTAGCATGATGTTAGCATGATTAGCATAAAGCTAGCATAATGTTAGCATGATTAGCATGAAGCTAGCATGATTAGCATGAAGCTAGCATGATGCTAGCATGATTAGCATGAAGCTAGCATGATGCTAGCATGATTAGCATGAAGCTAACATGATGTTTGCATGATTACCATGAAGCTAGCATGATGCTAGCATGAAACTAGCATGATTCTAGCATGATTAGCATGAAGCTAGCATGATGTTTGCATGATTACCATGAAGCTAGCATGATGCTAGCATGATTAGCATGAAGCTAGCATGATGCTAGCATGATTAGCATGATGTTAGCATGATTAGCATGAAGCTAGCATGATTAGCATGAAGCTAGCATGATGTTCGCATGATTAGCATGAAGCTAGCATGATGCTAGCATGATTAGCATGAAGCTAGCATGATGCTTGCATGATTAGCATGAAGCTAGCATGATGCTAGCATGATTAGCATGAAGCTAGCATGATGCTAGCATGATTAGCATGAAGCTAGCATGAAGCTAGCATGATTAGCATGAAGTTGGCATGAAGCTAGCATGATTAGCATGATGGTAGCATGATTAGCATGAAGCTAGCATCAAGGTAGCATGATTAGCATGAAGCTAGCATGATGTTAGCATGATTAGCATGAAGCTAGCATGATGTTAGCATGATTAGCATGAAGCTAGCATGATTAGCATGAAGATAGCATGAAGCTAGCATGATGCTAGCATGATTAGCATGAAGCTAGCATGATGCTAGCATGATTAGCATGAATCTAGCATGATGGTAACATGATTAGCATGAAGCTAGCATGATTCTAGCATGATTAGCATGAAGCTAGCATGATTCTAGCATGATTACCATGAAGCTAGCATGATTCTAGCATGATTAGCATGAAGCTAGCATGATGTTAGCATGATTAGCATGAAGCTAGCATGATTCTAGCATGATTACCATGAAGCTAGCATGATTCTAGCATGATTAGCATGAAGCTAGCATGAGGCTAGCATGATTAACATGAAGTAAGCATGAGGTTAGCATGATTAACATGAAGTAAGCATGAGGTTAGTATGATTAGCATGAAGCTAGCACGATTTAACGTGAAGCTAGCATGATTAGCATGATGTTAGCATGATTAGCATGAAGCTAACATGAGGCTAGCATGATTAGCATGAAGTCTATGAAGAATAAGAATAATAAGAATAAGTATGAGCAATAGTAATAGTGATGCCTTGCATAAATGCAAGCACCACTAATAATAATAATAAGTATGAGGAATAGTAATAGTGATGCCTTGCATAAATGCAAGCACCACTAATAATAAGTTTAATAGCAATAACAATATATTGGCTTTTTCAAAGCCAACATAACTAGATATTAAAGTTTGAAGACAAACTTTATGTTGGCTTGAAAAAGCGTAGCTTGAACGTTTAAAACGGTTTGACAAAAGTTTAGTTTAGTAGGCTATCTGGCTGTTAGAATGTTTAAGTATGAAGGTAGCATGATTTAGCATGATGCTAACATGATAAGCATGAAGCTGGCATAATGCTAGCATGACTAGCATGAAGCTAACATGATGCTAGCATGATTAGCATGAAGCTAGCATGATGCTAGCATGATTACCATGAAGCTAGCATGATGGTAGCATGATTAGCATGAAGCTAGCATGATGTTAGCATGATTAGCATAAAGCTAGCATAATGTTAGCATGATTAGCATGAAGCTAGCATGATTAGCATGAAGCTAGCATGATGCTAGCATGATTAGCATGAAGCTAGCATGATGCTAGCATGATTAGCATGAAGCTAACATGATGTTTGCATGATTACCATGAAGCTAGCATGATGCTAGCATGAAACTAGCATGATTCTAGCATGATTAGCATGAAGCTAGCATGATGTTAGCATGATTAGCATAAAGCTAGCATAATGTTAGCATGATTAGCATGAAGCTAGCATGATTAGCATGAAGCTAGCATGATGCTAGCATGATTAGCATGAAGCTAGCATGATGCTAGCATGATTAGCATGAAGCTAACATGATGTTTGCATGATTACCATGAAGCTAGCATGATGCTAGCATGAAACTAGCATGATTCTAGCATGATTAGCATGAAGCTAGCATGATGTTTGCATGATTACCATGAAGCTAGCATGATGCTAGCATGATTAGCATGAAGCTAGCATGATGCTAGCATGATTAGCATGATGTTAGCATGATTAGCATGAAGCTAGCATGATTAGCATGAAGCTAGCATGATGTTCGCATGATTAGCATGAAGCTAGCATGATGCTAGCATGATTAGCATGAAGCTAGCATGATGCTTGCATGATTAGCATGAAGCTAGCATGATGCTAGCATGATTAGCATGAAGCTAGCATGATGCTAGCATGATTAGCATGAAGCTAGCATGAAGCTAGCATGATTAGCATGAAGTTGGCATGAAGCTAGCATGATTAGCATGATGGTAGCATGATTAGCATGAAGCTAGCATCAAGGTAGCATGATTAGCATGAAGCTAGCATGATGTTAGCATGATTAGCATGAAGCTAGCATGATGTTAGCATGATTAGCATGAAGCTAGCATGATTAGCATGAAGATAGCATGAAGCTAGCATGATGCTAGCATGATTAGCATGAAGCTAGCATGATGCTAGCATGATTAGCATGAATCTAGCATGATGGTAACATGATTAGCATGAAGCTAGCATGATTCTAGCATGATTAGCATGAAGCTAGCATGATTCTAGCATGATTAGCATGAAGCTAGCATGATGTTAGCATGATTAGCATGAAGCTAGCATGATTCTAGCATGATTACCATGAAGCTAGCATGATTCTAGCATGATTAGCATGAAGCTAGCATGAGGCTAGCATGATTAACATGAAGTAAGCATGAGGTTAGCATGATTAACATGAAGTAAGCATGAGGTTAGTATGATTAGCATGAAGCTAGCACGATTTAACGTGAAGCTAGCATGATTAGCATGATGTTAGCATGATTAGCATGAAGCTAACATGAGGCTAGCATGATTAGCATGAAGTAAGCATGAGGTTAGCATGATTAGCATGAAGTAAGCATGAGGTTAACATGATTAGCATGAAGCTAGCATGATTAGCATGATGCTAGCATGATTAGCATGATGTTAGCATGATTAGCATGAAGCTAGCACTATTTAACGTGAAGCTAACAAGATTTAACATGAAGCTAGCATGATTTAGCATGTAGTTAGCAAGATATATTATGAAATTAGCATAAAGCTAGCATGAAACTAGCATGAAGCTAGTATGAATTAGCATGAAGCTAGCATGAAGCTAACATGACCCAAAGACCCAACCCCCATGTCTCTATGATGTTCAGACCAAGAGATATAAGGCTTTGTTTATTATGTTGCTAGGGTGCTCATATTTGGTTGCTAGGGGCGTGGCTTAATGCCTCAATAAGAATCCTATTAAGACTGATTGGATGCCTGAGTAAAATGAGCCCACCCCTATGTCTCTATGACACTCTGGTGTAAAGATATCCATCTGGGCTTTTTATAATGGTAGTCTATGGGAGATGTTGCTAGGGTACCCAAAATTGTTGCTAGGGGCGTGGCTAACTAGCTTTGGGGCAATCCTAAGAGACTGACAGGATGACTGAGTAAAATGAGCCCACCCCCATGTCTCTACGACACTCTAAAGTAAAGATATTCCATCTGGGACGCTTTTATTCCCTTATATGGGCATGTTTCCTGCCCCATTATAAGTCAATGGGAAATTTTGGGGGCCTCTTACACCCCAGGGGTACAGCTTATACCCCATTGTGAGGTATGTTCTTACAGAGCCTGTCAGCCTCCTTAAATGTGGTAAGCCACAAGCCTCTACAAGTTTCTCACTCGCAGCTATGACCCGTCAAAGTCTGTCTCAATGCCAAGTCAATGGAAACCTTGGGGTGTTCGAGCCCCCCGTTTAGGAAGTCGGAAGGTCCCATCAGTTAGAAAAGATATAGCACACTAAGTCAGACCAGTCTGAAGGTCTGTGGAAAATTTGGTGCATGTAGCTTGAAAGCCCTAGGACGAGTTAGTGTTTATAATTTTGGGGGGATAAGAAAGAATAATAACTAGATATTAAAGTTTGAAGACAAACTTTATGTTGGCTTGAAAAAGCGTAGCTTGAACGTTTAAAACTGTTTGACAGAAGTTTAGTTTAGTAGGCAATCTGGCTGTTAGAATGTTTAAGTATAAAGGTAGCATGATTTAGCATGATGCTAACATGATAAGCATGAATCTAGCATGATGGTATCATGATAAGCATGGAGCTGGCATGATGCTAGCATGATTAGCATGATGCTAGCATGATGTTAGCATGATTAACATGACGCTAACATGATTAGCATGAAGCTAGCATGATTAGCATGTAGCTAACATGATGTTAGCATGATTAGCATGAAGCTAGCATGATTATCATGAAGCTAGCATGATGCTAGCATGTTTAGCATGAAGCTAGCATGATGCTAGCATGATTAGCATGAAGCTAGCATGATGCTAACATGATTAGCATGAAGGTAGCATGATGCTAACATGATTAGTATGAAGCTAGCATGATTAGCATGAAGCTAGCATGATGCTAGCATGATTAGCATGAAGCTAACATGATGCTAGCATGATTAGCATGAAGCTAGCATGAAGCTAGCATGATAAGCATGATGCTAGCATGATTAGCATGATGCTAGCATGATTAGCATGAAGCTAGCATGATGTTAGCATGATTAGCATGAAGCTAGCATGATTAGCATGAAGTTAACATGATGCTAACATGATAAGCATGATGTTAGCATGATGTTAGCATGATAAGCATGAAGCTAGCATGAAGTTAGCATGATGTTAGCATGATACTAGCATGATTATCATGAAGCTAGCATGATGTTAGCATGTTTAGCATGAAGCTAGCATGATGCTAGCATGATTAGCATGAAGCTAGCATGATGCTTACATGATTAGCATGAAGCTAGCATGATGCTAACATGATTAGTATGAAGCTAGCATGATTAGCATAAAGCTAGCATGATGCTAACATGATTAGCATGAAGCTAACATGATTAGCATAAAGTTAGCATGTTGCTAGCATGATTAGCATGAAGCTAGCATGATGCTAGCATGATTAGCATGAAGCTAGCATGTTGCTAACATGATTAGCATAAAGCTAACATGTTGCTAGCATGATTAGCATAAAGCTAGCATGTTGCTAGCATGATTAGCATAAAGCTAGCATGTTGCTAGCATGATTAGCATAAAGCTAGCATGATGTTAGCATGATTAGCATGAAGCTAGCATGATTCTAGCATGATTAGCATGAAGCTAGCATGTTTCTAGCATGATTAGCATGAAGTTAGCATGATTCTAGCACGATTAGCATGAAGTTAACATGATTCTAGCATGATTAGCATGAAGCTAGCATGATGCTAGCATGATTAGCATGAAGCTAGCATGAGGCTAGCATGATTAGCATGAAGTAAGCATGAGGTTAGCATGATTAGCATGAAGCTAGCATGATTTAACGTGAAGCTAGCATGATTAGCATGATGCTAACATGATTAGCATGAAGCTAGCACTATTTAGCGTGCAGCTAACAAGATTTAACATGAAGTTAGCATGATTTAGCATGAAGTTAGCAAGATTTATTATGAAATTAGCATAAAGCTAGCATGAAACTAGCATGAAGCTAATATGACTTAGCATGGAGCTAGCATGAAGCTAACATGACCCAAAGACCCAACCCCAATGTCTCTATGATGTTCAGACCAAGAGATATAAGGCTTTGTTTATTATGTTGCTAGGGTGCTCATATTTGGTTGCTAGGGGTGTGGCTTAATGCCTCAATAAGAATCCTATTAAGACTGATTGGATGCCTGAGTAAATGAGCCCACCCCTATGTCTCTATGACACTCTGGTGTAAAGATATCCATCTGGGCTTTTTATAATGGTAGTCTATGGGAGATGTTGCTAGGGTACCCAAAATTGTTGCTAGGGGCGTGGCTTAATAGCTCTGGGGCGATCCTTAGTGAGTAATTGGATGACTGAGTAAAATGAACCCACCCCCATGTCTCTACGACACTCTAAAGTGAAGATATTCCATCTGGGACACTTTTATTCCCTTATATGGGCATGTTTCCTGCCCCATTAAAAGTCAATGGGAAATTTTGGGGGCCTCTCACACCCCAGGGGTACAGCTTACACCCCATTTTGATGTATGTTCTTACAGAGCCTGTCAGCCTCCTTAAATGTGGTAAGCCACAAGTTTCTACAAGTTTCTCACTTGCAGCTAGGACCCGTCAAAGTTTGTCTCCATGTTAAGTAAATGGGAGTTTTAGGGTCTTTGAGCGCCCCGTTTAGGAATTCGGAAGGTCTCATCAGTTAGAAAAGATATAGCACACTAAGTCAGACCAGTCTTAAGGTCCGTGGGAAATTTGGTGCATGTAGCTTGAAAGCTCTAGGACGAGTTAGTGTTTAAAATTTTGGGGTGCTAAGAAGAATAATAATAACTAGATATTAAAGTTTGAAGACAAACTTTATGTTGGCTTGAAAAAGCGTAGCCTGAACGTTTAAAACAGTTTGACAGAAGTTTAGTTTAGTAGGCTGGCTGTTAGTATGTTTAAGTATGAAGGTAGCATGATTTAGCATGATGTTAACATGATAAGCATGGAGCTATCATGATGCTAGCATGATTAGCGTGAAGCTAGCATGATGTAAGCATGATTAGCATGATCTTAGCATGATTAGCATGAAGCTAGCATGATGTTAGCATGATTAGCATGAAACTAGCATGATGCTAGCATGATTAGCATGAAACTAGCATGATGCTAGCATGATTAGCATGAAGCTAGCATGATGCTAGCATGATTAGCATGAAGCTAGCATGATGCTAGCATGATTAGCATGAAGCTAGCATGATGCTAGCATGATTAGCATGAAGCTAGCATGATGCTAGCATGATTAGCATGAAGCTAGCATGATATTAGCATGAAGCTAGCATGAAGCTAACATGATTAGCATGAAGCTAGCATGATGCTAGCATGATTAGCATGAAGCTAGCACAATACTAGCATGATTAACATGAAGCTAACATGATGCTAGCATGATTAGCATGAAGCTAGCATGATGCTAACATGATTAGCATGAAGTTAGCATGATTCTAGCATGATTAGCATGAAGCTAGCATGATTCTAGCATGATTAGCATGAAGTTAGCATGATTCTAGCATGATTAGCATGAAGCTACCATGATGTTAGCATGATTAGCATGAAGCTAGCATGAGGCTAGCATGATTATCATGAAGTAAACATGAGGTTAGCATGATTAGCGTGAAGCTACCATGATTTAACATGAAGCTAGCATGATTAGCATGATGCTAGCATGATTAGCATGAAGCTACCATGAGGCTAGCATGATTAGTATGAAGTAAACATGAGGTTAGCATGAAGCTAACAAGATTTAACATGAAGTTAGCATGATTTATTATGAAATTAGCATGAAGCTAGCATGAAACTAGCATGAGGCTAGTATGACTTAGCATGACGCTAGCATGAAGCTAACATGACCCAAAGACCCAACCCCCATGTCTCTATGATGTTCAGACCCAGAGATATAAGGCATTGTTTATTATGTTGCTAGGGTGCTCATATTTGGTTGCTAGGGGCGTGGCCTAATGCCTTAATAAGAATCCTATTAAGACTGATTGGATGCCTGAGTAAAATGAGCCCACCCTTATGTCTCTATGACAATCTGGTGTAAAGATATCCATCTGGGCTTTTTATAATGGTAGTCTATGGGAGATGTTGCTAGGGTACCCAAAATTGTTGCTAGGGGCGTGGCTTAATAGCTCTGGGGCGATCCTAATAGACTAATTGGCTGACTGAGTAAAATGAACCCACCCCCATGTCTCTACGACACTCTAAAGTGAAGATATTGCATCTGGGACGCTTTTATTCCCTTATATGGGCATGTTTCCTGCCCCATTATAAGTCAATGGGAAATTTTGGGGGCCTCTTACACCCCAGGGGTACAGCTTACACCCCATTTTAATGTATGTTCTTATACAGCCTGTCAGCCTCCTTAAATGTGGTAAGCCACAAGTTTCTACAAGTTTCTCACTCGCAGCTAGGACCCGTCAAAGTTTGTCTCCATGTTAAGTAAATGGGAGTTTTGGGGTGTTTGAGCCCCCCGTTTAGGAATTCGGAAGGTCCCATCAGTTAGAAAAGATATAGCACACTAAGTCAGACCAGTCTTAAGGTCCGTGGAAAATTTGGTGCATGTAGCTTGAAAGCTCTAGGACGAGTTAGTGTCAGAAATTTTGGGGTGCTAAGAAGAATAATAATAACTAGATATTAAAGTTTATAGACAAACTTTATGTTGGCTTGAAAAAGCGTAGCCTGAACGTTTAAAACGGTTTGACAGAAGTTTAGTTTAGTAGGCTATCTGTCTGTTGGTATGTTTAGGTATGAAGGTAGCATGATTTAGCATGATTTATCATGATGCCAACATGATAAACACGAAGCTAGCATGATTAGCATGATGCTAGCATGATTAGCATAAAGCTAGCATGATGCTAGCATGATTAGCATGAAGCTAACATGATTAGCATGAAGCTAACATGATGCTAGCATGATTAGCATGAAGCTAGCATGATGCTAACATGATTAACATGAAGCTTGCATGATGTTAGCATGATTAACATGAAGCTAGCATGATGCTAGCATGATTAACATGAAGCTAACATGATGGTAGCATGATGCTAGCATGATTAGCATGAAGTTAGCATGATGTTAGCATGATGCTACCATGATTAGCATGAAGCTAGCATGATTAGCATGATCCTAGCATGATGCTAGCATGATTAGCATGATGCTAGCATGATAAGCATGAAGCTAACATGATGCTAACAGGATTAGCATGAAGCTAGCATGATGCTAGCATGATTAACATGAAGCTAGCATGATGCTAGCATGATTAGCATGAAGCCAACATGAAGCTAGCATGATTAGCATGATCCTAGCATGATGCTAGCATGATTAGCATGATGCTAATATGATTAGCATGAAGCTAACATGATTAGCATGAAGCTAACATGATGCTAACAGGATTAGCATGAAGTTAGCATGATGCTAGCATGATTAGCATGAAGCTAGCATGATGTTAGCATGATTAGCATGAAGCCAACATGATGCTAGCATGATTAGCATGAAGCTAGCATGATGCTAGCATGATTAACATGAAGCTAGCATGATGCTAACATGATTAGCATGATGCTAGCATGATTAGCATGAAGCTAGCATGATGCTAGCATGATTAGCATGAAGCTAGCATGATGCTAGCATGATTAACATAAAATTAGCATGATGTTAGCATGATTAGCATGAAGCTAGCATAATGCTAGCATGATTAGCATGATGCTAGCATGATTAGCATGAAGCTAGTATGATGCTAGCATGATTAGCATGAAGCTAGCATGATGTTAGCATGATTAGCATGAAGCTAGCATGATGCTAGCATGATTAGCATGAAGCTAGCATGATGCTAGCATGATTAGCATGAAGCTAGCATGATTAACATGAAGCTAGCATGATGCTAACATGATTAGCACGAAACTAGCATGATTAGCATGAAGCTAGCATGATGTTAGCATGATTAGCATGAAGCTAGCATGATTCTAGCATGATTAGCATGAAGCTAACATGATTCTAGCATGATTAGCATGAAGCTAGCATGATGCTAGCATGATTAGCATGAAGCTAGCATGATTAGCATGAAGCTAGCATGATGTTAGCATGATTAGCATGAAGCCAGCATGAGGCTAGCATGATTAGCATGAAGTAAACATGAGGTTATAATGATTAGCGTGAAGCTAACATGATTTAACGTGAAGTTAGCATGATTAGCATGATGCTAGCATGATTAACATGAAGCTAGCACTATTTAACGTGAAGCTAACAAGATTTAACATGAAGCTAGCATGATTTAGCATGAAGTTAGCAAGCTATATTATAAAATTAGCATAAAGCTAGCATGAAACTAGCATGAAGCTAGTATGACTTAGCATGGAGCTAGCATGAAGCTAACATGACCCAAAGACCCAACCCCCATGTCTCTATTATGTTCAGATCCAGAGATATAAGGCTTTGTTTATTATGTTGCTAGGGTGCTCATATTTGGTTGCTAGGGGCGTGGCTTAATGCCTCTAAGAATCCTATTAAGACTGATTGGATGCCTGAGTAAAATGAGCCCACCCCTATGTCTCTATGACACTCTGGTGCAAAGATATCCATCTGGGCTTTTTATAATGGTAGTCTATGGGAGATGTTGCTAGGGTACCCAAAATTGGTGCTAGGGGCGTGGCTTAATAGCTCTGAGGCGATCCTAAGAGACTAGTTGGATGACTGAGTAAAATGAGCCCACCCCCATGTCTCTACGACACTCTAAAGTGAAGATATTCCATCTGGGACGTTTTTATTCCCTTATATGGGCATGTTTCCTGCCCCATTATAAGTCAATGGGAAATTTTGGGGGCCTCTTACACCCCAGGGGTACAGCTTACACCCCATTGTGATGTAGGTTCTTATACAGCCTGTCAGCCTTCTTAAATGTGGTAAGCCACAAGTTTCTAAAAGTTTCTCACTCACAGCTATGACCCGTCAAAGTTTGTCTCCATGTTAAGTCAATGGGAATTTTGGGGTCTTTGAGCGCCCCGTTTAGGAATTCGGAAGGTCCCATCAGTTAGAAAAGATATAGCACACTAAGTCAGACCAGTCTGAAGGTCCGTGGAAAATTTGGTGCATGTAGCTTGAAAGCTCTAGGACGAGTTAGTGTCGGAAATTTTGGAACAGAAAAAGAATAATAATAAGATATAAGTTTAATAGCAATAACAATATATTGGCTTTTTCAAAGCCAACATAATAAGTTTAAATACAATATCAGTATGTTGGCTTTGTCAAAGCCAACATAATAAGTTTAAAAGCAATAACAATATGTTGGCTTTTTCAAAGCCAACATAACTAGATATTAAAGTTTGAAGACAAACTTTATGTTGGCTTGAAAAAGCGTAGCTTGAACGTTTAAAACGGTTTGACATAAGTTTAGTTTAGTAAACTATCTGGCTGTAAGAATGTTTAAGTATGAAGGTAGCATGATTAGCATGAAGCTAACATGATGTTAGCATGATTAGCATGAAGCTAGCATGATGCTAGCATGATTAGCATGAAGCTAACATGATGCTAACATGATTAGCATGAAGCTAGCATGATGCTAGCATGATTAGCATGAAGCTAGCATGATGCTAGCAAGATTAGCATGAAGCTAGCATGATGCTAGCATGATTAGCATGATGTTAGCATGATTAGCATGATGCTAGCATGATTAGCATGAAGCTAGCATGATGTTAGCATGAAGCTAGCATGATGCTAGCATGATTAGCATGAAGCTAGCATGATGCTAGCATGATTAGCATGAAGCTAGCATGATGCTAGCATGATTAGCATGAAGCTAGCATGATGCTAGCATGATTAGCTTGAAGCTAGCATGATGCTAGCATGATTAGCATGAAGCTAGCATGATGCTAGCATGATTAGCATGATGCTAGCATGATTAGCATGAAGCTAGCATGATGCTAGCATGATTAGCATGAAGCTAGCATGATGCTAGCATGATTAGCATGAAGCTAGCATGATGTTAGCATGATTAGCATGAAGCTAGCATGATGCTAGCATGATTAGCATGAAGCTAGCATGATGCTAGCATGATTAGCATGAAGCTAACATGATGCTATCATGATTAGCATGAAGCTAGCATGATGTTAGCATGATAAACATGAAGCTAACATGATGCTAGCATGATTAGCATGAAGCTAGCATGATGCTAGCATGACTAGCATGAAGCTAGCATGATGCTAACATGATTAGCATGAAGCTAGCATGATGCTAGCATGATTAGCATGAAGCTAGCATGATGCTAGCATGATTAGCATGAAGCTACCATGATGCTAGCATGATTAGCATGAAGCTAGCATGATTAGCATGAAGCTAGCATGATGCTAGCATGATAAGCAGGAAGCTAGCATGAGGCTAGCATGATTAGCATGAAGTAAACATGAGGTTAACATGATTAGCGTGAAGCTAACATGATTTAACGTGAAGTTAGCATGATTAGCATGATGCTACCATGATTCGCATGAAGCTAGCACTATTTAGCATGAAGGTAACAAGATTTAACATGAAGCTAGCATGATTTAGCATGAAGTTAGCAAGCTATATTATGAAATTAGCATAAAGCTAGCATGAAACTAGCATGAAGCTAGTATGACTTAGCATGGAGCTAGCATGAAACTAACATGACCCGAAGACCCAACCCCCATGTCTCTGTGATGTTCAGATCCAGAGATATAAGGCTTTGTGTATTATGTTGCTAGGGTGCTCATATTTGGTTGCTAGGGGCGTGGCTTAATACCTCAATAAGAATCCTATTAAGACTGATTGGATGCCTGAGTAAAATGAGCCCACTCCTATGTCTCTATGACACTCTGGTGCAAAGATATCCATCTGGGCTTTTTATAATGGTAGTCTATGGGAGATGTTGCTAGGGTACCCAAAATTGTTGCTAGGGGCGTGGCTAAATAGCTTTGGGGCGAACCTAAGAGACTGATAGGATGACTGAGTAAAATGAGCCCACCCCCATGTCTCTACGACACTCTAAAGTAAAGATATTCCATCTGGGATGCTTTTATTCCCTTATATGGGCATGTTTCCTGCCCTATTATAAGTCAATGGGAAATTTTGGGGGCCTCTTACACCCCAGGGGTATAGCTTACACCCCATTGTGATGTATGTTCTTACAGAGCCTGTCAGCCTCCTTAAATGTGGTAAGCCACAAGTTTCTACAAGTTTCTCACTCACAGCTATGACACGTCAAAGTTTGTCTCAATGTTAAGTCAATGGAAATTTTGGGGTGTTCGAGCCCCCCGTTTAGGAATTCGGAAGGTCCCATCAGTTAGAAAAGATATAGCACACTCCGTCAGACCAGTCTGAAGGTCCGTGGGAAATTTGGTGCATGTAGCTTGAAAGCTCTAGGACGAGTTAGTGTTCGTAATTTTGGTCTCAGAAAAAGAATAATAATAAGTTTAAAAGCAATAACAGTATGTTGGCTTTTTCAAAGCCAACATAATAACTAGATAGGTACATTTCCTGAAGAAAATGTGAGTGGTGCTTGCCGTGGCAAAATTCTGGGTAACATATATGATTATACTCCAAGCCAAAAGTAAAACGATCCAACCGCCGTGTCTCCACGATGTTTTGATGTGGAGATATAAGGCTGTGTTTTTCCGGTTGCTAGGGTACTGTTTTTGGTTGCTAGGGAAAAAAATGGCATCCACTAGTGATTACCCGCCGAGTCACGAGTCAAAAGGTCCAACCCCCATGTCTCTATGATGTTCTGATGCGGAGATATAAGGCTTTGTTTACTCTGTTGCTAGGGTACTGTATTTGGTTGCCAGGGAAAAAAATGGCATCCCATAATGATTACACTCCGAGTCACGAGTCAAACGTTCCAACCACCATGTCTCTACGATGTTCTGATGCGGAGATATAAGGCTTTGTTTACTCTGTTGCTAGGGTACTGTATTTGGTTGCTAGGGAAAAAATTGGCATCCCATAATGATTACACTCCGAGTCACGAGTCAAACGGTCCAACCCCCGTGTCTCTACGATGTTCTGATGCGTAGATATAAGGCTTTGTTTACTCTGTTGCTAGGGTACTGTATTTGGTTGCTAGGCAAAAAATTGGCATCCCATAATGATTACACTCTGAGTCACGAGTCAAACGGTCCAACCCCCGTGTCTCTACGATGTTCTGATGCGGAGATATAAGGCTTTGTTTACTCTGTTGCTAGGGTACTGTATTTGGTTGCTAGGCAAAAAATTGGCATCCCATAATGATTACACTCCGAGTCACGAGTCAAACGGTCCAACCCCCGTGTCTCTACGATGTTCTGATGCGGAGATATAAGGCTTTGTTTACTCTGTTGCTAGGGTACTGTATTTGGTTGCTAGGGAAAAAAATTGGCATCCACTAGTGATTACCCGCCGAGTCACGAGTCAAAAGGTCCAACCCCCATGTCTCTATGATGTTCTGATGCGGAGATATAAGGCTTTGTTTACTCTGTTGCTAGGGTACTGTATTTGGTTGCCAGGGAAAAAAATGGCATCCCATAATGATTACACTCCGAGTCACGAGTCAAACGTTCCAACCACCATGTCTCTACGATGTTCTGATGCGGAGATATAAGGCTTTGTTTACTCTGTTGCTAGGGTACTGTATTTGGTTGCTAGGGAAAAAATTGGCATCCCATAATGATTACACTCCGAGTCACGAGTCAAACGGTCCAACCCCCGTGTCTATACGATGTTCTGATGCGTAGATATAAGGCTTTGTTTACTCTGTTGCTAGGGTACTGTATTTGGTTGCTAGGGAAAAAATTGGCATCCCATAATGATTACACTCTGAGTCACGAGTCAAACGGTCCAACCCCCGTGTCTCTACGATGTTCTGATGCGGAGATATAAGGCTTTGTTTACTCTGTTGCTAGGGTACTGTATTTGGTTGCTAGGGAAAAAATTGGCATCCCATAATGATTACACTCCGAGTCACGAGTCAAACGGTCCAACCCCCGTGTCTCTACGATGTTCTGATGCGGAGATATAAGGCTTTGTTTACTCTGTTGCTAGGGTACTGTATTTGGTTGCTAGGGAAAAAAATTGGCATCCCATAATGATTACACTCCGAGTCACGAGTCAAACGGTCCAACCCCCGTGTCTCTACGATGTCCTGATGCCGAGATATAAGGCTTTGTTTACTCTGTTGCTAGGGTACTGTATTTGGTTGCTAGGGAAAAAATTGGCATCCCATAATGATTACACGCCGAGTCACGAGTCAAACGGTCCAACCCCCGTGTCTCTACGATGTTCTGATGCCGAGATATAAGGCTTTGTTTACTCTGTTGCTAGGGTACTGTATTTGGTTGCTAGGGAAAAAATTGGCATCCCATAATGATTACACTCTGAGTCACGAGTCAAACGGTCCAACCCCCGTTTCTCTACGATGTTCTGATGCGGAGATATAAGGCTTTGTTTACTCTGTTGCTAGGGTACTGTATTTGGTTGCTAGGGGAAAAAATGGCATCCCATAATGATTACACTCTGAGTCACGAGTCAAACGGTCCAACCCCCGTGTCTCTACGATGTTCTGATGCGGAGATATAAGGCTTTGTTTACTCTGTTGCTAGGGTACTGTATTTGGTTGCTAGGGGAAAAATTGGCATCCCATAATGATTACACTCTGAGTCAAGAGTCAAACGGTCCAACCCCCGTGTCTCTACGATGTTCTGATGCGAAGATATAAGGCTTTGTTTACTCTGTTGCTAGGGTACTGTATTTGGTTGCTAGGGGAAAAAATGGCATCCCATAATGATTACACTCTGAGTCACGAGTCAAACGGTCCAACCCCCATGTCTCTACGATGTTCTAATGCAAAGATATAACTGTTTGAATTTTATGTTGCTAGGGTGCTCAAAAGTGGTTGCTAGGGGCGTGGCTTAATACCTATGTAAGGATCCTGAGAGACTGGTTGGATGCCTGAGTAAAATGAGCCCACCCCCATGTCTCTATGACACTGTGGTGCA
Organism: Misgurnus anguillicaudatus; assembly: GCF_027580225.2. Lineage (NCBI taxonomy): Eukaryota > Metazoa > Chordata > Actinopteri > Cypriniformes > Cobitidae > Misgurnus > Misgurnus anguillicaudatus. The sequence goes on from NC_073339.2 coordinate 4,368,690, forward strand.
AAGATATCCATCTGGGCATTTTATAATGGCAGTCTATGAGAGATGTTGCTAGGGTGCCCAAAATTGTTGCTAGGGGCGTGGCTTAATAGATCTGAGATGATCCTGAGAGACTGATTGGATGCCCGAGTAAAATGAGCCCACCCACTTATCTCTACGACACTGTAAAGCAAAGATATCCCATCTGGAACTGTTTTATTCCCTTATATGGGCATGTTTCCTGCCCCATTATAAGTCAATGGGAATTTTCGGGTGCCTCTTACACCCCAGGGGTACAACTTACACCCCAATGTCATGTATGTTCTTACATAGCTTACCACCCTCTTCAAATTTAGTAACCCACATGTTTCTACGAAATCCTCGCTCGTACCTATGACCTGACAAATTTTCCCGCAATGTTAGTCTATGGGATTTTGCCCCATTGACTTTTCATTGGGCATTTTTGGGCACCTCTTACACCCCAGGGGTACAACTTACACCCCATTGTGATGTATGTTCTTACAGAGTCTACCACCCTCTTCAAATGTTGTAACCCACATGTTTCTACAAAATCCTCGAGCGGAGCTATGACTCGTCAAAGTTGGGCCCAATGTTAAGTCAATAGGATTTCTCGGGTGGTTTTTCGCCCCCCTTTCAGAAATCCTGCACCCGATCGCTTATAAAAGTCATAGCACACCTCTCCTCAATAAACCGGTCAATTTGAGCCCTCTTTCATGGGACTACGTGAAACCGTGCGGGACGAGTTACGTGCCGAAAAAGTGTCCAGAAAAAGAAGAATAACTAGATAGGTACATTTCCTGAAGAAAATGTGAGTGGTGCTTGCCGTGGCAAAATTCTGGGGACCATATATGATTATACTCCAAGCCAAAAGTAAAACGATCCAACCCCCGTGTCTCTACGATGTTCTGGTGCGGAGATATAAGACTGTGTTTTCCCGGTTGCTAGGGTACTGTATTTGGTATTTGGTTGCTAGGGAAAAATTGCCACCCACTAGTGATTACCCTCTGAGTCACGAGTCAAACGGTCCAACCCCCATGTCTCTACGATGTTCTGATGCGGAGATATAAGGCTTTGTTTACTCTGTTGCTAGGGTACTGTATTTGGTTGCTAGGGAAAAAATGGCATCCACTAGTGATTACCCTCCGAGTCACAAGTCAAACGGTCCAACCCCCGTGTCTCTACGATGTTCTGATGCGGAGATATAAGGCTTTGTTTACTCTGTTGCTAGGGTACTGTATTTGGTTGCTAGGGGAAAAAATGGCATCCACTAGTGATTACACTCCGAGTCACGAGTCAAACGGTCCAACCCCCGTGTCTCTACGATGTTCTGATGCGGAGATATAAGGCTTTGTTTACTCTGTTGCTAGGGTACTGTATTTGGTTGCTAGGGAAAAAATTGGCATCCACTAGTGATTACCCACCGAGTCACGAGTCAAACGGTCTAAACCCTGTTTATCAACGATGTTATGATCCGGAGAAATAAGGCTTTGTTTACTCTGTTGCTAGGGTACTGTATTTGGTTGCTAGGGGAAAAAATGGCATCCACTAGTGATAACACTCTGAGTCACGAATCAAACGGTCCAACCCCCGTGTCTCTACGATGTTCTGATCCAGAGATATAAGGCTTTGTTTACTCTGTTGCTAGGGTACTGTATTTGGTTGCTAGGGAAAAATTGGCATCCCATAATGATTACACTCCGAGTCACGAGTCAAACGGTCCAACTCCCGTGTCTCTACGATGTTCTGATGCGGAGATATAAGGCTTTGTTTAGTCTGTTGCTAGGGTACTGTATTTGGTTGCTTGGGAAAAAATTGGCATCCCATAATGATTACACTCTGAGTCACGAGTCAAACGGTCCAGCCCCCGTGTCTCTACGATGTTCTGATGCGGAGATATAAGGCTTTGTTTACTCTGTTGCTAGGGTACTGTATTTGGTTGCTAGGGAAAAAAATGGCATCCCATAATGATTACACTCCGAGTCACGAGTCAAACGGTCCAACCCCCGTGTCTCTACGATGTTCTGATGCAGAGATATAAGGCTTTGTTTACTCTGTTGCTAGGGTACTGTATTTGGTTGCTAGGGGAAAAAATGGCATCCCATAATGATTACACTCTGAGTCACGAGTCAAACGGTCCAACCCCCATGTCTCTACGATGTTCTGATGCTGAGATATAACTGTTTGAATTTTATGTTGCTAGGGTGCTCAAAAGTGGTTGCTAGGGGCGTGGCTTAATACCTATGTAAGGATCCTGAGAGACTGGTTGGATGCCTGAGTAAAATGAGCCCACCCCCATGTCTGTATGACACTGTGGTGCAAAGATATCCATCTGGGCATTTTATAATGGCAGTCTATGGGAGATGTTGCTAGGGTGCCCAAAATTGTTGCTAGGGGCGTGGCTTAATAGATCTGAGATGATCCTGAGAGACTGATTGGATGCCCGAGTAAAATGAGCCCACCCACTTATCTCTACGACACTGTAAAGCAAAGATATCCCATCTGTAACTGTTTTATTTCCTTATATGGGCATGTTTCCTGCCCCATTATAAGTCAATGGGAATTTTCGGGTGCCTCTTACACCCCAGGGGTACAACTTACACCCCATTGTGATGTTTGTTCTTACAGAGTCTACCACCCTCTTCAAATTTAGTAACCCACATGTTTCTACGAAATCCTCACTCGGACCTATGACCTGACAAATTTTCCCGCAATGTTAGTCTATGGGATTTTGAGCCCATTGACTTTTCATTGGGCATTTTTGGGCACCTCTTACACCCCAGGGGTACAACTTACACCCCATTGTGATGTATGTTCTTACAGAGTCTACCACCCTCTTCAAATGTTGTAACCCACATGTTTCTACAAAATCCTCGAGCGGAGCTATGACTCGTCAAAGTTGGGCCCAATGTTAAGTCAATAGGATTTTTCGGGTGGTTTTTCGCCCCCCTTTCAGAAATCCTGCACCCGATCGCTTATAAAAGTCATAGCACACCTCTCCTCAATAATCCGGTCGATTTGAGCCCTCTTTCATGGGACTACGGGAAACCGTGCGGGACGAGTTACGCGCCGAAAAAGTGTCCAGAAAAAGAAGAATAATAATAAGTATGAGGAATAGTAATAGTGATGCCTTGCATAAATGCAAGCACCACTAACTAGATAGGTACATTTCCTGAAGAAAATGTGAGTGGTGCTTGCCGTGGCAAAATTCTGGGGAACATATATGATTGTACTCCAAGCCTAAAGTAAAACGATCCAACTCCCGTGTCTCTACGATGTTCTGATGCGGAGATATAAGGCTGTGTTTACTCTGTTGCTAGGGTACTGTATTCGGTTGCTAGGGAAAAAATTGCCATCCACTAGTGATTACCCGCCGAGTCACGAGTCAAACGGTCCAACCCCTGTGTCTGTACAATGTTCTGATGTGGAGATATAAGGCTTTGTTTACTCTGTTGCTAGGGTGTTGTATTTGGTTGCTAGGAAAAAAATTGGCATCCACTAGTGATTACCCTCCAAGTCACGAGTCAAACGGTCCAAACCCCGTGTCTCTATGATGTTCTGATGCGGAGATATGAGGCTTTGTTTACTCTGTTGCTAGGGTACTGTATTTGGTTGCTAGGGAAAAAATTGCCATCCACTACTGATTACCCGCCGAGTCACGAGTCGAACGGTCCAACCCCCGTGTCTCTACGATGTTCTGCTGCGGAGATATAAGGCTTTGTTTACACTGTTGCTAGGGTACTGTATTTGGTTGCTAGGGGGAAAATTGGCATCCACTGGTGATTACACTCCAAGTCACAAGTCAAACGGTCCAACCCCCGTGTCTCTACGATGTTCTGATGCGGAGATATAAGGCTTTGTTTACTCTGTTGCTAGGGTACTGTATTTGGTTGCTAGGGGAAAAATTGGCATCCACTAGTGATTACCCGCCGAGTCACGAGTCGAACGGTCCAACCCCCGTGTCTCTACGATGTTCTGCTGCGGAGATATAAGGCTTCGTTTACACTGTTGCTAGGGTACTGTATTTGGTTGCTAGGGGGAAAATTGGCATCCACTGGTGATTACACTCCAAGTCACAAGTCAAACGGTCCAACCCCCGTGTCTCTACGATGTTCTGATGCGGAGATATAAGGCTTTGTTTACTCTGTTGCTAGGGTACTGTATTTGGTTGCTAGGGGAAAAATTGGCATCCACTAGTGATTACCCTCCAAGTCACGAGTCAAATGGTCCAAACCCCATGTCTCTACGATGTTCTGATGCGGAGATATAAGGCTTTGTTTACTCTGTTGCTAGGGTACTGTATTTGGTTGCTAGGGAAAAAATTGCCATCCACTACTGATTACCCGCCGAGTCACGAGTCGAACGGTCCAACCCCCGTGTCTCTACGATGTTCTGCTGCGGAGATATAAGGCTTTGTTTACACTGTTGCTAGGGTACTGTATTTGGTTGCTAGGGGGAAAATTGGCATCCACTGGTGATTACATTCCAAGTCACAAGTCAAACGGTCCAACCCCCGTGTCTCTACGATGTTCTGATGCGGAGATATAAGGCTTTGTTTACTCTGTTGCTAGGGTACTGTATTTGGTTGCTAGGGAAAAAATTGGCATCCACTAGTGATTACCCTCCAAGTCACGAGTCAAACCGAGCAAACCACCTGACTCTACGTAGTTATGTTCAGGAGAAATGAGGGTTTGTTTACTCTGTTGCTAGGGTACTGTATTTGGTTGCTAGGGAAAAAATAGGCATCCACTACTGATTACCCGCCGAGTCACGAGTCAAACGGTCCAACCCCCGAGTCTCTACGATGTTCTGATGCGGAGATATAAGGCTTTGTTTATTCTGTTGCTAGGGTGGTCAAATTTGGTTGCTAGGGGCGTGGCTTGGGAGTGGCCAATTATGTGCCCAATTGTTACACCCCTAGTCACAAGTAAAACGGTCCAACCCCCGTGTCTCTACGATGTTCTGATGCCGAGATATAACTGTTTGAATTTTATGTTGCTAGGGTGCTCAAAAGTGGTTGCTAGGGGCGTGGCTTAGTAAGTCTTTAAGGATCCTGAGAGACTGATTGGATGCCTGAGTAAAATGAGCCCACCCCCATGTCTCTATGACACTGTGGTGCAAAGATATCCGTCTGGGCATTTTATAATGGCAGTCTATGGGATAGGTTGCTAGGGTGCCCAAAATGGTTGCTAGGGTAACCTTACACCCCATTGTGGGGGACGTCCTGAAAGAGTCTAGCACCCTCTTCAAATGTTGTGACCCACATGGTTCTACGAAATCCTCGCTCGGACCTCTGACCCGTCAAAATTTTTCGCAATGTTCAGTCTATGGGATTTTCGCCCATTGACTTATCATTGGGCATTTTTGGGTTCCTCTTACACCCCAGGGGTACAACTTACACCCCATTGTGATGTATGTTCTTAAAGAGCCTACCACACTCTTCAAATGTTGTAACACACATGTTTCTACAAAATCCTCGAGCGGAGCTATGACCCTTCAAAGTTGGGCGCAATGTTAAGTCAATGGGATTTTTCGGGTGGTTTTTCGCCCCCCTTTCGGAAATCCTGCACCCGATCGCTTATAAAAGTCATAGCCACCATCTCTTCAATAAACCGGTCGATTTGAGCCCTCTTTCATGAGACTACGGCAAACCGTGCGGGACGAGTTACGCGCCGAAAAAGTGTGCAGACATAAGAATAATAAGATATAATAACTAGATAGGTACATTTCCTGAAGAAAATGTGAGTGGTGCTTGCCGTGGCAAAATTCTGGGTAACATATATGATTATACTCCAAGCCAAAAGTAAAACGATCCAACTCCCGTGTCTCTACGATGTTCTGATGCGGAGATATACGGCTATGTTTATCCGGTTGCTAGGGTACTGTATTTGGTTGCTAGGGAAAAAATTGCCATCCACTAGTGATTACCCTCCGAGTCACGAGTCAAACGGTCCAACCCCTGTGTCTCTACGATGTTCTGATGCGGAGATATAAGGCTTTGTTTACTCTGTTGCTAGGGTACTGTATTTGGTTGCTAGGGAAAAAACTGGCATCCCATAGTGATTACACGCCGAGTCACAAGTCAAACGGTCCAACCCCCGTGTCTCTACGATGTTCTGATGCGGAGATATAAGGCTTTGTTTACTCTGTTGCTAGGGTACTGTATTTGGTTGCTAGGGAAAAAATTGGCATCCCATAATGATTACACTCCGAGTCACGAGTCAAACGGTCCAACCCCCGTGTCTCTACGATGTTCTGAGGCGGAGATATAAGGCTTTGTTTACTCTGTTGCTAGGGTACTGTATTTGGTTGCTAGGGAAAAAATTGGCATCCCATAATGATTACACTCCGAGTCACGAGTCAAACGGTCCAACCCCCGTGTCTCTACGATGTTCTGATGCGGAGATATAAGGGTTTGTTTATTATGTTGCTAGGGTGCCCATTTTGGTTGCTAGGGGCGTGGCTTGGGAGTGACCAATGATGTGGCCACTGATTACACTCTGAGTCACAAGTAAAACGGTCCAACCCCCGTGTCTCTACGATATACTGATGCCGAGATATAACTGTTTGAATTTTATGTTGCTAGGGTGCTCAAAAGTGGTTGCTAGGGGCGTGGCTTAATAGCTCTGATACTATCCTGATAGACTGATTGGATGTCTGAATAAAATGAGCCCACCCCCATGTCTCTACGACATTGTAAAGCGAAGATATCCCATCTGGAACTTTTTTACTTCCTTATATGGGCATGTTTCCTGCCCCATTATAAGTCAATGGGGCACTTTTGGGTGCCTCTTACACCCCAGGGGTACAACTTACACCCCAATGTGATGTATGTTCTGACAGAGCCTACCAGCCTCTTCAAATGATGTAACCCACATGTTTCTACAAAATCCAAGAGCGGAGCTATGACCCGTCAAAGTTTGGCGCAATGTTAAGTCAATGGGATTTTTCGGGTGGTTTTTCGCCCCCCTTTCGAAAATCCTGCACCCGATCGCTTATAAAAGTCATAGCCACCATCTCCTCAATAATGCGGTCAATTTGAGCCCTCTTTCATGGGACTACGGCAAACCGTGCGGGACGAGTTACGCGCCAAAAAAGTGTGCAGACATAAGAATAATTAAAGCTGCAAGCAGCATTTGCCGGGTTTCGAGCATTAAGGCACATCAAAGACGTCACACGTCGTCAACCAGGCTGATCCAGCATCCACAAAAACGAAAGAGATGGTCAGAAACGGTTCATACAGACTATGTATGCTTAAACACATGTGCACCTATAGGACTATTTTGGTTTTTCACAATTTTCAGCCATTTCTGATGGAGATTTTTAATATAACGCCAATAGAGATTTTGTTCAGAAGCTATTGCATTTTTCTTCCTATGGTGTTTTCGAATCGATAGGAGTTACAGTTACGAAGCTATTAGTGATTGTTTTTTATGTGGTAAAACGTAGTTCTGGTCGAACCGTAATTCGAAACCTGGCATGCTTGGTATCGTAGGATTCAAAAACAATTCAGGATCATATAAAAACAACTCCCATGGAAATTCGTTGATCACAGATGAAGTTATAGGCTTATAAAGTGTAACCATTGGATAATCACAGTATTTAATGCCATCTTTCCCGTTATAGTGCCACCTTTTGTCCGATCGGCAAGCATTTTATTTCACAACCTCAGGTCGATGGCCTTCACATACTATTCAAGCCCCGTGAATATCTCAAACCCCTCTCGAGTTATGGCCATTTAAATTTACTAAGCTCCGCCCATTTATATTTTTGGCCACTCCTTTCGTGGATGAATACAAATTTCAACTTTTTTTTGATAACTATTTATAGTCACACTCCACAGAATCAATCAGCCTTGGTTAGTAGGGATGTCCCGATCCGATCACATGATCGGAAATCGGCCCCGATCACGTGATTTCAGACTCGATCGGAATCGGACGTTACCTCCCGATCAGGACTCGGATATTTATGTTAATATATTCTCATATTTTTTTTAACAAATCTATAGTTATGCGGTGGCAAAGAGTTAGACCCTTTTTAAATCCAAACAGAAACAGCAACGCGTGCGGCATGACATCACTTTGTTGCAGAGACGCCATTTGTAAAAATGCCGGGGCAAAGTAAAACACGGAAGCAACTTAAAGCGGAAAGCGCGAGTATGTCGTCTGCGGTCTGGAAGTATTATAAAGTTGATGACAACAACGTTGCCATAGCAAACTGCGAGATATGTAAACTTGGGATTTCAAGAGGTGGAAAGGAAAAGGCTACGTTTAACACCACAAATCTGATACGGCACCTCAAAAACAAACACCCGACACAATACAGCGAGTATACCCAGGCAACCCAGCCGAAGACGAGTCAGCTCACGCTGCAGGAGAGTTTGAAGAGGAGAGAAAAAATGCCCCATGACAGCGCGAAGGCACGGGACATTACAGCCAAGATAGCACAAATGATCGCAATGAGTGACCTGCCATTCGCCTTTGTAGAGAACCCTGGATTTCTTATGCTTATGGAGCACGTAGAACCACGATTTGAAATGCCGTCTCGTCACTATTTTACCGAGAAAGCTCTGCCAGCCCTTTATAAAAAGATTACTGACAAACTACTTGTCATGTTATCAGATGCACCCCATGTTTCATTCACCACAGACATCTGGAGTTCGTCCGTAGCTCCCATGTCTCTACTAAGCCTTACCGCACAATGGATTGATTCAAGTTTTGTTTTACGCCGTGCGACCCTACATGCACAGGAATTTCGCGGATCGCACACCGCAGAGCGCATCCAGCAATCGATGGAAACAATGCTCAACAACTGGAGAATTGATAAGCAACGGGTCCACGTAATTTTGCGTGACAACGCGGCAAATATGAAGAAAGCTATGAGGGATATGGGGGTGCCGAGTGTGGGCTGTGTCGCCCATTCCTGTCAACTCTGTGTGCATGAGGGTCTGCTGTCTCAGCGCAGCGTGACAGAGACTCTGGCCAACGCAAGGAAGATTGTAGGCCATTTCAAACACTCCCCATTGGCCTACTCTCGACTAGAAGACATACAGATTGACCTAAATATGGATATCAAGCGCCTACAGCAAGATGTACAGGTGAGATTCCTCTAGTAACATTCTTTAATGTATGTCTATTGTATTATTATTTTATTTCCCATACACTTGATTTAGTAAGCCACTAATACATTGCGTGCTCTGCACTTAATAATTTGCACAAACATAAAGTGAATCATGTTCTCTTATGTGCAGACACGATGGAACAGCAGCCTCTATATGCTGCAGAGCCTACTGCAACAAAAACGTGCTCTTAGTGTCTTTGCAGCTGAGCGCACTCTACCAGCAACACTGACAGCTCACCAATGGGAGCTGATGAAAAAGACTGCTGATGTGCTTTCCCCATTTGAAGAGCTGACTAGGGATGTGAGCAGGGAGACTGCAACTGCAGCTGATGTAATCCCTGCCATAACAGGTAATATATATTTTTATTTATTCATGTTGTTTGAAACAAACTATAATCCCATGCATTCATTAAGTCATTTATTCCCTCATTAGTCCTCAGACGTGTTCTGTCTCGGGAGGATGATGATGACCAGGGAATAAAAACAATGAAGAGGACTCTGCTGGAGGCAGTGGAGAAGCGCTTTGCTGATGTTGAAACTGAGCCACTCTTTTACATCGCCACTCTTCTAGATCCCAGATACAAAGATGGGCAAGTATAGTAAAAATAAAATGCACCTTTTGTACATCATGTTTATATTTATTTCCTTTTTAATAAAGTTTTGTGTAATGAGTACATGTGTAGGCAGTTGCTTAACTGAAGAGCTATGCTATGTGTTGTCTCTTCTTGTCTTATTGTTTTTAATTGTGTGTTACTTTTATCTGTTTCTAGCTTTTTCACAAAGTCAGCCAACCTGTTGCATGCAAAGGAACATCTTATCCAGGAGGTGGCAAAGACAGAGGGGAGGAGGGCTGTCAGTGCAGTGCCAGAGGAAAATGAGGCTGCAGCAGCAGAGCCAGTGAGCAAGTCACCACGTCATGAAGCATGTAGCAGCCTGGACATCGCCTTTGAGGAAATCTTACAAGAGAGGCAGTCACAGGGACGGTCCGTGAGTACCACATCAGCAGAAACTCAAGTGCAGACCTACCTCTCAGAAAAAAACACCCCTAAGAAAAGCGACCCACTTCAGTACTGGAAAGAACACGCTTATCAGTTTCCGTCTATGGCTGCTGTTGCAGCTCAGTATCTCAGTGCCCCCTGCAGCTCTGTGGACAGTGAGAGACTTTTTAGTGCTGTTGCAAACATCCTTGATGAGAACAGAAACAGGCTCAAATCTGACAAGGTAGAGATGTTAGTTTTCATTAAGAAAAACATACATTTCCTTCTGTAAAACTTACTACTGATGACAGTAAGAGTTAGGAGTGCAGTTCCTAAAAGCACATTACTGGCTTTGCAAACACTGTGGCACTTTTATTTTTTTTCTTTGTTTACATGCCTGCCGGGTATTTTAAGTTGAGGTGCTATTTGTTTTTATATAGAGTTTTTTATATTTACTGTTGCACTAAAGTCCAAAAGTGAAGAATTTATGTTATTTATTACTTGATTGTTCAAGCTACCTCACAGAAGTGCTTTGTTTTATAACGGAGTTGTTGAATGTTAAAATAAGGTGCATTAAATAAAAAATAAGAAACATCCTGGATCTGTTTTTTGCTCTTCTTTATCCTTTTTTTATGTATTTTATAAGTATCGGATCGGGACTCGGTATCGGCAGATACTCAAAATCAAATGACTCGGACTCGGACTCGAGGGCAAAAAAACCTGATCGGGACATCCCTATTGGTTAGGTTCCGATCGGGTGAAAAACCTAGGACTCGTTAGCAAAAGTAGGTTTTGAAGGTTATCACAAATAACGCGAGAACCATTTAATTGACAGCAACGCTTCAAGAGGCAAAGTTGTTCACCATGGGCAGATCTATCATATGATGTCATGTTTGTGTGTGTATGTCAAACGTCACGTGATACAGGGCACCGAAATATGCCCCCTAGTGGCCAAATGACACCGTAATTCTTACAGACCTTCATGAGCAGTACACAAAGCAGCACAGTGCGTTTCGTTCCGATCGACCTTCGTTAACCCTGTCAAATCAGTCCTCAACCTTCATTGGCCGATGACGGCCATGTTTTTGGAGATACGCCAATGTCCTTCCAGATCCTCATGGTACATTGCACAAAGACACACCATACCAAATATTGAGAGTATCGGGAAAACGATTGTGTAGTAATAGCCATTTCCGAGCTCAAGCCTGTTATAGCGCCACCTAGTGGCCAAAATCCGCATCTTTTTTACTGTGTCCCCGGAGTGAGCTGGTACATATGTGTACAAAACCTCGTTAAGATATCTCAAACGGTTCACGAGTTATATCCATTTAAGTGACGATAGGCTACTTCCTGTATGGAGCTTTGGCGCCCCTTAGTGACCCTGAAGCGAAATTTCAAAATCTGTTCGATAATTATTTACCTACTCACTCCACAGATTTCTCCTGCATTGGAACGATTCCGATCGGGCAAAAAACCTAGGAGTAGTTCGCAAAGTAGGATTTGAAGGTTATCACCAATAACTCACGAACCGTTTGATTGACAGCAACGCTTCAAGAGGCAAAGTTGTTCACCATGGGCAGATCTATCATATGATGTCATGTTTGTGTGTGTATGTCAAACGTCACGTGATACAGGCACCGAAATATGGTATTACGCCCCCTAGTGGCCAAATGACACCGTAATTCTTACAGACCTTCATGAGCAGTACACGAAGAAGCACAGTGCGTTTCGTTCCGATCGACCTTCGTTAACCCTGTCAAATCAGTCCTCAACCTTCATTGGCCAATGACGGCCATGTTTTTGGAGATACGCCAATGTCCTTCCAGACCCTCATGGTACATTGCACAAAGACACACCATAGCATATATTAAGTGTATCGGGCTAACGGTTGTGTAGTAATAGCCATTCCCGAGCTAAAGCCTGTTATAGCGCCACCTAGTGGCCAAAATCTGCATCTTTTTTACTGTCACACCGGAGTGAGCTGGTACACATGTGTACCAAACCTCGTTAAGATATCTCAAACCGTTCACGAGTTATAGCCATTTCAGTGATGATAGGCTACTTCCTGTATGGAGTTTTGGCGCCCCTTAGTGACCCTGAAGCGAAATTTCTAATTCTGTTCGATAATTATTTACCTACTCACTCCACAGATTTCTCCTGCGTTGGAACAATTCCGATCGGGCGAAAAACCTAGGACTAGTTCATTTTGGCTAGAAATGCATATTATGCAAATTAGCGAAAAATTTGCATACCGGAAATGAAATCTGAGATATACATTTTTTAAGTTTGGAGCCAGGGATTACAATGGTACCAAATACTTGAGTGTCTGATGTCCGGTTTAGGAGTTATGAGCCCCAACGCGTCGGGCATTGCTATAGCGCCACCTATGGGCCGATTTGGCTGATTCACTGTATCTGAGTAGCGAGCTGATATACAACCAGTTGACCAAGTGGCAAGTTTCTACGACTTACGGTTTGTGCTGGGCGACGCGTTTTATGGCGGAAAAATAATAATAATAATAATAATAATAATAATAATAATAATAATAATAATAAAACAGACAAATACAATAGGTTTTCAGCACTTCGTGCTCGAAACCCTAATTAAAGCTGCAAGCAGCATTTGCCGGGTTTCGAGCATTAAGGCACGTCAAAGACGTCACACGTCGTCGACCAGGCTGATCCAGCATCCACAAAAACGAAAGAGATGGTCAGAAACAGTTCATACAGACTATGTATGCTTAGACACACGTGCACCTATAGGACAAACATGTTACTTGCGTAATGTGAAGTCATTCGCTTGGGTTCAAGCGATTTGGGACCTTAAGAGCTTTAAGGGCATGCGTGTGTAGATTTGCTGCATTGTACAAAATAAATGATGAAAAGTAAGCTACCAGACACACGTGTTCATAGTTGTCAGCAAAAAAAGGTGCTATCATTCAGTGAAATGTTTCCCTCTCTTCTCACGGAACATTGACAAACAGAACACTGAAGGAAATGATTGTGGTGCTTGCAGTGGCAAAACTCGGGTCACAAAATGTTAAAATAGTGTTAATGAGTCAAAATAGCCGAACCCCATGTCTCTAAGATGTTCTGATACAGGGATACAGCTCTTGCTAAATGGTTGCTAGGGAATTCTCATTGGTTGCTAGGGAGTGAACTGCAATCCACCAATGATTATAGTCAAAAACCATGAAAGGCACAATCTATGATGACTCATGATTTTAGATGTAAGGTTGCACTATTTTTAAGTGAAAATAACAAATAACCACTAGGTGGCGCTATGACAGACTCGTGCATTCAACCTCGGGTCATGACTGTGTTACATGTAGCTAGAATCATGGCTATTCACTTTATTTTAGTGAAGAAACAATTGTATGACCATTGGGCTCACTCAATGTCAAAGGTTTTGTTCAATTATGAGGCCAACTAGTGGTGTAGGCAAACAATTTTTTTTTATTGCCTCAGACTCTGCTCAGACATCAGCGTATGAAATCTGGTAAAAAAATGTCATTTCGTTGCGGAGTTATAAGCATTTATGTGTAAAAAACATATAATTTGAAGATAATTTTTCGTTTTTTGCAATTTTTGGCCATTTCTATTGGAAATTTTAACATAACGCCAATAGAGTTTTTTGTTCAGAAGGTAAAGTTAATTTCTTCCTATGGTCGTTTCGAGTCGATCGGAATAACCCTCGCGGAGTTATTCGCGCGTGTTTTGTAAGCGCTATTTTTGCTGTGCAGAACTAACGGTAAGGCGAAATCTGGCATGATTGGTATCGTAGGACTCGGAAACAATTCAGGATGCTGAAAAAACAACTCCCATGAAAATCTCTTGACCACAGATAAAGTTATAGGCATGAAAGTTGTAACCATTGCATATTCACAGTATTTAGTGCCATTTTCCCAGTTATAGCGCCATCTAGTGTCTGATCGGCGAGCTTTTTATATCACGACCTTAGACCGATGGCCTACACATATGATTCAAGCCCCATGATGATATCTCAAACGCCTCTCGAGTTATGGCCGTTTAAATGTTTTAAGCTCCGCCCAGTTCGGTTCTTGGCCACTCCTTGCGTGTTTGAATACAAATGTCAACTTTTTTTTGATAATTATTCATATTCACACTCCACAGAATCAATCAGCCTTGGTTAGGTTCGGATCGGGCGAAAAACCTAGGACTAGTTCGCAAAAGTAGGTTTTGAAGGTTATCGCCAATAACTCACGAACCGTTTGATTGACAGCAACGCTTCAATAGGAAAGTTGTTCACCAGGGGCAGATCTATCATATGATGTCATGTTTGTGTGTGTATTTCAAACGTCACGTGATACACGCACCGAAATATGGTATTACGCCCCCTAGTGGCCAAATGACACCGTAATTCTTACAGACCATCAGGAGCAGTACACAAAGAAGCACAGTGCGTTTCGTTCCGATCGACCTTCGTTAACCCTGTCAAATCGGTCCTCAACCTTCATTGGCCGATGACGGCCATGTTTTTGGAGATACGCCAATGTCCTTCCAGACCCTCATGGTACATTGCACAAAGACACACCATACCAAATATTAAGTGTATCAGGCTAACGGTTGTGTAGTAATAGCCATTCCCGAGCTCAAGCCTGTTATAGCGCCACCTAGTGGCCAAAATCCGCATCTTTTTTACTGTGACCCCGGAGTGAGCTGGTACATATGTGTACCGAACCTCGTTTAGATATCTCAAACCGTTCACGAGTTATAGCCATTTCACTGACGATAGGCTACTTTCTGTATGGAGTTTTGGCGCCCCTTAGTGACCCTGAAGCGAAATTTCAAAATCTGTTCGATAATTATTTACCTACTCACTCCACAGATTTCTCCTGCGTTGGAACGATTCCAATCGGGCGAAAAACCTAGGACTAGTTCATTTTGGCTTGAAATGTATAATATGCAAATCAGCGAAAAATTTGCATACCAGAAATGAAATCGGAGATATACATTTTTTAAGTTTGGAGCCAAGGATTACAATGACACCAAACACTTGAGTGTCTGATGTCCGGTTTAAGAGTAATGAGCACCAACGCGTCGGGCATTGCTATAGCGCCACCTATGGGCCGATTTGGCTGATTCACTGTATCTGAGTAGCGAGCTGATATACAACCAGTTGACCAAGTGGCAAGTTTCTACGACTTACGGTTTGTGCTGGGCGACGTGTTTTATGGCGGAAAAATAATAATAATAATAATAATAATAATAATAATAATAATAAATATAGCTGCAAGCAGCAATTGCCGGGTTTCGAGCAATAAAGCACGTCAAAAACGTCAGACGTCGATTACCAGGCTGAGGAGTTGCACCCGAATACAGACACAATGAATGATAGACCACCTCGCTCCAGAAAAACGAAAGAGATGGTCAAAAACGGATCATACAGACTATTTATGCTTACACACATGTGCACCTATAAGACAAACATGTAATGTCCTTAATGTGAAGTTATAAGGATAATTTGTTAACGAGAATAAGTTATTCAGATTTATACGGAAACATACAATTCAGAAATGGCTGTGTTTAGTTTAACTAAAAGGCCATTGAGTCGTGGTATGGTCATCAATGTTTCAAACAGACTGCGGTCATGCATATATGACACAAACAGCAGCGCAGCAGACCGCAAAGACTTACAGTGGACAGCACATCAAAGATGTCAGACGTCGTCGACCAGGCTGATCCAGCATCCACAAAAACGAAAGAGATGGTCAGAAACAGTTCATACAGACTATGTATGCTTAAACACACGTGCACCTATAGGACAAACATGTCACGTGCTTAATGTGAAGTCATTCGCTTGGGTTCAAGCGATTTGGGATCTTATGACCTTTAAGGGCATGCCTGTGTAGATTTGCTGCATTGTACAAAATAAATGGTGAAAAGTAAGCTACCAGACACACTTGTTCATAGTTGTCGTCATAGCCGAACCCCATGTCTCTAAGATGTTCTGATACTGAGATACAGCTCTTGCTAAATGGTTGCTAGAGTATTCTCATTGGTTGCTAGGGAGTGAACTGCAATCCACCAATGATTATACTCAAAGCCATGAAAGGCACAATCTATGATGACTCATGATTTTAGATGTAAGGTTGCAGTATTTTTAAGTGAAAATAACAAATAACCACTAGGTGGCGCTATGTCAAACTCGTGCATGCAACCTCGGGTCATGACTGTGTTACATGTAGCTAGTATCACGGCTATTCACTTTAGTTTAGTGAAGAAACAATTGTATGACCATTGGGCTTACTCAATGTCAAAGGTTTTGTTCAATTATGAGGCCAACTACTGGTGTAGGCAAACAATTTTTTTTGTATTGCCTCAGACTCTGCTCAGACATCAGCATATCAAATCTGGTAAAAAAATGTCATTTCATAGCGGAGTTATAACCATTTATGTGTAGAAAACACAAAAAATGAATGTAATTTTTCGTTTTTTGCAATTTTCGGCCATTTCTGATGGAAATTTTAACATAACGCCAATAGAGTTTTTTGTTCAGAAGGTAAAGTAAATTTCTTCCTATGGTGTTTTCGAGTCGATCGGAATAACCCTCGCGGAGTTATTCACGCATGTTTTGTAAGCACAGTTTTTGCAGTGCAGAACTAACCGTAAGGCAAAACCTGGTATGTTTGGTATCGTAGGACTCGGAAACAATTCAGGATGATAAAAAAACAACTCCCATGAAAATCTCTTGACCACAGATAAAATTATAGGCGTGAAAGTTGTAACCATTGCATAATCACAGTATTTAGTGCCATTTTCCCCGTTATAGCGCCATCTAGTGTCCGATCGGCGAGCTTTTTATATCACGGCCTTAGACCGATGGCCTACAAATATGATTCAAGCCCCGTGATGATATCTCAAACGACTCTCGAGTTATGGCCGTTTTAATGTTTTAAGCTCCGCCCAGTTTGGTTTTTGGCCACTCCTTGCGTGATTGAATGTAAATTTCAATTTTTTTTTGATAATTATTTATAGTCACACTCCACAGAATCAATCAGCCTTGGTTAGGTTCAGATCGGGCGAAAAACCAAGGACTAGTTCGCAAAAGTAGGTTTGAACGTTATCGCCAATAACTCACAAACCGTTTGATTGACAGCAACGCTTCCAGAGGCAAAGTTTTTCGTCATGAGCCGATCTATCATATGATGTCATGTTTGTTTGTGTACGTCAAACGTCACGTGATACAGGCACCGAAATACGGTATTACGCCCCCTAGTGGCCAAATGACACCAAAATTCTTACAGGCCTTCAGGAGCAGTACACGAAGAAGCACAGTGCGTTTCGTTCCGATCGACCTTTGTTAACCCTGTCAAATCAGTCCTCAACCTTCATTGGCCGACGACGGCCATGTTTTTGAAGATACGCCAATGTCCTTCTAGACCCTCATGGTACATTGCACAAAGACATACAATACAAAATATTAAGTGTATCGGGCTAACGGTTGTGTAGTAATAGCCATTCCCGATCTCAAGCCTGTTACAGCGCCACCTAGTGGCCAAAATCCGCATCTTTTTTACTGTGATCCCGGAGTGAGCTGGTACATATGTGTACCAAACCTCGTTAAGATATCTCAAACCGTTCACGAGTTATAGCCATTTCAGTGACGATAGGCTACTTCCTGTATGGAGTTTTGGTGCCCCCTAGTGACCCTGAAGCGGAATTTCAAATTCTGTTCGATAATTATTTACCTACTCACTCCACAGATTTCTCCTGCATTGGAACGATTACGATCGGGCGAAAAACCTAGGACTAGTTCATTTTGGCTTGAAATGCATATTATGCAAATTAGCGAAAAAATTTACATACCGGAAATGAAATCGGAGATATACATTTTTTAAGTTTTGAGCCAGGGATTACAATGATACCAAACACTTGAGTGTCTGATGTCCGGTTTAGGAGTTATGATGCCCAACGCGTCGGGCATTGCTATAGCGCCACCTATGGGCCGATTTGGCTGATTCACTGTATCTGAGTAGCCTGCTAATATACAACCAGTTGACCAAGTGGCAAGTTTCTACGACTTACGGTTTGGGCTGGCCGATGCGTTTTAAGGCGGAAAAATAATAATAATAAAACAGACAAATACAATAGGTTTTCAGCACTTCGTGCTCGAAACCCTAATAAAACAGACAAATACAATAGGTTTTCAGCACTTCGTGCTCGAAACCCTAATAAATATAGCTGCAAGCAGCAATTGCCGGGTTTCGAGCATTAAAGCACGTCAAAAACGTCAGACGTCGATTACCAGGCTGAGGAGTTGCACCCGAATACAGACACAATGAATGATAGACCACCTCGCTCCAGAAAAACGAAAGAGATGGTCAAAAACGGATCATACAGACTATTTATGCTTACACACATGTGCACCTATAAGACAAACATTTAATGTCCTTAATGTTAAGTTATAAGGATAATTTGTTAACGAGAATAAGTTATTCAGATTTATACGGAAACATACAATTCAGAAATGGCTGTGTTTAGTTTAACTAAAAGGCCATTGAGTCGTGGTATGGTCATCAATGGTTCAAACAGACTGCGGACGTGCATATACGACACAAACAGCAGCGCAGCAGACCGCAAAGACTTACAGTGGACAGCACATCAAAGATGTCAGACGTCGTCGACCAGGCTGATCCAGCATCCACAAAAACGAAAGAGATGGTCAGAAACAGTTCATACAGACTATGTATGCTTAAACACACGTGCACCTATAGGACAAACATGTCACGTGCTTAATGTGAAGTCATTCGCCTGGGTTCAAGCGATTTGGGATCTTATGACCTTTAAGGGCATGCCTGAGTAGATTTGCTGCATTGTACAAAATAAATGATGAAAAGTAAGCTACCAGACACACTTGTTCATAGTTGTCGTCATAGCCGAACCCCATGTCTCTAAGATGTTCTGATACTGAGATACAGCTCTTGCTAAATGGTTGCTAGGGTATTCTCATTGGTTGCTAGGGAGTGAACTGCAATCCACCAATGATTATACTCAAAGCCATGAAAGGCACAATCTATGATGACTCATGATTTTAGATGTAAGGTTGCAGTATTTTCAAGTGAAAATAACAAATAACCACTAGGTGGCGCTATGTCAAACTCGTGCATGTAACCTCGGGTCATGACTGTGTTACATGTAGCTAGTATCATGGCTATTCACTTTAGTTTAGTGAAGAAACAATTGTATGACCATTAGTCTTACTCAATGTCAAAGGTTTTGTTCAATTATGAGGCCAACTAGTGGTGTAGGCAAACAATTTTCTTTGTTTTGCCTCAGACTCTGCTCAGACATCAGCATATCAAATCTGGTAGAAAAATGTCATTTCATAGCGGAGTTATAACCATTTATGTGTAGAAAACACAAAAAATGAATGTAATTTTTCGTTTTTTGCAATTTTCGGCCATTTCTGATGGAAATTTTAACATAACGCCAATAGAGTTTTTTGTTCAGAAGGTAAAGTTAATTTCTTCCTATGGTGTTTTCGAGTCGATCGGAATAACCCTCGCGGAGTTATTCACGCATGTTTTGTAAGCACAGTTTTTGCAGTGCAGAACTAACCGTAAGGCAAAACCTGGTATGTTTGGTATCGTAGGACTTGGAAACAATTCAGGATGATAAAAAAAACAACTCCCATGAAAATCTCTTGACCACAGATAAAATTATAGGCGTGAAAGTTGTAACCATTGCATAATCACAGTATTTAGTGCCATTTTCCCCGTTATAGCGCCATCTAGTGTCTGATCGGCGAGCTTTTTATATCACGGCCTTAGACCGATGGCCTACAAATATGATTCAAGCCCCGTGATGATATCTCAAACGACTCTCGAGTTATGGCTGTTTTAATGTTTTAAGCTCCGCCCAGTTTGGTTTTTGGCCACTCCTTGCGTGATTGAATGTAAATTTCAATTTTTTTTTGATAATTATTTATAGTCACACTCCACAGAATCAATCAGCCTTGGTTAGGTTCAGATCGGGCGAAAAACCAAGGACTAGTTCGCAAAAGTATGTTTGAACGTTATCGCCAATAACTCACAAACCGTTTGATTGACAGCAACGCTTCCGGGGGCAAAGTTTTTCGTCATGAGCCGATCTATCATGTGATGTCATGTTTGTTTGTGTACGTCAAACGTCACGTGATACAGGCACCGAAATACGGTATTACGCCCCCTAGTGGCCAAATGACACCAAAATTCTTACAGGCCTTCAGGAGCAGTACACAAAGAAGCACAGTGCGTTTCGTTCCGATCGACCTTTGTTAACCCTGTCAAATCAGTCCTCAACCTTCATTGGCCGACGACGGCCATGTTTTTGAAGATACGCCAATGTCCTTCTAGACCCTCATGGTACATTGCACAAAGACATACAATACAAAATATTAAGTGTATCGGGCTAACGGTTGTGTAGTAATAGCCATTCCCGATCTCAAGCCTGTTACAGCGCCACCTAGTGGCCAAAATCCGCATCTTTTTTACTGTGATCCCGGAGTGAGCTGGTACATATGTGTACCAAACCTCGTTAAGATATCTCAAACCGTTCACGCGTTATAGCCATTTCAGTGACGATAGGCTACTTCCTGTATGGAGTTTTGGCGCCCCCTAGTGACCCTGAAGCGGAATTTCAAATTCTGTTCGATAATTATTTACCTACTCACTCCACAGATTTCTCCTGCGTTGGAACGATTCCGATCGGGCGAAAAACCTAGGACTAGTTCGTTTTGGCTTGAAATGCATATTATGCAAATTAGCGGAAAATTTTGCATACCGGAAATGAAATCGGAGATATACATTTTTTAAGTTTGGAGCCAGGGATTACAATGATACCAAACACTTGAGTGTCAGATATCCGGTTTAGGAGTTATGAAGCCCAACGCGTCGGGCATTGCTGTAGCGCCACCTATGGGCCGATTTGGCTGATTCACTGTATCTGAGTAGCCTGCTAATATACAACCAGATGACCAAGTGGCAAGTTTCTACGACTTACGGTTTGGGCTGGGCGATGCGTTTTAAGGCGGAAAAATAATAATAATAAAACAGACAAATACAATAGGTTTTCAGCACTTCGTGCTCGAAACCCTAATAATAACTAGATAGAAAAGTTTGAAGACAAACTTTATGTTGGCTTGACAAAGCCTGGCCTGAACGTTTAAAAAAGTTTGAGAGAAACTTAAAACAAGTTTAGTTTAGTAGTCTAACTTTCCATAAACATGATTTAGCACTAAGTTAGCATGATGTTAACAGGAGTTAGCACGAGTAAGCATGATGCTAACATGAATTAGCATGAAGCTAGCATGAATTAGCATGAAGCTAGCATGATGCTAACATGAATTAGCATGAAGTCAACATGAATTAGCATGAAGCTAACATGAATTAGCATGAAGCTAGCATGATGCTAACATGAATTAGCATGAAGCTAGCATGATGCTAACATGAATTAGAATGAAGCTAGCATGATGCTAACATGAATTAGCATGAAGCTAGCATGATGATAACATAAATTAGCATGAAGCTAACATGAATTAGCATGAAGCTAGCATGATGCTAACATGAATTAGCATGAAGCTAGCATGATGCTAACATGAATTAGCATGAAGTCAACATGAATTAGCATGAAGCTAACATGAATTAGCATGAAGCTAGCATGATGCTAACATGAATTAGCATGAAGCTAGCATGATGCTAACATGAATTAGAATGAAGCTAGCATGATGCTAACATGAATTAGCATGAAGCTAGCATGATGATAACATAAATTAGCATGAAGCTAACATGAATTAGCATGAAGCTAGCATGATGCTAACATGAATTAGCATGAAGCTAACATGATGCTAACATGAATTAGTGTCACAAGCCAAGGGCGGGCCGCTAATGTTCAGCCACGCCCCTTCTAAACTTCCACCTCGAGGAGGTCCCCAAAACCAACCCAATGACCAGACAACAACGAGGAACAGGTAAGTATAAAAATATTCTTTATTTATTTAAATATCTAAAAAGTACTGGGGATTTGGGGGAAAGGGGAGATTAAAACTAAAGTCCGGTTCTGCCCTCCAGGGGAGCCGCGAGCAAGTGGGTGACAGGGGGTGGGGGTTTCGTCGGGGAACGGCTCCCGCCTCTGGTTCCCTCTGCCCGTGGCGCGCTCCTCTTCTTTCCTGGAGGCAGAATAGATCAAAATCAGTGTTCGTATGAGCTTGTTCCTATTCCGTGTACCTGTGGCTCACTCAAGGCGTTCCGCCGCCTATCGCGCACAGCTCCTCGCTGATCGACTCACTCTCCTTCCCTGTTCTCTCCTTCTCCACAGATGATTGCTGGGACACTAGGACACAGTGACTCGGCGTCCAATGGTTTCTCTCACCTCGTCGCTGACTACAGGTTTGGGTCGGTATGGCTCTCTCCACAGTTTGTTATCTCGACATTCACGCTGTCTCTCTCTCTCCACAGATGACTGCTAGGACACAAGGGCACAGTGAATCGGATTCCAATGATTCCTCTCACCTCGTTGCTGACTACAGCTTTGGGTAGGTATGGCTCTCTCCACAGTTTGTTATCTCGACATTCACGCTGTCTCTCTCTCTCCACAGATGACTGCTAGGACACAAGGGCACAGTGAATCGGATTCCAATGATTCCTCTCACCTCGTTGCTGACTACAGCTTTGGGTAGGTATGGCTCTCTCCACAGTTTGTTATCTCGACATTCACGCTGTCTCTCTCTCTCCACAGATGACTGCTAGGACACAAGGGCACAGTGAATCGGGTTCCAATGATTTCTCTCACCTCGTTGCTGACTACAGCTTTGGGTAGGTATGGCTCTCTCCACAGTTTGTTATCTCGACATTCACGCTGTCTCTCTCTCTCCACAGATGACTGCTAGGACACAAGGGCACAGTGAATCGGGTTCCAATGATTTCTCTCACCTCGTTGCTGGCTACAGCTTTGGGTAGGTATGGCTCTCTCCACAGTTTGTTATCTCGACATTCACGCTGTCTCTCTCTCTCCACAGATGACTGCTAGGACACAAGGGCACAGTGAATCGGGTTCCAATGATTTCTCTCACCTCGTTGCTGACCACAGCTTTGGGTAGGTATGGCTCTCTCCACAGTTTGTTATCTCGACATTCACGCTGCCTCTCCACAATTCTTCACGACACACTCCTCTTGCCTGTCGATTAAGCAGTTTAACAGGTTATATTTCACTTAACAGGGGGGCGGACTTACAGTGGCTGGCTGTGCGGTGCGTCCACTGAACGGCGGTTTTCCTAGGTGGCGCCGGGGGCCAAAACCCTCTCGGCGAGCTCGTTGGTCTATAGAGGGGCGAGAACCGTCACGCCGGCTCACCGGGTCGAGCGCTGCCCTTTCCTCGAGACCCGTTGGTCGATCGACAACTGGACCGGGGCGCCCTTTGGTCGAGACCTCGGGCCGGCGGATCTCCTTCGCCTCAGGCTCTATGTTGATCAGAAAGACACAGGTAAGGGAACCATATCCTGGTTAATACTCACGCACCGTCAGTAGCACAATTCTTCGCCGCCACTTAGAAGCTCGAGTCCGCTGAGCGTTTAGCTGGGAAAATACTTCGAGATGCCACTTCGTAATTCTAAGACTGAAACACACTCACAGCATAATCGTGTACAGGTCTTACTCTAGGACCATTTCTTCCTCTTCGTCGTCTCAAGAGCGAGTGACTGGAGGCGGGGGTACGTCAGACAAGACAACAGCAATCCCACTGCAATACACAGCATTACACAGCACCACTTCAAAGTGAAAATTTCTACATCCAAGACTCACCCACCACTCAGTGCACACAATAGACGCCCGTCTTCCTTTCCTTCGCTCGGGACGGAGATATGGAGATGTTAACTTGGCCTAGTGTTTGTTTTTCACCGCTGGAGCCGTTTCGCAAAAAGACCCTTCGGCTCACCCACCACACTGGCTCAGGGGTAGGGCCGCCCGCTCTCGTTGGAGACACTCAAAAAAGATACACAGGTCAATACATGCACAATTCTTCTATAAGAAGATTCCGTTACTCACAACTGTTGTACTTTCTTTGTCCTAGATCGACTTCACGCTGTAATAGTTCCAGCTGCGCAGACAGGGCGTTTTCCAGCCGCCAACACTATTCTTCCATAACCGTATACTCACAACGGTGCGTCCTTCCTTCCCTCGTTACTTTCATCCAAGGTCAGTATTCGTTCGCTTGATCTACCTTTAAGGTCTTCGGTATTTTCCTCCACAAAAGGCTATAATCCTAGACGAGAGAGAGAGCAATACAGTAGTCCAAAGTAGCGTACCCGGTGAGCCCAACTCAGCGCTACGATCACACATCAACAACAGGAACAATCGACCTCAAACTATGTTTCAAACTGATCTAATATACTCTCCTGAGTGTTCTTCTGGCCCAATCACCCGGCGCTCCTCTTAATAGCCCTCAGCTGCATGTAATTCAGCTGATTACAGCGTTCGCGGCGCTGCCGGATGTCCGGTGTTTTCTCTTACCGGTCCGGGCGGAAACATCCGGGCGGAACCAAACTTGCCCAATTTTTGGTTCCGCCTAAAAGATCGTCACTCCTGTGACATCCTCCCCCGCCAATGCATTCTAGTCCCTGGAATGCCTCGGCGTCGTCCACTCACCGTACCGGGCAGGGGGGCGTCCTCGGCTCTCCCGTTGGGAGCGTCTCACGGGTGAATCGGGTTTGACTGGTTCGGGTACTACCTCTGGTTGCATCTGGGCCGCCGGGGGTTCAACCGGCTCAGGTACCAACTCAGGCGGTATCTGGGCCACTGGGGGTTCAGCTGGCTCGGGTGCTATTTCTGGCTGCCCGTGGGCGGCCGGGGGTAGCGCCGCCACGGGTCGACCTGGTACCACAGCCCATCCTTCCATCCAGGGGGCCGTCGGTACTGGCTCTGTGGCCCCTTCTATCACAGCCTCAGGGTAATTCGGACAGGGGCGGAGCATGTTCCGATGCACTACCCGCTCGGGGCCAGGTTTTCCCTCGGGCCGGATGGTGTACACCGGCTGTCCCGGTCTCTGCTGCTTGCAGACCACATACGGGATAGCCTCCCAGCGGTCACTCAACTTTCCCTTTCCTTGCCGCCGGTTATCTCTCGCCAGGACCCTCTCACCTGGTAACAGGGGGGCATCTCGAGCCGTCCGATCATACAACCGTTTGTTCCTTTCTCCTGCCGTCTGTATCTTCCTAGAAACTTGCTCATACGCGAAGTGTAAGCGCTGGTGATGGCGCCCCACCCACTCCGTCACACTCACTTCTTCCCGGTCTGCTGCTACTCCCAGGACCAGGTCAGTGGGCATCCGTACGTGCCTGCCGAACATCAGGTAAGTAGGGGCATACCCCGTCGTGCTATGAACACTGTTGTTGTATGCTTGCAAGAGATTTGGTAACGCACTCACCCAATCGCTCTGCTGTCGTTGATCTAAGGTCCCCAGTAGTCCTAGTAGGGTCTGAGTGAACCTCTCACAGCTTCCATTCCCCTGGGGGTGGTACGACGTGGTGTGGGTTTTGGTACATCCATACAACTGGCATAACTCACGGATTACCTTGGATTCAAAATTTGCCCCCTGGTCGGAGTGCAGAAACTCGGGACATCCAAAGGTCTGGAACACATTTCGCCATAGAGCTGTGGCGGTGGTGTTGGCGGTCTGGTCGAGTGTCGGGACTGCCCAGGCGTATTTAGTAAATAGGTCAGTGATTACCAGAATGTTTTGATAACGGTCCTGAGGGCGGCCTAGCGTCAGGAAATCCATTGCCATTATGTGGAGGGGGGCTTTCGCGTGGATGGGCACCATCGGTGCTCGGGCCTCTCGTCTGGATTTAAACAGCGTGCATCGGGGGCACGCTTGAATTAGATCGTGTACAGCCGCCTCCAATCCCGGCCAGTAGAAGAATCTACGCAGTAGGGATACAGTCCTCTCCTGTCCCTGGTGTCCCAACTGGTCATGATAGGCCGAGACCAATGCATTCACCTGGCTGGCTGGCACCACGATCTGACACACTTCCTCGCCCTCTGTCGGGAAGCAGGAATACCTGCAGTGCCCTCCCTCCAGTAGCTCCAGCGTCTACCACTGTCCCAACAACTTCTTCTCCGTCTCTGTCTGGGCTAGCCTTTCCGCTGGCGCGGGCCGTCGGCCCCGTTCTACCCACGTCTTCACCTGACACACGTCCCGGTCCTGGGCCTGTCTCTCTATCCAACGGCGGGGGTCCCACCCCCAGCTCCCTGGTACAGCTTCCTGCTGGCCTCCTGGCGCCTCCACGGCCCCTATCATATAGCCCTCCTCACGGCTATCCTCCCTTCGATGCCCCTGGTGTCTGGGGCTCTTTCCCTCTGGCAGTCTTGAGAGGACGTCCGCGTTCGTATGTTCTCGTCCAGGCCGATACTGCAGCTTGTAATCAAAGTTGGCCAGCTGCGCCACCCATCGCTGTTCCACGGCCCCCAGCTTCGCCGTCTGTAAATGCACCAGAGGGTTGTTATCTGTGATGACTGTTACCTTAGCTCCCCAAAGGTAGTCCTTGAACTTTTCGCTCAAGGCCCACTTCAGGGCCAGCAGTTCCAGTTTGAAAGAGCTGTAGTTCGCGTCGTTCCTCTCTGCCGGATGGAGGCTCCGGCTCGCATACGCGATCACCCGCTCTGTTCCTTCTTGCCGTTGGGCCAATACCGCCCCCAATCCCAGGTTGCTCGCGTCTGTATATAAGACAAAAGGTTCAGAAAAGTCAGCATACGCCAAGATGGGGGCCTGTAACAACTCCTGCTTCAGTCTCTGAAAAGCTATCTCACAATCACTGTCCCAGTTAATAGGGGGCGACCCACGGCCCCGGCTTCGTCCCGTGCCAACCAGCAACTGGTTAAGGGGCTTGGCAATCTTCGAGAAATCTTTAATAAATCTCCTGTAATATCCCACGAACCCCAGAAAGGATCGTACTTGCCTCACAGTTTTAGGCGCGTCCCAATCTTTCACTGCCGAGACTTTCTCGGGGTCCACGGCCACCCCTGCTGCGCTGACTACATGGCCCAGGAACTTCACTTCTCGCCGCAGCAGGTGGCATTTGTCCGGCTGCAGCTTCAGCCCGTACCTTTCCATGGCTCGGAAGACTTCCTCTAGGTGCCGGAGGTGGGAATCGAAATCTGGGGAATACACAATCACATCATCCAAATATACCAATACTGACTCCATCAGCTGACCTCCAAGGCAGCGTTGCATCAAGCGTTGGAAGGTGGCCGGAGCGTTGCAGAGCCCGAAAGGCATCCGGTCCCACTCGAACAGTCCAAACGGGGTCGTGAAGGCGGTCTTCTCCCGGTCCGCCTCGGCTACCTGCACCTGCCAGTATCCACTGGCCAGATCTAAGGTGGAATACCAGGCCGACTGCGTGAGGCTAGCAAGGGAGTCTTCAATTCGTGGTAATGGGAAGGCGTCTTTCTTAGTTACCAGGTTCAGCTTGCGATAGTCCACACAGAACCTCCAGGCTCCCGTCTTCTTTTGCACGAGCACGATGGGGGCCGCCCAGGGACTACTACTCTCTCGGACAATGCCCCGGCCCAACATGCCCTGCAGGAGTGTACGTACTTCCGCATACAAGGTAGGTGGAATCGGTCGATATCTCTCCCGGCTTGGCACTGCGTCCCCAGTGGGGATGTGATGTTCCACCACCCTGGTGCACCCGTAGTCCTCATCGTGCCTTGCAAACACATGTTGCCACTTCCGAAGGAGTGCCTGCAGTTTTTGTGTCTGTCCCTGTCCCAGGTCGTCTCCTTGCAGTGACTCACCCGCTAGGTGTTTTGGCACCCCTCTCCCCTGGTTACTTGCCGGGGCATCCATTTGGGTCAGGGCCACCTCGATCACAGTGGGGCACACCTGACGGAAACTGACGTCCCTCTCTTCCCTCACCTGGTGGGGTGTAACCATCGTCAGCCGGGCCAGTCGTTGATGCCGGTGTAACTGTACTGCATAGGGGTGCTCGTTTCGTACCCTCACTGGAACTCTCCCCCGGCGGACCGCCGCTAGTCCCCGTGCTACCTCCACTTGCGGGCAATCTGTATGTGGCTCTACCAACACCCACTCCTCTGGGCTCGCTTCCCGAAGGGGCACTCTCGCCCATACGATAGCCTCACTCCTAGGGGGGATAGATAAGGCAAAACGACACATTACTCTTCCCACTTCCTCCCGACCTCTACGCACCTGGTTCATTTGGACCCGGCGGCAGTCGGCCACCACACGCTCCCACTTGGGTCTCTCAGTAGGTGAGATCCTCGGACCAGGCCTAGCCTGGAATATCTCCTCCCAGCATTCGGAGAGGACGTTCATGCCCAATAGGGCTCGGTGGGCGCCCAAACACCTATCTTCGACAATGATCACACCTTTTTGGGGGACGACTACCCCATGCACTTCAAGATCCGTCAGGCGATAGCCAATGTAGGGGATTTCTAGGCCGTTGGCACCCTTCAACGTCAGCCAGGGGGCCTCTGTTCCTTGTGTTCCTCCCCGTCCGAATATCTCCTTAGAGAGGCTTTCTGCGAACATCGTTACCTGTGAGCCCGTATCTACCAGGCACTGGATCCATTTACCACACACTCTTACTTCTGCCACCGGGCTATGCCCGACCATCTGTTGCCTAGAGCTGTCCCTTCTTCCCGGGTCTTCTCGAGGGGTCCCGGCCACATGACCCACTGTGGCCGGTCGTCCTAAAAACCCCCTTCAGATGCCCTGCGGGGCCCACACTGACGGCTATAATGTCCTGGCTTACCACACCGGTTGCAGATCGGCCGTCCCTGCTCATCCCATTCGAAACGGGGCCGAACATAGCGGTTTGGGCGTCCAGGTGGCTCTCGGCTCCTCTCCGAGTATACTCGCTCTCGGGGTGCCGGCCTTGGTTCCTCCCGCGCCCTACCTTGGCGCAGCTCTCCCAACAGAGTTTTAGATAATTCTGACATCTGCTCCCGGACATCCTTCAAGAGTTCTGTTTTCAATGCCTGCTTCCAATCCGTGCGTTCTGGTTGTGTTGGCACGCTCTCGTTTACAGCCGCGCATACTGGGGTCTCACTCACTTCTACCTCATCGCCCTCCAGAGCTAACGCCTCCTTCCTTAGATCTTCAAATGTGAGGTCAGGGTCTCTCCGAAACTGGACCCTCAGGCTCTGTCTCACGGGGCCCTCTCTCATCCCCAGAAGGAACTGGTCGCGCAACAAAGTCTCTCCGTCGCCCAGCCCATGATCGCGGCGGGTCTGTAGCCGGGTGAACTGCTCACGCAGTCTTAGGGCAAATGCTCTAATGGGTTGTCGGGGGCCTTGTTTAATATTAAAAAATTGGGAACGGAGGACGGCTACAGGGGTGTGGTCACCATATTGCTCGGTGAGAAACTGGAATATAGTTTGGGCACTGGTTCGGACAGCTTCAGGGGCGGCCTGTACTTCTCGCCGCGCTTCTCCCTCTAGGGAGTTCAACACGAACTGTAGCCGCTGGGCTACACTAAGGCCTTGCAGGTCGGCTAGATACTCTAGCTGGGCCTTCCATTCCGTTAGCCGTACTCCCGACTCTGTCCCTCCATACTTTTGGACCCAAGGGCTGCCCATAAAAACAGGCACTGCACGGGGTTGGGCTGCGGGCCCCGCGTTGTCGGTCATTGGGCTAGTCTGGTTACTCAACTCGAGGTGGAACCCTGCCGACTACGCCAAAATCTGTCACAAGCCAAGGGCGGGCCGCTAATGTTCAGCCACGCCCCTTCTAAACTTCCACCTCGAGGAGGTCCCCAAAACCAACCCAATGACCAGACAACAACGAGGAACAGGTAAGTATAAAAATATTCTTTATTTATTTAAATATCTAAAAAGTACTGGGGATTTGGGGGAAAGGGGAGATTAAAACTAAAGTCCGGCTCTGCCCTCCAGGGGAGCCGCGAGCAAGTGGGTGACAGGGGGTGGGGGTTTCGTCGGGGAACGGCTCCCGCCTCTGGTTCCCTCTGCCCGTGGCGCGCTCCTCTTCTTTCCTGGAGGCAGAATAGATCAAAATCAGTGTTCGTATGAGCTTGTTCCTATTCCGTGTACCTGTGGCTCACTCAAGGCGTTCCGCCGCCTATCGCGCACAGCTCCTCGCTGATCGACTCACTCTCCTTCCCTGTTCTCTCCTTCTCCACAGATGATTGCTGGGACACTAGGACACAGTGACTCGGCGTCCAATGGTTTCTCTCACCTCGTCGCTGACTACAGGTTTGGGTCGGTATGGCTCTCTCCACAGTTTGTTATCTCGACATTCACGCTGTCTCTCTCTCTCCACAGATGACTGCTAGGACACAAGGGCACAGTGAATCGGATTCCAATGATTCCTCTCACCTCGTTGCTGACTACAGCTTTGGGTAGGTATGGCTCTCTCCACAGTTTGTTATCTCGACATTCACGCTGTC
This sequence comes from Misgurnus anguillicaudatus, assembly GCF_027580225.2. Classification (NCBI taxonomy): domain Eukaryota; kingdom Metazoa; phylum Chordata; class Actinopteri; order Cypriniformes; family Cobitidae; genus Misgurnus; species Misgurnus anguillicaudatus. The sequence continues at coordinate 4,399,199 of NC_073339.2, forward strand.
TCTCTCTCTCCACACATGACTGATAGAACACAAGGGCACAGTGAATCGGATTCCAATGATTCCTCTCACCTCGTTGCTGACTACAGCTTTGGGTAGGTATGGCTCTCTCCACAGTTTGTTATCTCGACATTCACGCTGTCTCTCTCTCTCCACAGATGACTGCTAGGACACAAGGGCACAGTGAATCGGGTTCCAATGATTTCTCTCACCTCGTTGCTGGCTACAGCTTTGGGTAGGTATGGCTCTCTCCACAGTTTGTTATCTCGACATTCACGCTGTCTCTCTCTCTCCACAGATGACTGCTAGGACACAAGGGCACAGTGAATCGGGTTCCAATGATTTCTCTCACCTCGTTGCTGACTACAGCTTTGGGTAGGTATGGCTCTCTCCACAGTTTGTTATCTCGACATTCACGCTGTCTCTCTCTCTCCACAGATGACTGCTAGGACACAAGGGCACAGTGAATCGGGTTCCAATGATTTCTCTCACCTCGTTGCTGACTACAGCTTTGGGTAGGTATGGCTCTCTCCACAATTTGTTATCTCGACATTCACGCTGTCTCTCCACAATTCTTCACGACACACTCCTCTTGCCTGTCGATTAAGCAGTTTAACAGGTTATATTTCACTTAACAGGGGGGCGGACTTACAGTGGCTGGCTGTGCGGTGCGTCCACTGAACGGCGGTTTTCCTAGGTGGCGCCGGGGGCCAAAACCCTCTCGGCGAGCTCGTTGGTCTATAGGGGGGCGAGAATCGTCACGCCGGCTCTCCGGGTCGAGCGCTGCCCTTTCCTCGAGACCCGTTGGTCGATCGAAAACTGGACCGGGGCGCCCTTTGGTCGAGACCTCGGGCCGGCGGATCTCCTTCGCCTCAGGCTCTATGTTGATCAGAAAGACACAGGTAAGGGAACCATATCCTGGTTAATACTCACGCACCGTCAGTAGCACAATTCTTCGCCGCCACTTAGAAGCTCGAGTCCGCTGAGCGTTTAGCTGGGAAAATACTTCGAGATGCCACTTCGTAATTCTAAGACTGAAACACACTCACAGCATAATCGTGTACAGGTCTTACTCTAGGACCATTTCTTCCTCTTCGTCGTCTCAAGAGCGAGTGACTGGAGGCGGGGGTACGTCAGACAAGACAACAGCAATCCCACTGCAATACACAGCATTACACAGCACCACTTCAAAGTGAAAATTTCTACATCCAAGACTCACCCACCACTCAGTGCACACAATAGACGCCCGTCTTCCTTTCCTTCGCTCGGGACGGAGATATGGAGATGTTAACTTGGCCTAGTGTTTGTTTTTCACCGCTGGAGCCGTTTCGCAAAAAGACCCTTCGGCTCACCCACCACACTGGCTCAGGGGTAGGGCCGCCCGCTCTCGTTGGAGACACTCAAAAAAGATACACAGGTCAATACATGCACAATTCTTCTATAAGAAGATTCCGTTACTCACAACTGTTGTACTTTCTTTGTCCTAGATCGACTTCACGCTGTAATAGTTCCAGCTGCGCAGACAGGGCGTTTTCCAGCCGCCAACACTATTCTTCCATAACCGTATACTCACAACGGTGCGTCCTTCCTTCCCTCGTTACTTTCATCCAAGGTCAGTATTCGTTCGCTTGATCTACCTTTAAGGTCTTCGGTATTTTCCTCCACAAAAGGCTATAATCCTAGACGAGAGAGAGAGCAATACAGTAGTCCAAAGTAGCGTACCCGGTGAGCCCAACTCAGCGCTACGATCACACATCAACAACAGGAACAATCGACCTCAAACTATGTTTCAAACTGATCTAATATACTCTCCTGAGTGTTCTTCTGGCCCAATCACCCGGCGCTCCTCTTAATAGCCCTCAGCTGCATGTAATTCAGCTGATTACAGCGTTCGCGGCGCTGCCGGATGTCCGGTGTTTTCTCTTACCGGTCCGGGCGGAAACATCCGGGCGGAACCAAACTTGCCCAATTTTTGGTTCCGCCTAAAAGATCGTCACTCCTGTGACATCAGCATGAAGCTAACATGAATTAACATGAAGCTAACATGATGCTAACATGAATTAGCATGAAGTTAGCATGATGCTAACATGAATTAGCATGAAGCTAGAATTATGCTAACATGAATTAGCATGAAGCTAACACGAATTAGCATGAAGCTAGCATGATGCTTACATGAATTAGCATGAAGCTAGCATGAAGCTAACATGAATTAGCATGAAGCTAACATGAATTAGCATGAAGCTAGCATGATGCTAACATGAATTAGCATGAAGCTAGCATGATGCTAACATGAATTAGCATGAAGCTAGCATGATGCTAACATGAATTAGCATGAAGCTAGCATGATGCTAACATGAATTAGCATGAAGCTAGCACGAAGCTAACATAAATTAGCATGAAGCTAGCATGAGGCTAACATGAATTAGCATAAAGCTAGCACGACGCTAACATGAATTAGCATGAAGCTAGCATGAAGCTAACATGAATTAGCATGAAGCTAGCATGATGTTAACATGAATTAGCATGAAGTTAGCAAGATTTACTATGAAATTAGCATAAAGCTAACATGAAACTAGCATGAAGCTAGTATGACTTAGCATTAAGCTAGCATGAAGCTAACATGACCAAAAGACCCAACCCCCAGGTCTCTATGATTTTCGGATCCAGAGATATAAGGCTTTGTTTATTATGTTGCTAGGGTGCTCATATTTGGTTGCTAGGGGCGTGGCTTAATACCTCGATAAGAATCCTCAGGGACTGATTGGATTCCTGAGTAAAATGAGTCCACCCCCATGTCTCTATGACACTGTGCTGCAAAGATATCCATCTGGGCATTTTATAATGGCAGTCTATGGGATATGTTGCTAGGGTGCCTAAAAATGGTTGCTAGGGGCGTGGCTTAATAGCTATGGGACGATCCTGAGAGACTGATTGGATGCATGAGTAAAATGAGCCTACCCCCATATCTCTACGACCCTCTAAAGTGAAGATATTCCATCTGGGACGCTTTTATTCCCTTATATGGGCATGTTTCCTGCCCCATTATAAGTCAATGGGGAAATTTGGGTGCCTCTTACACCCCAGGGGTGAAACGTACACCCCAATGTGATGTATGTTCGTACAGAGCCTCCCAGCCTCTTCAAATGTGGTAAAGCACAAGTTTCTACAAATTTCTCGCTTGCAGCTATGACCCGTCAAAGTTTGTCGCAATGTTAAGTCAATGGAAAATTTGGGGTGTTTGAGCGCCCCGTTTAGGAATTCGGTAGGTCCCATCAGTTAGAAAAGTCATAGCACGCTAAGTCAGACCAGTCTGAAGACTTTTGGAAAGTTTGGTAAATCTAGCTTGAAACCTCTAGGAGGAGTTACAGTCAGAAATTTTGGGGATCAGAAGAAAAATAATAATAAGCTTAGATCGAAGAACAGTATGTTGGCTTTGTCAAGCCAACATAATAATATCCCTGAGCAATAATAATAGTGATGCTTTGCATAAATGCAAGCACCACTAATAATATCCCTGAGGAATAGTAATAGTGATGCCTTGCATAAATGCAAGCACCACTAATAAGTATGCAAGATAATAATAGTGATGCCTTGCATAAATGCAAGCACCACTAATAATAATATCCCTGAGGAATAGTAATAGTGATGCCTTGCATAAATGCAAGCACCACTAATAATAATAAGATATAAGTTTAATAGCAATAACAATATATTGGCTTTTTCAAAGCCAACATAATAAGAATAATAAGTTTAAAAGCAATAACAGTATGTTGGCTTTTTCAAAGCCAACATAATAAGTTTAATAGCAATAACAATATATTGGCTTTTTCAAAGCCAACATAATAAGTTTAATAGCAATAACAGTATGTTGGCTTTTTCAAAGCCAACATAATTAGTCCTATATCAGTGGTAAATGACAAATATTAACCATAAATTCTGTCTATATTACTTGCAATGAGGCTAAAGTAATCATCTGTAAACAGTTATACATAAATTTGTATGACTGCATTGGTTTAAGATACGAATAATGCTCTGGGTCCACTAGACCCACAAACATTTTCTAAGTAACAGAAATATGAACACCACACAAGGGTTAATGTATCAAGGTATGACAAAATTTTCAAAAACCCCAAAGCTCAAAATGTATCACATGAATAGATGGAGCAGACATTCCTATTTACAAAGATACCTGGATTGTAAAAATCCTTTGAGGATTGAGAAAGTTATAATAGAAATCAAAGGAAAAAGTTATATATCGTCGCTGCCTGATGAAACTCACGTATGTCCAAAACGGTTACTTTTCAGGAAGTGAAAAAAACACTGCATATCAAAAGCAGTTGAATGTAGCGTTGTCATACTTGGTACAGTATCTTTACATGTAACCATATTCTTGCCAGTGTAATGATATAATCCACATTTGACCAAAATTGAGTTTTAATGGACATACGTGCATATTTTACAGTAACCGTTGTCGATACGCGTTCTTCCGATCATTAATTAGAATGGCCAAGTCGCGTTTTATATTGACAGATGAATACGCTCAGTTTATAGTTAAATACGCTTAGTTTATTTAATATTAAATATAAATTTATTAAATGTCTCTTGCAAGCTATGAAGGGACAATGAATCAATACACTGACATGGTAATGCTAGACAGCAGGGGTGTCAGTTTGTGTTGAAAAGTGGTGGGAAAAGATCAGATAAAAAACATTACTGCAGGACGGGAAAAATATTGAATAATGGCACATCAAAAATGGGCATAGCGTAACGTTAGGCCAGTCAACAAGAAGAAAATACTCAGCATAAAACCCTCAACAATGTCAACTGCACACATGTAACAGTCCCTGCAACACCAGCTCAACCGAACAGTGCCAAAGCACCATACCGTAGAAAACAACAGCGCGTTTAGTCAATGATTAAAATGAATTTCATTACATATGTAAAAGAAAACACACCATAAGCATACAACGCAACATATGTGACCCTGGACCACAAAACCAATCTTAAGCATCACTTGATTTTTCAGAACATTTTAACCAAATGCTTTCAAAAAGTGGTGGGATGTCCCCAGCGTCCCCAGTGTAAATATGCTAGACAGATACTTTGTTTGCACAGTCCTACCATAATTTAGTCACTCCTAGACGTACGTCTGGCGTCAGGGGGAACGTTTACCTCGATGAAGGAAAGTCATTGTCTCACCAGGCTATGTTTATTCGGCTATATCCAGTGCTGAGCTTCGATGAAACTTTATGAGACTGGCGAGATGCTTCCACAGGGGGAGATACGCGGCGTGATTGACAGCTTTGACACCAAATGAATATACGTGAAAATCAGATGACATGATTTCACAACTTTTGATTGGCCATTTAGGTATGTGAAGCATACTGTATACGTAAATGAACCTGGACATTCAATCTGTCAAAAAATTTCAAAATCGGCAAAATGGACATACGTGGTTTTCATCGGACAGCGACGATAGGGATGTCCATGGAAGGTGTGTGACCGAAAATGCTGCTTATTCACATGTTTTTGCTTGTTACTTTCTCATTTGATTAGATATTTGCATGAAATTTTAAGAGACAATATAATTTTGTTAGTTCTTTCAAATGAAATCATGAATATTTACTGTTTTAGTTAGAATGGGCCATTTAGTTGGAATAAGTTTGTCATATTCAGACTCAGACCCATGGTTTTTAGAACGATGCCTGCAGTTCTGATGTTCTGACAGAAGGTTCGCTAATCTACAACCACAAACGTGACTATCAATTTTCTGCGATTCATTTAAATACCTTCTCCTCCATAGGTTTCAATGAAATTTCGTCAGTACAAAAATAAAAGATATATATTTTGTCAACCCTACATTTCAGTTGTCTCCTGAGTCCAGCAGAAGCACACCGACCGGTTGAAAGTGACACAAATTTTCAAACAGTTGCTCTAAAATAAAAACACCTCAGGACTGAATGCTCAAAATATCAAACGCTTCCGGTTGTTCTTCTTCACGTATTTATTGTAGTATTTAATAAAAAATACTACAACCATGCGGCGAGAAGTGGATATTGCATGACACGCATTTTAAAGTAACAAGCAGGTTAAAACAAATGTATTGCCCAAGAAATTCGATGTGAGTGCCCGCGATGTCCGCATTGCTAATGTATCAGGGCAATAAAAAAACAGAAACAATGTACATTTTGTAATGAAAATCATCTTCCAGGTTTTATATGTAAACCTTGAAAGTAAAGCACATATTCAGGTCTCTGCACTGTAAAAAAATGCTGGGTTATTTTCAACCCAGCATTGGGTTAAAAAGGGACGAGCCCATGCCTGCTGGGTTGTAACCCATTGTTGGGTCAATTATACGTTTTTGGGGTTAAATGTAATGCAGCTGCTGGGCTCGTCCCTTTTTGACCCAATGCTTGGTTGAAAATAATAAGTGTAAATAGTGTATTATAATAAACAGTGTAAGTTACAGGTGGCTCCAGACTTTTTTTCTAAAACTCATGTCTAGCAGTGGAAAAAGATTGAAAAAATGTATAGAGGGGTGCACCTGGAGATGTTGCTTGGTACTCACACTATTCATGGTACAGACATCCTACATGCTGTCATCATCACTAATCTCCTGACTACTCTCTTTGACATATCTCTTTGGTCTAAACATGGTAGACGACATGTACATAAAATATGCCTGGTTATTGTTTTTAACCCATATAATGGCACAGTGGCTCAGTGGGTAGCACTGTTGCCTCACAGCAAGAAGGTCCCTGGTTCAAGCCCCGGCTATGGCAGGTGGCCTTTCTGTGTGGAGTTTCTTTATGTTCTCCCTGTGTCAGCGTGGGTTTACTCTGGGTACTCCGGTTTCCTCCCACATGCCAAAAACATGCAAGTTAGGCAAATTGGAGATACCAAATTGCTTCTCCCCCAACCTGTGTATAGATCAACTTGTCTGAATATAAACTTGTGTATGAATTAACTGGTTCTTGCCATGAATATAGCCGTAGATGCTGGAATGGCGTTAAGAAATGAAGGAAGAAGAACCCATATAACCTTAATAAATAACTACTAACTCACATAAATTTCAAACATTGTTAAACAAGTAAATGGCTAGTAGTAAAAAATAATAAAATTATGAGCAATAGCACAAATAAATACAATAGAAAAAAATGTGTAAGTTCATGTTTTTAAGTTGGTCTGTAGTTTAAGGTAGAGTACAGAAACTAAATAAAGTAATCAGATAATACTACATAGTCTTTACTGTGTAAATTAAATGAATTCCTATTAAAGTTACAAGTAGAAAATAACTCTGCAAGCAAGTTGTAATTTTAGGTTTCAAACAGAGATGGTGATAGAGAGGCAAAAGTAAAGATTGCAGCAGGGGTTATTGCACCCATAATGCAACATGTTATTAAAAAAAACAGGTAAAAAGCCTGTAAAACATAAATACGGAAAATTCCTTTATATTTATACAGTACTTTGTACGTTTTTTAACGGACATTTTTTTTACAGTGTAGATAGATCCTCAGTTTTCAATGTGTTTGGAAAACCTCTAACTTTATTTTAACTCTTTCCCCGCCATTGACGATATATCTCGTCAATTAAGAGAAAACGCTTCCCCGCCAATGACGAGATTTTCCGTCTTTCCGCAATACCGCTTTTATCCACTAGGTGGCGCACTTCCGCAACTTTTTAAACCCGGAAGTATTGCCCTATGGCAAGAAGCTGCATGTCCGTGTCTGTTTTAAAGATCGCTCTGAATGGGATCTCTATGAAAAGTCAGTCACAAAAATGGAATTATCTCTGCTTTTTGCTCAAAATGTTGTGTTTTTGCAGAAACCTACTCATATTCAAAAGCTGATTACAAAAGAACTACTGAAGGTAGGAAGAAACGGGTTTTTTTTTTTGTTTGAAAGCAGAGGGTCTGTTCTTTCATTTGGTATATTGTATGTTTATATATTCAAAGAAGAACATTTTCTGGAAGGCATTAAACTTTGGTGAAAATCATGAAAAACGCTGGCGCTGGCTGGCAACTTTTTTAAAAAACGCTGGCGGTGAAAGAGTTAAGTTATAGGGAGAATGCCTCTATGGAACTGCCTAAGCACCTCCAGAATTACATCTTTATCTCTATGTGAATGTAATTCATTCTAAATAATTAAGATAATGAAATATAACAATTATATATATAAATTGTGATCAGCATCAGAATACTGAACATTTATAAATTGGAGTCAGATTACACAGAGGACAAAGAAATCAATTTAAACCTAATATATTGAATTATTCTTATAAAAAGGTTAAGGAAGGAAAGAACACAAGATCCCTTCACCACTCCATTGATATTCGTTGTTGGGCCGGTGGGTGACTCTTTACAAGGCATAACAAAAGACCCATGAACACACAGATGCATGACAGTAACATAATATTCAAATCATTTAATGAATAATCATCAAAATAAGACAAATACACAATCACACATAAAATGGAGAAAACAATTAATATGCAAGATATAATTATTTAATAAATGTGTCGCTGAAACATCTATTTTATCTGTCATTGTACAACAAACTCTGCATAGCTCATATGTTTTATTTCTTAACCCTTTAACTGCCACACCATGAAAAAGGCATTTGAAAAAATTTTTGTTTGCATTTCTTATCTCCTTATGTCACCACTTAACACAATCAATGTATTTTTTTTTCAACACATCCCATAATTTTTTAAAAATCGGCCTCTACCAAACGGTTGATATGTCACTTAAAGGAATTCAAACACATACTATGGAAATTAGAAAATATGAACTATAATACTAATTTTTTACAAACATAATCCAAATAAAATGGTTTTGTATATTAAATCTTCTTTATTTATTGAAGTATAACATATTAAAATATTTCAGGTTTTCATTTTAACGCAGGACATGACATGTTTTCATGTTTTTTGCAATAAAAATGACCAAAATTAACAAAAATAAGGATATTCTGCATTTAAAGCCTAAAATAAAAGAAGGCCAAAGATAGTAATACAATGGCATATTAGTATTTTATGATTTAAGAAACACACTGTCAAGTTTGGTAGTGCAAAATATTTTTTTTTCTTTTTTTTAGATAAATTAAAGGGGTCACGGCATGAAAATCTGAGATTTTCCATGTTTAAGTGCTATGATTGTGTCCCCAGTGCTTCTATCAACCTAGCAAATGTGAGAAAGATCAACCCAGTAACTTAGTTTTGGTAAACCATTCTCTGTAAGCATGTGAAAAAACAGGTAATTGAAATGTGGCTCCCCTTGTGATGTCAGAAGGAGCCCTTATTATAATAATACCACCCCTTAATTTGCACTTTCCAACCACAGCACTGCCATTTCCAGTGTTTTAATCCAGAGAGGGAGAGACAGAGAAAATAATTCACAGCACAACTAAGTTTCAATTTCAACAAACCACCATCATTGTGATCGGTGTTTCCATTTCATCAGCTCATTTGCATTTTAAAGGACGCACCCAAAACTGCACATTTTTGCTCACACCTGCAAAGTGGCAATTTTAACATGCTATAATAAATTATTTATATGATATTTTAAGGGTAAACATCACATATGTGCTCTGGGGACACCAAAGATTTATTTGACATCTTAAAAAAGTCTGGTGACATGGCCCCTTTAACATTTCTTTGTAAACCAGCAATGCTGTGTAGAGTAAGCCAACATTGCAAACAATCCTTCAAACAATTTAAAACATCATTTAAGAAGTAATTATTGATTAATTAATGAGTAATTATGATTTCCATACATTAATTATATTAATTAATTATAGTTATTTCAAAAAAATATCCAGAAGTGGCAAAAATACATACTTAAGAAATGATCTTAATATATTAAATAAGAAATAACAATAGCTGTGTCATTTTCATAGCTGTGAATGATCAGAAATGTATATTTCATAGCAAATAGTACACTCTGACTGCAGAAATGGATGATCTGAAAACATTACCTTAGCTTTTCTACTTTTACCATTAAGTGACAAATCAACCGTTTGGTTGAGCATGTTTTTGAAAAATTATTCAAAACATATGAAAGTTTTTTCATGGCACCAAGTTACATAATTTTGTAAAGTTAGGGCTCTTACAGTGTAATATGTCAAAAAAATATGGTTTCCTTGCAAAATTTCAACAAGAACAGTTCATATAACAGAAGTGATTTTTTTCTTTCTAAAATCCACATAACAGGATGTGTTGTGACAAGTGCTGTTGATTGATACATTGATATCTAGTGGATTTTTTTGGCAAAACATATCTTACACAAATAGTAGAGATGGCTCAATCAGCTTGAGTTAAGTTAGGTACTCCTCTCAATAAAATATAGGGACTCAAAATGTGCTCAACCGTTTGGTTGAGCTGGCAGTTACTATATATTAAAACTAAATATTTATGTAGGATAATAGAGGCAATTTAAGGAGAAACATAAAAGCTCATGATAACACCCCTACTTAAAAAAATAAAGTAAAAAATAACTATCAGCTAGTATAAAATTAAGACTTAAATAACCTGTTCATCTAAGAAGAGAATATGTGACATCCCAGCTAACAGAAAAAAGTTCTAAGAACGTTGCCTGAAAGTTCCCAAGGTTCGCAAACAACGTTCTGCCAACGTAAAAAGTGTGCAGTTTTCTTGACGTTCTAAGAACGTTTTTGTGTTTTCTCAACGTTAGAGAAATGTTACATTTCACCATTTTTAAACGTTATGACAATGTCATGTTTTAATGTTCACACAATGTTTAAAACAACAGCTGTTTATTATATTGACTTGTTTGATGGTTGTGTGAATGGTGGAGGAACATTGCATTTTATTATTTTATAAGGCATTGTTTCTGAGTGTTCAGTAATTATATTGCTGTAGAAAACACAATTCACTTATTAGGTTTAGATGTTGATGTTTTATGTCACCATTATTGTGATTAGTGTTTGTTTTAGTTGGACTCTTGACTCTTGACATTTTGCTTGCTAGTTTTTTTCTCAGGTTGTGTTAACTTTGTGTTAATACACCACATTTATTATGAACATGTAAAGTTAATAGTGTAAATCTGTGGTGTTTGGTACATAATGATAAAGATCATCACCTAATTAGTTTTCTGTCAATGATGTAAATGAGGTCCAGCACTTTCAGCAGTTTGTCATTAAGGAGTTTTAGAAACTTTGGATCAAAAATATCTGCTGTATAATTGGGACGCACAAACATCAAGAATCAGAGTATGAATCTCAATCATGGTGACAATTAAATGAAAAACGTCATGCTGCAATGCATATTAACAAATTACAAACCTCATTCAGGACTCCCAGCATGCACTGCAGCATGGATAAATATTTTATAGTTTTTTTTTACAAATTTCTTTGTCACCATGGTTTTGAGATTCATAGTCTGATTCTTGATGTTTGTGCGTCCCAACTATTCAGCGGATGTTTTTTGTCCAAAATTTCTAAAACTCCTTAATGACAAACTGCTGTGAAAGTGCTGGATCTCATTTACATTATTAACAGAAATTTAACTTTTGATTAGTAAATTAACTAGGTGATAATCTTTACCAATATGTATCAACCACCACAGAATTACCTTACTAATTTAACATGTTCATAACAAATGTGGAGTATTAACACAAAGTAAAAAAACAGGGAAAAACAAACAAGCAAAAAGTCAAGAGTCCAACCAAAACAAACACCAAACACAACAATGGTGACTTAAAATGAAACAAAACATCAACATCCAAACCTAATAAGTGAATTGTGTTTTCTACAGCAATATTTTTACTGAACATTCAGAAATAATGTTTTATAAAATAATAAAATGCAATGTTTCTCTATCATTTACATAACAATTAAACAAGTCAATATAATAAAGTTGTTGTTTTAAACATTGTGTTAACATAAAAACATGACATTGTCATAACGTTTAAAAATGGTAAAATGTAACATTCCTCTAACGTTCAGACAACAGAAACATTCTTAGAACTTAAAAAAAAATGGACACTTTTAACGTTAGCAGAATGTTTTTGGGAACATTTGGCAACTTTCAGGGAACGTTCTTAGAACTTTTTTCTGTTAGCTGGGATGTTATATTTGAAGTTGTTTTTATTGTACCTTTTTTGATTAAGTAAGTATAAACTACAAAACAGTGTTTAAATCAGTTTCTCAACCTCACCCTACATCATTTAGTTATTAGTGTTTGTTGGAGGGCACTTTTGATGATTCTGGGTTTAAGTCAAGGGAGAAGAGCTCTCATCCACTTCATATACTGCTGTCTGACCTGAACAAGACATGAGAGGAGAAGAAGGAGGTTACAACACTGCACAAAATGTTTACAAATAAAACAAAGAATAAATGAATTGGTTATTATTATTATTTTTCCGTCTTCTGTCTGATGTCATCCAGAAATCTAAAGCTTTGACTTCTCTGCTTCTCTCTAATGTGTCTATGGCTACATGAGGGTGTGGTTTTATTTTAGGTAGCATTAAAATAATTGTGTATCTAATATGATGGCAGAATGAGTCTGTAATGGAGGAAATGATGATTCACCTCATCACTGAGGACACAGTAGACCAGAAAGATAAAGGTTCCTTGCTGTGAGTTCAGGATCAGGAAGAGAATCTTCATCATCTGATTGTTCTCAGTGAAGAAACCCAGAATCCAAGGACAACCAAGAATCACAAACTGGGCCAGAGTTTTAAAAACCATAATCCTGTAGAGAGAGAGAAAGAAAATGATCCATGTGTTTCTTTACTGTCCATATGTGTTTCTCTCTTAAAAATTATATTTACTTGGTTTGTTTCTTCCGTGAATATTCAGCCTTGAGTTTTTTGAGAGTTGAGTTCAGACTGATGATGATATTCATGAAGAGAATCATGTTTATCTGCAGAAACAAATGCAGACAATCACTTTGTTTTCCAGTGGTTAAAAGGGTTTTTTAAAAATCATCTAAACTAAACATACTGCAAGAATGAAGCAAACAGGTCCCAGAAAACTCCAGATGAAGCCTTTCTCCTGTTTAATCCAGCATCTGTTTACAGGAAATGCCATAAAACATTGAAAAAATACTTTTTAGCTGTCCAGTGTTGAAATATTAACATGACTGACAGAGTTTAATCTTATCTGTAATTTGTATACATGTCTCTGCTTATAATATAAATCTTTAAACATACTGTTCGCTGCCATAACCTTCAGGAACCAGTCCAACAGACACGCCCACTATAACAAAAGCAATCACATATCCAATCACAATCAAGAATCCACTGTTAAGTACCGCCCTCTGTTTGGAGCTGATCTGTGATAGGTTCTTCACACAGATGAAGAGCAGCACAGCTTCAATGAACATCCACACAAAGCAGGCGAGAAAGAAGAAGTGAAGAGCTCCTGATATCACAGCACACAACTCCTGAAGAGAGAGTTAGTATGTTAGTGTACTGTATAGTTAGTTAGTATACAGTAATTAAAACAGTTTAAAAATATCACCCTGTGAGGTTTTATAAGTGTGATGAATTGTTGTGTGAGTAAGAACAGAAGATGAGCAGACAGCAGACTGATGCAGAGGTTGATTCGAGCTACATTGTTCACTCCAGGTTTCCATCGACAGAAAGCAAAAGTCAGCAGAGCCAAACTAGTAAACACCAGACCCACGATCACAGCCACCAAATTCACCAACTCCATCAGAGGATCACCATCCTGAGAAAGTAACAAGAGACATACAAAATGAAATATATATTTTTTAATTGCATGGACTGAAGTCTTTTTGCCTCTGTTTCAAAGTGTGTGACTGCTTTAATAAATTTTTCTGGACAGAAAGACTGACGCACAATCAGAGTTGAAGAGTTGTTAATGATTAATATGTATATAATCCAAGATCAAGCCAAATCATCAACAGTTAAATCCAGCTGAGTAATCCACATACGAAGAAGGTGCCCCAGGTGTCTTCAACTCTGCTCCTGGTGGGCTACTGTCCTAACTAAAGGAAATTCTTATTCCATTTTTTTCTTATAAAGTGTTGTGTTTTTTGTTTCATGTGTTAAAATACTGACCAATCTACAGGTTATTTAGTGACCTAACACATCCTAAAGTTTCACTTCTCTGAGTTTTTCAAAATAAAAGTAAATCGTGTTTAAATGTGAGGAGATCCTGTCGGGACGAAAGTAACACTACAAATTATCAATTTTTACATGCTATAATAAATTAGCTGTGGAGTATTTTGAGCTAAAACTTCACATACACACTCTGGGGACAGCAAAGATTTATTTTACATCTTAAAAATATGTCATAATATGACCCCTTTAAGGGGGCGGTAATATTCTAATAAGAGCTCCTTATGACATCATAAAGAGGGCCAAATTTCAACGACCTATCTTTTGCTCACATCTACAAAGTAGCAATTCTAACCTCTGTATGTCATGGGCCCTTTAAAGGGCCCATGGCATGAACATATTAGCATTGCCACTTTGTAGGTGTGAGCAAAAAATGTGTCGTTTTGGGTGTCCTTTAAAATGCAAATGAGCAGCTGAAGTGCAAACACTGATCACAATAATAGTGGTTTGTTGAAATTGAAACTCAATTGTGCTGTGAATTATTTTTTCTCTCTCTCTTTCCCTCTGCACTAAATGGCAGGGCTCTGATTGGATAGTGCAGATTAAGTGGGCGGTATTATTATAATAAGAGCTCCTTAAGACATCATAAGGAGGGCTAAATTTCAATGACCTAATTTTTGCTCACACTTACAAAGTGGCAATGCTAACTTGTTCATACCATGGGCCCTTTAATCTGCTTTAATGTCACAGTCACACCTTCAGTGCCAGCTCAAGTCGGACAACAATTCTAACTCTCATGCACTGCTTCAAGTCAGCCACTGACCGGCTTGCGCAGAACCGCATGAAGTCGAACATACCTAAAATCTGCAGGATGGTAGCTTAAAGGGGCCATGGCGTGAAAATGTTAGCATAATTTGCCACTTTGTAGGTGTGAGCAAAACAGGTCATTGAAATGTGGCTTTCCTTATGATGTCATAAGGATATCTTCTCAGAATAATACCGCCCCTTAATGTACACTATCCAACCTCAGCACTGCCATTTAGTGCAGAGAGAAAGAAAGAGAGAAAAATAATTCACAGCACAATTGAGTTTCAATTGCATCAAACCACCATCATTGTGATCAGTGTTTGCACTTCATCAGCTCATTTGCATTTTAAAAGACACACCCAAAACGACAAATTTTTGCTCAAACCTACAATGCTACAAGTGGCAATGCTAACATTTTCACGATATGACACCTTTAAGAGGAGCACATTTTAGACTCCTCCCTTAAATATAAGTCTTACCTGTTTTAAGTTGTCTTACCTCTGATGGGCTTCTGCTGGTCTGCATGATGAGAGCGAATGTTGACAGATGAAGACATGAACACACAGTGAAGCTGCTGTTGGTTTGTTCAACAGAGCAACCATCTACAATCCACTCAGTGATGTTCCAGTACACACAGGAAAGATTACCTCCAGATACAAACTCCTTCATAAAAAAGAAAGAATATTCAATCATCATTTGAAAGAAATGTATCACTGTTCTTAAAGTTATTAATCAGTGCTAATATTGGAAATAAAGATACATTTACATTAGAAATTAAAGGGGACATATTATGAGATTTTTTTAAATATGTAAACTAAGTCTAAAATAGGTCTGAGCAAAAGTGTGCCGTTTTGGGTGTGTCATTTAAAATGCAAATGAGCGGATGAAGTGCAACCACTGATCACAATGATGGTGGTTTGTTGCAACTGAAACTCAATTGTGCTGTGAAATATTTTATCTCTCTCTTTCTCTCCATACTAAATGGTTGTGCTGTGATTGGATAGTGCAGATAAAGGGGGCGGTATTACCTTATTCTGACATCACAATAAGGGGCAAATGACAATGACCTATTTTTTCACATGTTTGCAGAAAATGGTTTACCAAAACTAAGTTATTGGGTTGATCTTTTTAACATTTTCTAGGTTGATAGAAGCACTGGGGACACAATTATAGCACTTAAACATGGAAAAAGTCAGATTTTCATAATATGTCCCCTTTAAGATGACAGGAGTCAATGAGAGTAACTCACTCTGATGTGTTTGAGGGTGAAGTTAACTGGTTTAGTGAGGGTTGTGTTGGTGGTTTTAGGAAGAGTAGCTGAGATGACAGTGGACATCATTGTTTTAACTGTGTCATTTGATGTGTTGAAGAAGTCTGGTTTCAGTAGGTCCTCCATTGTGTTGTAGCTCATGAAAGCCACAGCAGCTGATCCTGCAACAGATACAGAGAAGGACAATCCTATTTATTTTAAGATTTTAATGCAAAGTGAGTCTAAACATTGCAGAGAGTGAAATATTGGATAGACAGACACCCCCTCCCCACTACATACATGAAAGTATCCACACTTATACAGGAGGTGCTGAATAATGTTTCTGCTGATGGTTGCTTATCACAGATGTAATTTGGTCCCACCAGTTTTTAAACAAAAATGAAAAATAGCTTGATAAAGTAAGAAATGCATTTACAAACCGTCATTTTTCATAACCTTACTCTAATATAATTTATACCGGAAGCAAGCGTTATTTACAGTACTTTACAGTGGCATAGCTAAAGGGACTTGCATTAAAATTAGCCAATCAAATCAATTGACATGTAACACAAACTTATTTAACCTCCTAAGACCTGGATGTCCATATACGTGGGCATCACATTTTTTTGTTGTTTGCTCCATAATACTTAATTCCGTGTAACTGGAACCTGTTGTACACAAACGTAGACAATTACACTGCTTCATGTTAAAAAAAAATGGGTTATTATATTTATTGGTTCTTTCTAACCACAAATAGCTGGAAGAAATCTAAAAAAAGACAAACCAAAGCTCGGGTCTTAGGAGGATAAAAGTGTGTGTAACTGCCTGTAAAATATTTTTTGCAAAACTGTTCCATTTTTATTTAAAGTGGCCTGCAGTCCAACCACACTGCAATGACTTTCTTACTTAGTATTTTTGTCTTGTTTTCAGTAAAAATATCTAAAACTTATTAAATTAAAATATATTTTCTTGATGAGCAAAATAACCCAGGAAAATAAGTCTAAAAGTTAGGAGTTATTTAAAGTTTATATTTTTAGTCTAAAAACTAGACTTATTTTCCAAGGTCATTTTGCTCATCAAGAAATTATATCTTAATTTAAGAATTTTTAGATATTTTTACTGAAAACAAGACAAAATTACTAAGTAAGAAAGTATTTTTTGCAGTGCATTTTTAAAGGGGCCCATGGCATGAAAATGTTAGCATTGCCACTTTGTAGGTTTGAGCAAAAATGGGTCGTTTTGGGTGTGTCCTTTAAAATGCAAATGAGCTGATGAAGTGCAAACACAGATCACAATGATGGTGGTTTGTTGTAATTCAAACTCAATTGTGCTGTCAAGTCCTTCTTTTCTCTCTCTTTCTCTCTGCACTAAATGGCAGTGCTGTGGTTGGATAGTGCAGATTAAGGGGGCGGTATTATTCTAATAAGATATCCTTATGACATCATAAGGAAAGCCAAATGTCATTGACCTATTTTTGCTCACACCTACAAAGTGGCAATGCTAACATTTTCATGCCATGGCCCCTTTAACCCCTACGCTGTCACCCACCCCTTTTAAGTGTGTGGGGGAAATTTGATGTGCACCTTCAAATTAATATAACTGTCTAAAAGCCTAATCTTGGTCTTGTTTTAAAGAAGACAATTTAAGGCTTTTCACTGAATATATATATATATATATATATATATATATATATATATATATATATATATATATATATATATATATACACTGTTATAGCAGTTTAAATTTCTTTTAATAAATAAAAATAATTCCATAAGATAATAATTTTATAAATACAACTATAAAAATGTAAATATTTCAAAAAAGAAATAATGCAAAAATGAAGCCATAAGTCTCAAGTTGTTGTGATTCAATTTTCAAGGTAAAATCACAAAAAAATGAGGTTTGTGTGACTTTTTGTCGTTTTACCAACAAAGGCCACTAGGTGTCAACGGTTTGCTGCATACTCTTGCTGCAAATTAATAAATAACTGTCACTGCGTTATTATTACTGCTAAAATGTTTTGAAATATGAAAACTACAGTCTTGGAGCTTTCCAATGATATATAGTTTGTCAACATTTTTGAAGATTTATAATATGATATTAGAATTATGAATATATAAAATTAATATGCATTCCTATGGGGGGTGGGGTCATGTAACTAAAAACTGTCACTACATTATTTCTATCATCAGATGACCTTGAAATATGAAAACTACATTCTGAGAGCTTTCCATTGATATATAGTTTATCAAGATTTTTTAGGTTTAGAGTAGGGGTTTAGTGTTATAAATATGTAAAATCTAATTGGGCCTACATGTTGGCCCGTGACATTTTAGAAACTGAGTCTCACTACGTCATAATTCTCCCAAAATGGTGAGGATATATGAAAACTACACTCTTAGTGCTTTCCAATGATATATAGTTTGTCATGATTGGATAAGAATTCACATGGAAAACACTGAAGTAAACGTAGGCAGTGACATTAAGCAGGATATAAATGTTTTGAGGCGCACTCTCTTCATAAATGAATCAATTCCTCTCCCTTCATAACTTATTTTATAAAACACTGCTGAAATATGTATTCTAGAGGCTTAGACCTTTCCAACAATATATAGTTTGTAGTGATAGATTAACATTTACCTCAACAATATTGAAGGAAATACAGGTGTCCCGTATACGGGACAGCGACTAATGCTGCGTTCCAGGCAGGTTTTTAAACTCGTGAGTTACGACTTCAAAACCACGACTCACGACCCTATGCGTTCCAGGCAGCCTGTAACTCGTGTTTTTACAACCTTCTACCGGTGAAAGTGCACTGGAACGGCAGTCAAACCCGTGACTTCCCACCCGTGAACTCGTACTAGATCGAAGTACTCCCAGTTCAAAGTCGTGACTCGTGATTTTGAAGTCGTGAGTTACGGGTTACAGGTTGCCTGGAACGCAGCATAAGAGCGCACATGTGCGAAGCTACCCTTTATACTGTAATCATAATTATTAACATCAATTAAAAATGTTTTATACGCCATATTTTACGGTGGCCGTCAGGGGTCACTGCCTTGCAATGAAAGAAAACACATGCAAATAGAAAAAACACCAGCAAATCAAGAAAACATCTTCATCAGTTTGACAACACATGCGCTGCAGATATCGCAACACATCCAAATACAGAAACGCGTTGCAAATATCACAACACGAACAAAAACAGAAACGCGTTCCAAATCTCACAACACATCCAAATACAGAAACGCGTTGCAAATTCTTACAACACGACCAAAAACAGAAACGCGTTCCAAATCTCACAACACAACGGAAGTGTTTCAGGGGGGTCACAAAAAGTGATGCACCGGTCTGAGAAGTGTTTTCGGTTTACATTCAATTCGTCCGTGGAGCTTTTGTGAGTTTACATCGATCAAATGTAAGTTTTTCTTGTTTATTTTAATATCCTAATTGCATATTTTTTTAGCCTTTCCATTATTATTAGCCTATAGACTCAAATAACTTGACGAAATACATAATAAACTGTGAAACGTTGTGTTAGCTGGCTTAGTTACACAAATGTCACTAGATAGTGTTCTAGGAGGACAATAAATACCACATTCTTCATTAAAACAAGTAAAAATAACGTGTGTGTGTGTGTGTGTGTGTACACGTGTGTTTCTATGGGAGGTTTTTGTGCTAATAATAGCTTATTGAACGTCTAACCAAACGTCTTGTGTGTGTGTGTTTTATTTTCAGGCAGCAAACATACTGTTTATAACTATATACAATAGTGTTAATTCAAGTTGTTTTTCATATTTTATTTACACATTTATCAGTTTTATATCATCTCTTTTATTATGTCTCAAACTTGTTTATTTTATACCCTGATAGCACACATACATCTCAAAGACGTCTATTTGATGTCTGCGTTTACATCTGCAAGACGTATTATTTAGATTGTTTGCTCATCTGCAATACGTCTCTGAGACGTTTCCTAAAAGATGTCATATAGACAGAGGTGTCAAATCCATGTGCCAGGAGTAAAAATCCTCTCCAGTATTTTGTTCCAATCACCTGGATTTAATTAGCAGTTTTTCAGCAGGAGCTGACCTCCTGACTCGTTGGTGTTTTAAGCCCTCAACAAAGCCTTCAAGGCAGCGCTGCCTGGAAGGCACTCCCTGTGCCCCGAGCGTTTCAGCCAATCACAGCACTGGTGCTAGATATTGAGCCTTCCGCCAGCTTCTGGCAGTATGAGCTCACCGTTGGTCAGGTGAGTAGCGCAGATATGGTAAGATAGGAATGTGACTGTGTTTGAATCCAGCTCGAAATGTTTTGAGCGTTTAAGTGACGTGTTTTTGCGTTGTCACATGTCTATGGCACAAGTTTTTTTTGTGGCGGTTTCACGTATTGGTTGCTAAATTCTTTTTCGTATTTGCTTGCCATTGTTGCTTGTGATTGTGGTTAGAACAACTTTCTGTTACATAAAATGACATCCTCACCGTAACCCCAACTCCTGGGTTATTCTGTTAAATAAACATATAAACCAATGCTTAAAATGACATCCGCATTTATGCCAAACGCAACTTTATCCTCGCATGAAAACATTCTAAAAATTAGACGAAAGCCACAAATCTAAGCCCCAAGCAACAATGGTAAAAAAAAATAGGAAAAACAATTGTGCAACCAATACATGAAACTGGCACGAAAAAATTGTGCTACGGACATGTGAAAACGCAGTAACACATCCCTTAAACGCTCAAAACATTTCGAGCTGAACTCAAATACAGTCACATTCCTATCTTACCATATCTGCGCTACTCACCTGACCAACGGTGAGCTCATACTGCCAGAAGCTGGCGGAAGGCTCAATATCTAGCACCAGTGCTGTGATTGGCTGAAACGCTCGGGGCACAGGGAGTGCCTTCCAGGCAGTGCTGCCTTGAAGGCTTCGTTGAGGGCTTAAAACACCAACGAGTCAGGAGGTCAGCTCCTGCTGAAAAACTGCTAATTAAATCCAGGTGATTGGAACAAAATACTGGAGAGGACTTTTACTCCTGGCACATGGATTTGACACCTCTGCATATAGACATATTGAAGACGTCTGCAAGACGTTTTTGATTTAGAATGTATGTAAAGCAGCTCTTTCTAAGACCTTTATAAGATGTTTTTACACACCAGATGTATTCCAGATCTCCAGATCTTTACCAGACATCTTGCAGACGTACCTGTGCTATCTGGGTATTGTGTGCTATGTGATTTTACGAATAGTTAACATAATTATTCTGTATTTTGTCTTTTTATTCTTCTAGGAAAGCTAGAGGACCTGTTTTAACATTGAGGGAATCCTGACCAGATGCATAGTGTGATATGGTAGCATGATTTAAATGAACTGCAAGAGCCTGTAGAGAGGGATAAAGTCTACTGAGAGGAACACAGTACAGAAAGGAGCCGGTTCCATTGTTAAAATGCCCACTTATACCAAACTGTTTCCACCTACATCCTCTGGCAATACATACAGAAGTGTAAGCTACAGGACGTAAAGATTGAGGAACCGTTTTATCCAGCAGCCCTCAGTGTTCAATATGTCAAAAACATTAATTGACCCCAATATCACTGTCATTATTTTAATCTCTACACAAACATTAGTTTAATACTGCAGGTTTTGATACACATAGTCATAGCCTAGTGGTTAGAGGGTTGGACTTGTAACCCGAAAGTTGCCAGTTCCAGTTTCCGTCTCTGCCGGCAGGTTGCGACTGTGATGTCCTTGAACAAGGCACATTAAACCCAATTGCTCCCCGGGCACTGAAGGAATAGCTGCCCACTGCTCCATGTGTGTTCACCATTTACTGGGATGGGTTAAATGCAGAGGTCACATTTTTGAGTATGCGCTGCATACTTGGCAAGCATGTCACACTTACACTGCACAGACAACATTATATTGTATAACAGGTTTCTTTCTAGTTTATTATTTTAATGACAACCACAGTTTAATGTAATGTGGCAATAAAAAGGAAGAATGTCATTGTACAGGTATCTATACATATGAAAATAAAGGCTTTAAACTTCAAATGCATTTTTCATTTGCATATTTAAGAGAGAATATTTAAAATAATTTCTTTGATTCCTTTAAAAACACTCTTTCATTTTAGGGAAGAAAAGGAAACAGCAAGATTTATAATCTTAAAATGTAAGTAATTTGATAAAAATAGAAAATAACCTACCAAGGATGATAGAAAAGAAACAGTTTTGTTACTGTATTTGCATATAGCCATGGTATTTGTAGTAAACAAATAGGCAATCAATCAGCTTTACTGCAAGTTTTTTAATAGCATTGTCCTTTACGAGAAGTTCTAAGCAGGAACTAAAAAGAAGTATCAACATTGTAAGATGTTATAGTATTATTCATTCAAATAAAAGTCATACAGTACATGTCAAAGCGATAAGATTGATGTTCTGGTTGTAGTTAGCTTCACTACATTTAAGGTTTAGCTGGTTGAGGTGGCTAAATATGGAGCAGATTCCAGTAAGAAAATCAGGAGAGGAATCTTTGAACAAGATGTTTAATGTCAATCCAATTTATGCATCTTCATATGCAGCTGATATGATATGAAATACAATGCAGTGGTCTACAAAGAATCAAGAGAAATAATTACAAATAATCACCATTCTCAGATTAACATTAACATTGTAAATCTGTATGACCAGATTATCACCTAACAGCATCCAAAACTGTCAGAAGTTGAGCTACAAAACATAAGCTGTTACTAATGAAAAATACAAATTATGGCCCTGATGCTTAACTTTAACTTAAAATTGTGTTACAATTAGAAAACGTGTTATTTGTTATATGTTATGTTGTTTTAAGCTAGTAAACAAATGTTTTTTTTAATGCAATTTAATTTTTATTTAGTTTGCAGTAGAAATCTTGCTCTGGAATAGATACAATGATAGACCAGTCTGACACAAGCCCCAAGCTCAAATTTAAAGCTACCTAACAAAACTCTGGTTAATTTTGGTGCGTTAGTTTGTCAAATGTGAAAAGGAAGGCAGTGGTGTTCCTCTCAGTAGACTTTATCCCTCTCTACAGGCTCTTGCAGTTAATTTCTATCATGCTACCATATCACACTATGCATCTGCTCAGGATGCTCTCAATGTAATAGCAGGTCCTTTCGCTTTCTTAGAAGAATAAAAAGACAAAATACAGAATAATTATGTTAACTATTCGTAAAATCACATAGCACACAATATAAAATAAACAAGTTTGAGACATAATAAAAGAGATGATATAAAACTGATAAATGTGTAAATAAAATATGAAAAACAACTTGAATTAACACTATTGTATATAGTTATAAACAGTATGTTTGCTGCCTGAAAATAAAACACACACACACAAGACGTTTGGTTAGACGTTCAATAAGCTATTATTAGCACAAAAACCTCCCATAGAAACACACGTGTACACACACACACACACACACGTTATTTTTACTTGTTTTAATGAAGAATGTGGTATTTATTGTCCTCCTAGAACACTATCTAGTGACATTTGTGTAACTAAGCCAGCTAACACAACGTTTCACAGTTTATTATGTATTTCGTCAAGTTATTTGAGTCTATAGGCTAATAATAATGGAAAGGCTAAAAAAATATGCAATTAGGATATTAAAATAAACAAGAAAAACTTACATTTGATCGATGTAAACTCACAAAAGCTCCACGGACGAATTGAATGTAAACCGAAAACACTTCTCAGACCGGTGCATCACTTTTTGTGACCCCCCTGAAACACTTCCGTTGTGTTGTGAGATTTGGAACGCGTTTCTGTTTTTGGTCGTGTTGTAAGAATTTGCAACGCGTTTCTGTATTTGGATGTGTTGTGAGATTTGGAACGCGTTTCTGTTTTTGTTCGTGTTGTGATATTTGCAACGCGTTTCTGTATTTGGATGTGTTGCGATATCTGCAGCGCATGTGTTGTCAAACTGATGAAGATGTTTTCTTGATTTGCTGGTGTTTTTTCTATTTGCATGTGTTTTCTTTCATTGCAAGGCAGTGACCCCTGACGGCCACCGTAATATTTTTATAGACTACACAAAAAGAGAAACATTTATGAATGATTGTGCTGCATTATTACCTTGGGTGTGCATTATTTTCTAATAATTCAACAACCCGTTCTATTATTCCTTAGATATTTGCTGCTTACATCCTTTATAACCTACACAAAAAAAGACCTTAAATTTCTAGTCTGGCTTCTACTTGGTCTGAAGGCTACGGGAGTCTTTTGCATCTGCCTATTTATTGCATCCTATCCCTAGGGGTTGTAATACAGTGATAGTTATTGAGTGGTAAATTTGGTCTCCAAAAAGACGTGTTTGACTCCTGCTGTTTAATCTGTTCCTGTATGACAGAAGATTACTACTGCTCGCTCTATCAATCAGCAATAAGAACTTTTAGGAAGAAAATAAGTTTCGTCATACACCTGAAATATAGGACTGGCCAAAACATTTGGACAGGCTATCCAAGTGCCAAACTATCTCTCTGTCCTATCTGTCTAACCAATCGATATTTAATTTTTTTTAAAACATAATCTAGCAAGTAAGAGTCTATTGGAAACCACGATTTCTGTCTGCCATGAATATTTTGATTGACATGTTAATAAATTTGATGAGAAGATGCCAAAAAGGATGCAAGGATGAAGCAAAAGTATCTTTAGGGAAATCGTGGCACTCAGTAGTCAAGTTTGCTGTGCCTTTTGGCAGTTATTTCAGCCAGGTGAGTACTGAGTTATTTTTATTCTTTGGTAAACTATTCCTTTAATAACTCTTATGAATATAATTAACTCATTGTATTTTTACAGATAAAATGAAAGCATATACATGTGCTTTCTGACAATGTCTTTTTACAATAGTTATTGGCTGTGTTGAAGGGGTTTTTTTTTGCATACCTGTGTCGTTGTTGTTTTTGGCGATCCCAATGAGATCAATGTCTATAGAAGCATTTGTTGTGTCGAGCTGAGGGATTTTATTTAAGGGGGCCTGCGGTCCAACCATGAAGACTTGTGCCTCTAATTTTTAAAGAAACACAAATTTCTATGTCATCTAAAACATCAAAGGTTATTTTATGAGCACATGCCTTCAGTTACATCAGGGGCATCATTCATCAAAATTTTTTAAGGGGGCACATGTGCACAGCTACCCTTCATACTGTTATCATAATTATTAACATTAATTAAACATTGAAACCTTTTATATGCCAAATTCTTATAGACTGCACAAAAAGAGAAACATTTATGAATGATTCCATTGCTATTGTAAACATTAATGATAAATATATGCGCTCAACAGTCATGTCTGTAATTGGCTGTAATGATCAACACTGCAAAAACAGTTAATAAAAATAAATCTTTGATGCAATGTAAGCAGATCTAAATGTAATGCTGTAATCAACAATTTTTATTTTAATATTTACTAGCCTACTGTATAAACACTTTACAATAAGGTTGTATTAGTAAACATTTGAAAATGCTTAATTTTATAAATGTATTAGTAAACGCTGAAATAAACATGCACTCTAAAAAAAATCCGTTAAAAAACTGACAAAGTACTGTGTAAATATGAAGGAATTTTCCGTATTTATGTTTTACAGGCATTTATCCGTTTTTTTTAAATAACAAGTTGCATTATGGGTGCAATAACACCTGCTGCAATCTTTCACTTTTGCCTCTCTATCACCATCTCTGTTTGAAACCTAAAATTACAACTTGCTTGCAGAGTTCTTTTCTAACATGGATGATGTTTAACTTCTAAACAAATGCTGTCAGAACAAGATACAAGTGTTAAACTATTCCAGCATCCACACATGTGATTTAGTAGACAAATCTTCTTTCTTACGTGACGTGTAAGTCAAATGGATATTTACCACAACATTTATCACATTAAATCTACAGTTTGTGTTTGTTTTAGACTCATTTGAAGTCACCACTATGGTGATTAGTGTTCCCTTTAGTTAGGCTTTTGTCCCTTGACCTCCCAGACCTGACTCTGCTCTTTTAACAGTGTTTTTGCTTGTAGCAATTACAACTTGTTTGTTGCTTGAGGAAGGAGAATTGTCTATGATGTCAAATAGGCTTAGTCGTTTTTATGTTTATGCTGCCTAACATTTAAATATGAAATGATAAAATAAGATTAAAGAACTGAAATGTATAGAAGTGACACTCTATGCTGATCTATAAAACACACTGTATTGAATAAGATGGCTGAAAATTTGTCAGCTGTGGTTTTTGCTTCAGAGATATCAACACTTTGGATACAAATCTCAACAATGGTGAGAGTAAATGTTAAGAAAGAGTTTTCTACAATCCTGGTACCCAGCATGCATTGCGGTATGAAGCTGTGTTGTTGATTGTCACCATTGTTGCGTTTCATAGGCAGACTGAAGTGTCCCTAAAGGTTACGGACAATGTTCTGTAAATCTACGGACATTTTTCTGTAAATCTACAGAATGTTCAGTTTTTGAATAAACGGAAATGTCTGTAAACATAACGGAAAAGGTACCGGTAATTTTCTGCCAGGACATTATCCGTTTTTTTTTTACGGATTATTTATTTAGAGTGTGATTAAAAAATGGTGTAGAATAATTGTTCATTTTAGCTAATGCATTAACTAACTGTTAAAGGGGTCATAGCGTGAAAATCAGACTTTTTCCATTTTAAAGTGCTATAATTGGGTCCCCAGTGATTCTATCAACCTAGAAAATGTAATCAAGATTAACCCAGTAACTTTGTTTGGGTAAGCCATTTTCTGCAAGCGTGTGAAAAATTAGGTCGTTCAGATTTTGCCTGTTTTGTGAGGTAGGTGGTAAGGCGAATTACAATAATACGGCCCCCTTTATCTGCAATATCCAACCACAGCACTGCCATAGTGCAGAGAGAAAGAGAGAAAGGAAAAAGTACTTGACAGCACAATTGAGTTTCAATTACAACAAACCACCATCATTGTGATCAGTGTTTGCACTTCATCCGCTCATTTGCATTTTAAACGACACATCCAAAACGGCTCACTTTTGCTCAGGCCTACAAATTATCAATTTTTACATGCTATAATAAATTAGCTGTGGAGTATTTTGAGCTAAAACTTCACATACACACTCTGGGGACATAATATGACCCCTTTAACAAATACAACCTTACTGTAAAGTGTTATCAACATATTTATATAAAATTATTACAGGAACGCATTATTGCATAAGATTTGACCTCAGAGTCAGAGAACATAATGACTCAGCTCCCCCAAGGGCTGAATCTAGTTATAAACATTAAAGGGGTCATATGATGAAAATGTTGGCATTGCCACTTTGTGGGTTTGAGCAAAAATGTGTCGTTTTGGGTGTGTTTTTTAAAATGCAAATGAGCGGATGAAGTGCAAACACTGATCACAATGATGGTGGTTTATTGTAATTGAAACTCTATTGTGCTGTCAAGTCCAAAAATGTGTCGTTTTGGGCGTGTTTTTTAAAATGCAAATGAGCGGATAAAGTGCAAACACTGATCACAATGATGGTGGTTTGTTGTAATTCAAACTCAATTGTGCTGTCAAGTCCTTCTTTTCTCTCTCTTTCAGAGTTCAGATTAAGGAGGCGGTATTATTCTAATAAGATATCCTTATGACATCATAATGAAAGCCAAATTTCAATGACCTGTTTTTGACCACACCTACAAAGTGGCAATGCTACCATTTTCATCATATGACCCCTTTAAGTACCCATTTTTACCTATCACCTTTGCACACAGTTAATCTGCGACCATGATGGTACTGTTGTGTCTGGTTTTGTATAATTCATTAATAATTCTTTGCACCCAGAATGAAGCATGTGATTAAAACAGTGAAAATCTTAGAAAGTGAAGAACTGATCATATTTTGCTCATGAAATAAACAGATGAAAAGATGGTTAACTGATTTTGAGATTGCATGCAAAATCCTCTTGGTTCAAAAATCAGAAGGGGCACAATGGGCATGATGCCTCTGGTTACATTATATCATGTTGTTGAATGCTTTTTTCTGATTAATTGAGAAATGTTCAGAAAATAACCACCAGAAAAATGTCTGTGGTAACTATAAGCAGAATAATAATCTCCGCTTCTTTAAATTATTTGAAAATAATGGTCTAATGGCAATCCGCTTTGCTTCGTGCCACATTACCACCTTAGGTGTGCATTATTATCAAATGATTCAATGGCCTGTTATCAATTATTCCTTACTTGTATACTATTTTAGTGTTAGTTGTGTCTCTCTTACCTACAGCTGCCCGAGTGAAACTGACATTGTCATAGGTGTTTGTTGGCTTCACCAACATTGAGACGAGCTTCTCACCAACTTTTAACACATCTGACGCTTGTTTCTTCAGGTCACTGGATGATGTGTTTATCTTTTCTGAAGTAATGAAGACCATGTCCAAAAGTTTGGTCACATCCTAATTCAGTAAATAAGGAAATGGCTAAGCTTCAAAAAGATGTCATTAAAAAATATTTGTTGCACTGATTTGCATCAGTACAAATATTTTCTCATTTGTCTCTGATAGACTCACTGTTAAAGGAAGGACAGTAATATTCTCTAACTGGTCAAGGAGATTCTGTACGCAAGAAGTTCCCTGTGGACAAGAACATAACTGTTTATTAAAGATTTTAGTTGACTAGTGAAGACATCAACCTCATTAACCTCACTGTCATACTTTATGGTGATTGTGTCACTGACACTGAGAATAGTAAAGTAGTGCTAGGAATTTTTCTTATAGTGTTTCTTAATATTAAAGACATCATACAGTTTTTTGTTGTTGCTTTTATATAAAGTAAAAAAATCAGTAAAAGTAAATGAACAGAACACATTATACTAGATGTCTCTGCAGAACTGTTTTTTCATCCCACTCCCAAAATGTATTTTTCGCACTAAATTAAAATGAATTCTGTGTTCCCCCACTTTCTGCTTAGAATTATTTTCTTCCTGACCTGATGGATCCCACAAAATGTAAGTGTCGGTAAAGAGAGAGATTGGTATAACAAATATAAAATGTACACTATACAAAAATTGTGTCAATTATGTTTATTCATCTTGTCAATAAAAAAATATTTTACCATCAGCACAATAAAAAATGTCAGAGAAAATAATAAATGAAATACAATGTATGATTTTATTAGCAAAATTATTAACAAAATATGAATAAAGGAAAAACATTGGCTTGTAACTATAGTGTGAAGTGAAATCAACTTTTAACCAAACTATTTAACCAACATATTTTTAACGAAGAATGTTCAGACGAGCGTTTAGCGTCTCACCTTCACGATTGCTGAATTATTATACTGTATTTGTGCTGCTCTTTAAATTGACAGGATCTAGTTGCTAGCTAAAAAAATCTGTCAACTTACCGTGCAATTTGTAAGCTGTGTTATATTTAAACCTGAAACAATTCATAAACACAATGAAAATTAAAGCCATGTAACAAATCATATGAATACAAGTACATTAGAGAATTTAGAAGATGACCAAGATCTGTATATTATAAACTTTCATTGTGTTACATTGCACAGTTTGCTTGGTAGAAATCTAAAATATAAACCAGTGACTATTATCATTACCAGTTGTGGTGGTGATTGCTGGTGTGACAGTTGTGTAAGTTGTAATAGCACACTTAACACCTGAAAAGTTTGATGAATTATAATTAATGAACAAAGACAAGCGTATCTAATTAGATAGACATCACATGTAAAAAAATGGAGGACACAGCACTTTACATTACCAGGTGTGGTGATCGCTGGTGTGACAGTTGTGTAGGTTTTGTTTATGCTGTCAACATCTGAAAGTGAATGATTAAATGGAATTAATGAACAGAGACAACAATCACAACTTTAGCAAAAGAGGCACAGACATAAATAAATTACCTGCACAGTATGCCATATTGCATGTAGTTGGTTTAACAAACTCATAGATATAATAACCACCTGTGCAGGCTTTGACTCTAATGGGAAATGACTCATAATAGCAGCAGTAACCACCCGCCTGACTACAAACATGTCTGGTGACCACTCCATCCTCAGGTTTTGGGTGTCCACCACTTAGCCACAGTGGGATATCAGTACCACACTTATATATTTCAACACATGTTTCTGGCATTCGAATGTTCTGACCATTAAGGTAAAGCCGATACCAGCCGGCCCAGAAGACATCTCTATCACACATGGTGGAGGAGGAATTATAGTTGGTAGCTCTTCTTGAATCGTCCAGTACAGTGTAGTTGTTGCAGGGGTCAGTAACGAGATCATCTGTTCAATAAAAACATAGTTTTCTCAAAAACCCTAAAGCATTTTCTTTCTCTTCACTAAGAGTCATAACTAAAGAAAGCTGTACTAAATAATACGCAGCACATACAGCATAAAACACAGCTTCTCTAGTAGATTTCAGTATTTTAATAGATTGACTACACATTTCATTTGTTGTTATGACCTGTTTCTTTGATTTTACATTTTAGATAATAGTTTCACAATAACTACTTGTGTAACTATACATTTTACTGTAACAGTTTTTACTTTATAAACAGATAAAAATGCCCTCATATATATTATTTATTCAATACTACAGATCAGCTCATTTATTTATAGGTTGGTCTGTGACTTTTAGGTTTAATAAAGTTGAATTACCTGCACAGTATGCCCTATTGCATACAGTTGGTGTAACAAGCTCATAGACATAATAACCCCCTGTGCAGGCTTTGACTCTAATGGGATTTGACTGAAAATAGCAGCAGTCATTGTTCCAATGACCACAAACATTTCTGGTGACCACTCCATCCTCAGGTTTTGGGTGTCCATCACTTAACCACAGTGGGATATTAGTACCACATCCATACATTGCAACACATGTTTCTGGCATTTGAGTGCTACGGCCATTAAGGTAAAGCCGATACCAGCCGACCCAGCTGACAGAGGTGTCACACATGTAGGAGGAAGAATAATAGTTGGTGGATCTTCTTGAATCATTCAGCACAGTGTAGTTGTTGCAGGGGTCTGCAGAGAGATTATCTGTTATGAAAACACTGTTTTCTGAAAACTTCAAAGTAGTATTTCTAACACCACTAAGAGTCATAACTAACTAAAGAAATCTTCATTGAAGCAATTTTAGCAAAACACAGCTCATCCAGTGGCCCACAGTATTTTAGAAGATTTACTTAATTTACATGTTTTTAATTTAGATTTACTAAACATTGTAAATGCAGTTTTTCCTTTCAGTTCCCAAACAGATACAAATGTGTTTGGATGGCTATTAGATGTTATTTACATGCAAAAATACTTCCTGGGAGGCTGCATGATATTTCACTGTAATATCCTGATTCTTCGATATAAAAACACATTCACAAACAACTCCCACTACCTACACATAGCGTCTGCTCATTGGTCCATTTGCTTGTGCACTGTAACAAGCTCCATTTTTTAATAAAAAAATTAACTTTACAAAACCGTATCAGCGCTAAATATTTGATATTAATACATTTTATGCAGTCTTCTTGAATCTGGTTTGAAAAGTCATTTACATAAAGGTTTAAGCTCAAGTAAATTTTTGTTAACCCGACTGAAATCATACTAAACATAACTTCTCAAAAACATAAGAGTGTTGACTGGCTAGTATTTTTGGAAATCTGGAGCTGGCAAAAAATCAATGTCAAGGCCTTCATATAACAGCCATAAGCCTCATACACCACCACAGACAACACAACACTTTACATTACTGTACCTGTTGAACCGATTGTTGATGTGTTGATGAAGTTAACACTGCTAGCATCTGAAAAGTTTGATGAAGTGTTGTTAATTAACAAAGTCACAAATATCTTATAACAAATATCAAATGTACAAATAAACAGACTGAAATATAATTACCTGCACAGTATGCCAAATTGCATGTAGTTGGTGGAACAAACTCATAGACATAATAACCACCTGTGCAGGCTTTGACTCTAATGGGATATGACTGATAATAGCAGCAGTAATAGTTTGCATAACCACAAACATCTCTTGTGACCACTCCATCCTCAGGTGTTGGGTGTCCACCTCTTAGCCACAGTGGATATGCAGTACCACACCTATAGTTAATAACACATGTTTCTGGCATTCTAACATTTTGGCCATTAAGGTAAAGTCGATACCAGCCAACCCAACTGACAGCTCTGTCACACATGGGGGAGGAAGAATAATAGTTGGTGGCTCTCCAAGCATTGTCCAGCACAGTGTAGTTGTTGCAGGGGTCAGCAGAGAGATCACCTGTTTAATAAAAACATTAGGAAAAATTTAAATGTGCAGATGGATGTGTGGTTTATGTAAATAAATTCAGGCTGAATAGTTTTAAATATTTTTGTATTATAGGCTTTCAGTAGTGAACAGTGCACATGGTTTAAAATACGCTCAAATAAAATTAACTTTTTCTTTCAATAGCTTAATAAAAGCTGTTCAAGTGTACATGGAGCATCATATTAAGATCACATTATCAGACAAATACACATTTTTGTTGTAAAATTACTTTGTTATAGTGATATATACATTTGTTATATATATAAACAATGTCAAAAACTGAAAAAAATCTGCATGTTTTTACCAAACTGGTACTGCATATCAATGAATGTTTGTCATGAGAGCATATTTGAATTGTGTTTGTTTATTAATTTAAATTAAGTGCAAGACACAATGTGATGAGAGGGGTACATCTGAGAGTTTTACATACCCCATATATTAAATGATGTTATAAGTGCATTTTACATTTGTCTAATTTGGTTGCTAATATATGTTACATAAGGAATAAATGACGACGGGCCGCTCAATTAAGGTGATAATGCGGCACGACGTGGAGGGGTGTTATTTTTAATAAAGGGTGTTTGTTTCTGTATCTCTAATAATTGCTGTAACCCGAAAGTCACCAGTTTGAGTCTCACGGCCACCAAGGTGTGACTGTGGTGCCCTCGAGCAAGGCACATTAACCCCAATTGCTCACCGGGTGCCGCAGTTAATTCACAATTTGCCCTCACCGGCATAAGTTAAATGCACAGGTCACATTTCAAGCATGGTTTCTGTACTAGACAAATATCTCACTTGCATCAACAAGCAAACACAACTGGTTCCCACTTACATTGCATAACAGAGATGATGGTCAACAGAGCCTTAATAAAATCTGAAATAAAATATAAACAAAATGAATAATGCATAAATGAAGAATTGAATGCTGATTTGTCTACTAAATCATGTGTGAGCATGCTGGAATAGTTGAGCACTTGTATTGTATTGAAAATTGTTTTAAATCATATAACGGTGGCTAAGAAGTGCAAAACAAGACAACACCCTGCCAGCAAGCCTACGATGGCCCTTTTTGGGCCCACTTAGGGCTAGCCTAAGGGCCCCGTGCAGGTTTGCTAATTGGCAAAACATTGGCCCCTTAGCGCTGGCCCTGCATGGGCAGCCCTATTAAGTTAAAAAAAAAACACTGAATGAATATATATTGTCCCAATCTTACAGAGTGTTAAAAAGTAACTGAAGCAGAATTAAGAGCTCTGTTATCCTCTTTCTTACCATCTCTGTCTGAAACCTAAAATTGCATTTTTCATCTTTCTTAGTTATAGAGTCATTTTCTTAAAGGGGTCATATGATGAAAATGTTAGCATTGCCACTTTGTAGGTGTGAGCAAAAATAGGTCATTGAAATTTGGCTTTCATTATGATGTCATAAGGATATCTTATTAGAATATTACCACCTCCTTAATCTGAACTCTCCAACCACTGCACTGCCAGTTAGTGCAGAGAGAAAGAGAGAGAAAAGAAGGACTTGACAGCACAATTGAGTTTGAATTACAACAAACCACCATCATTGTGATCAGTGTTTGCACTTCATCCGCTCATTTGCATTTTAAAAGACACACCCAAAACGACACATTTTTGGACTTGACAGCACAATAGAGTTTCAATTACAACAAACCACAATCATTGTGATCAGTGTTTGCACTTCATCCGCTCATTTGCATTTTAAAAAACACACCCAAAACGACACATTTTTGGACTTGACAGCACAATAGAGTTTCAATTACAACAAACCACAATCATTGTGATCAGTGTTTGCACTTCATCCGCCCATCTGCATTCTAAAAAACACACCCAAAACGACACATTTTTGGACTTGACAGCACAATAGAGTTTCAATTACAACAAACCACCATCATTGTGATCAGTGTTTGCACTTCATCCGCTCATTTGCATTTTAAAAAACACACCCAAAATGACACATTTTTGCTCAAACCTACAAAGTGGCAATGCTAACACCTTCATCATATGACCCCTTTAAAGGGGCCATTGCGTGAAAATGTTAGCATTGCCACTTTGTAGGTGTGAGCAAAAACAGTTACAGTGGGGCAAAAAAGTATTTAGTCAACCACCAATTGTGCAAGTTCTCCCACTTAAAAAGATGAGAGGGGCCTGTAATTTTCATCATAGGTACACTTCAACTATGAGAGACAAAATGAGGAAAAAAATCCGGAAAATCACATTGTCTGATTTTTTAAGAATTTATTTGCAATTTATGGTGGAAAATAAGTATTTGGTCAATAACAAAAAAGCAAGATTTCTTTCTCTCACAGACCTGTAACTTTTTCTTTAAGAGGATCCTCTGTCCTCCACTTGTTACCTGTATTAAAGGGGTCATATGATGAAAATGTTAGCATTGCCACTTTGTAGGTGTGAGCAAAAATAGGTCATTGAAATTTGGCTTTCATTATGATGTCATAAGGATATCTTATTAGAATATTACCGCCTCCTTAATCTGAACTCTCCAACCACTGCACTGCCAGTTAGTGCAGAGAGAAAGAGAGAGAAAAGAAGGACTTGACAGCACAATTGAGTTTGAATTACAACAAACCACCATCATTGTGATCAGTGTTTGCACTTCATCCGCTCATTTGCATTTTAAAAGACACACCCAAAACTACACATTTTTGGACTTGACAGCACAATAGAGTTTCAATTACAACAAACCACCATCATTGTGATCAGTGTTTGCACTTCATCCGCTCATTTGCATTTTAAAAAACACACCCAAAACGACACACCCCCGCTCAAACCTACAAAGCGGCAACGCCAACATCTTCACCATATGACCCCTTTAATGGCACCTGTTTGAACTTGTTAGCAGTATAAAAGACACCTGTCCACAACCTAAAACAGTCAGAATGCAAACTCAGAGGTGTCAAATCCATGTGCCAGGAGTAAAAGTCCTCTCCAGTATTTTGTTCCAATCACCTGGATTTAATTAGCAGTTTTTCAGCAGGAGCTGACCTCCTGACTCGTTGGTGTTTTAAGCCCTCAACGAAGCCTTCAAGGCAGCGCTGCCTGGAAGGCACTCCCTGTGCCCCGAGCGTTTCAGCCAATCACAGCACTGGTGCTAGATATTGAGCCTTCCGCCAGCTTCTGGCAGTATGAGCTCACCGTTGGTCAGGTGAGTAGCGCAGATATGCTAAGATAGGAATGTGACTGTGTGACAGCTCAAAATGTTTCAAGCGTTTAAGTGACGTGTGGACAAGTCTTGTTTTTGGAGCTGGACCATAAAACAATAAAAAACACATTCTGTGTCTATTTTTGAGAGACGTGTTGTCTCTCTCCACAGGGGTCACGGATACACAGGAACTGATCTGTATTTCACCCCCTCTTTCTTCTCCTTTAAGGTTTTGGTTACTGGAAATATACTAAACACATGTAACATTGGGTATATCATATGTTGTGATGCTACAAAGGTTTCATCTTCATGTTTGGTGTTGTTTTAAAGGGGTCATATGATGAAAATGTTAGCATTGCCACTTTGTAGGTTTGAGCAAAAATGTGTCGTTTTGGGTGTGTTTTTTAAAATGCAAATGAGCGGATGAAGTGCAAACACTGATCACAATGATGGTGGTTTGTTGTAATTGAAACTCTATTGTGCTGTCAAGTCCAAAAATGTGTCGTTTTGGGTGTGTTTTTTAAAATGCAAATGAGCGGATAAAGTTCAAACACTGATCACAATGATGGTGGTTTGTTGTAATTCAAACTCAATTGTGCTGTCAAGTCCTTCTTTTCTCTCTCTTTCTCTCTGCACTAAACAGCAGTGCAGTGGTTGGAGAGTTCAGATTAAGGAGGCGGTATTATTCTAATAAGATATCCTTATGACATCATAATGAAAGCCAAATTTCAATGACCTGTTTTTGCTCGCACCTACAAGGTGGCAATGCTGGCATTTTCATCATATGACCCCTTTAAAGGTCATGGTGCGATGGTTAAAAAGGTCTAATTTCTATATCAAAGTTTAAAACTTAAGACATAATCTGTACTCCTGTGATGGGTGTCAACTCCTGAGGAGATCTAGATCACAGATGGTTAACAGTCCCATTTGGTGCTCCTTCAGGTCACGAGAACCGACCAACCAAATCCTGTTTTGAGATTTTATTATTCTTTGTCTCATTCTGTGTATATAAGGTGGCTTGGCAAGAGACTCTGGGAAGTATTCTTTAGCAAGAATCTTCCCCACACTTTGGGTGTGTGTATTCAGACATTATGGAAGCATTCTTTAGCAAGAATCTTCCCCACACTTTGGGTGTGTGTATTCAAACAGAATGGAAGACATCTTTAACAAGAATCTTTTTGAACCATTTTGGGTATATTATATTCATAATGGAAGTACTCTGTAGCCAGAGTGTCTATTGCCAGGTATGACTTTGTAACTTTTGCAACTGTTGATCATTTTAATTAATTGGACTTGAATCAAATTCTGTATGATATTGTTTAATTTATGTTTGAAGCTGAAACCTGCCTGGTATAATAAATTGTTACATTTGATTCATCTGAATTATTCAGAAATTGTATTGATTTATTTGAATTCTTTCAGAAATTGTTATGATCAGTAGATTAGAAGGAGTCTGGTATTACCGCAAGATTATCGTGTCAGGATATTATCACACTGAGGTTTTGATGTTCGAATGGAGCATGGGGCACATTCATTAAAACTCTCAGATTTATGTTTATCACCTGCCTTAGCAAGTTGCATGAGTGCTAAACTAAAGTAACTATTTTTATGATCGGAGCAAGCATGGGGCGGCCAGACATAAAAATATTAGTTTACCCGGTAACCTCTGACTAAGATCAGACTGACAATTTTGTGTCCGTGAGATGTACGCAAACGGCCGGCGTATGCTCTGTGCGATACCGGGTCCCTAATGAACGAATAACTAAGACTATGGGAATTAATAAATAATCAAACATCTAAATTATGATCAACAGATAATTGGAATAATGCACTAAATTCTTAGTATATTAAATTGGAGTCAGATTATAATTTAAACACAGAGATCAAAGAAATGAGTTTAATCATGATTATGGAATTATTCTTCTAGAAGCGCTGAGGAAGGAACGAACACGAGTCCCCTTCACCCACTCCACTTGCATCCGTCGTTGGGCTTGTGGGTGGCACCTTACAGCTTGGTGATCCCGACGTGATGACGTATACCACAGGACGTGATGACGTAGTACACCCGAACAAGTGACGTGGTACTCCAGGAAGCTTTCCAGCGCGACATTTTAACCATAACAGAGTACTCCATTCATCGCAAAATAGGAGGTTTAAACGTCTACTTTTCTGTCTGCAGCTGTGTTGGTAAGTTGATATTATTTGCCTACTAGAAATGTTGAGGGTGAGCATAAACGCACCCGTATGTTGTAGAATGGGACGGTTAACTCCCATTGAAAGTCCGGAGAAATCCGGTTGTGCATGAAAATTAGAATAACAACACAGCTGTCAGAGAAATAATAACATTGCGAATAAGGAATTAATATATTTCCTCGCGTTTCGATTCAAACATCATCTCCTGTGTTTACACTCAGTAGGAGTGAATATTACATGGACTAATGACTAAATGTTATCGTGGTACATTACACAAAGTCGTAAATTTGAGTCTAAAAGTGGAACATCGCTGTGGCGATTATGTATTTGCGTTGTGGAACGATCTCGCAACTATATCTGAAACCCGTAAAGTATTAGCGAATATCCGTGAATAATAAAAATCCAGTCGGACTCGTGCCCAAGTCAATGCGTCCATGTATGTAAACAAACCTGCGCAAAACAGGCGATAATAACTCTGTTAATGGAAATACACAGCATGACAACAGCAGTGTAGATGAGAATAAATTCCCTTTGTTAGCAAATTAAAGATCTTTTGTTTGTTAAAGCAACGAAAGATAAACTTAAAATGGATTAACATCTTCCAAATTTTATTCTGGTTCTCAAATAAGGGTAAACATTGAATTAATACTCATAGGCACACATTAGACTTAATTCTGTCACTCGGGCTCAATATTAATGAAATCGAGATATCACCTCAGAGCGATGCAGTTTCAGACCATTGCCTTGTCTCATACACGGTACTTCTAGATATGATCACTCGATCCACAATACGCTACCGACTAGCCAGAACAATAATTTCCACCACTAAAGATAACTTTATTAGCACTCTTCCAGACCTGTCCCAAATGAAACATGTAGCAGATAACTCTGACGATCTAGATATTGTAATAGAAAACCTGAACAGTATTTGTTCTAACACATTGGATGCCGTAGCTCCAATTCGAAAAAAGAGAATCAAAGAAAAAACGCCAGCTCCATGGTATGATCATCACACAGCAGCACTCAAAAAGGCAACTAGGAAAATGGAAAGAAATTATAGAAGCACAAAGTTAGAGGTATGGCGTGCAGCATGGAAAGAGAGTGTTAAACACTACAGACAGGCTATAAAAATCGCCAGATCTACGTATCTCAGCAATCTTATTAAAGAAAATCATAATAACCCTCGCTTCCTCTTTAGCACAGTTGCGAAACTGACTAGAAATAAAGAACAAACAGAACCCACTAATAAACTCCCACACAATAGTAACGACTTCATGAACTTCTTTACTAAGAAAATTATGATAATTAGGGAAAACATTGTAGGTACCCAAGCAGCCACCACTCTACCCAGTAATACATTTAACGCTTGCCTACCATACGAACATCTTGAGTCATTTAAACCTACTACAATAGATGAGCTATCTAAATTAGTAGCATCATCCAAATCATCGTCCTGTATATTGGACCCTGTTCCCACAAAATTACTCAAAGAGGTATTCCCTATAGTGTCTAACCCAGTACTAAATGTCTTTAACTCATCATTAGAATTAGGCTACGTTCCTACAGCTTTCAAACTAGCAGTTATTAGACCGCTCATTAAAAAACCAAACCTTGACCAGGGAGATCTAAATAACTTTAGACCAATCTCAAATCTCCCTTTTCTTTCCAAAATATTAGAAAAGGTAGTGGCAAGCCAGCTACGCACATTCTTAGCAAATAATAGTACGTATGAAAAGTTCCAATCAGGATTCAGGCCCCACCATAGCACAGAGACAGCGCTGCTTAGAGTTACAAATGACCTTCTCCTAACATCCGACCGTGGTGAAATATCACTCCTTATATTATTAGACCTTAGTGCAGCCTTTGACACAATAGATCACACAATCTTACTTAATAGGCTAGAAAACTATGTTGGCATCAGTGGTCAGGCGCTAGCTTGGTTCAGATCGTATCTAACCAATCGCTATCACTTTGTTTATGTAAATGAGGAGGAGTCACATCACTCCCTGGTTAAATACGGCGTACCGCAGGGATCAGTTTTAGGTCCTATCCTGTTCTCGTTATATATGTTACCTCTGGGAGATATTATCAGAAATCATAACATACAGTTTCACTGCTATGCAGATGACACACAGCTTTACATCTCCTCGCATCCTAGCGAAACACAAAATTTTTCTAAGCTATCAGACTGCATCAGCGATATAAGTGACTGGATGTCACATAATTTTCTTATGCTAAACTCCAATAAAACAGAGATACTTGTTATCGAACCGAATCGCTACAAATAAAATATGACAGATTACAAGTTGCCCATAAATGGCTGCACTGTGGTGCCAACCTCCACGGTTAAGAATTTAGGTGTGATGTTCGACAGCAGTTTATCCTTCGACAGCCATATCTCCAATGTCTGCCGCACAGCATTCTTCCACCTTAGAAATATCTCAAAAATACGCCATATGTTGTCTGCATCAGATGCAGAGAAGCTTATCCACGCTTTTATGACCTCTAGAATAGACTATTGTAACTCGTTACTCGGAGGATGCCATGCAAAACAGGTCAACAAGCTTCAGCTAGTTCAAAACGCTTCTGCAAGAGTTCTTACTCGAACTAAGAAGTATGACCGCATAAGCCCAATTCTGGCATCTTTACACTGGCTACCAGTTAAATATCGTATACAATTTAAAATATTACTAATCACCTACAAAGCCTTAAATGGCCTAGCACCCTCATATCTTAGAGAATTATTATCAGAATACAATCCATCACGTGCATTGCGGTCACAAAATTCTGGCCTCTTAATTATCCCTAAAATATCAAAAGTGTCTAAAGGTGGCAGATCCTTTTCCTACTTAGCCCCTAAGCTATGGAATGATTTACCAACCGACGTCCGAAAATCAGAGACAGTAGATAACTTTAAATCTAGACTTAAAACTTTTCTCTTTAACAAGGCTTTCAAATAGTTGTTTTAACAATGGTACTTATCTCCTAATAGCTAGCTTGTACAACCTAATAAATAAATAAATTAATGAATAAATTAAAACCTTTTTTTTCGTCAACACTTCAAAGCATGGTAAATCTCATTAATACTCTTTAGTAATATGCTGAAACTTTGAATTGGTTTTCGACTGAGTCTTAACTGCCAAATATGGCCGGCTTGCAATTTTGGCCTTTTCCCATGACCTTAAAATAGTATGTCATACAGAACCGTTTGCCACTGTACGTTAGCATTAACGACGGCAGTGGGGCCTCTGGCCTTAGTCAAACGAGTTCTGTTTCCGTTTCTAAAATCATTAACTATATGTAATACCTTAAAATAGTATGTCATACAGAACCGTTTGCCACTGTACGTTAGCATTAACGACGGCAGTGGGGCCTCTGGCCTTAGTCAAACGAGTTCTGTTTCCGTTTCTAAAATCATTAACTATATGTAATACCTTAAAATAGTATGTCATACAGAACCGTTTGCCACTGTACGTTAGCATTAACGACGGCAGTGGGGCCTCTGGCCTTAGTCAAACGAGTTC
The DNA here is from genome assembly GCF_027580225.2 of Misgurnus anguillicaudatus. Classification (NCBI taxonomy): domain Eukaryota; kingdom Metazoa; phylum Chordata; class Actinopteri; order Cypriniformes; family Cobitidae; genus Misgurnus; species Misgurnus anguillicaudatus. Next base: position 4,440,502 of record NC_073339.2, read on the forward strand.
TGTTTCCGTTTCTAAAATCATTAACTATATGTAATACACTTAACCAGCAATAGTTAGCCTGTCCGGAACCGAGCTGACTAAAACCACATTACTGTGTGACACTTGTTTTCTATGTGAACGGCCCCTACGCTAATAAGATTTTGTGTCTCTCTCCCTGTCTCGTCCTTGATCCCGAGGACGAGACAAACAGATCCAGTTCCGGTACATGTGAAAGTCGGCACACAACTGATCTACTAGCTGTTCTTCAACGTGATGTCCAGCTGATGCCTGACCAAAGACCACCGGCAGAACCCGCTTAATCTCCGCTTAATCTCCGCTCAATCTCCGTCCGTTTCAATGTGTATATATATATATATATATATATATATATATATATATACCTCCCCAGGGTTTTTTCCTCCTATGACTTTTTTTACTTCCCTGGCTAAAATTCCGGGGTTTTTTTCTCCTAGGGGGTTTTTCAACCCGGGGAGGCAGCCTTTTTGGGCTTAACTTCTATACGTTACATTAGTAATACGTTTGTTTATAATGTTGATTTATAGCCGTAGCAAATTTAACTGCTTGTGCTATCGTTTATTATGTTGTGCTATCTGTCGATTTTCTGTGCTTTTCACTGCATCTATTATGTAAAGCTGCTTTGATACAATTACCAAATTGTGAAAAGCGCTATATAAATAAAATTGAATTGAATTGAATTGAATTAATACAGTGATAACTATTGAACTCTCTGTATGAGATTTTATGTTGTTCACAGCACATGTGCAACATTTAAAGGAACAAAATCCTTCAGAGCAAGAATTAACTTAAATAAAGGATGTTATATACATTTAAACTACAGTGTAGTTTAAGGTGTTTGCATATGAGAAGTGAATTTCGGGTTTATATGATTGATATGACAAGAGCAAATGTTTGTATTAATCTTTATAGGATCAGTAAATGCAGTAAACTATACAGTTTACATACTATACACGATGAGTTAAGGAGATAATTGTAATTATGGAGAATGAAGGAAAGATGGAAGTGTATAAATGATTGAAGGCAGCATTGTTGGGGTTAGAGGTCAGTGCATGCAGAGTGGAACTAAATGTTGGATATTAAGCAAGTAGGGAGATAGAGATTTGTAACAAATCGATTGATATGGAATGATTAGGAGTGATTTTGTTAAAGAACACTCAGAACTGGATAAGTGTAGATAGAATGGAACCAGGAAGTTTTGTTACAATTCCTTAATTAATGCAGGATTTCTCATTGTGTAAATAAGGTAAATTGAGCTAAAGCTTTGACTGATGCACAGCAAAATAATGATGAAACTGCTAAAATGGTCAATAAAACACCTATGATCAGAAAGTTTCACCACTGAGATCAAAGGGCTTTAACCCCCTCTCAGAAAAGATCTGCTGTTTCTCCTTGTTTCAAGGGAAATATTTTAGCTTGGTTGTAACAAATAAAATACATCATTATTTTCTGTGAATCAATCAAAGTGATTTAAGGCAATGATTAACAACATGATATACAGTACAGCGGTGTTAAAAGTTTTAGGCTTAGTCCTTTCTTTATGAGATTATGGGAATTGTCAAATAAACAATTTAGTCCAATTGTCTAGAGATTGTTGAAGCTGAGTCTTTGTTTCTCTATGAGATTGTGGTAATTGTTAAAGAGCAATTTGTTGTTTAATTGTCTAAAGATTGTGAAAGTCATAAAAATAGAGCTTATAGCTGAGTCCTGACATCACAGCAGGAATATAGAATTCCTGTTTAAAGTGAATCAGTGGGAGCTAGTAAAAGTGTTTTTAAACTTCTGTATGTCTTCAGCCTAAAAGTGTATGACTTTAAAATCTAAAGCAAAATTTGTGCCTTACGCTCTATTCATTGATTACTTTTCATATTCAAATAGAATAACATCTAAAGAAGACTTAATGAGACCTCAGCTAAAAACATGAGAAAATTGTGCCCAATTCCAGAGGGCCACAAAAAACCCCAGCTGAGCAATGAGTTAAGTTCTGTACCCAGCATGTGCTGCGGTGCATTGCATCCTAAAAACAACAGAGAACTGTTGCTGTTAGTAGACATGTTAAGGCAGCTGCTACTGCAGGGTCAATTCACAGAAATGTGTTCTCAATTTTGCAAAAGTACCATCATTCTAGAAGCCCTTGAGACCAGTTATAACATTTATTTTAATTAATATTATTTTTAATATAATGTAATTTATATTATAATTACCTTATGATATACATTATATTATAATGGCCAGACAGGCCTAATATGGTGAAAAATTATGCATTACAGGCATTTCAAACTTACATGATTAAGACCCACAAAAAGGCCCAGGGAATATTTAGATTCAGATTTATTTGGTCCACTATCTCGTGCCAAAACGGGGGTATGTGTATGCTTTTGCTTATTGTTGTTTGTTGTTTATTGTTGTTTGTTTGTTGTTGTTTATTGTTGTTTGTTTGTTGTTGTTTGGCTTTGTTTTTTGTTTTGCAGGAACACTGATAATATCATGGCACCAGATAGCAAACCAAACAACTCTTTTATAAGTTTGAAACATCAATTTAAACTGAATCTGATCAGTCAATGTACTTTTATAGTTGGTTGAAACTGTGGGAAATGTTAAATCATCAGAAATTACAGTCCTACAGGTCATAGAGATTGAAAAGTTTAATAGTGTGTACCATAAACACAGCAGTTAAACATGTGAGCTGACGGTACTGAGAACAACTCAGAGTAAAGCCATTTAAATTTAAGATTAAAATTAAAGTTAATCCCAAAATTTCCCCAGCAAAACTGGGACTTCTTATGCTCATAGTTTAAATGCAAATGCAGTTAATGGTGCTATACACACTCAGACTGAAACAACATAGTCAAATATAACAGAAAATTCCCAACTTAATCTGGCCTCTGAAATTAATTTACAGAAAGTAATGATACAAATCTTCTTAACAGGAAGAATTTAATGCATTGCTGTCATTGACAGCTGTGTGGTAGTGACATCATTTTAAACTAAAGATGATGCCATATCTTAATGCAAATTGCCCAAAATTTTAGAAATTAATGTTTCTTTTCTGTTATCTTAACTTTTTTCCTTTCAGGTGGATTACTATGACTCCTTAAGAGTCCTGACACTAGAGACGTGTCTGAGCCCAAATACAGGCACAAACCTAAAATGCAGGAGGTGGGTGTGATAATGCTTTGAGGGGTCATACACATCTCACAGTAATAAACTACTATATTCATTATATGACCTCCCGATGTAGCATCGGAACTAAAATTTTGCAACACAGATTACTTTAGGTTAGAATCCACCCACTTCCAGGCATGAACATATAATGCACATATTTTCACCATTGCAACAACATAACACTGCGACCTGGTATAAGTTTTAAAACTATCCAGGCTTAAACCATCACATATATGTATGATAAATGACTTAGAATCCAAACTCTAGAGTTTGTCATACATGCAAACCCATTTAGCATCTCACACATAGGAGAGAAAATTAAAGGTCAACTTATGATTTTAATTTCATGGTAATATAAACTATTGGGTCAATTTTCTCTTGAACCACATGAAACATTTCAGTGTGCATGGAACATATGTATGGTTATAGTCACACATCAATTGTTTTGTCTCTGATTGTATAAATACAGGTGAAATAAGAACTATTAATTGATTACATAAGACTTTCAGATTAAAAAAAGTAAGTGAAGAATGAAATGGCTAGCATGGCTGCAGACATGTCTAAACATTTCAAACTTTACAAAATGGTTATATTTGAAGTGCTGGCACTTCTAATGATCAATCACATAAATCAGACACCTTACCATTGAATGTGACTAAACCAACATATATGTACAGAATTATTTGACAACATGCTAAGAATTATTGACAATGGATAAATAAGAAATTCAGAAATTATTTGATTTAAGTTTAAGTTGTCTGGGTATGTTTTAAGTTACTTTATTGAAATCTTGATTTAAGTTTAAGTTGTCTAGGTATGTTTTAAGTACTTAATTGAATTCTTAGATATACATGGTTAACTTGCATTTCAAGGTTTTGAATAATTCTATTATTATTAAAATTATAAATATATCATATTATATATACTTTAGTATAAATATCTGTATTTTATATACATATAATTTACATTTATTTGAATGGTATTGTTATTATATGCTTTAATGATGTATACCACTGGTAAATATGCTAGTTAAAATAACTTTTGCCACTCTCCCTTTAAAATACACAGATTATATCAAAATTCCACTCTATGTTCAATATGCATAGTAGTGAAGAGTTTGGTAATGGGATCACCTTTTGGGACAAATTATTTTGAAAAAGGAAAGGAGACCTTATTTACCATTCGCACCAATATCATGAAACATCTAATAATGTCATGTGTTATTGTAATCATTCACAACTATTTCCTTCCAAGGAAAGTCAAGTTCATCAGTGTTCAGTCATTTCATGGTCATGTGTATTATATTCCAATTCCCTCTCATACAGTGGTGCATTCTCAGTGTGAGGAATTCCTTCACCTACGGAGGTCTGACTTTTCTATCAAAAAATACCTTCTGCCAATAGGTAACAGAGGACTGTTCAAAAGGTCAGGAAAATATCCAGGGGAAGACCCCATTAGAGACAAATGCTTCTAAATGTTGAGAGGAGACAGCTTCCATGAACAGAGCACATGCGTTTGGCTGACACAATGGACTTTGTACAACAAATTTCAACCAGATCCAGTTGAGAGAAAATCTAACTACGAGAACCACAGAGATTCTGTCCATCACAGACACCTGTTCAGCACAGTTAAGTTCCTGCTTTGATATCTGCAGGCATTGTTTAACATTACAGGTGTTCATCTTGAAAAGACTGTTACAATTACAAGGACATATGGAGACCAAAGAAGTCCACCCAAAATGACCCCTTAGGTACTTTGACAGTGACCCAAGGGGGTCAGGGGAGGCGTTGTAGGACAGGTGGACAAGTCTTGTTTTTGGAGCTGGACCATAAAACAATAAAAAACACATTCTGTGTCTATTTTTGAGAGACGTGTTGTCTCTCTCCACAGGGGTCACGGATACACAGGAACTGATCTGTATTTCACCCCCTCTCTCTTCTCCTTTAAGGTTTTGGTTACTGGAAATATACTAAACACATGTAACATTGGGTATATCATATGTTGTGATGCTACAAAGGTTTCATCTTCATGTTTGGTGTTGTTTTAAAGGTCATGGTGCGATGGTTAAAAAGGTCTAATTTCTATATCAAAGTTTAAAACTTAAGACATAATCTGTACTCCTGTGATGGGTGTCAACTCCTGAGGAGATCTAGATCACAGATGGTTAACAGTCCCATTTGGTGCTCCTTCAGGTCACGAGAACCGACCAACCAAATCCTGTTTTGAGATTTTATTATTCTTTGTCTCATTCTGTGTATATAAGGTGGCTTGGCAAGAGACTCTGGGAAGTATTCTTTAGCAAGAATCTTCCCCACACTTTGGGTGTGTGTATTCAGACATTATGGAAGCATTCTTTAGCAAGAATCTTCCCCACACTTTGGGTGTGTGTATTCAAACAGAATGGAAGACATCTTTAACAAGAATTTTTCTGAACCATTTTGGGTATATTATATTCATAATGGAAGTACTCTGTAGCCAGAGTGTCTATTGCCAGGTATGACTTTGTAACTTTTGCAACTGTTGATCATTTTAATTAATTGGACTTGAATCAAATTCTGTATGATATTGTTTAATTTATGTTTGAAGCTGAAACCTGCCTGGTATAATAAATTGTTACATTTGATTCATCTGAATTATTCAGAAATTGTATTGATTTATTTGAATTCTTTCAGAAATTGTTATGATCAGTAGATTAGAAGGAGTCTGGTATTACCGCAAGATTATCGTGTCAGGATATTATCACACTGAGGTTTTGATGTTCGAATGGAGCATGGGGCACATTCATTAAAACTCTCAGATTTATGTTTATCACCTGCCTTAGCAAGTTGCATGAGTGCTAAACTAAAGTAACTATTTTTATGATCGGAGCAAGCATGGGGCGGCCAGACATAAAAATATTAGTTTACCCGGTAACCTCTGACTAAGATCAGACTGACAATTTTGTGTCCGTGAGATGTACGCAAACGGCCGACGTATGCTCTGTGCGATACCGGGTCCCTAATGAACGAATAACTAAGACTATGGGAATTAATAAATAATCAAACATCTAAATTATGATCAACAGATAATTGGAATAATGCACTAAATTCTTAGTATATTAAATTGGAGTCAGATTATAATTTAAACACAGGGATCAAAGAAATGAGTTTAATCATGATTATGGAATTATTCTTCTAGAAGCGCTGAGGAAGGAACGAACACGAGTCCCCTTCACCCACTCCACTTGCATCCGTCGTTGGGCTTGTGGGTGGCACCTTACAGCGTTGTCACATGTCTATGGCACAAGTTTTTTTGTGGCAGTTTCACGTATTGGTTGCTAAATTCTTTTTCCTATTTGCTTGCCATTGTTGCTTGTGATTGGGGTTAGAACAACTTTGTTACATAAAATGACATCCTCACCTTAACCCCAACTCCTGGGTTATTCTGTTAAATAAACATAAAAACCAATGCTTAAAATGACATCCGCATTTATGCCAAACTCAACTTTATACTCTCATGAAAACATTCTAAAAATTAGACGAAAGCCACAAATCTAAGCCCCAAGCAACAATGGTAAAAAAATAGGAAAAACAATTGCGCAACCAACACATGACACCGGCACGAAAAAAACTGTGCTATGGACATGTGAAAACGCAGTAACACATCCCTTAAACGCTCAAAACATTTCGAGCTGGATTCAAGCACAGTCACATTCCTATCTTAGCACATCTGCGCTACTCACCTGACAAACGGTGAGCTCATACTGCCAGAAGCTGGCGGAAGGCTCAATATCTAGCACCAGTGCTGTGATTGGCTGAAACGCTCGGGGCACAGGGAGTGCCTTCCAGGCAGCGCTGCCTTGAAGGCTTCGTTGAGGGCTTAAAACACCAACGAGTCAGAAGGTCAGCTCCTGCTGAAAAACTGCTAATTAAATCCAGGTGATTGGAACAAAATACTGTAGAGGACTTTTACTCCTGGCACATGGATTTGACACCTCTGTGCAAACTCAACTATGGCCAAGACCAAAGAGCTGTCAAAGGACACCAGAAACAAAATTGTAGATCTGCACCAGGCTGGGAAGACTGAATCTGCAATAGGTAAGCAGCTTGGTGTGAAGAAATCAATTGTGAGAGCAATTATTAGAAAATGTAAGACATACAAGAACATTGATAATCTCCCTCGATCTGGGGCTCCACGCAAGATCTCATCCTGTAGGTTAAAAATTATCACCAGAATGGTGAGCAAAAATCCCAGAACCACACGGGGGGACCTAGTGAATAACCTGCAGAGAGCTGGGACCAAAGTAACAAAGGCTACCATCAGTAACACACTATGCAGCCAGGGACTCAATTCCTGCAGTGCCAGATGTGTCCACCTGCTTAAGCCAGTACATGTCCGGACCCGTCTGAAGTTTGCTAGAGAGCATTTGGATGATCCAGAAGAAGAGTGGGAGAATGTCATATGGTCAGATGAAACCAAAACATAACTTTTTGGTAGAAACTCAACTTTTTGTGTTTGGAGGAGAAAGATGCTGAGTTGCATCCAAAGAACTCCATACCTACTGTGAAGCATGGGGGTGGAAACCTCATGTTTTGGGGCTGTTTTTCTGCAAAGGGACCAGGACGACTGATCCGAGTTAAGGAAAGAATGAATGGGTCCATGTATCGTGAGATTTTGACTCAAAACCTCCTTTCGTCAGCAAGGGCATTGAAGATGAAACGTGGCTGGGTCTTTCAGTATGGCAGTGATCCCAAACATACCGCCCGGGCAAAGAAGGAGTGGTTTCGTAAGAATAATTTCAAGGTCCTGGGGCCTCATTTATAAAGCGTGCGTACGCACAGATTTGATCGTAAAGTGTGCGTAGGCAAAAATCCACGGCAAAGTCCATATTTATAAAAAACGTCTTTGACGTGGAAAAGTGCTTAGCGCCACGCCAGGGTCTGAGGAGCAGACGTACGCACTTTTGCTTGTCTGATTGCTGCAGTTTTTTGGAAATATAAGCCATTCTTGTTGTTTGAAATTGGGTTTAAACCTTGACGAGCGCTTTTTATATGTTTGACATTAATTACGCATCGTTTAAAGGCGGAGATCTGAAACTGCTCGGCTGTGCGCACAAGTTCAAGTTCATTTGCGATTTATAGATTTGAAAGGGGTACGCGCGTTTTCTGCGCGTACGTTCGGTTTATGAATCACACGTACGCATTTTTGTTAAATGATCGTAAGATCAAATGTAGGATGTTTTTTACGCAGCATTTTATAAATGAGGCCCCTGGAGTGGCCTAGCCAGTCTCCAGATCTCAACCCCATAGAAAATCTTTGGAGGGAGTTGAAAATCTGAGTTGCCCAGCGACAGCCCTAAAACATCACTGCTCTAGAGGAGATCTGCATGGAGGAATGGGCCAAACTACCAGCAACAGTGTGTAAAAACCTTGTGGAGACTTACAGAAAACGTTTGATCTCTGTCATTGCCAACGAAGGGTATATAACAAAGTATTGACATAAACTTTTGTTGTTGACCAAATACTTATTTTTCACCATAATTTACAAATAAATTCCCAAAAAAATCAGACAATGTGATTTTCTGGATTTTTTTTCTCATTTTGTCTCTCGTAGTTGACGTGTGCCTTTGACGAGGGTTGCAGGCCTCTCTCATCTTTTTGGGTGTGGGAGCTTGAACAATTGGTGGCTGACTAAATACTTTTTTGCCCCACTGTAATTTAAAGGGGACATATTATGAAAATCTGACTTTTTCCATGTTTAAGTGCTATAATTGTGTCCCCAGTGCTTCTATCAACCTAGAAAATGTTAAAAAGATCAACCCAGTAACTTAGTTTTGGTAAACCATTTTCTGCAAGCATGTGAAAAAATAGGTCATTGTAATTTGGCTCCTATTGTGATGTCAGAATAAGGTAATACCGCCCCCTTTATCTGCACTATCCAACCACAGCACAACCATTTAGTACGAAGAGAAAGAGAGAAAGAAAATAATTCACAGCACAATTGAGTTTCAATTGCAACAAACCACCATCATTGTGATCAGTGGTTGCACTTCATCTGCTCATTTGCATTTTAAATAACACACCCAAAACGGCACACTTTTGCTCAGACCTAGATTAAGACTTATGCAGGGTTTACACCAAACGCGTTTTGGGCGTCAAAATCGCGTCTACCGCGCCTAGTTTGCAGCTTGAACACTTTGAATGCATTCGCGCATGTAGAGCGGAGTAGACGCGCGGAAAAAGCAAACATTTGACGCGCGTCCGAGGCAAACTCCGCTTCTTGTGGGAGGGGCAACTGCTGTGCGAGTGTCTGTTTTCAAGATGACTGATGTTGATTGTGCATGATGTTGAGTTACCAGTTTGTATTGGGTAACCTTACTATAGGGGGAAAATAAACGGCACGGGTCGATAAACGTAACTTAACTCAAAAGTAAAGTGTGTATTACAACTTACCAGGTTGCCCAAAGTCCTTACTGACAGGCGAGGTCTAGCGAGGTCCTTTTTATTCCTGTATCCTATAGAAATAAGAACTTGTGTCATATAGCTCCGAGTGACTGCTTGAATGAGTGACTCTGGGCGGGGCTGCCACCACAGCAGCAGGCAGGCTCCTGATTGGTTAACGCGGCGCGAAATTCCGCCAAAGTTCAAATTTTTCAACTTGGGCGTCAGGCGCAAATTCGCGTGAACCGCAAAATGCACAAAAGCACCATTCGCACGTACCGCGCACAACGCTCAATTCACGCCTCTAATGAGGCGGAAACGCGTCTTCCGCTCCGCGCTGAACGCCTATTCCGCGCCGCGGGACCTCCTGACGCGCGTCAACGCGTCTCCACATTGACTTAACATTGAAATCACTCGCGCTTCACGCCTCTAGCGTGGTTGGTGTAAACGTACCATTAGTTTACATCTTAAAAAAAATCTCATAATATGTCCCCTTTAAAGGGGTCATATCGTGAAAATGTTTGCATTGCCACTTTGTAGGTGTGAGCAAAAATAGGTCATTGAAATTTGGCTTTCCTTATGATGTCATAAGGATATCTTATAAGAATAATACCGCCCCCTTAATGTACACTATCCAACCACAGCACTGCCATTTGTGCAGAAAGAAAGAAAGAGAGAAAAAATAATTGACAGCACAATTGAGTTTGAATTACATCCAACCACCATCATTGTGATCAGTGTTTGCACTTCATCAGCTCATTTGCATTTTAAAAGACACACTCAAAACGACACATTTTTGCTCAAACCTACAAAGTGGCAATGCTAACATTTTCACGATATGACCCCTTTAAGAAATTATCCCAATATATTCAATAAGAAGAAGCAATAGCTGTCTCATATTCATAGCTGTGAATGATCAGAAATGTATATTTCTCAGCAAATAGTACATTCTGACTGCAGAAATTGATGATCTGAAAACATTACCTTAGCTTTTCTACATTTACCATAAAGTGACAAATCAACTGTTTGGTTGAGCAGGTTTTTGAAAAAATATTGTGTTGTGACAAGTGCTGTTGATTAACACTGACATCTAGTGGATTTTTTTGGCAACACATAGCTCAACCAAATAGTAGAGATGGCTCAATCAGCTGCTCCTCTCAATAAAATATAGGGACTCGATTAGGAAACGATAGGAAACTATTTTCTAGTTCGTCATCTTTTCAAAAAATATTTAAAGGGGCCATGGCATGAAAATGTTAGCATTGCCACTTTGTAGGTGTGAGCAAAAATAGGTCATTGAAATTTGGCTTTCCTTATTATGTCATAAGGATATCTTATTAGAACAATACCGCCCCCTTAATCTGCACTATCCAACCACTGCACTGCCATTTAGTGCAGATAGAAAGAAAGAGAGAAAACATTATTCACAGCACAATTGAGTTTGAATTGCAACAAACCACCATCATTGTGATCAGTGTTTGCACTTCATCCGCTCATTTGCATTTTAAAAGACACACCCAAAACGACACATTTAACATTTTCATGCTATGACCCCATTAAAAATATAGCACTTTTTTGCAGTGTATAACGCACCTGTAAATATTAAAATGCACATCAAATTCAATGATTAAAACGACGTGAAAGGAACTAAATTTTCAAGTTTGGATGTACAATAAGGGACATGCGACATTTAAAAGTGGTGGGTATTTAAAAAATATATATATAAATTATTCCCATGCATCGATTTTAATGTTACACATCTGTAAATCCAAATGAATCTATATGGAATATATTTCGACAGTTTAGGATACGATCTTTGAATTTTAAAGTTGAAAATATCTTATTTTAAAGGGGCCATTGCGTGAAAATGTTAGCATTGCCAATTTGTAGGTTTGAGCAAGAATGCGTCGTTTTGGGTGTGTCTTTTAAAATGCAAATGAGCTGATAAAATGCAAACACTGATCACAATGATGGTGGTTTGATGCAATTCAAACTCAATTGCAGACAGAGGTGTCAAATCCATGTGCCAGGAGTAAAAGTCCTCTCCAGTATTTTGTTCCAATCACCTGGATTTAATTAGCAGTTTTTCAGCAGGAGCTGACCTCCTGACTCGTTGGTGTTTTAAAGGGGTCATATGATGAAAATGTTAGCATTGCCACTTTGTAGGTGTGAGCAAAAATAGGTCATTGAAATTTGGCTTTCATTATGATGTCATAAGGATATCTTATTAGAATATTACCGCCTCCTTAATCTGAACTCTCCAACCACTGCACTGCCGTTTACTGCAGAGAGAAAGAGAGAGAAAAGAAGGACTTGACAGCACAATTGAGTTTGAATTACAACAAACCACCATCATTGTGATCAGTGTTTGCACTTCATCCGCTCATTTGCATTTTAAAAAACACACCCAAAACGGCACATTTCTGCTCAAACCTACAAAGTGGCAATGCTAACATTTTCATCATATGACCCCTTTAAAGGGGTCATAGGATGAAAATCAGACTTTTTTCATATTTAAGTGCTATAATTGGGTCCCCAGTGCTTCTATCAACCTAGAAAATGTGATAAAGATCAACCCAGTAACTTTGTTTGGGTAAGCCATTTACTGCAAGCATGTGAAAAATTAGGTCGTTCAGATTTCGCCTGTTTTGTGAGGTAGGTAGCATGGCGAATTATAATAATACCGCCCCCTTTATCTGCACTATCCAACCACAGCACTGCTATTTATTTCAGAGAGTAAGAGGGAAAAAGAAGAACTTGACAGCACAATTGAGTTTCAATTACAACAAATCACCATCATTGTGATCAGTGTTTGGACTTCATCCGCTCATTTGCATTTTAAAGGAAACACCCCAAAACGGCTCACTTTTGCTCAGACCTACAAATTTGCAATTTTAACATGCTGTAATTAATTATCTGTGGGGTATTTTCAGTTAAATCCTCACCTTCACACTCTTGGGACACCAAAGATTTAACTTACATCTTAAAAAAATCTCATAATATGACCCCTTTAAGCCCTCACCGATCCCTTCAAGGCAGCTCTGCCTGGAAGGCACTCCCTGTGCCTCGAGCGTTTCAGCCAATCACAGCACTGGTGCTAGATATTGAGCCTTCCGTCAGCTTCTGGCAGTTTGAGCTCACCGTTGGTCAGGTGAGTAGTGCAGATATGGTAAGATAGGAATGTGACTGTATTTGAGTTCAGCTCAAAATATTTTCAGCGTTTAAGGGATATGTTACTGCATTTTCACATGTCCATAGCACAATTTTTTTGTGCCAGTTTCGTGTATTGGTTGCGCAATTGTTTTAACATTGTTGCTTGGGGCTTAGATTTGTGGCTTTTGTCTAATTTTTAGAATGTTTTCATGCGAGGATAAAGATGCGTTTGGCATAAATGCGGATGTCATTTTAAGCATTGGTTTATATGTTTATTTAACAGAATAACCCAGGAGTTGGGGTTAAGGTGAGGATGTCATTTTATGTAACAGAAAGTTGTTCTAACCCCAATCACACGCAACAATGGCAAACAAATAGGAAAAAGAATTTAGCAACCAATACGTGAAACTGACACAAAAAAACTTGTGCCATAGACATGTGACAACGCAGAAACACGTCACTTAAACGCTCGAAACATTTCAAGCTGAATTCAAACACAGTCACATTCCTATCTTAGCATATCTGCGCTACTCACCTGACCAACAGTGAGCTCATACTGCCAGAAGCTGGCAGTATTATTATTTCTTAATTATTGCTATTATACCCCATAGAACCACAGACAGCAATCATTTTATCAGTTTTAACAATGAAGCTAAATGCGTCAGATTTCATCTTTATATCCAACTTTAAATCCTTATCCAACCAGGGTTTACATTAGCATTGACTGTCTTTTAAGTTTTGTATTTGATTGCACATACCTTGAAAGGCTAGCCAGTGCTTCAAGGAGGTTTTCCGGGCGAGAAGCGCTGCGAGGCATCGCGTGTAGGACAACTCGCACGTGCACGTTAAATAGCGTGAGCTTCGTCAAAGTCTATCAAGATCCAGAATATGCGTTAGCAGCCTTTGTTAATCGTTAACCATTTAGGACAAATATGATGTTATTTAATGTTAAACTATGTGAGCAGTGCCCAGTGCGTCACCTCCATGCTGCTCTTTGTTTTGATTACGCATGCAGCTATGAAACGCGGGTGTTGCCAGATTGGGTGTTTTTTCCGCTACACATTAAGGCCTGTTTACGGTGTGTTTTAGTCGGGTTTTCATCAGGCAGTAATACAGGACGTTAAGTTCACGTTCGCCCAAAATATGAACGAGTTCATGAACTTTCGTTCAATGAACTCGTTCAGGTACAACACTGAATAGCGGTATTGTGGAAAGACGGAAATGCTTGTCATTGGCAGGGAAGCGTTTTCTCTTAATTGATTAAATAACTTGTCAATGGCTGCGAAAGAGTTAAGTAGATTGATGTATGATATCACTGATCACTGATGTAAATTATATTCAGAAGAACCTTGGTCTGCACACACATTTCTAATCAAAGGTTTTTGTTATATAGATGGTTTTGTCTGATGCACACGGTTACGCGCCTGGCCCAAAATTAAATTCCGGTCTATGTTTAGAACAATTACCTTGTCAAAAAGATAAATGTTTTGGTTTCCTAAAGATAAGAGGAGTCGGTGTGCATGGATCACTGTGGTGCGAAGAGAGGTTGGTAGCCAGGTAAATGGGGACAGGTTTAATGGACGCTGCTACATAAGCTGTCTAGGTGATGTCATCAGAGAATGATCGCCATAAGAGGGCAGAAGTACATTTTCAGATAAAAAATTTTTTTGGAGGCACATAACTCAAGAAAAATAATGACTAATAAACTTTGAAATATTCCATTAAAAAATAAGAATTGCCATTTTTGATTTTATTAGGACTTTAAGTTTGGGCTATAAAAGCTGTTTGTTTATGTTGTTGCTGAAACCATCTATATCAGTATTAATTACTCTTGAATGGCAAGAAAACACACTTACTTTTAAAAGAGGTTGGCAACATTTTTGACGGACCAGTATCTTTCTATTTCATCCAAAGTCAGTGACTGAGTTTCTTTAGAGACAAAAGATTGCATTAGAGTAACAAACTCAAATCAGCAAGAGCCTCATATAGAGCAAGAGCCTTTTTAGCTCTTATTAAACACACATGAGGCAATAAAACAAAAACATTTAGTTTTAATTCAAAAGCAAGAATAAAGACACAGCTACAAACACAATCTAAATACTGTGGAAACAGCACAAAAATAAGTCCTTACTTACACATTTAATTGTGTTAATCCAGGAAATGTGTAAATGAGATTTTTGGTAAATGAGGCTGTTAAATGCTTAATTCTAATTGGATGACAAACTTTTTAATGTGTGCATTATTTATCTGAAGTAGTTAGGGCTGTCAGCCACATTACAGTTCTTCATTACTTCACCATGTTAACTTACAAGTTAAAAAACATTGCATTATTTTGAATGCATTAAATGTACTACCTATTAATGATATGTTGTCAATTATATTTTTTTAATAATATACTGTTTGATCCAGTCATATTATTCAACAGCATGTCACAATCATTGACTATCCATTATATTGTTGAAAGCATAAACTGAATTTCTCAGAAATAAGACAAAAGCACCACAAAATACACAAAATGTTGTACTGCTGGCAGTTCATCAATAGATTTATTATAAGGAGAAACAAGATCTTACCTGAGTTTTACATCTGGTGGTCTTCCAATAGCAAAATAAAATGAGTAAAAATGTGTGTGTCAAAAGTAAAAACAGCACAGTTATCTGCTCATCAATGTGATAAGGAAATTTAAACCCACATTCTCTCTTTTTCCTCTTCAAATTCAAATGCACACGTACCCGTAAACACTATTGTTGTTCCTGTAATTTGTATAACCCAAACCTTCTTATATGAGTAATGCATTGTTTTACAAGTTTTCTAGTCTTTTAGGAAACACCAAAAAAATCAACACATCATACAAATTTCAATCAATTTGTGACGTCAACCTGCCAACTACAGTACAGTACAGCCTGGGTTCAGTGTGAATGATGCTTGGGCTGTACAGTAGTTGATTACTCGCACATTGTTTGAGGCCTTAACATATTCAAGCAAATATGATGTGAAGATATGTCCTTGCACCTCTCATGCGCTGTTTAAGAAGTTTTGTGTGTGCAAACATCTGAACAGAGGTGGGTAATCCATGTGCCATGCGCAAAAGTCCTCTCCAGTATTTTCCAATCACCTGGATTAGCTAATTAGCACAGTTTTTCAGCAGGAGGTGAGCTCTTGGCTCGCTGGTGTTTTGGGCCCTCAACGAAGTCTTCGAGGCAGCGCTGCCTGGAGGGCAATCCCCTTGCCCAGAGCGTTCCGGCCAGTCACAGCACTGGTGCCAGACATCGAGCCCTCCGCCAGCTTCTGGCAATTTGAGCTCACCGTTGGTCCAGTGAGTAGTGCAGATATGGTAAGGTAGGAATGTGATGGTATTTATATTCAGCTCAAATGTTTTGAGTGTTTAAGAGACGTGTTTCCACATCGTGCCAGTTTTATGTATTGGTTACTCAATTGTTTACCCATTTTTTTTTACCGTTGTAGTTTGGGATTAGGGTTAAAACTACTTTGTTACATAAAATAACATCCTCACCCAACTCTAACCCCAAGCGAAGACAGTTTAAAATTCTGACAAATTAAAATATAAACCAATGCTTAAATGACATCTGCACTTATGCCAAACACAACTTTATCCTTGCGTGAAAACAGTTTAAAAATCAGACAAAACCCACAAATCTAACACCAATACTTAGCAACAAGGGTTTGAAAAAAGGAGAAACAATTGAGTAACCAATACGTAAAACTAGCACGAAAAATACAGTCGTGACACATACACGTGAAAACGTGGAATCACGTTACTTAAACACTCAAAACTTTTCAAGCTGAATTCAAATACAGTCACATTCCTATCTTACGATATCTGCGCTACTCACCTGACCCACGGTGAGCTCGAACTTCCAGAAGCTGGCGGAAGGCTCGATATCTAGCACCAGTGCTGTGTATATAAAAAAATAGCGAAGTTCGTCACAACATGTATGTAGCCCGTCATGTGTGTGGTTCGTCATGTCAAAATATGTGTTCAGCATGTAGAGTGAACCTATGTGCATCACGTGTTTTGTCAAAATAAGAGCCTACTGCAGACGCGTCTAAAGGGTTTATGATAAAAGATACGCTCGCATTTGCCGGGTACTCGCATACTCTCATGCGTAATCAGAGTTTACTGTTAAGGGAGTGTCATGCGTGTATTTTGTGAATGTGAGCATCTCTTTTATCATAAACGGTTTTGACGTGTGTGCAGAAACACGTGATGCACATGGTTTACATCACACTCCGAACACATACACTGTAAAAAATTAGCTGTAATTATGCAGCTGGTTGCCAGTAACTTACTGTAGAAGATAAAGACTGAAAATGTTTCATGTTCATTTAACTATGAAGAAACTGTTGTCAGTAAATAACATAAATGTAAAATCTACAGTAAGTTACTGGAAGCTAGTTGCCAGTAATACCCAGTAATACTGTAATTTCTACAGACATTTTTTACAGTGTATTTTGAATTTGGAGCTAAACTCTGCAGGACTGCGGCTCTCCAGGACTGACGTTCGCCACCCCTGGTTTAGAGTGTCATTTGGGAAAAGGATTTCATGTGGTGTCTCAAGAACCAAGCTGATGAAATCAAAATATAGCGAGAGCGATTTGAGAGTCATCTGGTCTCTGCTTTCAAATCAATCTCACTGTATTTTGACATCATTGGCCTGTCAGTCGGCACAGTGCTGTAGTAAATCGAACACACACAATAACATGGAGGCAGAACTGCAGGCCTTGCAGAAAAAAATCTATTTTAAGCACATTGTGGGGTGGTTTCCCGGACAAGGTTTAGATTAATCCAGGACTAAGCCTTAGATATATTAGGACATTTAAGTCGTTTTTACAAACAAACTTTACAAAAAACCATACTTGGGTGCATCTTAAGCAGGGCCGTGCACAGACATTTTGAGGGGCAGTGGCCCAAACCAAAAAGGGGGCACGGGGGGCACAATTTATATGGTTTTAACAATATGATGTGTTATAGATTAGTATCAAATAATATAAGTGAAGTGATTATAATGGAAAATAGACTTTATAACAAGATTTAGAGTGTGACAAAACTTCTTAATATTCTATATGATTTACATGCTGAAGCTTTGAATCCATGTTTGCAATTTTGAACAGCTTTTGCAGCCTCCCTTCCAAATCTGACTTTTTTTTAAAAACATTTTTTTTTTGTCGACAAAGTGTGCCAAAAACAGCAAATTTGGTGTTATTTATATTAGATCTCATCGGGTACTCATTAGACAATCACTGTAATTCTAAAAATGTTTGCTAAGTTGTTAGCACTTTAAGAAGACGGAGAGCAAATCATCCACAGAAATACAAAAACATAGGAAAGCAGAGAGAACTCATCCATATTTTTATTTTTGCTGCTCGTTTTCTCATGATCTCGAGATAACAAAAGTTGTTTTCTCGCTATCCAGACATAATAATCCAAATGCCATAATGTAATTTCCTGTCCATAATATTTCATTTATTTTGAAGTGGACTGCTGATGCATATGGAGTCTTCGCCGTTACCACGCGTAGCTAATTGTCAATAGACTTAATAAATAATTAAAGTTTGATGTTCGTGAATTTAGGGACCATCTCTAAAGTGCACTGTACACGTTTCTATCTTCAATAATATTTAACATGTTATTTGAATAAATATAAAACATCTAAAAAAAGTGTGCATTATAGTTGACAACCACAAACAATTTACAGTTGGTTTTGTGACTGTTTGTTGACTTTAAGTTATTCCATTTTAATGCTGTTTATAGTAGAAACGTATATGGAGTACTTTAAAGACGGTCCCTACATTCACCGCGCTATCAAATGGTCAATTATTGGCAAATCTGTTTCATCTTGAGCGAATCCCTGATCTAAGTAAAATCTCATTTGTTCATCCATGCTAATTTGCTAAATATGCTTTTGCTGTCTAAAAATTATGTTCTATTGAGTACACGTATGCTTTAATCACATCACAAAAATACAACTTTTGTTATGTCGAGATCACGAGAAAACAAGTTGCTGTTTTCTCGAGATAACAAGAAAATTAAGTAGTGATCACTAGAACACAAGCAAGCAAAAATAAATATAACACGACCTCTCTCGGCTTCAAACGACCAAATTACTAATTGAGCATTACAACTGAGGTAGTGTAATGAATATACCTGTTAATACAACAAACTGTCGTCTTCGCCCTTCAAAGAGTGGACACAGAATGTGAGAGATGCTGCGGAGCGGGCGGGAAATCACGAAGTGGATTACCAGAAACAGTGGATCTTTAGACGAGCGGTAACAGAACACTTTGACTGGGGTTGGCGAGAGGGGCACCTCAGCCGATTAGGGCAGAAGGGCAGTTGCTCTAGCCACCTGGCCACCCCCCTGTGCACGGCCCTGATCTTAAGACAAACAATGGTACTGATATATGTTAAAGTATTTCTGTGCAAGGCGTTTTGAAATTAAAGCAGCTCAAACATGCATTTTAGTCTGTGACTAGGTTAAGCACTGTTCAGGAAACCGCCCCTGTGTGTTTAAGGGTGGCTTTTTCAAACATGTACATGCAAACCCTGTGTGGGTCATGTTGTGTTTACGGTCGTATATAGTGTGGATGTAGAAATTGGTCACAGAGATACAGAAAAAAAATGCAATGGGGAAGTTCAAATAATATATACAAATAATATTCAAATAAACTCCACTGTTGTTCTTTACATTTCCAATGTGATACATTTCCATAGCAACATTGTGTGCAGCTGAGGGATTTTTTATGAACATGAAGTCCAAAAATACACATTCAAAACAGTACATAATTTCATTATTATTAGTATTACTGAAAAGTTGTGAGTAAAACTTGCAATTGATGTAAATTTGACTAGATCTAAAGAATCACTTAGAACCAAAAAAAAAGATGCATGACAGCAACATAATCTTCAAATAATTTAATTATTAATCATCTAAATTAGTCAAATGAATGATCACACATAAAATGGAGGACACAACTATGTTAAGACATAAGACATAATTAGGTTAAAATTATTATAAAAGATTAAATATATGAGATAAATATTCCACTAATGTATAAGACTACATTATCTGTTTTATCTGTCATTGTACTGCAATACCAGCATGACTCATGTTTTGCATTTCTTAAAGGGGTCATAGCATTAAAATCTGACTTTTTTCATGTTTAAGTGCTATATTTGGGTCTTGCTGAAAAAAGATCAACCCAGTAACTTAGTTTGTGTAAGCTATTTTCTGCAAGCATGTGAAAAATTAGGTTGTTCAGATTTCGCCTGTTTTGTGAGGTAGGTAGCAAGCGGAATTACAATATTACCACCCCTTAATCTGCACTATCCAACCACAGCACTGCTATTTAGTGCAGAGAGAAAGAGAGAGAAAATAATTGACAGCACAATTGAGTTTCAATTACAACAAACCACCATCATGGCAATCAGTGTTTGCATTTAATCAGCTCATTTGCATTTTAAAGGAAAAATATTCCACCCACAGTTGTCATGAAGGGCAAAATTAGCTATGAAGACCAAAATCACTTCTTGTGCCAGGCTGTAAACATATTTATTTTTGCTGTAAAATGTGATATTTTGACAGTACTGCACTAAACAGAAACAAAAGAATGCAGGAACTGGAGTAATTGCTTTCTTTGTTTGGATATCATTGACAATATATATATATATATATATATATATATATATATATATATATATATATATATATATATATATATATATATATATATATATATATATATATATATATATATATATATATATATATATATATATATAACAAAAACATATTTGTCACAAATTTTGTATACAAAATGTTGTGTTTTTTTATCTTCTACTACGTGTGTAAATATGACACATACAACAAAGTGATTTCTCACTCATTATTGTATTTTATTTTATTAGGACCAAAGTTATTTAAACACAGAGATGCGACACAACACGGTCATGTGGTTCATGCACTCAATAATACCAATCAGAGCTGTGCTATCAATGCAGGGTGTTTCCTGAACTACAATGTTACTCGCTGCTTATTAATATACAAAGTTCGAAGCAGCATCGCTGGTGAAACGATCTCAACGTTATATTATTATGCAGGACGGGCCCTAGCTTTTTGGGGGCCCTAAGCAGATTTCAAAATGAGGCCCCCCATCATCAAATGTACACAAAATACTAACCTTGCATAGATTATATCACAAAGACAATCTGACAATATCAGATTAACAACAACACAATATAATTACATTTTGCATGCTACATCAACGTATTTAGAAAAAATACAATACTTCAAACACTTCAAAAGTGCCCCCAAGGCTTGTGCACACACACGCGCGCACGCACACACACACACACACACACACACACACACACACACACACACACACACACACACACACACACACACACACACACAAACACACACACACACACACACACACACACACACACACACACACACACACACAAACACAGTTCATGAGGATTCTCCATATACGTAAAGCTTTTAACTGTACAAATTATATTCGATCCCCTTTCACACTAACCTTAATCTTGACAAAACACCTCAGGTATTTTATTTAAAAATAAAACGTAAAGTTTACCATTTAGTATGTTTAATAAGCAATTGGTCATTGTACAGAACCACAATTACAAGAATTTTCTACAGTGTTTAACATATCTTGTTAACTCAACACCCTTCTCTTGCTCCTTTCTTTCCTCATACTCTTTCATATCTGCACCTGACTGGTTTCATTATTAAAGGAATAGTCTACTCATTTTCAACATCAAAATATAATATTACCTTAACTAAGAATTGTTGATACATCCCTCTATCATTGGGTGCGTGCACGTAAGCGCTGGAGCGCTTTGGGAGTACTTCGACTCGCCTGAAAAGTCCGCTCCCCTTCTCACTCTCATAATGGGAGAGGGAGGGTGTTACTGCGCCGAGTCGAAGTACTCCCAAAAGTGCTATTACGCCATAAAATATAGTTACTCCTTTAAATCCGCTCAGAAAAGCGCTACGTTTTATTTTGTACCACCAAACTTGCTCGTATAACTACTCATCTTAAATAGGAAAAGCGTTGATGTGTTTGGGCATTTCTAACTTTATCTCTAAATGGTACCATTGAATGAATGGGGCTAAGCTAAATGCTATTGAAGCGTCGCAGCGCGCTCCAGCGCTTACGTGCATGCACACAGATGATAGAGGGATGTATCAACAATTCTTAGTTAAGGTAATAACATATTTTAATATTGAAAATGAGTAGACTATTCCTTTAAGCTTTGCACAGTTTACACTAATGCATGATTGACAGACACAACATTTTAGTTTCATGCACAGCAAGGGACCCTATGCAATGCTTATATTGCTTATTATGTAGGGCCGAATAAGCTTTCGAAATACTGTAGAGATCGGTCTGCTAAACACACCTGTGGTTTCTATTGCAGTAAAAGCAGACTAGCAGTTTAAAATGTTGTTCCCTTTACAAGAGTAAATATTGTATTTACATTAAGACTGTATTTTTGCATTTTTGTATAAAGTATAGAATGTTTATCAATAACATTTACAGAAAATAAGACTATGACTACATAAACTTTTATTTGTAGTTATATTTAACTGTAATGGATTCATTTTGGGTGGGGGCATCTTCTAAGGTATTTGGTTCGAGTCCGGGAAAGACAGCTCTCATCCACTTCACATACTGCTGTCTGACCTGAACAAGAGATGAGATGAGAGAAGTCGTTAAAGGAAAAAAACTTGACAAAGGATTTGTTAGATTGATTTAATTGTTCACAGTCATACAAGAGAGACAAATAGCACAAAGTTGTTATGGATGTGGTATGCATACAATGAGTATGGGATAATTTACCTCATTATTGAGGACACAGAAGACGATGAAGATGAAGGTTCCTTGCTGTGAGTTCAGAATCAGAAAGAGAATCTCGATCATCTTACTGTTATTAATGAAGAAACCCAGAATCCAGGGACAACCAAAAATCACAAACTGGGACAGAATTTTAAAAACCGTAATCCTGGAGAGAGAGAAAGAGAGAGAGAGAGAGAGAGAGAGAGAGAGAGAGAAAGAGAGAGAGAAAGAACTACTTTTAACACTTGGATTTATAGACATCATTAAGTCGAGGTGCATATTTTGAGTTTTGAAAGTCACACTATGTGAAAGTAAATCAAGCACTTTTGAAAAAATTATAAACAACTGATTTCTATGACAAGAGCACTTAAAATCAGGGTGTTTGTTACTTGGTTTGTCTCCTGTGTGAAACGTCAAGGTTGAGGTTTTTGAGAGTTAACTTTAGACTGATCAAGATACCGATGAAGAGAATCATGTTTATCTGCAGAAAAAAAACACAGTAAAGAAACAATCCCTTTCTTTTCCAGTGGTTTAAACTTCAACTGGTCTGAAACTAAAACATACTGCAAGAATGAAGCAAACAGGTCCCAGAAAACTCCAGATGAAGCCTTTCTCCTGTTTAATCCAGCAACTGTTTACAGAAAAAACAAACACTTAAACAGCACCTATTACATTGCTAAAAACAACGTTATTTTGTGTATTTGGTATAATATAATGTATTTGCGTGGTTTATGGTTTTAAAAACACATTATTTTCGACATACCATACATTATTGTTGCTCCGTTAATCTCTGCTTTCCTCAAACACTCTGATTTGTTACAAAGCTCATATTCTACAAAGCACAGTGTCCTTCGATTGGCCAGACGTTGTGACTTCAGCCGGAAATGCCACGCGCCTTATCATTTAGCCCTACTAAATAACAGATCGTGCATCGGAGCTCCGTCGAGTTCTTCATCTAAAAGCCTTTTTTACTATCTTATTCCTATTTATATATTAAGTTTTACCTAGGAATACTTTACCGTGAGGATTATTGAGCAGTACTACCACGTGAAACTATTTATCACTAATAAACACCCACAGTGTTAGCATATAGCCCGCTAGCTTCAACAAACGCTGCCGACTGAAGCTAGCATTTTCCGATCTAATGGCGGATTCATCTAATATTAGAAAAGGTAGTGGCAAGCCAGTTACGCACATTTTTGACAAATAATAGTACATATGAAAAGTTCCAATCAGGATTCAGGCCCCACCATAGCACAGAGACAGCGTTGCTTAGAGTTACAAATGACCTCCTATTAACATCCGATCGTGGTGAAATCTCAATTCTTATATTATTAGACCTTAGTGCAGCCTTTGACACAATAGATCATACAATCTTACTCAATAGACTAGAAAACTATGTTGGTATCAGTGGTCAGGCGCTAGCATGGTTTAGGTCGTATCTAACCAATCGCTATCACTTTGTTTATGTAAACGAGGAAGAGTCATATCACTCCCTGGTTAAATACGGTGTACCGCAGGGATCGGTTTTAGGTCCTATCCTGTTCTCGTTATACATGTTACCTCTAGGAGACATTATCAGGAAACATAACATAAGTTTTCACTGCTATGCGGATGATACCCAGCTTTACATCTCCTCACATCCCAGCGAAACACACACGTTTTCTAAGCTAACAGACTGCCTTAGCGATGTTAGTGACTGGATGGCACATAACTTTCTTAAGCTGAACTCCAATAAGACAGAGATACTTATTATTGAACCGAATCGCTACAAACATAATATGTCAGATTACACGTTGCACATAGATGGCTGCACTGTGGTGCCATCTTCCACGGTAAGGAACTTAGGTGTGATGTTCGACAGCAACTTATCCTTCGATAGTCATATCGCCAACGTCTGCCGTACAGCTTTCTTCCACCTTAGAAATATCTCGAAAATACGCCATATACTGTCTACATCTGACGCAGAGAAGCTTATCCATGCTTTTATGACCTCTAGAATAGACTATTGTAACTCGCTACTCGGGGGATGCCATGCAAATCAAGTAAACAAGCTTCAGCTAGTTCAAAACGCTTCCGCAAGGGTACTTACTCGATCTAAAAAGTACGACCACATAAGCCCAATTCTGGCATCTTTACACTGGCTACCAGTTAAATATCGCATACAATTTAAAATATCACTACTCACCTACAAAGCTTTAAATGGCCTAGCACCCTCATACCTTAGAGAATTACTATCAGAATACAATCCATCACGCACACTACGGTCACAAAATTCTGGTCTCTTGATTATCCCTAGACTATCAAAAGTGTCTAAAAGTGGAAGGTCATTTTCCTACTTAGCCCCTAAGCTCTGGAATGATTTACCAACCGATGTCCGAGAATCAGACACAGTCGATAATTTTAAATCTAGACTTAAAAATTTTCTCTTCAAAAAAGCATTCGCATAATTTGTCTAGAAAAAGTACTTAACTCGAAATAGTTATTTGTACCGAACAAAGCACTCGCGGTCATAAAACAGACCAACCAAATAAATAAATAAAAACCTTATCTTAACGTATAGTCGGATTGCGATTTTGGAACTTTCGTGTTCTTGTGAATAGTATGCCATACAAACCCGTTTGCCACTGAACCTGCATTAACGACGACAGAGGTGCATCCGGCCTTAGACAAACGGGATGGCACGTACGGTGGGGTTGGGCTTGTAGCGCTGTCTGTATATTGCGAATACTATGCCATACAGACCGGTTTGCCACTGAACCTGCATTAACGACGACAGTGGGGCTTCCAGCCTTAGTCAAACGGGTTGGCACGTATGGTCGGGTTGCGATTTTGGCGTTTTTTTGTGTCTTGTGAATAGTATGCCATACAGACCCGTTTGCCACTGAACCTGCATTAACGACGACAGTGGGGCCTCCAGCCTTAGTCAAACGGGTTGGCACGTATGGTCAGGTTGCGATGTTGGCGTTTTCTCATGATCTTGTAAATAGCATGCAATATAGACCCGTTTGCCACTGAACCTGCATTAACGACGACAGTGGGGTTACAGGCCTTAGTCAAACGGGTCGACAGGTTTCATTTTCTCTTTCTCTTAAAAATCAGAAGGTGACCCTTAGTTACCATATATACCGTCGCAGTGGGCCCCCAATTTGCAAAATCCTCAACTGTGGATAATATAATTATGCCGCAATAGTTAGTCTGTCTGAAACTAAGCTGATTAAACCACATCACTGTGTGACACTTGCATTACATGTGAACGGCCCCTACGCTAATATGATTTTGTTTTTCTCTCCCTGTCCTGTCCTCGACCCTGAGGACAATGGGACAAACAGACCCAGTTCCGGTAGATGTGAAAGTCGACTCACCTCTGATCTACTGGTCGTCCATCACTGTGATGCCCAGCTGATGCCTGACCAACGACCACCGGCAGAACCCGCTTAAACCCCGCTTAATCCCCGCTTAATCTCCTTATCCGTTTATATACATATATATCTCCCAAGGGTTTTTCCCTCCTAGGACTTTTTATTTTTTTTTCCTCGGCTCAACAACCCGGGGTTTTTGTTTTTTTTCTCCTAGGGGGTTTTTTACCCCGGGGAGGTAGCCTGCTTGGGCTTAATTTAGCTTCTTCTCCTAGACGTTACATTAGTAATACGCTCGTTCATAATGTCGAGTCATAGCCTCAGCAAATTTGACAGCTTATGCTATTGTGTATTATGTTGTGCTATCTGTCATTTTTCTGTGCTTTTACTGCTTCTATTAATGTAAAGCTGCTTTGAAACAATTGAGTATTGTGAAAAGCGCTATATAAATAAAATTGAATTGAATTGAATTGAATGTTTTAAACATTAGCTCATAATGCAATGTTGACTAGAGTTAAAGTGGCCATGGCATGAAAATGTAAGCATTGCCACTTTGTAGATGTGAGCAAAAATGTGTCGTTTTGGGTGTGTCCTTTAAAATGCAAATGAGCAGATGCAGTGGAAACACTGATCACAATGATGGTGGTTTGTTGTAATTGAAACTCAATTGTGCTGTGAATTATTTTTTCTCTCTCTTTTTCTCTGCACTAAATGGCAGTGCAGTGGTTGGATAGTGCAGATTAAGGGGGTGGTATTATTATAATAAGATCTCCTTATGACATCATAAGGAGAGCCAAATTTCAATGACCTAATTTTTGCTCACACCTACAAAGTGGCAATGCTAACATTTTCATGCCATGGGCCCTTTCAAATCTTGAGAATGACATGGTTAGGGTTAGTGCCAGATCTCATACTGTAGTATAACATTACTTAGAGAGAAAAAAAAATGTTCTGATGATTGAGCAAACACTAAAATTTTCTAGAAGATGTTTAACATGATGTATCAAACACCATAACAGAATTGCAACGCGGTCTCTTCTTTGCCATACAAATATAACACACAAAGTAATAGCAGCCAGATAAAACAAACAAGCTAAAAAACAAAAGTCAAGAGTCTGTCTAAAAGAAACACTGATCACCATGATGGTGACTTTAAATAAATCAATAACTCTACAATAAGATGTAAAATGCAAGTTTACGTTTCAAACAGAGATGGTGATAACTCCGCCCACTTCTGACTTATAGTCTGTAAGTAGTCTATGTTTTCATATTTAAATAATTTTACTACTTACTGAACCATGATTCAAACGCAAGTTTTGAGCAGTGCAGAGTAGCACTTGTTGTTGTTCATTTCTACCATAACAAATGCAGACATGGTTTTAATGTTTTAGTATCCTTACCTTACCAATCTGCCCTGCTCAAGCCACGCTGGTAAATTGGATCAATCAGCTTGGTCATCTGCATTTTCTCGAATAGATAAAATTGATATTGATAAGGCAGAAAAGACAATATTAACTCCTGTCAGTATTGCATTGGGAGCTAATCTTGCAAACATGGTAAGGAGCGTCACATTTCTGGCTGAGGTATTTAGGTCAATCACAACGTTCTGGTTAGCTGGCCAATCGGAGGACACTGAGCTTTTCAGAACGATGAGGTTTGTACAAAATAAACGCCTTTTAGGGAGGCAGGGCAAAGAGGAGGAACAATAATGTACGGTGGGTGGAAAACCTCTGGGAACACAAAATAATAGAAAAATGCAGGTTGACCCCTTTAAGATGTAATTTCTTGAATCCAATCAACTGACCAATCCTCTTTATACATACTTTTCACTGCCGTAGCCTTCAGGAACCAGTCCAGCAGACACGCCCACTATAATAAAATCAATTGCATAACCAATCACAATCAAGAAACCCTTGTTAAGCATCGTCCTCTGTTTGGAGCTGATCTGTGATATGTTCTTCACACAGATGAAGAGCAGCACAGCTTCAATGAACATCCACACAAAGCAGGAGAGAAAGAAGAAGTGAAGAGCTCCTGATATCACAGCACACAACTCCTGGAGACAGAGTTTAAACAATGAAAGTGATTTTCTGTTTTCCAGTTATTTCTTACTAACTAGTCAAACTAAAGATGTTGGTATTCTGTAATCAAAGGTTCTCACCTTGTGAGGTTTTATGAGAGTCAGGAAACGTTGTGTGAGTAAAAACAGAAGATGAGCAGACAGCAGACTGATGCAGAGGTTGATTCGAGCTACATTGTTCACTCCAGGTTTCCATCGACAGAAAGCAAAAGTCAACAGAGCCAAACTAGTAAACACCAGACCCACGATCACAAACACCACATTCATCGACTCCATCGGCTGACTATTATCCTGAGAAAATATGTCACGATACAATGTGTTAAATCTACTGCCCTCACATCTGCATTTGAGTTAGCAGTGTATGGAGTGTTTGTAACTCTTGATAGGGTTTATCTTAAAAATCTGTGTTAAGTTGTCTTACCTCTGATGGGCTTCTGCTGGTTTTCATGATGAGAGCGAATGTTGACAGGTGAAGACATGAACACACAGTAAAGCTGCTGTTGGTCTTTACAACAGAACAACCGTCTACAATCCACTCAGTGATGTTCCAGTACACACAGGAAAGATTAACACTGTCGTTTATCTCCTTTACAGTAAAGAAAAGAACATGCGTGTCAGACATGACTCCAATTTTAACAAAAAAGATATCACAAAAAATGTGTGCATAAACAACAGCAGATAAAGTTTCAGGAGGACGCAGCGTCTTGTTCCCCCTCTAAGTGCAGCATCAACTTAATGCAAACATTTTACCCAACAACCTTGGAAACATCACATGGAACTGAAATATATATTTACACTGGACAAAAACCAAAGTACCTGACACACTTTTCAATTGTGGTACTGTTGCATAATTAGTAGCTATGATGTTTGCTGCATTGCTTTATTTTACATCAAAACTCTGTCTGGAGTTATCTGAAGAGTCAGCTTTGACTCAAGCAACTATAAGAAGTGCATTATGTAAGGAATAATGGACGAAGGGCTGTTGGATTGTTAAAAAATAATGCACACCCAAGGTGGTAATGCAGCATAACTTGAAGAGGAGTGCCGTTACACCCCATCAATTATTTCTCTTATACCACAAGCTGCTCTGGTTGTTATTTTTAAAGTGGCCATGACACAAGACTTTTTTAAGATGTCAAATAAATCTTTGGTGTCCCCAGAGCACATATGTGAAGTTTTAGCTCAAATACCATATAAATAATTTATTATAGCATGTTAAAATTGACACTTTGTATTTGTGAGCAAAAATGTGCCATTTTGGGTGTGTCCTTTAAAATGCAAATGAGTGGATGAAGTGCAAACACTGATCACAATGATGATGGTTTTGTTGCAGTTGAAACTCAATTGTGCTGTGACTCTTTTTTTCTCTGCACTGGATGGCAGTGCTGTGGTTGGATAGTGCAGATTAAGTGGGCGGTATTATTCTAATAAGAGCTCTTTATGACATCATAAAGAGGGACAAATTTCAACAACCTATTTTTGTATGTGCTTGTAGAGAATGGTTTACCAAAGCTAAGTTACTGGGTTGATCTTTTTCACATTTTCTAGGTTGATAGAAGCACTGAGGACCCAATTATAGCACTTAAACATGGAAAAGGTCTCGTTTTCATGCCATGGCCCCTTTAAGACATTTGACAGGTCAGGTGTGCGGTTGTTAAAAAATAATGCACACCTGTGGAACATTTCTCAACCAAGCGTTCAACAGCCTCATGGTATAAACAATAATAAGTGTGATAAGCCAGCATGCAAACATACTAATTTACATAAACTGAACCCCAGATCATCATCTCTAACAGACATAATTACACTGAAATATTTTTGTGTAAAGTTATATCCCAAGCCCAGAGTAACTGGAGATGTTTGAAATTCCTCTTCATATTACATTACATTGCATGTGAATAAGTCAATGAGAGTAACTCACTCTGATGTGTTTGAGGGTGAAGTTAACTGGTTTTGTGAGGGTTTTGTTGGTGGTTGTAGGAAGAGTAGCTGAGATGACAGTGGACATCATGGTATTAACTTTGTTATCTGATGTGTTGAAGAAGTCTGGTTTCAGTAGGTTCTCCATTGTGTTGTAACTCATGAAAGCCACCGCAGCTGATCCTGCAACAGATTCAAGGACAGTCCAATTTAATTTACAAACTGAGTCACAGGTGTACAGTAAACAGATTTAACAGAATGAAATTCGGGACAGATAGGCACCCCCACCCCCCTACATAAATTAAAGTATCAACACACATACAAGAGGTGCTGAATTATGTTTCTGCTGATGGGTGTAAAAAGCTTGCAGAAGGTAAGAATAACGTAAGAAATGCTGTTTGAGTATCCATGGATCATTCTCTTTTAAATTTTACGTAAAACAGTAAACCATCTGGGAACTTTATGGATACCCATTTTAACATACTATGATTTGGGACATACCAATTTAAATTTCAAACTGCAGATGGGACACAGTGATAAAAATGGCATGGCTTATACACAAAAGACAGGACGTAACTGAAGATGGATAAAAAATGTTCAAAGTCCAGATTCAGAGAGTGTGCCACCTTTCGAGCATTTAAGCAAGTTTAAATTTCTGACAAATAAACGTATTAACCAATGCCATTCTAACCCAAACCCAACTTTATCCTCACGCGAAAACAGTTTAAAAATCTGACAAACACCAAAAATCAAACCACAATCCCAAGCGAAAATGGTTAAAAAAGGGAAAAAAATTAATAACCAATAGATGAAACTGGCACAAAGAAAGTCGTGCCACGGACATGTGAAAACATGGAAACACATCACTTACGTGCTCGAAACATTTTGAGCTGAATTCAAAAACAGTCTTTCCTATCTTACCATATCTGCGCTGATCATCTGACCAACGGTGAGCTCAAACTGCTTCACTGCAGAAGCTGCCTTGAAGGCTCCGCTGAGGGCCTATGGTTATTTTTTTAACCATATCTGCTCTCTGACAATAAATATTGGCTGTGTTGAAATTCGTTAAATCACAACAATATTATTGCATACCTGAATTCAAATTGTTCCTGGCGATCCCAATAAGATCAATTTCTATAGAAGCATTTGATGTGTGGAGCTGAGGGATTTTATCAAGGTTGGCCTGTCGTCCAACCACAAACAGTTGCGCCTCTGATTTAAAATAAACAAATAAATAAACGCTAATTTTATGTCATCCAGAACATCAAGAGCATGACTTTAGTTACATTGTATATATTTTACATCTATAGTTTTATAATTACATTAAATGATATTTTAGTGATGGTTGTGTCTCTCTTACCCACAGCTGCACAAGTGAAACTGACATTTTCATAGGTGTTTGTTTGCTTCACCAACATTGACACAAGCTTCTCACTGGCTTCTAACACATCTGACGCTAGTTTCTTTGGGTCAACTGATGATGTGTTTATCTTCTCTGAAGTGCTGAAAAGCTTGTCCATGAACATGGTAACATTCTAATTCAGCAAATAAGAAAATAGGTGAAGATCCAAAAACAATCAACATATATTTAATGTGATAATTTTTCTCTGATAGATTTACCGTTAAATTGAGAACAGTAATATTCTCTATCTGGTCAAGGAGATTCTGCATACATGAGGTTCCCTGTGGACAAGAACGTAATATTAAAGATTTTGGTTGACTAGTGAAGACATCAACCTCACTAACCTCACTGTCATCACCAAACACTGTGGCAGTTGTGACATTGACAGAATAATATTTGATGAGTAGAGCTAGGGATTTTTTTAAAAATGTTTCTCTATATTAAAAACATCATAGTTGCTTTTATACATGTATGAAAGTACATAAACAGAGCACTTCATACTTTATACTTGTAATGCTCTTTAAATTAACAGAATCTAGTTGTTAGCAACTGTAGTAAAAAATCTGTCAACTTACCATGCAATTTATACCTGAAACAAATCATAACCACAATAATAAATTAAAGCCAAATTACAGTATATTTAAATTACAGTCATAAATCAATGGGATTCAAGTACACGAGAAAATTTAGAATATGAGATGTCGGTTAATTTTATTAAACAGCATTGTGTTACATGCATTGCCCGATTTGCATGGTGGAAAAAAATAAAACCAGTAGACTATTTTCACATTACTGGGTGCAGTGATCGCTGGTGTGAAAGTTGTATACGTGGTAATAGCGCTCTTAACATCTAAAAGATTTAATTAATTATAATTAATGATCAAACCCAGCTAACTGAGAAAATAATTTTTTTCTTGAAAATTCCCAATGTCATGTTTTAATGTTCACACAATTGTTAAAACAACAAATGTTTATTATATTTACTTATTTGCTTGATATCTAAATAATAATCGAGAAACATTGCATTTTATCATTTCAAAAACGTTAATTCTTAATGTTCGGTAAAATATTGCTGTAGAAAACACAATTCACTTATTAGGTTTGGATGTTGATGATGTGTTTTATTTTAAAGGGGACATATTATGAAAATCTGACTTTTTCCATGTTTAAGTGCTATAATTGTGTCCCCAGTGCTTCTATCAACCTAGAAAATGTTAAAAAGATCAACCCAATAACTTAGTTTTGGTAAACCATTTTCTGCAAGCATGTGAAAAAATAGGTCATTGTAATTTGGCCCTTATTGTGATGTCAGAATAAGGTAATACCGCCCCCTTTATCTGCACTATCCAACCACAGCACAACCATTTAGTATGGAGAAAAAGAGAGAGAGATAAAATATTTCAGAGCACAATTGAGTTTCAATTGCAACAAACCACCATCATTGTGATCAGTGGTTGCACTTCATCCGCTCATTTGCATTTTAAATGACACACCCAAAACGGCACACTTTTGCTCAGACCTATTTTAGACTTAGTTTACATCTTAAAGGGGTCATATGATGAAAATGTTAGCATTGCCACTTTGTAGGTGTGAGCAAAAACAGGTCATTGAAATTTGGCTTTCATTATGATGTCATAAGGATATCTTATTAGAATAATACCGCCTCCTTAATCTGAACTCTGAAAGAGAGAGAAAAGAAGGACTTGACAGCACAATTGAGTTTGAATTGCAACAAACCACCATCATTGTGATCAGTGTTTGCACTTTATCCGCTCATTTGCATTTTAAAAAACACACCCAAAACGACACATTTTTGTACTTGACAGCACAATAGAGTTTCAATTACAATAAACCACCATCATTGTGATCAGTGTTTGCACTTCATCCGCTCATTTGCATTTTAAAAAACACACCCAAAACGACACATTTTTGCTCAAACCCACAAAGTGGCAATGCTAACATTTTCATCATATGACCCCTTTAAGTCACCATTATGGTGATCATTGTTTGTTTTAGTTGGACTCTTGTCCCTTAATGCTTTGTTGCTAGTTTTTCTCCGGTTGCATTATTTTGTCTGTATAAATCACATATGTTATGCAAATCTAACTTTATTGATGCAGTTCTACATAATTGTTAAGTTTATCTTTTAATTTATGGATTTACTTGCATATCAAAGGTTATTTTGTCAAAATGAGATCCAGCACTTTGTCATAAGGATTTTACAATCTATTGACAAAACTTCATGCAGGACTCCCAGCATGCACTTCGGCATGGATAAATAATTAATCTTTTACTATTTTCTTTGTCACCATTATTGAGATTCATACTTTGATTCTTGATGTTTGTGTGTTTCAAGACCACAGTGGTTAATTTTTGTCCATTGTTTCTAAAAATCTGTAATAACAAATGCTTATGGGAGTGCTGGATCTTATAGACACGATTGACAGAAAATAAGCTTTTGATGAGTGAATAAAATGATGATCTTTCGATCTTTAAAATGACGTTGTGTACAAATCACTACAGAACTGCACCAATGATGTTAGATTAGTATAAAAATGTTTCTTATAAATATAGAGTAATGCAACAAGGGAATAACTAGCGACAAACCTTCAATGGCTAAGAATTCAACTAAAACAAACACTGATCACCATAATAGTGACTTAAAATGAAACAAATCATCAACATCTAAACCTAATAAGTGAATTGTGTTTTTACAGCAATATTTTTACTGAACATTGACATTTTTTATAACAGTTTTTAAATAATAAAATGCAATGTTTCTCTATCTTTTACATAACAATCAAACAAGTCAATATAATAAACAGTTGTTGTTTGAAACATTGTGTAAACATTAAAACATGACATTGTCATAACGTTTAAAAATGGTAAAATGTAACATTCCTCAAACGTTCAGACAACACAAAAACGTTCTTAGAACGTCAAGAAAATTGGACACTTTTGGCGTTGGCAGAGCGTTTTTGGGAACGTTCAAGGAATGCTTTTAAAACTTTTCTCTATTAGCTAGAAAGACATGCATATCTAATCAGATGTACATACTGTAAAAAAATGATAAAATTTACAAAAAATTATGAAATGAAAACTGATGAAAACTGATTAGATGTTTTGGTAAATCAAGACTATGAAGTAATGAAAAAAACAACACTTCACATTACCAGATGTGGTGATCGCTGGTGTGACAGTTGTATAAGTGGTAATATCGCTGTTAACACCTGAAAGATTTAATGAATTACAATTACTGAAAAAAGACATGTGTATCTAATCAGATGTACATAACATGTAAAAAAGTAATGATACAATTAACTAAAAATGAATGAGTGCTGAAAACTGATTGGCCATTGTGAATCCAGACTAAGAATTAATGTTAGATTATGACCTTCAAATGAAAAAGCAAATGACATCAGCAAAGTGTTCATGAAAAACACATGTAGACTAATATTACTCATACAGCCATCACAAGCCCATCTCCATCTAAAGGTAAAATGATGTAATCAGGTGAGGGAGTGAATGATCTACTTGTGGAGGTTTATGATTCAGATTTTGTCTCTGATGTTGGAGTCTTCAAAGGTGTGTTTGTGTTTTTTGTGTTATGTGTGAAATAGTCAAATACAACCAAAACAGTGCATTTTACAGTGTAGAACACCAAATATTGTTATTTTTACCTTTAGATATTTTCAGATTGACCTCTTCATATTCGTCTACTTTATGTAGCTTCACTCCACACTTGTAATTCCCAGAGTCTGACTCCCGTAGATCAGTGATCGTCACTGTAAACTTTCCTTTTCCATAATCTTTCAGTCTGAATCTCCCGATAGAAGTCCGATCAGATGATACTATTATATCTTCATCTTTACATTGATGTCTGCAGAAATACTTTTTGTTTTCTGAATCCGGTACAGGAGTACATGTAATTGTGACTTGATCTCCTTCACGTTTGTTTATAAAAATCCCATCAGCAGCTGAATGTCCAAACCCTTTTGAATTAAATAGAAAACATATTAACTCACCTGCACACAGTACGATGTCTTTCTTGATTTTTAATGATGTTTGATTTTTTAGATGAAGGTCTGAGTAACTGAGTAGTGTTTATATACTGGTACAGTTTTATGATAACATCAATCACAAAGACCTTTCTTTCTGAAACAGTCTATTAGCATAGTTTTAAAGCTACATTTATGAGCATTCAGTATGAAAACCTTGTGTAAAAAGTGTAGAGAGACATTTTATTTTTATATCATCATACTGCAAGTTTGATGTGTCACACAGACACAGTAGAGAAGCAACATACTATACACTCTAAAAGGGTAAAAAGGGATGAACCCAACGTACTGGGCTGTAACTATTCTGGTTTGTTTTAGCCCATTGTCAGGTCAAATGTAAACCTTTCTTGGTTAATTTACCCCAACAGGTCAATTTGATTTGAGGTTCACTGAGGTTGTGGGTGATTTGTATTTTGTTACTAAAACAAATTGTCACCGGTCGGGGTGGACCACTAATGTCCCCCCCTTAAGTTCCACCTCGAGGAGGTCCCCAAAGATACCCCAATGACCAAGCACACGAGAGAAGATAAGTGAAATTAAAACAAACTTCATTTAAATTAATTAAAATGTTCTTGGGAAGGGGAAAGGGAAATCTAAAATAAAGTCTTCTGTTTCTCTTCTCCTCTTGCAGGAGGGAAGGGGGCCAGGCACCAAGGGCAAGCGCGCCCACAGGGCGAAAGGGGAAACGGAGCTCTTCCGCTCCCACGGCCGGTAAGTATATTCTCCTGGGAGCCTTTTGTCCTCCTCCATGTGGCTTTGTTGACGCGTGGCGCCCTCCTCTTCTCCTGGAGGCAGAAATGCAAACACACAATAAGTGGGTGGAAAAGTGAGAGCGGCTACCTGCAACCTGGTGAGGGTACTATTCATTGAGTCGGGATTTGAAATGACTTGTCTCTCCACTCCTCTCTACAGGGTGCTGGGCCGACGTCTACTTCCCCGGAGACTGAAGGTGGACACCACACACTGAAGCAGAACTCCCGAGAATGCAAGTAAAAGGTAAGGTGAGTATTGCTACTAGTTCCGACTTGGAAGTGACTTGCTCCTTCTGTCTCCTCTCTCCACAGGCTACTTGGACAACTCTCCTCCGTCCGTGGACCCCAGGTCCTCACAGCTAATTACACAGAGCTCCTAAAGTCATGGCAAAGAACAAGGTAAGTATAAATTTTAACTTGGTTCAAGTGACACTCTGTATCTCGCTGAGCGTGCTGTTCTGAGCTCCCCGGGCTTTCAAGGTGGGTATAGCTTTTGGCTCGGTTCAAGTAACACTCGGTGTCTTACTGGGGCGTGTTGTTCTGGGCTTTACCGGACTTTCAAGGTAAGTATAGCCCTTAGCTCGGTTCAGATAACTCTCGGTGTCTCACTGGGGCGTGCCGTTCTGGGCTCTACAGGGTTTTCAAAGTAAGTGTAGCTTTTAGCTCGGTTCAGATAACTCTCTGTGTCTCACTGGGGCGTGCCGTTCTGGGCTCTACAGGGCTTTCAAAGTAAGTATAACTTTTAGCTCGGTTCATATAACTCTGGGTGTCTCACTGGGGAGTGCCATTCTGGGCTCTACAGGGCTTTCAAAGTAAGTGTAGCTTTTAGCTCGGTTCAGATAACTCTGGGTGTCTCACTGGGCGTGCTGTTCTGGGCTTTACGGGATTTTCAAGGTAAGTATAGCTCTTAGCTCGGTGCAGATAACTCTCAGTTTCTCACTGGGCATGCTGTCCTGGGCTTTACAGGACTCTTCAGAGTAAGTATAGCTTTAGCTTGTTTCAGATAACTCTCAGTGTCTCACTGGGCGTGCTGTTCTGGGCTTTACAGGACTTTTGGGGTGAGTATAACTTTTAACTTTACTACGGGCAGCGGATTTCTCAATCACTGTGTCTGGGTTCTTTGATTTCACAGCCAGGTATTGTACAAGAAAAACCATACGTCACATTGGCTTCATTCAAGGACTAGGGAGGGCAGTCTTTACCAGCTTCCACTGCTACTCGTTGGACCGAGCACGGCTGGCGTCGTCCCGGGAAAGGGAGGTAGATGGGGCCGCGACCCTGCATCCGTGCGGTCAGACTGATACGCCCACTTTCTGTTCCTTCCATGGGCCGGGCAGGTACCTAGATCAGAGGGACAGGCAGCTGGAGTCTCTCCACAGTACAAGACATGCACACAGATGGTTAGTTCGTAACAGTTTCACCACTCCCCATTTTACAATATGGTCTTCCCCCACAATACCTCACTTGATGTACTCGCTCGACTTTCTCCTTACTTGGACTCAAGGGCTGAAGTTGTAGGTGGGTGAATACAGGATGGTGGTCATTGCCACAGCAGTCCACGTAGCACCCACCAAGGTTGCCTTGACCTAAGTGCGGCTGCAGACAACAGGAGACACGGCACAGCACTGCAAGACTTCAGGTGCACACACATCAAAAAGCACACTCACCCACTGCAATACACACACTTTAGTGACTCATAAGGCCGGTACTCCACACTACGTCAAGACACCCTGAGGGAAACGCTGGGGCCACTGACACGGGCAGTGGTGTTGTCGCTTCAAGTACCCACACGATGATATGCGTTGCCCTTTAATCCTCTGGCTCGCCCACCGGCTTCGTTCTCCACGGTGGGGCCACTAAAACAATGAACAATCTCTACACACAGAATTAATCTCCATTTCCTGGTGTCCAAATGAAAGTAAACAACCCGCTGTACTCACATTTTCCGGAACGTTCGTCTTCCTTCCTCCTTAACTCTCTTTTTCTTCCGACAGCCCTCCAAATGCCCAACAACGCTGTCCTATTCTCGCCGTGAGATCGGTTCTTTACTCTGCCTTCAATGCAACATACAAACAGGTAAGCACATGACTCTTCAAACTTTGTTTTCTTCAAACCTGATCTGTTGGTACATCTCCAAATGCTTCATTCCATCAGCGAGTCCTCTTTAAATGCTTCTGCCTGTTCGCCCGTCGCCGTAACAGCACATACACAGCCTCACCCATAGTATTTCTTTCCAACCACGACAACTTCCTGTATCTTCCACGCTTCCTTTATACTCATCTCAGCGTGTGAACCGCCCAATCAACGATCGCCACATCATCGCCCACACCTGTTACACATTGCCATTGATTTGGTTGCCCGGGGT
The DNA here is from genome assembly GCF_027580225.2 of Misgurnus anguillicaudatus. NCBI lineage: Eukaryota > Metazoa > Chordata > Actinopteri > Cypriniformes > Cobitidae > Misgurnus > Misgurnus anguillicaudatus. Next base: position 4,479,078 of record NC_073339.2, read on the forward strand.
TACCCGGAAGTGACGGGTGTTTGCACAATTCGGTCCGGGCGGAACTTCTCCTCACATCTATGGTTCAGCCCTGAAAGTCACTTGTGACAAAATCATGTGTTTTGTTCATTATTATAAAATACAGTTGTTCATTATTTTAACCAGAAGCAATGTACATTTATATTGGGAGTAGGGAAGCAGGACATATGATGATCCGGACAATCCATCCGCAAATTATGCTTTGGTTTTGTCTAAATAGCATTGCAGTTGTATGAGTTATTACAGTACCTCAAAATATTGTGCTGACCTGCCTTCACGTTAACCAAACTTATACACAGCAAAAAGTCCAGTGTTAAATGATCTCTCACAGAGTTGATTTCAACACTTTTTGTGAGTTTATATAGCTCCACACTAGGGATGTGCCCGAAGCCGAATACGTTATTCTGAAGGGCACGGATAATGACTTCGAATAACAAATTCATCCGAATAACAGAAAAAAAGAATTGGCCAGACACAACCACGTGTTTGCTGGAACAGCACTTAATTATAAACTTCTTAAATCTGACTTTTTCATGTTTAAGTGCTATAATGTGGTTCACATTGCTTCTATAAACCTACAAAATGTGAAAAAGATCAACCCAGTAACTTAGTTTTGGTAAACCATTCTCTGCGAGCACATAAAAATGAGGTCACTGAAATGTGGCTATCCTTATGATTTCATAAGGGGATCTTATTATAATAATACCGCCCCTTAATCTGCACTATCCAACCACGGCACTGCCATTTAGTGCATAGAGAAAGGGAGAAAGAAAAAATTATTGACAGCACAATTGAGTTTCAATTGCAACAAACCACCATCATTGTGATCAGTGTTTGCACTTCATCCGCTCATTTGCATTTTAAATGACACACCCAAAACGGCACATGTTTGCACACACCTACAAAGTGGCAATTTTAACATGCTATAATAAATTATCTATATGGTATTTTAAGCTAAAAATTCATATATGTGCTCTGGGGCCACCAAACATTTATTTGACATCTTAAAAATTATTGTGACATGTGCCCTTTAAAGCATGAATTATATTTGTGAGAAGTGAATGAGTGCAATCTATGAAATTACATGAATGACATTTTGTGCGCGTCTCTTATTTATCTAAAAATTTACCTTTTTCGTTTTTTTCCGTTTTATTTAATTTCATAATACCAGAAAAGCCTGATAAAATGCTGCACTCTGATAATGAAATATTTGGTAATAACTCAGTGGGCCCTATTTTAACGATCTGAAACGCAAGTCCGAAGCGCAAAGCGCAAGTGACTTTGTGGGCGGATCTTGGGCGCTGTTGCTATTTTCCCGGCGGGAGAAATAAGTCTTGCGCCGGGCGCAAATCAATAAGGGGTTGGTCTGAAGTAGGTTCATTATTTATAGGTGTGGTTTGGGCGTAACGTCAAATAAACCAATCAGAACGCTATCCAACATTCCCTTTAAACGCAAGGGCGCAAGTTCCATGGCGGGTTGCTATTATTATGACGGGTTTGGGGGCTTTGAAATCGGACACAAGAAACGCAAGCAAGGTTCAACCCCAAAGTAAACTTACAAATCAAGTTCACATACATGAAGGTTTCTTATGAAAACATTTTAATTATTATTTAGATAAAATAAACGTAATACAGCCACACAACAAACTTATGGAAATATTTTAATCGTTATTTGCATGATAATTGTTAAACGCTGCCACACAAAATAAATAAAAACTATCACCACAATGCTCACCACAATGATTTCCCTTATCTCATGTATTAATATTTTTTATTGTAACAATTTATGATTTAATGATTTCCCTTATCTTATATTTTTTATTGTAACAATTTATGATTTGCAAAAATAACTGTTGCATCTGTGTAGATTAGATAAGCAATGCGCGTTGTGCACGCTATACATTATGGTCAAGCATGCGCCCTTAAAATAGCATAATGAACCACGCGCAACGCGCCACTGACTTTAGACTAGTTTTTTTTTGGTCAGTGGCGCAATTGTTTTTTGAAACGGCAAAATAGCATAAGAGATGGTTTGCGCCGGAGCACGCCTCCTTTTTTTCGCTGAACCGCCCAGGGAGCGCAAGTTCATTCCCTAGTTTGCCGACGTGCGTCTGTGGAGGGAAAAACCCGCTGTGCGCCAGTGCAAAATACGAAATGATACATGCGTCACTGACAAAGTCACTTGCGCTGGGTGCAAGATAGGGCCCAGTGTCTCCAAGTGACTCCAGTCACAGATGATCTTTTAATTACTTTAAATTGAAGCAAGCTTTATTGTCAGTCTAGGTGAATATAAAATAAATAAATAAGTAAATAGATAAAAATATGAAAATGTAACATTCTAACTATGACATGAATTGCAATTAACATAAAAATTAAGTAAATAAACAACAACTAAACCATTTGAATTAAAACTTTCTAATTACCTCAATTGTTTAAAATCATGTTGCTTGTATTACATTTATGGTCAAAACTGATTTTAAAATAAAAGAGCATGCTGTTATTTGAAATTTTTATTGAAAATTTGATTGTTTATTTAGATGATGATTAAAACAATGTGTTATGTCCGCGCAAACACTGTATGGACATAAATAATAATGAGCTCAGCAAGTTTGTTGTAATGCTTATTATGCTTTCGTAAATTATTTTCAAAACAGATGTCTTTGAACTATTCTGTTTACATGTGTATACATCCATGCATGCGTCTGTGCGTTTCGGATCTGTCAGTCATCGAGTCTTGTCAATCTTAATCACTTTTTAACATAAATCAGGTCCCGAACTTTATCTTCTATCTTAACTCTTTAAACATCAAGGAAGTCCTGCATTTCATTTTCAAATTCCTGATTGTTTTTAAACTGAAATCAAAATGTTAATGGACACGCATCTTTGTTGTATTAGGTTAATCATGTAGGACGGTGCACCTCTCAGAAAACGTACAAATAAAGATAATTTCAGATGTTTAATTACTAGAGCAGTGGTGTAGTCTACGTGATACGCAGGTTTACACCATATACCCACCAGGAATTGTCAAGGATTTCCGTATACCCACTAAAAATAGCGTGAGGAACTATCAGTCATAATTTAGATGTGAAGCACTGACCATTAGCATGCTACACTTGCTACTTTAGCAGGTTGAACTGCATATACATATTAGGCTATAGACAAGTTTCCCGGGCACTTCAGGTTTACTTCCTGTTTCTGCCAAGAACTTCCTGCGCAGGCTGAGTAGTGGTGTAAAAATGGCTTTGGAATGGCAACATTTGACCGAAAATCTTGTTAAAAACGATGTTTTGACCATTCCACATCCAAGTAAGGTAACATAATGGGCGGACAACATTCAAGATCTTTTCTTATTTTATTGATTCCATGGCGGTGGATGGGAATGCAATAAATAACCTGAAAAGCTCAGAGGCGTTTCAGTCCCTCCATTCCGACAAAGTGGGCTGTGGTTGAGATTCATACTCTGATTCTTGATGTTTGTGCGTCCCAATTACACAGCAGACATTTCTTTTGTGCAAAGTTTCTTAAACTCCTTAATGACAAACTGCTGTGAAAGTGCTGGATCTCATTTACATTATTGACAGAAAATAAAGTTTTGATTTGTAAATTAATTAGGTGATGATCTTTACAAATAAACCAAGCACCCCAGCTAGAAATAAAAAGCTCCAAGAACGCTCCCCGAAAGCTCCCGAATGTCCCCAAAAACATTCTGCCAACGTTAAAAGCGGCTAGTTTTTTTAAGTTCTAGGAACGTTTCTGTTGTCTGAACGTTAGAGTAATGTTACATTTTACCATTTTTAAACGTTATGACAATGTCATGTTTTAATGTTCACACAATGTTTAAAACAACAGCTGTTTATTATATCGACTTGTTTAATTGTTATGTAAATGATAGAGAAACATTGCATTTTATTATTTTAGAAAACATTATTTCTGAATGTTCAGTAAATACATTGCTGCAGAAAACTCAATTCACTTACTAGGTTTAGATGTTGATGTTTGTTTCATTTTAAGTCACCCTTATTGTGATTAGTGTTTGTTTTAGTTGGTCTCTTGACACTTGACTTTTTGCTTGCTAGTTTTTTCCTGATTGTGTTAACTTTGTGTTAATGCACCACATTTGTTATGAACATGCCGAGTTAATAGTGTTATTCTGCGGTTGTTGGTACATACTGGTAAAGATCATCACCTAATTCATTTACTAATCAAAACTTTATTTTCTGTCAAAAATGTAAATGAGATCTAGCACTTTCACAGCAGTTTGTTATTAAGGAGTTTTAGAAACTTTGGACAAAAAATAACTGCTGTGTAACTGGGATGCACAAACATCAAGAATCAGACTATGAATCTCAATCATGGTGACAATTAAATGAAAAACTTCATGCTGCAATGCATGCTGGGTATTAACAAATTACAAACCTCATTCAGGACTCCCAGCATGCACTGCAGCATGGATAAATAAGGATTTTTTAAACAATTTTAATTGTCACCATGGTTGAGATTCATAGTCTGATTCTTGATGTTTGGGCATCCCAACTATACAGCGGATATTTTTTGTCCAAAGTTTCTAAAACTCCTTAATGAAAAACTGCTGTGAAAGAGTTGGATCCAACATACACCATTGGCAGAAAATAAACCTTTGATTAGTAAATGTATTAGGTGATGATCTTTACCATTATGTACCAACAACCACAGAAACACACTAACAACTTTTCACAACAAATGTGGTGCATTAACACAAAGTCAACACAACCAGGAAAAAAATAGCAGGCAAAAAGTCAAGTGTCAAGAGACCAACCAAAACAAACACGAATCACAACAAGGGTGACTCAAAATGAAACAAAACCTCAACATCCAAACCCAGCAAGTGAATTGAGTTTTCTACAGCGATATGTTTGCTGAACATTCAGAAACAATGTTTTCTAAAACAACAAAATGCAATGTTTCTCTATCATCTACACAACAACCAAACAAGTCAATACAACAAACAGCTGTTGTTTTGAACATTGTGTGAGCATTGAAGCGTGACATTGTCATGACGTTTAAAAATGGTAAAATGTAACATTACTCTAACGTTCAGACAACAGAAACATTCCTAGAACTTAAAAAAAACTGGCCGCTTTTAGCGGTGGCAGAATGTTTTTGGGAACATTGGGAACTTTCAGGGAACGTTCTTAGAACTTTTTATTTCTAGCTGGGACCACAGAATTACACTTTGAACTTTACATGTTCATAACAAATGTGGTGATTAACACAAAGTTAACACAACCAGGGAAAAAAATAGCAAGCAAAAAGTCAAGAGTCCAACTAAAACAAACACTAATAAAACATATTAAAAAACAAAACATCAACATCTAAACCTAATAAGTGAATTGTGTTCTCTACAGCAATATTTTTAATGAACACTAAGATAATGTTTTATAACAGTTTTAAAATAATAAAATGAAATGTTTCTCTATCATTTACATAACAATCAATCAAACAAGTCAATATAATACACAGGTGTTGTTTTAAACATTGTGTGAACATTAAAACATGACATTGTCATAACGTTTAAAAATGGTAAAATGTAACATTCCTCTAACATTCAGACAACCTAGAAACGTTCTTAGAACGTTAAGAAAACTGGACACTTGTAACACCATCCATAGTTTACTTTTTCTGCACGCTAACCAAAGACAGTAAAAGATGCAAACTCACTAACCGGAAGTGCTTGGCAGACACAACAGGAAATCGTTGGCAGAGTGAAAGGCTAATGGCGGCCCACCTATTTCACCCAGGAAACTTGTCTATGATATTTCAACACCAAGTGTTTGATTTCCTGCCAAACTGCGCAATCCGATCGGCGTATGAAATCAAATTACCATAGCGGTGCAAAAGTGACTGCACTCTGAAAATTACTGGTACTTTCTCCGTTATGTTTACAGACATTTCCTTTTATTCATAAACTGAAAATTCTGTAGATTTGCAGAACATTGTCCGTAGCCTTTACGGACACTTCATTTGCCTATGAAACGCAACAATGGTGACAATCAACAACAAAGCTTTATGCCGCAATGCCTGCTGGGTACCAGGATAGAAAACTCTATCTTACCATTTACTGTCACCATGGTTGAGATTTGTATCCAAATATTGATATCTCTCTGAAGCAAAAGCTACAACTGAAACATTACGGCAATCTTATTCAACACATTCACTTTTAGATCGGCATAGAGAAAACACTGTTCATGATAATGGTGATTTGTTGTAATTTCAACATTTTTTCAATAAAAATGGAGGGTGCAAACCTGATATTGATTCAATGGTATTAACATTGACAAATCATCAATTGTTAATGTTGTTTCAATGGTTTCATGCTATCTGGGAGTCCATGTGGAGAAGTGAATGAGTGGAGCGGTACTGGAACATAAGCTCCGGAGAGTTAAAAACGCACATGTTACTAAACAACATTAAAATCATCAATCATGTTTATTACTTTATCTGGAGGTAAGGCCCAAAATGTTCTAAAATAAGCCCATGTTGATGTCCTGATGATTTTTAGCTGCCTTTAGTTCCTCTTTCAGCATGTTTGCTTGTGCTTTACAGTGTTAAACTTCCCTTCTAAAGGATCTTAAAGGGGTCATAGCATGAAAATGTTAGCATTGACACTTTGTAAGTTTGAGCAAAAATGTGTCGTTTTGGGTTTGTTTTTTAAAATACAAATGAGCGGATGAAGTGCAAACACTGATCACAATGATGGTGGTTTGTTGTAATTTAAACTCAATTGTGCTGTCAAGTCCTTCCTTTCTCTCTCTTTCTCTCTGCACTAAATGGCAGTGCAGTGGTTGGATAGTGTACATTAAGGGGGCGGTATTATTCTAATAAGATATCCTTATGACATCATAATGAAAGCCAAATTTCAATGACCTATTTTTGCTCACACCTACAAAGTGGCAATGCTAACATTTTCATGCCATGGCCCCTTTAAACTTCTGTGACACTGCTTGTATTATATGCAAAAAATAAGCTTTTTATGTCAATGACTATTCAAATGAGAGTTAATTCATGGTCATCCTATATCCGTATTAATTAAAAACATTTACACCGTTAAATTACAGATGGTAATGTTATCAATAGTTGTCAGATAATAGCTATTTAAAGAGTAGATATTTTCTCCTTGTGTTAGCCACAGATTGAAGATTGTAAACAGTTTATTAAATTTATTTTTAATTCAGGTTTCATCCGAATACAAATAGAGATACAAATAATTTTGAGATTGTTACAAATACAGATAAAGATACAAATACTGACTCCGCTGCACACCCCTACTCCATTCATCAGAGTTAATTGAACACTTTCAAGAAAGTTACATTTTGAAAACTAGGCCAGAGTTTCCTTGTCTCACAAAAGTGTTATTGGGTCACATCATGAGATTTTTAAGCTGTAAAATAAGTCTTTGTGTACCCAGAGTGCATATGTGAAGTTTTAGCTCAAAATATACTTTATTACAGCATGTTAAAATTACCACTTCATACACACCAAAGTTAAATGTACACTGCTGGTGTTTACACGAGTAACACCTGGTTATACCCATACAGTGTATGTTAACACTGGCAATTTTGCTGTGTACATGCAAGTAAAAATTTGCCATTTTTAGGTGTGTCCTTTATAATGCAAATGAGCGAATGAAATGCAAACACTGATTGCAGTGATAGTGACTGTAAATGAAACAGCCATCAAACTCTACAAGTAACAACGATTATAATAGAGAGGATAGAGTTACAGATTGCATTACAGGGGCATTAAAAATGTTACATATCTGGGTTAAAACTTTGATGATTAACTCGATCAATTAACTCCAACTCTGAACATCAATTTACTCTAAATATGTTTCATTTACTCGTTAGGTTTTGATTTCAACTCAAAAATGTTTAACACTGAAATTTTAACTTTCCAATTTCTGCTGTGTATCATCAAACTACTGAGACATAAATACACACAAAACTGACCTGACAGACAAATCCAGATGCACACAGCATAGACGAACTTCATTTTTGATGTGTAAATCTTCCAGCAAGACCAGTACATCAGTAGTTCATGTTAGTGTGAACTGTGTTTTTTTACTCACAGAAACTGCATAAGAGTACTCGCTTGCAAAACTTCCTCCTTCTCTCACTTTTTTTTACACATATTTGAGGTCAGTGTTTGTGCTTTCTGTTGTAATGGTTAGGAATTAGATCTAAAATCTGAGATCAGTGTGATATAAACGCTCATCAGTATGTCAGCAAGGAACAGATGCGTACACAGATAAAATGGCAAAGATGACAGCAGAAATAAATAGTTTGGATCCAGAACGGTTGTTCAATGTAACATGCTATAATGAATAAATTGATTTGTTTTTCTAACACAGTAGCTGGGTTTCCATCCAAACGTGAAGCATATTTTTTATTCGCAAAAAAAGAAACAAACAAATGTGAATGGTTGGAGTGTGATCACATGTTCATTTTCCTGAGGTATGCTGTCATGTCGAAGACAGGTGGATTTACTTTTCCTCCGTGTGCATCTTTAGTTCCTTTAGCGATGATTATAGCTTTGTGAGATTTTCCGATAGTGAATGAAAAAGGATCAGGCTCTGTATCTGATGTTTTCATCTTGACGTCCATGGTGTTCTGACACATGGTGTTTTTCCATCAAGTTGTTTGAGCAAACGACTGCGTATTGCCCAGTGAACATTGCAAGATGGGGCCCATGTGGGCCCAATATGGGTTTGTCCACTATGGCACCACCTTAATTTGCCCACATGAATTTGATATAGAATCTGAGTGGGGCTTATGTGGGCCCAGCTGGGCAATAAACATAGGACCCATATTGTCCCCACTTATTGAAGCCCACATGTTATATACCAGGGCCCAGTATGGGTTTTTAATGTGTACTGGACTGGTCCCTCATTATGTAATAATTATACTTTTAATGCTTAATTGTAATTTATCTTATACATTTATTTAAATAATATGTTTGATTAAAATTAATAATCGATAAAAGCAACATAATTTCAGTTCAGTAAATATCAGTTTTCAGCACAAATAACTGTTCACTCATCTATAACGTCACAAAACATGAAGGAGGTGCAGAGGTGGGACCAAGTCACAAGTAAGTCTTGAGTCTTTGCATTTAAGTCTCAAATCAAGTCCTGAGTCAAAAAAGACATGTCCTAAGTCAAGTCCCATAAGTCAAGAAAGGCAAGTCCAAGTTGTGTTGCAAGCATGGGCGGTTCTAGGATTTCATTCTTAAGGGGGTCGCACACCGGCCGCGCAGCTCAGCGTCACGCCGTGCCGCGTTGAGTCGCGTCTAGGACAACTCGGAGGTATCGTAAATCAGAAGTGCACATTAAATAGCGCGAGCTTTGTCAGATACTTCAAAATGCAAAATATACGTTAGCAGCCAATGTTAATCGTTAATGATTTGGGACAATTATGATGTTATTTCATATTAAACTATGTGAGTGGCGCTCTGTGGCGAGACAGGGATTTGAGCAACTTCCTGAGCCGTAGCTGGGCGGCGCGGACAGGTGTGCGTATACTCATAGAAAGCAACAGGTGTGTTCGACTTCATGCGGCGCTGCGCAGACCGATCGGCGGCTGACTTGAAGCAGTGCATTTTGGTTAGTACTTTTGTCCGACTTCAGCTGGCGCTGCAGGCACGTGACTGTGTCATATGGTTTTTAAGTACCGCGAGAGCGTTTCGAGAGTAGCCGGCTAGCTCAGCCGGTGCAGCTTCTCCAGAGCGGCTGCCCGGAGTTGTGATGACGTAACAGCTTTACTTGATTGGTCGCCTCATTGATGACAACGATCACGTGCGTTTCAAGTTTAATCCAACCATTAGTTTCACTAATAAACATTATAATTTCATGTTTTAAAACAGGAAAAACCACTTTAATATCATTAAATATGTTATATTGTGTCGTGTCATAAAATAAAAATGAAAATAACATACTCTATTGGTATTTTAATAATATATGCTTGTTTCCCGTTATTTTCTGGTATACAGTATAAGCAGCAATTAAAATATTCGATATAAAATGTTTCTGGTTGCAACTTTTTATTAAAAGGTTTGTTTTTATCAAATTCAGCATCTAAGTCACTTCATTTGCGATTACAAACAAGGAAACACGGCGCACACGTCACTACGGCAAGCAGCAGGTGTCCGGCTTGACGGCTCCGTCTCCAGTTCCTCCCTCGACTGCAAGCGGCAAACCTCGCCGATCGGTCTGCGCAGGGCCAGATGATCTCGAACACACCTAACGTGTTCGACGCTGAGCTGCGCAGCCGGTGTGCCACCCACTTAAGGGTGGCTTAGCCCTCAGTGATTATGTGAAGAGAGCATTGTGATACCTTTTTGCAAATTGGGACCAGTATTATTATATTAAATGGGTCATATTATGAGATTTTTTTAAGATGTAAAATAAATCTTTGGTGTCCCCAGAGTGCGTATGTGAAGGTTAAACTCAAAATACTCTACAGATAATTTACTATAGCATGTTAAAATTGCCACTTTGTAGGCCTGAGCAAAAGTGTGCCGTTTTTGGGTGTGTCATTTAAAATGCAAATGAGCGGATTAAGTGCAAACACTGATCACAAAATGGTGATTTGTTGTAATTGAAACTCAATTGTGCTGTCAAGTATTTTTTCTTTCTCTCTTTCTCTCTGGACTAAATAGCAGTGCTGTGGTTGGATATTGCAGATAAAGGGGGCGGTATTATTGTAATTCGCCTTGCTACCTACCTCACAAAACGGGCAAAATCTGAACGACCTATTTTTTCACATGCTTGCAGTAAATGGCTTACCCAAAAAATAAATTTAATAAAACCACATTTAATAAATTCATGTAGGCTACATACATTACTCTTCTATATAGTTCCAAGCCCTTTTTTTATTTAACCTAATAAAAAAAACTCTTGAACAGATATAAAGGTATAAAAGTTATTTGTTACTATTATTGTGTATGTTGAATTAAAGTTTATGTATATGTATGTTCAAAGTTTACTGAATACTAACATTTTATATGAGAATTTATATTTATACGAGTCAGACTGTACTTTTTGTTATACATTATAAATCAGTTTTACTTTCCATATGTATCATGCATGCTCGTATTATTATATATTTTGCAGACATGACTGCACTCATACAGGATTAGCGAAAATACCTTCTGAGCTTCCACATTGGATGTTTTATTAAACAATGATTTTAAGTTTGCAGCTGCCTCTGTGTGACCTGTAGCACTGGCGCTCGTGCTCTTCTCCACTCTGACTTTACTTCACTGGCGGTTATGACGCATGGGCAGAACAGCAAAGCTAATCAAATGCCTCATAAACTCGTAATTGTTTTTCATCTACATGTCCTGCATTTTGCGTCATTTTAATTATTATCTTCAAATAAATTGTTTTTACAAATAAAGAAAATTTCAGAAAAATATCCCACATAGCAATGTTGTTCCGGCCCAGCTCCGGCCCACACAACCAGTTTTCCTCGGCCCACATACAACGAAGAATGACGGCCCTACAATGGCCCAGTTCTGGATTACAGACAATAGCCTATAACTGGCCCAGACCTGGGCCAGAACAGGCCCTACAAACAAGCCTACGATGGGCCTTGCATAGGCAGCCCTCACTTAGCCCCCAGGAAGCCCTCATGCAGCAAAGTCCCCAGAGTTAAATAAACACTGCTGGATGTATATATTGTCCCAATCTTACAGAGTGTTAAAAAGTAACACTGAAGCAGAATTAAAAGCTCTGTTATCCTCTCTCTCACCATCTCTGTCTGAAACATAAAATTGCATTTTACATCTTACTTGTAGAGTCATTTTCATACTTTAGGTTTAGATTTTGTTCCATTTAAAGTCACCCTTGTTGTGATCAGTGTTTGTTTTAGTTGGACTTGACTCTTGACTCTCCCCTTGTTGAGTGTTTGACTGCTTTAACTCTGTGTTTTAAGACATGTTGTTTACAGCAGGGAAAAGACAATAGCGCATTTATTTGATGGTGGTTAGCACTGTTAATAAAGTCTAAACATCTTTAACTAGAAAACATATGTAGTAATTTAATGTTTGAACACTTATTTGAAGCATCATTCTCTGACAATAAAGTGATACTACAGTATGAAATACAGCTCTCTCATAGCAGTTTGTTATTCTGAAGAATTTTGAAACACTGACACTTTTATGTAGACATACAAACATACAAACATCAAGAATCAGAGTATGAATCACAATGATGGTGACTATAAAATGAAAAACTTCATGCTGCAATGCATGCTGGGTATCAACACATTACAAATCTCATCCAAGACTCTCATCATGCACTGCAGCATGGATAAATAATGAACTTTTTACTATTTTCTTTGTCACCATGGTTGAGATTCATACTCTGATTCTTGATATTTGTGTGTCTACATTGTAGAGCGGTTAATTTTAAGTGTCAGTGTTTCAAAATTCTTCAGAATAACAAACTGCTATGAGAGAGCTGGATCTCATACTGTAGTATCACATTCTTGTAAGAAACAGATGCTTCTGATAAGTGTTCAAACACTAAATTAATACATAAGTTCTCTAGTTGATGATGTTTACACTTTATTAACAGTACTAACCACTGTCAAAGAATAGCTCTATTGTCTTTTCCCTGCTGTAAACAACTTGTCTTAACAACACAAAGTTAAAGCAGTCAAATAACTAAATAAGGGAAGAGTCAAGTCCAACTAAAACAAACACTGATCACAATAAGGGTGACTTTAAATGGAACAAAATCTAAACCTAAAGTATGAACATGACTTTACAAGTTAGATGTAAAATGCAATTTTAGGTTTCAGACAGAGATGGTGAGAGAGAGGATAACAAAGCTTTTAATTCTGCTTCAGTGTTACTTTTTAACACTCTGTAAGATTAAGACAATATATACATCCAGCAGTGTTTATTTAACTCTGGGGACTTTGCTGCATGAGGGCTTCCTGGGGGCTAAGTGAAGGCTGCCTATGCAAGGGCCATCGTAGGCTTGTTTATAGGGCCTGTTCTGGCCCAGGTCTGGGCCAGTTATGTGCTATTGTCTGTAATCCAGAACTGGGCCATTGTAGGGCCGTCATTCTTTGTTGTATGTGGGCCGAGGAAAACTGGTTGTGTAGGCCGGAGCTGGGCCGGAACAACATTGCTATGTGGGATAGTTTGGTAGAAATATTAAGACTAATTTTAGGGGGGCTAAGATGACAAACAGGGTGGCTGGAGCCCTCCTAAAAAGGAACCGCCCCTGATTGCAAGTCATCAGCTTTAAGTTTCAAGTCTTAAAAGGGTCATAGTGTGAAAATCAGACTTTTTTAATGTTTAACTGCTATAATTGTGTCCCCAGTGGTTCTACCAACCTAGAAAATGTGAAAAAGATCAACCCAGTAACTTAGTTTTGATAAATTATTCTCTGCAAGCATGTGAAAATTAGGTAATGGAAATTTGGCTCTCCTTATGATGTCATAAAGAGATCTTATTATAATAATACCGCCCCTTAATCTGCACAGCCATTTAGTGCAGAGAGAGAGACAAAGAGAGAGACAGAGAGAGACAAAATAATTCACAGCACAATTGAGTTTCAATTGCAACAAACCACCATCATTGTGATCAGTGTTTGAATTTCATCCGCTCATTTGCATTTTCAATAAAACGGCACACTTTTGCTCAGGCCTACAAAGTGGCAATTTTAACATGTTGTAATAAATTATCTGTGAAGTATTTTGAGCTAGAACTTCACATACGCACTCTGGGGACACCAAAAATGTATTTTACATCTTAAAAAAAAATCATGATATGACCCCTTTAAACAAGCCATTAGTGCTCTTTGCCCAAATTAGTGTATCAGTATTAATAATCATATCAAATTTATATTCATTTATTTCAGGAAGGCAGATAGAATATGTTTAACATTGTTTTCATTTTTAAATGATTTTCATTCCTATGTCCATGATGACATATCAAGTGACGTGACACTGACTGTATGTGATTGCTGCATAAAAAACACATTCAATATTCCGATTCTCAAATATATGTAAATAAATGTTAAAGGGGAAATTTCACAAGACTTTAGATGTAAAATAAGTCTTTGGTGTTCCCAGAGTGTGTATGTGAAGTTTTATCTCAAAATAACCCACAGATAATTTATTATAGCGTGTTAAAACTGACACTTTGTACGTGCGAGCAATAATACGGGTCCTTTCATGAAGAATGTACTCAAATTACTTTAATTTCCGGGATGATAAATATTGATTAGTGTCTGATTAATAAGTATTTAAAATAATTTATAAGGATATGATGAAGAGGAGGCAGAACTCAGGAAACTCAGCAGCCTTTTCAGTATATATAAGAAAACACTTGCTCCAGCATATAAATCTCAAATCATATGTTTGAGAACTACTGCTGCTAACATGTTCACTTCAACAGGTAGGATCTTATGAGGACTACAACAGGAATAAATTATATAGGCCTAGTTACTGAAAAAGTGAAAATATTAATCACTTTACATTTTAAATATTTTATCAGTAATTAATAAACACAAATTGAATAAAAAAAATTTTTTTATTTTTATTTATTTTTATTATATGGAACCTGAATCGGAACCGGAATCGTTAGGGAGAACTTGAACCGGAATCGGAAAATTTCTAACGATTCCCAACCCTACTCAAAAGTGAAATGTGTATTACAACTTAACAGGTTGCCCAATGTCCTCACAGACACTCTTCCAAGCGAGGTCCTTTTTATTCCTGTCTCTATACTGCCCTACAAAGGCAAAAGACCTTAACTGTTTCAAATTCGCATGGAACACAAAATGCACAAAAAGCACCATTTGCACGTGCCGCGCCAGGCGCTCAATTCGGAAACGCCTCATCCGCCGCTGCGGGACTTCCAGACGCGCGTCAACGCGTCTTCACATTGACTTAGCATTGAAATCACTCGCGCTTGCCGCCTCTACCGTGTCTGGTTTAAACGCACTTTAGTAGTGACGGCTTTCAGGCGCAAATGAAGCTAGTAAACTCAAAATGTTCAAGCGGCAAACTAGATGCAGTAGATGCGAATTTCAAGCCTCAAACCCGTCTGGTGTGAACCCACGGTTACTTGCATGTTTTGGCCTGTAAACCCATGCTGAAAAAGGGAGAACATGCAAACTCCACACATTATTTATTTGTATTTGTATATAGCCATGGTTATTGTTAGTAAACCAATAAGCCTTCACAATTCTCACAACCTAAAGAATCAGCAGCACTAAACATTGTCATGCTGACTGTCATGCAGAAGGCACTTGATTACGTGGAATGATACAGCATTGTCTCGTTCTGTAAGGAGCCACCCATTTGAGCAGGAACTAAAAAGAAGAAACTAAAAAGAAGTATCAACATTGTAAGATGTTATAGACAGGTTTCCTGGGTGAAATAGGTGGGCCGCCATTAGCCTTTCACTCTGCCAACGACTTCCTGTTGTGTCTGCCAAGCACTTCCGATTAGAGAGTTAGCATCTTTTACTGTCTTTGGTCAGCGTGCATAAAAAGTAAACTATGGATGGTGTTACAAGTGTCCAGTTTTCTTGACATTCTAAGAACGTTTCTGCGCTGTCTGAATGTTAGAGGAATGTTACATTTTACCATGTTTAAACATTATGACAATGTCATGTTTTAATGTTCACACAATGTTTAAAACAACAACTGTTTATTATATTGACTTGTTTGATTGTTATGTAAATGATAGAGAAACATTGCATTTTATTATTTTAAAACTGTTATAAAACATTATCTTAGTGTTCAGTAAAAATATTGCTGTAGAAAACACAATTCACTTATTAGGTTTAGATGCTGATGTTTTGTTTCATTTTAAGTCACCATTATTGTGATTAGTGTTTGTTTTAGTTGGAGTCTTGACCCTTGACTTTTTGCTTGCTATTTTTTTCTCTTAATACACCACATTTGTTATGAACATGTGAAGTTGCATGCTGGGTATCAACAAATTACAAATCTCATTCAGGACTCCCAGCATGCACTGCAGCATGGATACATAATAATTTTTTTCTACAATTTTCTTTGTCACCATGGTTGAGATTCATACTCTGTTTCTTGATGTTTGTGCAACATGATAACAAAGTTTCATAAACTCCTTAATGACAAACTGCTGTGAAAGTGCTGGATCTCATTTACATTATTGACAGAAAATAAACTTTTGATTAGTAAACTAATTAGGCGATGATCTTTACCATTATGTACCAACAACCACAGAATTACACCATTAACTTCGCATGTTCATAACAAATGTGGTGCACCAACACAAAGTTAGCACAACGAGGGAAAAAACTAGCAAGCAAAAGTCAAGGGTCAAGAGTCCAACTAAAACAAACACTAATCACTAATTTTCTACAGCAATTTGTTAACCGAACATTCAGAAATAATGTTTTATAAAATATATAACAAATACAATAAAATAAAATAATATAAATATTGTCGTGGATTTTTTCAGGAGAATCAGAGACGGTTGAGATGTAAAATTCTCTTCAAAGTATTTTATTAAAGAATTGTGTCAGACAGCTTGAAACACAATACTGGTCATAGGGTGTACACCTGGTAAAATGATAATGACAATGACCCCGTTCTGAGTTTTTTTTAGTATATTATATAGTGGTCCAATATCGGTCCAGTAGCCCTGCCTTTCTTTCACTCTGTACTGTCCCAATGCCCAGCACTCAAAACCTTCAGGCCCCTTAGCTCCTTCTCATAACTCATGACAACTTGGTGATGCTGTGGCTTTATCTCTATAAGATTCCAAGCTGGTACATAAATCCTCCCATGGGTGGTAAAGCTCAGTGTCTTTGTTCTCTAACACATCATACAACTATTTGCTATCCTTACCATGGACACCCTTATCTCCTCCAGGCCCAGCTGTGGACCTACACATTCATGTTCAAGCAACAGAGAGACTTAAAACTTAATTCATGTAGACCTTAACCATGAAACACATTAAAAGCATACCATATAAAACATAATACTAATCTGTAAGATAAAACACTAAAAATTTCTCCACCATAATATAAAAAGAAATATAATAAAATTCAATGTTTCTCTATCATTTACATAACAATCAAAGAAGTCAATACAATAAACAGTTGTTGTTTTAAACATTGTGTGAACATTAAAACATGACATTGTCATAACGTTTAAAAATGGTAAAATGTAACATTCCTCTAACATTCAGACAACCCAGAAAAGTTCTTAGAATGTCAAGAAAACTGGACACTTTTTACGTTGGCAGAATGATTTGGGAACGTTGGGAACTTTTAGGGAACGTTCTTAGAACTTTTTTTCTGTTAGCTGGGGAATTAATTAAAGGGGTCATATCGTGAAAATGTTAGCATTGCCACTTTGTAGGTGTGAGCAAAAATAGGTAATTGAAATTTGGCTTTCTTAAAGATGTCATAAGGAGATCTTATTAGAATAATACCGCCCCCTTAATGTACACTATCCAACCACAGCACTACCATATAGTGCAGAGAGAAAGAAAGAGAGAAAAAATAATTCACAGCACAATTGAGTTTGAATTGCATCAAACCACCATCATTGTGATTAGTGTTTGCACTTCATCAGCTCATTTGCATTTTAAAGACACACCCAAAACGACACTTTTTTGCCCAAACCTACAAAGTGGCAATGCTAACATTTTCACGACAGGCGCGGAGCTGGCCCGCCCAATCAGAAATGTGAAAATACTACTCTGTATAGTTAGACATGTATGCTACTTTATGTGGTGTAATTTATCTATTGCATGTTATGTTAAAAACAGTAAAATTATAAGTAAGCCTGATAACTATTTAAAAACTATTAAAGCAGTTGAATGTTGCGTTATAATGAAATATTCCCGACTCCGAGCAGCTTTCAGCCATGATCACTTTGAGAACTTTTTTTGCAAGCCAGTAGAAAACGTATTTTGAATAACAACACGTTATAAATATGTGCTGCGCGCTTTCCTCTCAATAACATAAACACACAACAAATATGACAGCGGGGTAAAAAATAGAAAGAAAACATCTGATCATAGTGATGTTGTTTGATATAGCGATATAGCAGCACTATAAGTCACGCCACGTTTATTACTACACTTTATACAATATAGCCTATTGCTTTTAAGCAACAAATAGCCTATCATAACAACCTATAAGCCTACTGTGTAATTGAGACATTAATTTAAGAAATGCATTAAAGCAGAAAGACGTAGGCTGCGGAAATATAGTGGGTTCACTTCAATCCAAACCACAGACGTTCTTGGTTTGCTTCTTATTTATTAAATCGAGGCAATTGTTTGATCAAACATTGATTAATATTAAGATACAATTTATACAAAACGAAATTCACTTTAAAGAAAGTCTTTCTACAAAACAAACCTCGCAAAATCGCTTGCCCGACGTCCATTACGGGCCATGGCGAATTCCTGTCGGGCTAAAAAAAAATGATGCGCCTTGGCCGTCGGGCGGAGGAAAAAATATTGTAATGTGTTTGCATTCTCTCAGATTTAGTTAGGTAATTATGTTGTATGTAATTCGGCATCATCTTGTTAGCCATTACTATCCTCACTAACAAGTGAAACTGTCAGGAAATGAAGTGAAAGCATTAAATCCATTATTCCTTTCGTTCACGTCTGATATGCGCGCTCCTCGGCTCCGCTCTTCACGAGTAGGCTTGCTTTTGTGCTCATCAAAAAGTATATTAAATGTTTATTTATTTGTCATTTCGTTTAACCCCAGAGTCTAACATTATTCTAGCAATTCCCTTTTTCTTTCTTTATTTAGTAAGTTAAAGGAACACGCCCACATTTTGGGAATTTAGCTTATTCACCGTATCCCCCCGAGTTAGATAAGTCCATACATACCTCTCTCATCTCCGTGCGTGCTGTAACTCTGTCTGACGCAGCCCCCGCTAGCTTAGCTTAGCACAAAGACTGGAAATGCATGGCTCCAGCTAGTATACTGCTCCCAATAAGTGACAAAATAACGCGATCATTTTCCTATTTATGTGTTGTGATTTGTATAGTCAAACCGTGTACAAATAACAAGGTGATATGAGACACAGCGATCTTTTAACAGTATACATACTGAGAACTATATTCTCTGAAGACGAAGCACTGCCGCATGGGCGGAGTGATCTGCTCGCAGCACACGAGAAGCCCCTGGTGAGGAGCAGAGAGTTCGGTCAGAATTGTGCAAATCACTCCGCCCATGCGGCAGTGCTTCGTCTTCAGAGAATATAGTTCTCAGTATGTATACTGTTAAAAGATCGCTGTGTCTCATATTACCTTGTTATTTGTACACGGTTTGACTATACAAATCACAACACATAAATAGGAAAATGATCGCGTTATTTTGTCACTTATTGGGAGCAGTATACTAGCTGGAGCCATGCATTTCCAGTCTTTGTGCTAAGCTAAGCTAGCGGGGGCTGCGTCAGACAGAGTTACAGCACGCACGGAGATGAGAGAGGTATGTATGGACTTATCTAACTCTGGGGGATACGGTGAATAAGCTAAATTCCCAAAATGTGGGCGTGTTCCTTTAACTTAAATATGTGAGAACGAAAATATATTTTTAGTGATTTGCATGAAGAGAATATGATGTTAGAAGCTTCATTTTAAAGGGGACATATTATGAGATCTTTTTTAAGATGTAAATTAAGTCTAAAATAGGTCTGAGCAAAAGTGTGCCGTTTTGGGTGTGTCATTTAAAATGCAAATGAGCGGATGAAGTGCAACCACTGATCACAATGATGGTGGTTTGTTGCAATTGAAACTCAATTGTGCTGTGAAATATTTTATCTCTCTCTTTCTCTCCATACTAAATGGGTGTGCTGTGGTTGGATAGTGCAGATAAAGGGGGCGGTATTACCTTATTCTGACATCACAATAAGGGCCAAATTACAATGACCTATTTTTTCACATGCTTGCAGAAAATGGTTTACCAAAACTAAGTTATTGGGTTGATCTTTTTAACATTTTCTAGGTTGATAGAAGCACTGGGGACACAATTATAGCACTTAAACATGGAAGGTAACACTTTATTATAATGTTCATGATTTAACATTAGTTAATGTATTAACTAACACGAACAAACCATGAGCAATACATTTGTTACAGTATTTATTCATCTTTGTTAATGTTAGTTAATAGAAATAAAGCTGTTCATTGATTGTTCATGTTAGTTCACAGTGCATTAACTAACGTTAACCAAATTTTAATAAAGTATTAGTAATTGTTGAAATTAACATTAATAAAGATTAATAAATGCTGTACAAATGCAGTTCATCGTTAGTTCATGTTAACTAATGTAGTTAACTAATGTTAATTAATGAACATTATAATAAAGTGTTACCACATGGAAAAAGTCAGATTTTCATAATATGTCCCCTTTAAGCATTTAGTAGCTGTATTTATTTAAACACTCTTATAGGTTATTTAAAAAAGTATAAGTTTTTTTTTGGGTTCATTTATATTTCCTGTCACTGTGTGCAGGTTCTTTTTTGTAGGCTATGGGAGCCCAATATTTTTTTTTACCAAAAAGGCTTAATAAATGTCACGTTGCATTACAATTTAAAGTATCAATAATGTCAAAAATGTGACGTGCAGTTCGGGTGTGTGTGTATGCTGTTTAAATTAGTGTTCTGAAGTTTTGACAAATATTATAGACTTGTTATAGTTTCTTATTCAAAAGTGACACCCATAGATTCAGGCCCACCCGGACTTAAACCATGCCCACCCATAAGTCACGTTCTGCATCCGCCACTGTTTCACGATATGACCCCTTTAAAGCACTGTCAAACACCCCGCATTCAATTAAAACGTGAAATGGTAAAAGAACATTTAAGAGATAAAGTATAAAAACCTGCTCCATGGTAATGACACAGTTTTGATTGTTGCAACGCTTTAGGGTTTTTTTGCATCAAAAAGACATCAACACTTCTGATACAAATCTCAACAATGTTGACAGTAAATGGTAAGAAATTTGCACAATTTTATCATGGCCCAATGCATTATGGGAGTTATAGAGAGAGAAAAAAATAATTGACAGCACAATTGTGTTTCAATAACAACAAACCATCAGTGTTTGCACTTCATCTGCTCATTTGCATATTAATATATGAATAATATATGAATAATTCCCCTACAGTTTTCATGAAGGGTAAAATTACCTATAAAGACCAAAATCACTTTTTGTGCCAGGCTTTAAACATATTTATTTCTGCTGTAAAATTTAAACAAAGACTGCAGGGACTGGAGTGATTGTTTTTTGTCTGGATATCATTGACAAAATTATGTTGGTTTTTCATCTCCTACTATGTGTGTAAATATAACACATACAACAAAGTGATTTCTCACTCTATTTATTTACAATGAATTAACAATACAAATAAATCATTATTGTATTGTATTTTATTTAGTTATTTAAAAACAGATGTGACACAACACGGTCATGTGGTTCATGCACTCAATAATACCAATCAGAGCTGTGCATTCAATGCAGGGTGTTTTCCGAACTACAATGTAACTCGCTGGCTTAATAACCAAAGTTCGATGCAGCATCGCTGAAGAAACGATCTCAACATTATATTATTATGCAGGGCGGTCCCTAGCTTTTTGGGGGCCCTAAACTGATTTCATAATGAGGCCCCCCATCATCAAATGTACACAAAATACTAACCTTGCATAGATTATATCACAAAGACAATCTGACAATATCAGATTAACAACAACACAATATAATTACATTTTGCATGCTACACCAATGTATCTAGAAAACATAGAAAACTTAAAATACTTCAAAAGTGCCCCCAAGGCTCTTGCACACACACACGCACGCACGCGCACGCACGCACGCACGCACGCGCACACACACACACACACGCACAAACACACACACGCACACACAAACAAACACACACAAACACACACAAACACACACACACACACACACACGCACACACGGTTCATGAGGATTCTCCATAGACGTAAAGCTGTAGAAATTATATTCTATCCCCTTTCACACTAACCTTAATCTTGACAAAACACCTCAGGCATTTTATTTAAAAATAAAACGTAAAGTTTACCATTAAGTATGTTTAATAAGCAATTGGTCATTGTACAGAACCACAATTACAAGTATTTTCAACAATGTTTAACATATCTTGTTAATTCAACATCCTTCTCTTGCTCCTTTCTTTCCTCACCCTCTTTCATATCTGCGCCAGACTGGTTTCATTATTTAGCTTTGCACAGTTTACGCTAATGCATGATTGACAGACACAACAAGCAAGTACATTTTATTTTCATGCACAGCAAGGGACCCCATGCAACGGCTTATATTGCTTATTATGCAGGGCCGAATAAGCTTTCGAAATACTGTAGAGATCGGTCTGCTAAACACACCTGTGGTTTCTATTGCAGTAAAAGCAGACTAGCAGTTTTAAATGTTGTTCCCTTTACAAGAGTAAATATTGTATTTACATTAAGACTGTATTTTTGCATTTTTGTATAAAGAATGGAATGTTTATCAATAACATTTACAGAAAATAAGACTATGACTACATAAACTTTTATCTGTAGTTATATTTAACTGAAATGGATTCATTTTGGGTGGGGGCATCTTCTAAGGTATTTGGTTCGAGTCCGGGAAAGACAGCTCTCATCCACTTCACATACTGCTGTCTGACCTGAACAAGAGATGAGATGAGAGAAGCCATTACAGGAAAAACTTGACAAAGGATTTGTAAGATTGATTTAATTGGTCACAGTCATACAAGAGAGACAAATAGCACAAAGTTGTTATGGATGTGGTATGCATACAATGAGTATGGGATAATTTACCTCATTATTGAGGACACAAAAGACGATGAAGATGAAGGTTCCTTGCTGTGAGTTCAGAATCAGAAAGAGAATTTCGATCATCTTACTGTTATGAATGAAGAAACCCAGAATCCAGGGACAACCAAAAATCAAAAACTGGGACAGAATTTTAAAAACCGTAATCCTGGAGAGAGAGAGAGAGAGAGAGAGAGAGAGAGAGAGAGAGAGAGAGAGAGAGAGAGAGAGATAAATACTTTTAACACTAGGATTTATAGACATCAAGTCGAGGTGCATGTTTTGAGTTTTGAAAGTCACACTATGTGAAAGTAAATCAAGCACTTTTGAAAATAATTATAAACAACTGTTTTCTAATGACAAGACCACTTAAAATCAGCATGTTTGTTACTTGGTTTGTCTCCTGTGTGAAACGTTATGGTTGAGGTTTTTGAGAGATAACTTTAGACTGATCAAGATACCGATGAAGAGAATCGTGTTTATCTGCAGAAAAAAACACAGTAAAGAAACGATCACTTTCTTTTCCAGTGGTTTAAACTTCAACTGGTCTGAATCTAAAACATACTGCAAGAATGAAGCAAACAGGTCCCAGAAAACTCCAGATGATGCCTTTCTCCTCTTTAATCCAGCATCTGTTTACAGAAAAAAAAAACTTAAAACAGCAGCTATTACATTGCTAAAAACAACGTTATTTTGTGTATTTGGAATAATACAATGTGTTTGCGTGGTTTATGGTTTTAAAAACACATTATTTTCGACATACCATACATTATTGGTGCTCCATTAATCTCTGTGTTCCTCAAACGCTCCGATTTGTTACAAAGCTCATATTCTGAAAAGCGCAGTGTCCTCCGATTGGCCAGAAGTTGTGACATCAGCCAGAAATTAATTTTAAAATAAATTTAAATAAATCAAAGCCAACATTTAATTCTAAGTTTTTAAATAACTCTACAAGTAAGATGTAAAATGCAATTTACAGCCTGTAAGTAGTCTATGTTTTTATATTTAAATAATTTACTACTAAATAAACCATGATTTAAACGCAAGTTTTGAGCAGTGCAGAGTAGCGCTTGTTGTTTGTCATTTCTACCATAACAATTGCAGACCCATGACATACAAAGGCTAGCATTGCTACTTTGTAAAAATGTGTCGTTTTGGGTGTGTCCTTTAAAATGCAAATGAGCGAATGAAATGCAACCACTGATCACAATGATGGTGGATTGTTGTAATTGAAACTCAATTGTGTTGTCAAGTCCTTCTTGGTTTTCACCTTTCTTTGCACTAAATAGCAGTGCTGTGGTTGGATAGTGCACATTCAGGGGGCGGTTTTATTATAATAAGAGCCCCTTATGACATCATAAAGAGGGCCAAATTTCAATGACCTATTTTTTGCTCACACCTACAAAAACCTCTGTATGTCATGGGCCCTTTCATGTTTAAGTATGCTTACCTTACCAATCTGCCCTGCTCAAGCCACGCTGGTAAATTTGTTCAATCAGCTTGGTCATCTGCATTTTCTGGATTAGATACAATTGATATTGATAAGTCAGAAAAGACGATATTAACTCCTGTCAGTATTGCATTGGGAGCTAATCTTGCAAACATGGTAAGGAGCGTCACATTTCTGGCTGAGGTATTTAGGCCAATCACAACGTTCTGGTTAGCTGGCCAATCGGAAGACACTGAGCCCCCCAGAACGATGAGATTTGCACAAAATCAACGCCTTCTAGGGAGGCAGGGCAAAGAGGAGAAACAATAATGTACGGTGTGTGGAAAACCTCTGGGAACACAAAATAATAGAAAAATGCAGGTTGACCACTTTAAGGTTTAATTTCTTGAATCCAATCAACTGACCGATCCTCTTTATACATACTTTTCACTGCCGTAGCCTTCAGGAACCACTCCAGCAGACACGCCCACTATAACAAAATCAATTGCATAACCAATCACAATCAAGAATCCCTTGTTAAGCATCGTCCTCTGTTTGGAGCTGATCTCTGATATGTTCTTCACACAGATGAAGAGCAGCACAGCTTCAATGAACATCCACACAAAGCAGGAGAGAAAGAAGAAGTGAAGAACGCCTGATATCACAGCACACAACTCCTGGAGACAGAGTTTAAACAATGAAAGGGATTTTCAAGGAACTAGTCAAACTAAAGATGTTGGTATTCTGTAATCAAAAGTTCTCACCTTGTGAGGTTTTATGAGATTGATGAATTGTTGTGTGAGTAAGAACAGAAGATGAGCAGACAGCAGACTGATGCAGAGGTTGATTCGAGCTACATTGTTCACTCCAGGTTTCCATTGACAGAAAGCAAAAGTCAACAGAGCCAAACTAGTAAACACCAGACCCACGATCACGAACACCACATTCATCGCCTCCATCGGATGACTTTTATCCTGAGAAAATATGTCACGATACAATGTGTTAAATCTACTGCCGTCACATCTGCATTTTAGTTAGCATAGAGTGCTTGTAATTCTTGATAGGGTTTTAGTCTACATTAAATGTTTTCTTACTTTTTTAAGTCACATCTGTGTCAGGTTGTCTTACCTCTGATGTTCTGCTGGTTTGCATGATGAGAGCGAATGTTGACAGATGAAGACATGAACACACAGTAAAGTTGCTGTTGGTCTTTACAACAGAACAACCATCTACAATCCACTCACTGATGTTCCAGTACACACAGGAAAGATTACCACTGTTGTTTATCTCCTTTACAGTAAAGAAAAGTACACGCGTATCAGGCATGACTTTAATTTTAACAAAAAAGAAATCTGTGCACAAACAACAGCAGATGAAGTTTCAGGAGGACGCAGCGTCTTGTTCCCCTTCTCAGTGCAGCAGCAACTTAATGCAAACATTTTACCCAACAACCTTGGAAACATCACATGGAACTGAAATATATATTTACACTGGACAAAAACCAAACTACCTGACACACTTTTCAAATTGTGGTACTGTTGCATAATTAGTAGCTATGATGTTACATCAAAACTCTGTCTGGAGTTATCTGAAGAGTTTGCTTCGACTTAAGCAACTATAAGAAGTGCATTATGTAAGGAATAATGGACGAAGGGCCATTGGATTGTTAAAAAATAATGCACACCCAAGGTGGTAATGCAGCATAACTTGAAGAGGAGTGCCGTTACACCCCGTCAATTATTTCTCTTATACCACAAGTTGCTCTGGTGGTTATTTTTAAGACATTTGACAGGTCAGGTGTGCGGTTGTTGAAAAATAATGCACACCTGTGGAACATTTCTCAACCAAGTGCTCAACAGCCTCATGGTATAAACAATAATAAGTGTGATAAGCCAGCATGCAAACATACTAATTTACATAAACTGAACCCCAGACCATCATCTCTAACAGACATAATTACACTGAAATATTTTTGTGTAAAGTTATATCCCAAGCCCAGAGTAACTGGAGATGTTTGAAATTCTTCTTCATATTACATTAGAATGCATGTGAATAAGTCAATGAGAGTAACTCACTCTGATGTGTTTGAGGGTGAAGTTAACTGGTTTTGTGAGGGTTTTGTTGAGGGTTGTAGGAAGAGTAGCTGAGATGACAGTGGACATCATGGTTTTAACTGTGTCATCTGATGTGTTGAAGAAGTCTGGTTTCAGTAGGTCCTCCATTGTGTTGTAACTCATGAAAGCCACAGCAGCTGATCCTGCAACAGATTCAAGGACAGTCCAATTTAATTTACAAACTGAGTCACAGGTGTACAGTAAACAGATTTTACAGAATGAAATTCGTGAAAGATAGGCATCCACACCCCCCTACATAAATTATCAACACAACGAGACAAGAGCTGCTGAATTATGTTTCTGCTGATGGGTGTAAAAAGCTTGCAGAAGGTAAGAATAAAGTAAGAAATGCTGTTTGAGTATCCATGGATCATACTCTTAAATTTTACCTAAAACAGTAAACCATCTGGGAACTTTATGGATACTCATTTTAACATACTATGATTTGGGACATACTAATTTAAATTTCAAACTGCACATGGGACACAGGGATAGAAAGGGCATGGCTTATATACAAAAGACAGGAAGTAACTGAAGATGGATAAAAAATGTCCAAAGTCCAGATTCAGAGAGTGTGCCACCTTTCGAGCATTTAAGCAAGAGCAGTTTTAATTTCTGACAAATAAACGTAATAATGCCATTCTTAGCCAAACTCAACTTTATCCTCACGTGAAAACAGTTTAAAAATCTGACAAAAACCAAAAATCTTAACCCAATCCCAAGCGATAATGGTTAAAAAAAGGAAAAAAAAATAACCATAGGTGAAACTGGCACGAACAAAAAATTCGTGCCACGGACACATGAAAACACGGAAACTGAATTCAAAAACGGTCTCTTTCCTATCTTACCAAATCTGCGCTGATCATCTGACCAACGGTGAGCTCAAACTGCTTCACTGTAGAAGTTGCCTTGAAGGCTCCGCTGAGGGCTTAAACCTTTTGATTGGTCGTTTTTGTAAACCAATCATATTCTTTCTGCCCTCAGAACATGTTTGAGTAAGGAAAACTTCTATCTACGTAAAGGCACGGGGTAATTTTATTTTTTTAACCATCTATATATCTGCTCTCTGACAATAAATAGGCTGTGTTGAAATTCATTAAATCACAACAATATTATTGCATACCTGAATTCAAATTGTTGCTGGCGATCCCAATAAGATCAATTTCTATAGAAGCATTTGATGTGTGGAGCTGAGGGATTTTATCAAGGTTGGCGTGTTGTCCAACCACAAACACTTGCGCCTCTGATTTAAAATAAGCAAATAAATAAACACAAATTTTATGTCATCCAGAACATCATGAGCATGACTTCAGTTACATTGTATATATTTTACATCTATAGTTCTATAATTACATTAAATGATATTTTAGTGATGGTTGTGTATCTCTTACCCACAGCTGCACGAGTGAAACTGACATTTTCATAGGTGTTTGTTGGCTTCACCAACATTGACACGAGCTTCTCACTGGCTTTTAACACATCTGACGCTAGTTTGTTTGGGTCAACGGATGATGTGTTTATCTTTTCTGAAGTGCTGAAAACCTTGTCCATGAACATGGTAACATTCTAATTCAGCAAATAAGAAAATAGGTGAAGATTCAAAAACAATCAACATACTGTATATTTAAATTTATATTTTTTCTCTGATAGATTTACCGTTAAATTGAGAACAGTAATATTCTCTATCTGGTCAAGGATATTCTGTATACATGAGGTTCCCTGTGGACAAGAACGTAATATTAAAGATTTTGGTTGAATAGTAGTAGTAAGTAGCGGGCCACCATCTGTAAAAATTTGATTGATTTATGACCCCCCTGTCAGGTGGGAGGGACTATAAATCAAAAGGTGTACATGTTGTCTAGTTTTGACAATCGTAATTTATGGCTTTCCTAGCCGGCTGTCCGGAACTTGTTTTATGACGTGTCAATCAACGCGTTGTCACTCCTGTGTGTGTGTGTTTTTTGTCAAGCAAATGTTGACATGTTTATTGCTGTCAAAAACAAATTTATTGTTTTAGACTGTCCAGTTTCTGTCACTTTTTATGACCGCGGACTCTCTTTTCCCCTCCATACTCACCAGCCCTCAGCCCCCACTACGTATCTCACAGCGGGGTCCGGTGTTCAGCGGACCTGTGTGCTGCTTTAGACGAAAATCTGTATATTTTAAAATAAATAAAATTTTAGCCGCTTCATGAGATCCGTGAGTCTTTTCACGATCCCTGCTCACTATGTTTAGGCGTATTAAAGCTCGATCACCGGTGGTGATAGAGAACGAGCCGAGTGCACGTTCATATCTGTTGTTTTAAAATAAACGTAATAAATGTAATTCTGTCCGCTGTTGCAAAATAAAGATTTATTTTAGATTTAGGGGTTTCTTGAACCAAGTCTCTGATTAAAACATGTGAATGCGCGCACCGACAGTGACAGAGAACTTACGCTGATGCGCACGTATATCTGACCTTAAAAACATCATAGTTGCTTTTATACAGAGTAAAAACATGTATGAAAGTACATAAACAGAGCACTTGTAATGCTCTTTAAATTAACAGAATCTAGTTGTTAGCAACTGTAGTAAAAAAATCTGTCAACTTACCATGCAATTTATACCTGAAACAAATCATGAACACAATAATAAATTAAAGCCAAATTACAGTATATTTAAATTACAGTCATAAATCAATGGGATTCAAATACATGAGAAAATTTAGAAGATGAGCAAGATGTCGGTTAATTTTATTAAACCGCATTGTGTTACATGCATTGCAACGGAGCCCCTAAGGGGACATGGATAAATTTTTTATTTAAAATTTAGTTTCGCGTGCGCACGTGAAACTATCGCGTGAAAGTTTCACGTGTGCACGCGATAGTTTCACGTGTGCACGTGAAACTAAACTTTTAAAAAAATTCTGCACATGAAGGTTTCGCGTGAGCACACACTGCAACATCCCGGAATATAAATTAACACTACTCAGTGTTTATATAGGTCCACTCTCCAGAGTGTTAAAAAAGTAACACCGGAGAGAGTTAAAAGCTGCAATCTGTGACTTGATCCTCTCTATCACCATCTCTGTTTGAAAACTAAAATGCATTTTACATCTTACTTTTACATCCTACTTGAGTTATTTTCTTAAAGGGGTTTAGATGTTGGCTATTTCATTTAAAGTCACCATTATTGTGATCAGTGGTTGTTTTAATTGGACTCTTGAGTCTTAGTCTTAGATTTTTAGCTTTTTTTGGCTGTTATAATTGCATGTGTTAAAACATGTTTTTTTTTTTTTGTGTGGCCAAAGATAGTGCATTTCTATGACTGTGTTAGGATATACTTTTAAATAACGCTCTTAAAAATTAATTTATTTAGTGACTTCTTACTAGAAGTATTTATTTCTATCAATAATATGATACTGTAGTATGAGATCCAGCCATTTCATAGCAGTCTTTCATTCTGAACAATTTTTAAGCACTGACACTTACAGATTAACTGCAGTATAATGTAAACACTTAAACATCAAGAATCAGAGTATGAATCACAATGATGGTGACAATAAAATGAAAAGCGTCATGCTGCAATGCATGCTGGGTATCAACAAATTACAAACCTCATCCAGAACTCCCAGAATGCACTGCGGCATGAATAAATAATGAACTTTTTTACCATATTCTTTGTCACCATTGTTGAGATTCATACTCCGATTCTTGATGTCTTTGTATCTAAATTGTTCAGCGATTAATGTTTTTGTGCACACTATCAAAGTCCTTTAGAATCTCAAACTGCTATGAGAGTTCTGGACCTTGAACTGTAGTAATTTATTATTAATAAAAAAGGATGCTTCTGATGAGGGAGGAAAAACTATATTAATAAATGTGTTCATTAAATGATTATGTTTGACATTTTGTTTTAATCATCAATATTCAATAACACAAAAACCTTTTCTTTGCTATAACTATGTGTTTTAAACACACTAGTTAGAAGAGTCAAGTCCAACTAAAACAACCACTGATCACAATAATGGTGCCTTTAAATGAAACAGCCAACCTCCAAACCCAAGCCAAGAAAACAACTCAAGTAGGATGCAAAAGCAAGATGCAAAATGCAATTCCAGGTCTCAAACAGAGATGGTGATAGAGAGGACAAAGTCACAGATTGCAGCTTTTAACTCTCTCCGGTGTTACTTTTTTAACACTCTGGAGAGTGGACCTATATAAACACTGAGCAGTGTTAATTTATATCCCGGGACTTTACAGTGCATGAAACTAAACTTTAGATTTTTTTTACTCCAATGTCACCTTAGGGGCTTGATACATTGCCCGGTTTGCATGGTGGAAAAAAAATAAAACCAGTAGACTATTTTCACATTAGTGGTCATATCACGATTTAATGAATTATAATTAATGAACAAACCCAGCTAACAGAGAACAGAAAACTTCCCTTGAAAGTTTCCAATGTTCCAAAAAAAAAAAAAACAAAAAAAAAAACGTTCTGCCAACATAAAAAGTGTCCAGTTTTCTTGACGTTCTAGAAAAGTTTCTTGGTTGTCTAAACGCTAGAGGAATGTTACATTTTACAATTTCTAAACGTTATGACAATGTGACAATGAGTAAAAGTCCTGTCCAGTATTTTGTTCCAATCACCTGGATTTGCTAATTAGCACAGTTTTTCAGGAAGGCCATCCCCGTGCCCCGAGCGTTTCAGCCAATCACAGTACTGGTGCTAGATATTGAGCCTTCCACCAGCTTCTGGCAGTTTGAGCTCACCATTGGTCAGGTGAGTAGTGCAGATATGCTAAGATAGGAATGTGACTGTATACGTTCAGCTCAAATGTTTTGTGTGTTTAAGTGATGTATTTCCTGTTTTCGCGTGTCTGTGGCACGACTTTCTTTTTCGTGCCAGTTTCACGTATTGGTTACTCAATTTTTTTCCTTTTTTCAAACCATTTTTGCTTGGGATTGGGGTAAAACAAATTTGTTACATAAAATGACATCTTAACCCAACTCTAACCCCAAGTGAAAACAGTTTAAAATTTTGACAAATAAACCAATGCTTAAAATGACATCCACATTTTTGCCAAACCCAACTTTATCCTCGCTCGAAAACAGTCTAAAAATCAGACGAAAACCACATTTCTAGACCCAATCACAAGCGACAATGATTTGAAAAAAGGAAAACAATTGAGTAACCAATACATGAAACTGGCACGTAAAAACGCGGAAATACGTCACTTAAACGCGCGAAACATTTCGAGCTGAACTCAAATTCAGTCACATTCCTATCTTACCATATCTGCACTACTCACCTGACCAATGGTGAGCTCAAACTGCCAGAAGCTGGCGGAAGGCTCGATATCTAGCACCAGTACTGTGATTGGCTGAAACGCTCGGGGCACAGTGAGTGCTATCCAGGCAGCGCTGCCTTGAAGGCTTCGTTGAACTTAATTCTGCACTGCAAAATCCCTGGTGTTAAATTAACACCGGCTCGGTGTTTATATGGGTACCACCAGCAGGGTGTTAAAAGTAACACCGAAGCAGTGTTAGAGTTAATTAGATAATTAAGCAATCATTTGAGTGATTATTTCATTATTGAAGACACCTGATGATAATTAGCAGAACTACAACTACAACTTCTAGTCACTGCCTTAGATAAAATCAACTGAAAAGACATCTCTCTTATTACAAACCAGACTGACTTTTATCTACTTTGAAATTGTTTGGTCACCATTATGGTGATCTGTGGTTCCTTTAGTTGGGCAGTTTGACTCTTATTTTCCTTTTGAGGTCTTCGCAACAGTGTTTACTGAACACGTTATTTGTTGTAAAGGTTGTTAAAGCAAAGCTTATGAGGTTTTTGATAACAGAGATTGTAGATTTAAGTAAATTGTTTAAACAGTCAAAAAATTCAGTGTTCATAGGAAATTAGATGTTGATCATATGTATATTATTCTCTATTGGACTTCAGTAACATAGCTTTCCTCGGATCAAGCTTCTCAAATTTTACTGTTAAACACCTGCCGGAAATACTCTTTTGCCTCACGTGCAGACACCATGAACCACCCCACCAATCGGAATCATGGCGACAAACACAATGTTGCAAAGCATGCTGGGATCCACCATAGTATAAAACTCATGACTCCCATCATGCATTGCAACATAAATTATGTCACCCTTGTTGCGATTAATGGGGTGATTCATGATATCTGCACGCACGGCACAATATAAACTTTCCGGCAAGTATTTTTAACAATAAATTTGAAAAGCTTGATCTGAGGAAAGCTCTGTAAGTTAAAACCAATAGAGAATATATATTTGGTCAACATTTTATTTTCCATGAATACTGAATTTTTTGACTGTTTAAACAATTTACTTAAATCTACAATCTCTGTTACAAAAACTATATAAACTTTGTGGTAACACTTTATTTCGATAGTCCACTTTAGACATTTTACTAATTATAAGTAACTTTGCAACTACTTATCAACTACTTATCAACTACCAATCTTTAGAGAATTAGTAAACTGTCTGCTTAATATCTACTAACACTTGATTGCAATGATATCTCAACAGACATTCAACTGTCTAGAAGTATCTTTGCATGTGCAGGTCAACTTATTCCACTAACCCAAACCTCTTCCCTAACCCTAACCCTTACAGTCCACTAATACTCTAATGACAGTTAGTTGACGTATAGTTGCAAAATATTGAAAGTTAGTTGACGTGTAGTTGCAAAGTTATTTATAGTTAGTAGAATGTCTAAAGTGGACTATCAAAATAAAGTGTAACCAACTTTGTTTTAACAACCTTTGAATAAACACCGTTGCAAACACCCCAAAGGCAGAAACAACAGTCAACCCACCCAACCAAAGGAACCACAGATCACCATAATGGTGACCAAACAATTTCAAAGTAGACAAAAGTCAGTCTGGTTTGTAATAAGAGTGATGTCTTTTCAGTTGATTTTATCTAAGGCAGTGACTGGAAGTTGTAGTTGTAGTTCTGCTAACTATCATCAGGTGTCTTCAATTATGAAATAATCACTCAAATGATTGCTTAATTATCTAATTAACTCTAACACTGCTTCGGTGTTACTTTTAACACCCTGCTGGTGGTACCCATATAAACACCGAGCCGGTGTTAATTTAACACCAGGGATTTTGCAGTGTGCAATGTATGCTGGGTATCAACAAATTACAAATCTCATACAGGAATCTTTTACTATTTTCTTTGTCACCATTGTTGAGATTCTGATTCTTGATGTTTGTGTGTCTCAAGGCCACAGTGGTTAATTATTTGTCCATTGGTTCTAAAAATCTGTAATAACTAACTGTTATGAGAGTGCTTGGTCTTAGAGACACTATTGATAGAAAATAAAGTTATTGAGTGAATAAAACAATTAATTAGATGATGATTTTTGCGGTTATGTACAAGTCACTACAGAATTGCACCAATGATGTTAGATTAGCATAAAAGTGTTTTTTTATGAACACAGAGTAATGCAACAAGGGAATAACTAGCGACAAAACTTCAATGGTCAAGAGTTCAACTAAACACTGATCACCATAATGGTTACTTTAAAATAAACAATCATCATCATCTAAACCTACTAAGTGAATTGTGTTGTCTACAGCAATATTTTTACTAAACATAAAAAAAAATAATAAAATGCAATGTTTCTTTATTATTTATAGAACAAAGGTAAAAAGTAAACATAGAAGACTGTTGTTTTAAACTTGTGAACATTAAAACATGACATTGTCGTAATGTTTGAAAATGGTAGAATGTAACATTCCTCTAACGTTCAGAAAAACCCAGAAACATTCTTAGAACGTTTAAAAAACTGGACACTTTTTATGTTGGCAGAACGTTTTTGGGAACGTTGGGAACTTTCAAGGAACGTTTTTAAAACTTTTCTCTATTAGCTGGAAAGACATGCATATCTAATCAGATGTACATAACATAAAAAAAATATAAAAGTTTACTAAAAACTGATGAAAACTGATGAAAGGCGTTTTTGTAAATCAAGACTATGAATTAATGAAGAAAACAACACTTTACATTACCAGATGTGGTGATCGCTGGTGTGACAGTTGTATAAGTGGAAATAGCGCTCTTAACACCTGAAAGGTTTAATGAATTATAATTAATGAACAAAGACATGTGTATCTAATCAGATGTATTAATGACGAAAACAACACTTTACATTACCAGATGTGGTGATCTCTGGTGTGACAGTTGTATAATTGGTAATAGCGCTCTTAACACCTGAAAGGTTTAATGAGTTATAATTAATGAACAAAGACATGTGTATCTAATCAGATGTATTAATGAAGAAAACAACACTTTACATTACCAGATGTGGGGATCGCTGGTGTGACAGTTGTATAATTGGTAATAGCGCTCTTAACACCTGAAAGGTTTAATGAATTATAATTAATGAACAAAGACATGTGTATCTAATCAGATGTATTAATGAAGAAAACAACACTTTACATTACCAGATGTGGGGATCGCTGGTGTGACAGTTGTATAATTGGTAATAGCGCTCTTAACACCTGAAAGGTTTAATGAATTATAATTAATGAACAAAGACATGTGTATCTAATCAGATGTATTAATGACGAAAACAACACTTTACATTACCAGATGTGGGGATCGCTGGTGTGACAGTTGTATAATTGGTAATAGCGCTCTTAACACCTGAAAGGTTTAATGAATTTGAATTAATGAACAAAGACATGTGTATCTAATCAGATGTATTAATGAAGAAAACAACACTTTACATTACCAGATGTGGTGATCGCTGGTGTGACAGTTGTATAAGTGGTAATAGCGCTCTTAACACCTGAAAGGTTTAATGAATTATTATTAATGAACAAAGACATGTGTATCTAATTTTTAGGGTTTTTCATAACCTAAAAAAATTATAAAATTAAATAAAAATGAATAAGTGCTGAAAACTGATTGCCATTGTGAATCTAGACTATTAAGTAAGGAATAATTGACGACGGGCCATTGAATTATAAGAAAATAATGGACACCAAGGTGGTAATGCGGCACGACGCGAAGCGGACACCGCAGGTGTGCATTATTTTCAAATAATTCAAAGGACCGGAGTCAATTATTCCGCTTATACCAGCGTTACCACAAACATTGCTCTGGTGCCTATTTTTAAGACATTTGACAAGTTAGGTGTGCGGTTTACAGAAAAATAATCAACACCCATAGAACATTTCTCAGCCAATCAGAATGCAGCATTCAACAGACCCGTGGTATAATTAATGTTAAATTACCTTCAAATTGAAAAGGAAATGACATCAGAAAAGGGTGCACGAAAAACACATGTAATATTACTTATACAGACATCACAAGCCCATCTCCATCTAAAGGTAAAATTATGTCATCAGGCGTGGAAGTGAATGATCTACTCGTGGAGGTTTGAGAATCAGATTTTGTTGTTTGTGTGTTTTGATGTGTGTTTGTGTTTTTGTCTGCTGTTATGTGTGTGCTAGTCAAATACAACTAAAACAGTGTATTTTACAGTGTAGAACATTTACACCAAATATTGTTATTTTTACCTTTAGATACTCTCAGAGTGACCTTTTCAGATGGATCTTCTTTATCTACTAGCTCCACTCTACACCAGTAATTCCCAGAGTCTGACCCCCGTAGATCAGTGATGGTCACTGTGAATGTTCCATTTCCATAATCTTTCAGTCCGAATCTCCCGTTAGAAGTCTGATCAGATGATACTTTAACATATTTATCTTTATCATTTTCTAGACATGGATGTCTGCAGAAATACTTTTTGTTTTTTGAATTCGGTACAGGAGTACACGCAATTGTGACTTTATCTCCTTCATGTTTGTTTATGGCACTCCCATAAGCAGCTGAATGTCCAAACCCTTTTGAATTAAATAGAAAACATATTAAAGCAGACATATTATGAAAATCTGACTTTTTCCATATTTAAGTGATATAATTGTGTCCACAGTGCTTCTATCAACCTAGAAAATGTGAAAAAGATCAACCCAGTAACTTAGTTTTGTTAACCATTCTCTGCAAGCATGTGAAAAAATAAGTAATTGTAATTTGGCTCCTATTGTGATGTCAGAATAGGATAATACCGCCCCCTTTATCTGCACTATCCAACCACAGCACATCCGTTTAGTACAGAGAGAAAGAGAGAGAAAGAAAATAATTCACAGCACAATTGAGTTTCAATTTCAACAAACCACCATCATTGTGATCAGTGTTTGCATTTCATCCGCTCATTTGCATTGTAAATGACACACCCAAAAACGGCACATTTCTCCTCAGGTCTACAAAGTGGCAATTTTAACATCTTAAAAAAAATCTCATAATATGTCCCCTATACTCTCCTGCACACAGTATGATGTCTTTTTTAATTTGTAATGATGTATGACTATTTAGATGAAAATCTGAGTAACTGAGTAGTGTACTGGTACAGGTTTATGATAACATCAAATACAAAGACCTTTCATTCTGAGACAGTCTATTAGCATAGTTTTTAAAGGGGTCATATCGTGAAAATGTTAGCATTGCCACTTTGTAGGTTTGAACAAAAATGTGTCGTTTTGGGTGTGTCTTTTAAAATGCAAATGAGCTGATGAAGTGCAAACACTAATCACAATGATGGTGGTTTGATGCAATTCAAACTCAATTGTGCTGTGAATTATTTTTTCTCTCTTTCTTTCTCTCTGCACTAAATAGCAGTGCTGTGGTTGGATAGTGTACATTAAGGGGGCGGTATTATTCTAATAAGATATCCTTATGACATCATAAAGAAAGCCAAATTTCAATGACCTATTTTTGCTCACACCTACAAGGTGGCAGTGCTGACATTTTCACGATATGACCCCTTTAATGCTACATTTATAAGCATTCAGTATGAAAACCTTGTGTAAAAAGTGTAGAGAGACATTTTCTTTTTATATCATCATACTGCAAGTTTGATGTGTCACACAGACACAGTAGAGAAGGCAACATACTATACACTCTGTGCCGGGTAGTACGACCTGATTTTTGCAGAGTTTGACGTGTCCCGAGGTCAACAAGGGAGGGGCTTTGAAAAAAACCTTTCAACCAATCAGCATGTTCTGATATGGAAAGAAATCAGACTCAATATTATTAACAAATACATGCACAGTTATCTGTGAACTGGATGCATGTTACAAATGTATTTACTATCCACGAACAAATGTCTTTAGATTTGAATATGTGAAATTCAGAATTTGAATGAACGTGTATCGATTTGTACAAATGTACAAATACACATGTTTTATTGTGTATTCAAATATCATAATTTGCGCGTGCAAAAAGGGAGATGTGCATTTGTGGATCAGGTGACACGCGTGCATTAATCCCGTTCTGTTCATTTGTATATTGAGACTTTCATTTCGCTGTTTAAAGCATTTTATGAGCCAAATACAAACAACTATCAATGAATGAACTAAAATATGTCTTTGATTTTGTGTCTGCGAATTTTAATATTTACGTGAATGTGCATCGATTTGTACAAACAGAGACATATTTGTGAATTCAGTTGGCATATTTCGTATCATTATTTCACAATTTGTGCACGCAAAAAAGAGGATGCGCATTTGTGGATCAGGCGACGCGTGTGCATTAATCCTGTTCTGTTCATACGAGTTTTGAGACTTAAGTTGCGTGGTTTGCATTGAAAGATCCACGAGCACAGATGTGCTATGAAAAGAGTCAACACTAGGTGTCAGTCTAACGGAGTTTCACACATGGCGGTGAATTCTGTTTTCTGTGTTTCCCTTTAGTCTGGTGTTTTTATAGCATTACGTTTATTATCTATATATATTAAATGTTTTAATGGCTTGGCTACTGAGATGTGTTTGTGTGCATGTATGTAATGTATCTTTATTGTCCTTTAATGGTAAGTCAATTATTTTTACAATTTAAAACATTTTAAAAAGTAATACTTTCATGTATTAAACTCTACCATTTATTAAAATATTTCATAATTTACCTATTTTCTATTATTTCTTTTTACCTTATATATATAGCCTACGAGTTTGTTCTACAATTATTTTGTTACATGCATACAAATTAATATGCCCCAGCCTGTTTATATATAAATAACACTTCACATCATGGGTTTGTGCTATATTTATGTATTTATTAAGAATGTCCACATAATAATTATTAAAACAATTTTATTAAAACAGGTTATAAAAATACCACAATAGAAAACTGGGGAAAGTATGAAATATTTAATAAACTGTATTATAGAATACATTAAATTATTGGGTTTTTTTTTTAGTATAAACCATTCAAATATATAAAATAAATATATAAAAACATACCGTAATAAAAACGCTACACTAAAGGGAAGGGAACAGACTTTGACAGAACACCTGAAATCAGTTGCTTTGGACCTACTAATTAACGCAATCCTGTATTAGCGCACTGACAAGCCAACCGCATGAATGCAACCACGGCGCTTTTTACATTGAATTAATGAAACTAGCTATGACCTTCTTGTTTTTCACATCATACATGTATAATGAAGGCCAAATAAATTGGTAAGAGGTCATTTCGTTAAATCACAGGCTACAGCCAGGGCTGGATTGTCACACAGTAAAATCCCCAGTGTTAAATTAACACTGCTCGGTGTTTATATAATCCACACCAAGATCGGTGTCAAAAAAACACTAAATCAGTGTTAAAGTTAATAAGATAATGAAGTGATTGAGTCATTAATAGTGAACACCTGCTGATCATTCCGTGTCAAATCAACTCAATTTTGGAATTGTTCCTGTCTTAAAAAGTAATACTAAAATGAGTAAGAAAGCCAAATTATTAAATGCAATAGATGAAATCACCATAGTTAAATGAACACTATCATCATCTCTGTTTGAAAACTAAAATTACAACTTGCTTGCAGAGTTACATGGATGATAGGTTGAACTTCTAAAGAACTGCTGTAAATCTGGTTAATAAAGTAAGTCACCATTGCTCCGATTAGTGTTTCCTTTAGTTGGGTACTTGGGTCTTGAAGTTTGGTGTTAGTTTTCTTCTGCTGATTGTGGCAGTGTGTTTATAAAACACATCTGTTAAAGCACAGGAAGATGAGAGAAATGATGTCTATAACTCATACTATGTTAATTATTATGAAAGTATAAGTCTTGGGATTCTATGATATCATAAAAAAGTAATCGTTGAATATAAGTGTTTAATTTATGTTCTGCCAACCCTGTGAGTCTCCCATGAAATCCAACAGTGCTGTGAAAGTCCACATACCCTGAAGAGTTAAATATTGTTTACCCAAATCTAATCTGTGGTGTAAGTCAGACACACTGACACATCAACAATCAGCCTATAAAACACAATCATGGTGACAATCAACAACAAAGCTTCATGCCGCAATGCATTCTGGGTACCAGGATTGTAGAAAACTCATTCATAAATCCCATCATGCATTGCAACATGACAAAAATTTAGCAACTTTCTTACCATTAACTGTCACCATTGTTGAGATTTGTATCAGAAATTATGAAGTCTCTCTTAAGCAAAAAACAACAAACAACAACAACAACAAAAAAACACTAAAGCATTACAGCAGTCTCATTCAATAAAATGTCATTTGCATAGAGCTTTTCTATTTGCCTGTTTCTTTATGATTAATTTGTGATCAAATGTTTCAATGATTTGTAGAGTAGAATATAATAAAAATAAACTGAGAAGGTCTGGAAGGTTTTCCTCTTACATGAAGCAATGAACAAGTGGTTTTACTAAAACATTGTTGCTATTGCTAATAGAGGAGAGATAGATCTGAGAAGATCAAGGGACAAGTGCCTAACTAAAGGAAACACTAGTCACAGTAATGGTGACTTCAAATGAACTCATAACAAACACAAACTTAAGATTTAATGTGATACATTTTGTGATAAATGTCTATTTGACTTGTGAGACATCGCGTCAGAAAGAAGATTTGTCTACTAAATCACGCGTATGGATGCTGGAATAGTTGAGCACTTGTATTTTGTTCTGACAGCTGTTTAGAAGTTAAACTTATCCAATTAGAAAATAACTCAGCAAGTTATCTTTTTATTTTCAAACAGAGATGCTGATAGAGAGGCAAGCGTGAAAGCTTTTGGAGGCATACACCCAACAGTATTCATTTATTGCATTTAATAATTTGTCTTTCTTTATTATTTTGGTATTTTCTCCAGAAGACGAGTCATCAAGGTGGAGATTTTGAGACAGGAAAATGTCCAAAATGTAATTGATTTAAATGACCAGCAGGTGTTCACCGTTGGTGTCTTCATCATCACTTCATTGTCTCGTTGA
Source organism: Misgurnus anguillicaudatus (assembly GCF_027580225.2). Classification (NCBI taxonomy): domain Eukaryota; kingdom Metazoa; phylum Chordata; class Actinopteri; order Cypriniformes; family Cobitidae; genus Misgurnus; species Misgurnus anguillicaudatus. Next base: position 4,519,846 of record NC_073339.2, read on the forward strand.
CTTTAACACTGATTCAGAGTTATATTTTTAACACCAGTCTTTTTTGGCACCGATCTTGGTGTGGATTATATGGACACCAAATAGTGTTGATTTAACACTGATAGAGTTGGTTTAACACTGGGGATTTTCCTGTGCAATATTGGGCGAGTGCCCCAGGCAATAGGGGGTCACCAAGGTCTCCAGACTGCGGCCAAAACGTTTTTACAAGTACTCGAGCTTGTGCGGGCACTACGGAATGCACGATCGGGTTTTAACCGCTCAATTGCATGACGCGTAATCGCGTATATCGTTTTATGTCACCATGCGCTCGGTTGATTTTACCGATGGATCTACGCAGCCCTGGTAAAGTTAACACATCGCACTCAGAACCGCGCCGGTTAAACATTACAGCGATGAGAGATAAAGAGAGCCGGACAACTTTTAGCCTACATTAACACTAAAAACATTATAGACGAGAATAAAGGTCTACATCAGTGCCCAAGGAAAACTAGATAAAAGATGAGAAACGTGTAAAGGACAAGCATGTAAACTGCTGCCCTGCCACTCATCTCATTAAAGTATGCTATCTAGATATAACTTATTGTAGCCTATATGTAGCCTATCTTATGCCTAGTTAAGGGGGTTGTATGAATCTTTGATTCATAACTTCCTATTTTTCTTTATAGTGAACTGACTGAACACTTGACTCTTACCTGGGCATTTAGATATTCAAGTTTTCATTATTAATTTCTGGGTGAAACATTTTAAGCATGATGATCATCTGTCGACTCGACAGTTTCAGCACGTCCTTGCGGAGAGACTTTAACGTCTTTTTGTTCACTCCCCATGAGCTGAACGATTTTATTTTGTACTTTTTTATATATATTTTCAACATATATTCAAGAAACACACATGATATAATGTAAGTTGTTATAGATAGAATAAGCTTGTTCTGAAATGATGACAAAATCTAAATGACTGAAAATGATCTTGAAATGATCCATCTTAATTTAGCCAAAATACTGATTCATTCGTTTTCAAACTTTATAGATAAACATTAATTTATCTAATCAACCTATTATCATCAAATGCGTATGAATAGCAATCAGTGTGATTATCGTGCAATACATAGCCTACGCCAAATTCCATTTTGCGTGCATATGCTAGTCCTTCCCGTTCACTTAAATGGCGCATCGTTTGGTGTCGTTGTTTTTTTGTCTGTTTTTTAAACCATTGCCGATTGGGTTTGGATATCATTTTATTTTACAAAAACTTACTCTAACCCCAAACCCAAGAGACAATGGTAAAAACAAATGAGAAACCAATTATTAAAAAACACGAATAGATGAGCCATAAGGGAACAGGAAGGACTTGCGTACATAGCCGGACTTACCATTGGGCTTGAGTGGGCTTGAGCCCAGGGGCCCCGGCCAATAGGGGCCTCCGTGCCGGCTTGCGTTCGTTTGATTTGTTCAGTCGTTTTCATTTTTATTTTACAGCCTATTGGTTGGTGCTGCATTTAATTCGTTAATATATGTCAGTCATCTTGGTGCTGAATATGACGCGCTGAGGTTACTGCTTTTGAAACCCATAGATGCTAGTATAATAGCGAATACGCGAAATGAGAGTCATAAATTAGCTTTACAGATAACGAGAAAGATCAACGCGAAAATGAAGCGCTCCGTATGAAAGATTACTAGAGTAGGTCTTGTAATTCTATTTTATCTTGTTTGTTTGTAATCTAACGTGATACGCAGCAGGTATACGCAGTATACCCACTAGGAAAGGTCAAGGATTTCCGTATACCCATTTAAAAAAGCGTGAAAATACTTAACAGTGTGTGAGAAACCTTTGACACTTTCATTCATAAATTGACATCTGAATCACTCACCATTCGCATGCTCCACTTGCTACTTTGGCGGGTTGAACCACATATACAGTCGGCTATTTAATATTTGGTACATTTGACTTCATGCGGCACTGCGCGATCCGATCATCATATGAAATCAAATTATCACGGCGCAAAAGTGACTGTAAAGCCGACGGGTGTATTCATGTGGTTCAACAACAGCCAAAAGAATGACATCAGAGTACCGCGAGAGCGATTCGAGAAATCACACGGAGAAGTCTGCTTTCTAATCGCTCTCGCGGTACTTTGACATCATCACCAAGCGGTCTGCGTAGCGCCAAATGAAATCCAATCTGCTCGCAGTCTGCAGCTCACACGACACTGTAACCAAACTGTGAACGAGTGGAGCTGAGCTACGAAACATAACAAAATCCGCAGAGCTAACCACGCACATATGATTATGTCAACATTTAAATCATCAGTCATCATTTATTACTTCATCTGGAGGTGAGGATTCACTAAATCATGGCCATGTTGATGTCCTGATGGTTTTTGATATAATCCACTAGCTAGCCTACTGTACCTGTAGTTTCTCTTTCAGTATGTTTGCTTGTGCTTAACAGAATCACAGTTTAAACTTCTGAAAAGTGTTCATTTTTATATCTACGTTCAAGGTTTTAATGTATTATCCCAGCTAACAGAAAAAAGCTCCAAGAACGTTCCCCGAAAGCTCCCAACGTTCCCAAAAACGTTCTGCCAACGTCAAAAGTGTCCAGTTTTCTTGACGTTCTAAGAACGTTTTTGTGTTGTCTCAACGTTAAAGGAATGTTACATTTTACCATTTTTAAACGTTATGACAATGTCATGTTTTAATGTTCATAAAATGTTTAAAACAACAACTGTTTATTATATTGACTTGTTTGATTGTTATGTAAATGATAGAGAAACATTGCATTTATTTTTTATATTTATATTACCTTACTACATTTACTATATATTATATATCTACCATATATAAGTTTAGATGCTGATGTTTTGTTTCATTTTAAGTCACCATTATTGTGATTAGTGTTCGTTTTAGTTGGGCTCTTGACCCTTGTCTTTTGCTTGCTATTTTTTCCCTGGTTGTGTTAACTTTTTGTTAATACACCACATTTGTTATGAACATGTTAAGTTAGTAGTGTAATTCTGTGGTGAGGTGGTTGGTACATAATGGAAAAAAATCATCCCTAATTAATTTACTAATCAAATCTGTTTATTTTATGTCAACAATGTAAATGAGATACAGCACTTTCAGAGCAGTTTGTCATTAAGAAGTTTTAGAATCTTTGGACAAAAAATATCTGCTGCATAATTGGGATGCACAAACATCAAGAATCAGACTATGAATCTCAACCATGGTGCCAAAGAAAATTGTAAAAAAACAATCATTATTTATCCATGCTGCAGTGCATGCTGGGAGTCCTGAATGAGATTTGTAATTTGTTGATACACAGCATGCATTGCAGCATGAAGTTTTTTATGTAATTGTCACCATGTTTGAGATTCATAGTCTGATTCTTGATGTTTGTACGTCCCAATTAAATAGTGGATTTTTTTTGTCCAAAGTTTCTAAAACTCCTTAATGACAAACTGCTGTGAAAGTGCTGGATCTCATTTACATTATTGACAGAAAATAAACTTTTGATTAGTAAATTAATTAAGTCATTATCTTTACAATTATACCAACCACCACATAATTATACTATTAACTTTACATGTTCATAACAAATGTGGTGTATCATCACAAAGTTAACACAACCAGAGAAAACTAGCAAGCTAAAGTCAAGGGTCAAGAGCCCAACTAAAACAAACACTAATCACAATAATGGTGACTTAAAATGAAACAAAACCTCAACATCTAAACCTAATAAGTGAATTGTGTTTTCTACAGGAATATATTTACTGAACATTCAGAAATAATGTTTTAAAAAATATATAATAAATATAATAAAATTAAATGCAATGTTTCTCTATCATTTACATAACAATAATATAAGTCAATATAATAAACAGTTGTTGTTTTAAACATTGTGTGAACATTAAAACATGACATTGTCATAACGTTTAAAAATGGTAAAATGTAACATTCCTCTAACGTTGAGACAACACAAAAACGTTCTTAGAACGTCAAGAAAACTGGACACTTTTTACGTTGGCAGAACGTTTTTGGGAACATTGGGAACTTTCAGGGAACGTTCTTAGAACTTTTTTCTGTTAGCTGGGATGTTCATATCAGACGCAAAAATGAATTAATGATCATCTTCTCCACTTTGGTTTTTGGTGTCTAATATTACATGATGGTCTTGTCAAAATTATTAAATAACATCCTAAAATCTTTTCTTTTCACTGCACCACTTAGGCTATATGCACAAAATACGCTTGTTGATTATGTTTATAACTTTTTATGGTGTGTAATAAGGTGAATGTTAATCAAAACATATCATTCTTTTCTTAAGCTAAGTCTAACACAATGATTTTAAATGTTGTTATGGGGTATTTTTTAATGTGCATGATTAATTTGGATTTGTGACATCCCTAAAATACATGATTTAATTTTAGACTGGGCTTATGTTCTGCTTTAGAGATAATATAGGGGCAGTTTCCTAGTCAGGTCTTATCCTAGACCAAGACTAAAATGCATGTTAGATCTGTCTTAATTTAAACACATCTTGCACTGATATATCTTAACATAGATCATTGCCATTGTTTTGTCTCAAGACGCACACCAGTGATGTTTTTTGCAAGGTTTGTTTATAAAAACTAATTGAATGCCCTAATATAACCTAATAGGCCTAGTGCTAGATTAATCTAAACCCTGTCGGGAAACCTCCCTAAAATGTAGTTCTATGATATATTTTTTATTTTAGGTTGTTTACTGTATGTGCACTCTCAGAAAATAATTTACACAAGCTGTCGCTGGTGTGGTACCCTTTCAAATAGTACACTTTTGTACTGCATATAATATCTATATATATATCTGTACCTAAATGGTAAATATTAGGACCCATTTAAAGTGTACCGTCCCAGTGATAGCTTTTGTACCTTTTGTTCTGATAGTGTAGGGCCCAAAATTTATTCAAGCCCAGGGGCCTCTACCCTGTTAAGTCCTGCCCTGCTTGCGTAACATATTCACTCAAAATTGTAATTTTATGTAGCCTATGTATTGCACGATAATCAAACTGCGTGTTATTTGTACGCATTTCATGAGAATACTAATATATTATTAAAAATGGCCTAATTTAATATACAGTGCTTGTGTATTGCATTCGTTTTGTACATTTACAGCGCAGTGTTTTGTATACCGATGCTCTGAAAATTTGCACTTAACAAGCCTAAACCATGTTCTTTAATTTATTTATGTATTTTTGTTTAAATGTAGCTGTAGTAGCTTGTGTTGATGATGTTTCTTCTCATAAGGGTTAAGGCATAGCACCCAACTTCTAGTGTACCTCGTTGTTCTGGATTTAAATTATATTTTTAGTAAATAAAGGCCGTGAAATTGCATACAGCGCCACGCAAAATCACCGCAAGGGAAAGTCCGACACCGCTACAAAACTAGTTCAGTGACATTATTTGTAATTTAATCAGTAATTTGATTTAGGAGCTTAATAAAAAACGTTACCGTGTGTGTAATGTACTTTCACTCAGATCAGGATCCTTACTGCCTTTCCTGATCTGGGTGACAGTACATTACATTTTTATTAGATTATACTAATCCAATAAACAGTCGGGATATATAAATCCAAGTAAAGATAGGCAAAGAAACGCTCAGCAACGTATGGCAAAGCAAGACTTCGCACCGAACAGGTTTGGTGAGATCTAAATGAAGATCTAAATGAAATAAATAAAGTCCACCAAATGAAGAACAGGCGATGCGCGCAATCAGTCTCAGGTACGGGCCGATGGGAAATTTAGTACATGTTAATATTCGGGCGAGTAATCCCTCTGACGACCCAAAGACGAAGCCTGAGGAGCGCTTTTAACAACAGGCAACAGACTTTTTACAATTTATATCATACTAATTATGTACGTTTATAAATAATGTTTTCGTTCATAATTTATGAACCGATCAGCAGTTCAGCACTTCAAAGTGTGTATAAGTACTTTGTTAATACAATATTCTATAAGTGCTTAAATATAGGCTATTATTCACATAACCTTAAATAACGTATAATCTGATTTAGGATCTTAATTAAATTTAGACTCCTATATCAGATTATACATCGCTTGGCGTTGGGGACAACAGCATAGGTCCTAAGCAAAGCAACTGATTTCAGGTGTTCTGTCAAAGTCTGTTCCCTTCCCTTTAGTGTAGCGTTTTTATCACGGTATGTTTTTATATATTTATAAAGACTAAAGATTTGAATGGTTTATACAAAAAAAAAATTATAATAATTTAACGTATTATATAATACAGTTTATTAAATATTTCATACTTTCCCCAGTTTTCTATTTTGGTATTATTTATAACCTGTTTTAATAAAATTTTTTAATAATTATTATGTGGACATTCTTAATAAATATAGCACAAACCCATGATGTGAAGTGTTATTTATATATAAACAGGCTGGGGCATATTAATTTTTATGCATGTAACACAATAATTGTAGAACAAACACGTAGGCTATATATATAAGGTAAAAAGAAATAATAGAAAATAGGAAAATTATGAAATATTTAATAAATGGTATAGTTTAATACATGAAAGTATTACTTTTTAAAATGAAGTGAATTATACTGTAAAAATAATTGACTTACCATTAAAGGACAATAAAGATACATTACATACATGCACACACAAACACATCTCAGTAGCCAAGCCATTAAAACATTTAATATATATAGATAATAAACGTAATGCTATAAAAACACCAGACTAAAGGGAAACACAGAAAACAGAATTCACCGCCATGTGTGAAACCCTGTTAGACTGACACCTAGTGGTGACTGTTTTCATAGCACATCTGTGCTCGTGGATCTTTCAATGCAAACCACGCAACTTAAGTCTCAAAACTCGTATGAACAGAACAGGATTAATGCACACGCGTCGCCTGATCCACAAATGCGCGTCCTCTTTTTTGCGTGCACAAATTGTGAAATAATGATACGAAATATGGCAACTGAATTCACAAATATGTCTCTGTTTGTACAAATCGATGCACATTCACGTAAATATTAAAATTCGGAGACACAAAATCAAAGACATCTTTTCGGTTCGTTCATTGATGGTTGTTTGTGTTTGGCTCATAAAATGCTTTAAACAGCGAAATGAAAGTCTCAATATACAAATGAACAGAGCGGGATTAATGCACGCGTGTCATCTGATCCACAAATGCACATCTCCCTTTTTGCACGCGCAAATTATGATATTTGAATACACAATAAAACATGTGTATTTGTACATTTGTACAAATCGATACACGTTCATTCAAATTCTGAATTTCACATATTCAAATCTAAAGACATTTGTTCGTGGATAGTAAAATACATTTGTAACATGCATCCAATTCACAGATAACTGTGCATGTATTTGTTAATAATATTGAGTCTGATTTCTTTCCATATTCTGAGGGCAGAAAAATATGATTGGTTCACAAAAATGATCAATCAATGTGCTCGTTACTGGTTTAAGCCCTCAACGTAGCCTTCAAGGCAGCTTCTGCAGTGATGCAGTTCGAGCTCACCGTTGGTCAGGTGAGTAGCGCAGATATGGTTAGATAGGAAAGAGACTGTTTTTGAATTCAGCTCGAAATGTTTTGAGCATTTAAGTGACGTGTTTATGCATTCACACGTGTCTGTGGCACGACTTTCTTTGTGCCAGTTTCACGAATTGGTTACTCAATTTTTTTACTTTAATCAAACCATTGTTGCTTGGGATTGGGGTTAGATTTGTGGTTTTCATCAGATTTTTAAACTATTTTCACGGGAGGATAAGGGTGGGTTAGAATGTCATTTAAAGATTGGTTTGAAATTTAAACTGTTTTGCTTGGGGTTAGAGTTGGGTTAAGGTGTCATTTTATGTAACAGAAAGTTGTTCTAACCCCAATCCCAAGCAACATTGGTAAGAAAATAGGAAAAACAATTGAATAACCAATACGTGAAACTGGCACAAAAAAGGAAGTCATGCCACAAACACGTGTGAACGCGGAAACACGTCACTTAAATGCTTGAAACATTTCGAGCTGAATTCAAAAACAGTCTCTTTCCTATCTTACCATATCTTCGCTACTCACCTGACCAACGGTGAGCTCAAACTGCTTCACTGCAGAAGCTGCCTTGAAGGCTACGTTGAGGGCTTAAACCAGTAACGAACACTTTGATTGGTAATTTTTGTGAACCAATCATATTTTTTCTGCCCTCAGAACATGCTGATTGGTTGAAAGGTTTTTTTCGAAGCACCTCCCTGGTTGACCCAGGGACACGTCGAACTCTGCAAAATCAGGTCGTGCAAAAGGGTATCTTTTAGGTATCTCAAACCCAACACACTGGGCTGTAATTCAACCTATGCTGTGTTGTTTTAGCCCATTGTTAGGTCAAATGTAAACATTTTCTTGGTTATTTTTTCCAACAGGTAAATTTGAATTGAGGTTCACTGAGGTTGTGGATGATTTGTATTTTGTAACTAACACAAATCATGTGTTTTGTTCATTATTATAAAATACAGTTGATCATTATTTTGACCAGAAGAAATTTACACTTATATTGAGAGTAGGGAAGCAGGACATATGATGATCCGGACAATCCATCTACCAATTATGGTTTAGATTTGTCTAACAGCATTACAGTTGTATGAGTTATGTATGAGTATTACCCCATAATATTGTGCCAACCTGCCTTCACGTTAACCAAATATACACAGCAAAAAGTCCAGTGTTAAATTATCTCTCACAGAGTTGATTTCAACACTTTTTCAGAGTTTATATTGCTCCACACTAGGGATGTGCCCGAAGCCAAATACATTATTCAGAATGGTACGGGTAATGGCTTCAAAATGAATAACAAATTCATTTTGACACAATCGTGTTTGCTGGAACAGCACAAAATTTTAAACGCCTTAAAGCGACCATGGCATGAAAATCAGACTTCTTCCATGTTAAAGTGCTATAATGTGGTTCACAGTGCTTCTATCAACCTAGAAAATATGTGACCAGTCACGGAAAGTAGGGACACAAGTCGGATCTGGGGCATTTTGAGTTATTCATAGATTCTGAAAGTGCAGATTCTAAGCTTTCCAACGATGTGTAACACATGGAAATCTGATAAGATTTGGAGAAGTTGTGGCCATTTGAATGTAACACATTCAAGAAAGAGACTGCTGAGAAATTTGAGAAAGAAAAAAGTTAACACTTTCCCTTTTCCCTGGCTGGAGAGACAATAGGGCTCATTTACATCTCATTTAGCTAAGCCATACCCCCTGTAAAGCCGTTTTGAGATACAGAGGTTCTACCATCATATGTAGTATTTTATTACAGAAGTCCGAATGACAAAATGCAAAAATAAACAGGACTTTTAACGTTACCTTTGCGGGGATCACAAGTCGAATCCAGTCTGTTTCAGATGTGTGAATCATCCAATGATTTTTATCCACAAATGCGTATAATCCGTGAAATATAGATATATAGTCTATTTCGCATGAACTTCTGGTAATACAATATAATATACAATCGGAGGACTATTTACATCGTAACATGTAAGGGTATATCAGATTACACTCCGGTATTTACGTTCCGTTAAACACATGAACCCGCCTTCAAAGTTTGTATTTAAAATAATAGATATTAATCCAAAAACAGCACCGTCGAAAACGTGAAGTCCTTAAGAGATGTTACCAATCGCTCGCTCGTTCCTCCATCAGCCAATGACTTCATGGAAAATATTGATAGACAAAAACATGTAGCCAATTATAAAGAATACAACGATCTCTGTGTAACTTCTGTGTGTTTGGACAAATAACAGTCAGCCGCATCACTGACTTTATGGGGCGCCGCAGTTGGATGACGTCAGAGTACCGCGAGAGCGAGTCGAAATTAAACTACTCCGTAAGATTTCTTAAAGAGCTCTCGCGGTACTTTGACGTCATCCGACTGCGGCGCCCCATAAAGTCAGTGACGTGGCTGACGTATATGCGGTTGACTGTTATTTGTTCCGCCCCAGCTTCTTTTATATTTCTTTTGTTTTGTGCGCCCGAGCTTCATTTACAGTCTGGGGAGACGCACGCTATAAGTTTGAAAAAAATAAATAAAACTCAGCAAACATGTCTAAGGGACAGAGCAGCCACGTCACTACAGTCACGTGACTTCGCGTTCAAGCCGGAAGAGAAGACAATGCTGAATAAAGTCGTAATTCTTGCTATTTTTGGACCAAACTGTATTTTCGATGCTGCAACACAATTTTACTGACCCACTGATGTCACATGGACTACTTTGATAATGTTTTTATTACCTTTCTGGACATGGAAACCGTACATAGATTTTCAATGGAGGAGACAGAAAGCTCTCGGACTAAATCTAATATTAAAACATCTTAAACTGTGTTCCGAAGATGAATGGAGGTCTTCAGAGTTTAGAACGACATAATGGTAAGTCAATAATGACATTATTTTCAGTTTTGGGCGAACTATCCTTATTCAGTAGTCACGCTGTTCCCTTTGGGGGCGGAGGCGAAAACACAAGCTTATACAGTATGTAAATATACACACAGACAATGACGCCCCCCGCTGCACGCTAGAATCTCCGGAAAACAAGCCTATTTTAACCGCAAAATGTACGCTTTTAAATATACATAAACTGCTATCTCAAACATGGAGAGGCTTCTTTGTGATCTCAACTAACAGATTCTGCAATAAAACGAAAATCACAAATTTTGAAAAAAAAAACTTTGTTTCTCATTTTCTCGAAACTTGTGCTGCCGACTTGTGTCCCTGGTTTCCGTGACGGGTCACATATGAAAAATATCAACTCAGTAACTTTGTTTTGAGTAAGCCATTTTCTGCAATTCTGTGAAAAATTAGATTGTTCAGATTTCGCCTGTTTTGTGAGGTAGGTAACAAGGCGAATTACAATAATACTGCCCCCTTCATCTGCACTATCCAACCACGGCACTGCCATTTAGTGCAGAAAGAAAGAGAGAGAAAGGAAGGACTTAACAGCACAATTGAGTTTCAATTACAACAAATCACCAACATTGTGATCAGTGTTTTCATTTCATCAGCTCATTTGCATTTTAAAGGACACACCCAAAAATGGCACACTTTTGCTCAGGCCTACAAATTTGTGATTTTTAACATGTTAGATTTCAGACAGAGATGGTGAGAGAGAGGATAACAGCGCTTTTAATTCTGCTTCATTGTTACTTTTTAACACTCTGTAAGATTGGGACAATATATACATCCAGCAGTGTCATTTAACTCTGGGGATTTTGCTGTATAAGGACTTCCTGGGGGCTAAGTGAGGGCTGCCCATGCAGGGCCAGCGCTAAGGGGCCAACGTTTCACCAGTGAGCAAACCTGTGCAGGGCCCTTAGGCTATGCCCGTACAGGCCCATCGTAAGCTTTCTTGCAGGGTAGCAGGGTACCCTGCAAGTAAGCCTACGATGGCCCTGTATGGGCATAGCTTAATTTAATTAGTTTAATTACCTGCCTCATGTCACCAGCTGTTTCCCATCACCACTTGTATTTAAACCTGGTTTGTTGCATAAGCTGGATGAGCACGTGTAGCAGCCATCTTGTGAACTGGCTCGGGTGTGGCAGCCATCTTGTGAAGTGGCTCGTGGGGCTGCAGCCATCTTGTGAAGTGGGCCGGATGTAATGGGCAATGCTGGCTTCCTCCTCCTGTGGTTTTGTGGATTACGCGGTGGCTGAACGATTACTGGCTCGGGCGGCATATCAGTCCTCCATGCTGGTGCAGCGTTTTTTTCGTCGGGGAACTCCCACAAATTCTTATAGCTGCGGTTGTGCAGATAGCTGATAAAAGCCCAGAAGTCCATTATCTCCAGTCCGTCCATCTCCCACTGAGGTAGAGGATCGTCCAAGCAGTGATTGAGCCAGCCTTTCTGTTCCGTGATGTTAAGTCCCAAACCGGAAGCGAAAGACCAGAAGAACTGAGCGAAACTCTTTATAGGTTCACCCCGCTGAGGAGGGAGGATGAACTTGAACCCTCTCACAGTTGTATTGAGTCATACTGGAGCTTGTGAGAGGTATATGGGAACGCGAGATACTGCTGGATCGTTGTTTGACGGAGTCCTTCTGTCACGACACGCTCACAAAGCAGGTGAGATCCAAGTGCAGTTTTATTGGTAGGTAATCCACAATTGTAATACATACGGGGAAAGGGTCAAAATCTATACATAAAACAATCCAAACATGACACAAACAGACCTCAGGAAGGCAGTGTGACATTAAACAAGGACTCCGTGACCGACACTAAACAAACCAGGCTTAAATACAAGTGGTGATGGGAAACAGCTGGTGACATGAGGCAGGTAATTAAACGAATGAGTCCAGGTGAAGGTGATCAGCAATGAAAACACACACATGACAGAAACACAGTTTGCCAACTGTGACAATGTGAGCATGTGTGATCCCACACACCCGTGAACTCTGGCGAACTTTGGCGTTGTACCAAGAAGAATCTAGAAATCTCTACTAATTTAACGTCGAAACGGTCACATTTTAAACCATACATTTTCTACACAGAGGAACTGCACATTACCGTACTGGGGTTTGGAAGTGTTGTTAGCATTTCTTACACGTTTTAAAGGGGTCATATTATGAGATTTTTTTAAGATGTAAGATAAATCTTTGGTGTCCCCAGAGTGCGTAAGTGAGGTTTTAGCTCACAGATACTGCACAGATAATTAATTACAGCATGTTAAAATTGCAAATTTGTAGACCTGAGCAAAAGTGTGCCATTTTTGGGTGTGTCATTTAAAATGCAAATGAGCGAAAAAAGTGCAAACACTGATCACAATGATGGTGATTTGTTGTAATTGAAACTCAATTGTGTTGTCAAGTCCTTCTTCTCTCTCTCTTTCTCTCTGCACTAAATGGCAGTGCTGTGGTTGGATAGTGCAGATTAAGATGACGGTATTATTATAATTTGCCTTGCTACCTACCTCACAAAACAAGGGCGAAATCTGAACGACCTAATTTTTCCCATGCTTGTAATAAATGGCTTACCCAAACAAAGTTACTAAGTTGATCTTTATCACATTTTCTAGGTTGATAGAAGCACTGGGGACCCAATAATAGCATTTAAACATGGAAAAACTCTGATTTTCACGCTATAATTCCTCAGATAGCCAAATGCAGCAGTAATAGCAAAGCTCGTGAGCGCGCTCAGGCGCTGATGACGTGTGTGACTGCGCTGACTTGCAGCGCCTGCCGCCAGAATAAAGTAATGTAACATGATCAAAACACTATCAAAACCGCAAAAATCTCTGAAAAGTGACAAGGATGCAGCACAAAATTGATAATATTGACACCACAGATTAGATTTCTGTTACTGTTGCATGCAAAATCCATTTGCCTCAAAAAACCGAGGGGGCACGTCCCCCCTCAGCTTCAATGGGCGTGACGCCTCTGATTAGCATGCTACAGTTGCTACTTTAGCGGGTTGAGTTGCATATACATATTAGGCTATATATTTGGTGTGTTTGACTTCCTGCGGAACCGATCGGCATATGAATTCAAATTACCATAGCAGCGCGAAAGTCACTGGGGAGCAGACTGGTGTGGCACCACAAGAACCCAGAGGCGAGTGACAACAAATTACAGCAAGAGCAATTGGAGTTATCACATAGAGAATTCTGCTCTGAATCGCTCTTGCGGTCCTTTGACATCACCAAGAGGTCTGCCTAGCACCAAATGAAGTCAAGCCTGCAGTGTAGCTGCTCACGCAACAACAGTTAATGTGGAGAAGTGAACGAGTGGAGCAACTGGAACATAAAATCCGGAGAGCTTACAAGGCACATGCACAGCAAAATCCCGAGAGTTAAATCAACTCTGCTGGGTGTACATAATGTCCCAATCTTACAGAGAGTTAAAAAGTAACTCTGAAGCAGAGTTAAAAGCTGCAATCTGTAACTTTATCCTCTCTATCACCATTTGCTATCATGTATGATGTGGCGCTATCTGCCGATTTTCTGTACTTTTCACTGCTCCTATTAAAAGGGCCATGGCATGAAAATTAGACTTTTTTCAAGTTTAAGTGCTACAATTGGGTCCCCAGTGCTTCTATCAACCTACGAAATGTGAAAAAGATCAACCCAGTAACTTAGTTTTGGTAAACCATTCTCTCCAAGCACATACAAAAATAGGTCGTTGAAATTTGGCACTCTTTATGATGTCATAAGGAGCTCTCATTAGAATAATACTGCCCCCTTAATCTGCACTATCCAACCACAGCACTGCCATTTAGTGTAGAGAAAAAGAGAGAGAAAAAATTATTGACAACACAATTGAGTTTCAATTGCAACAAACCACCATCATTGTGATGAGTGTTTGCACTTCATCAGCTCATTTGCATTTTAAAGGACACACCCAAAACAACACATTTCTGCACACACCAACAAAGTGTCAATTTTAACACGTTATAATAAATTATCTATATGGTATTTTGAGCTAAAACTTCACATATGTGCTCTGGGGACACCAAAGGTTATTTGACATCTTAAAAAAATCTTGTGCCATGGCCCCTTTAATGTAAAGCTGCTTTGAAACAATTACCAATTGTAAAAAGTGCTATATAAATAAAATTGAATTGAATTGAATTAAATTAAATCTGTGTTTGAAACCTAAAATTGCATTTACATCTAACTTGTAGAATTATTTTCTTAACTTAGGTTTAGACATTGGCTGTTTCCTGTAAAGGGGACATATTATGAGATTTTTTTAAGATATAAACTAAGTCTTAAATAGGTCCAAGCAAAAGTGTGCCGTTTTGGGTGTATCATTTTAAATGCAAATGAGCGGATGAAGTGCAAACACTGATCACAATGATGGTGGTTTGTTGTAATTGAAACTCAATTGTGCTATCAAGTTCTTCTTTTCTCTCTTTTCTCTCTGAACTAAATGGCAGAGTTGCGGTATTGTCTTTTCTTTGATTTAACATAACGTGTTATACACACAAAGTTATAGCAGTTGAAAAAACTAATACGCTAAGAGTCAATTCCTACTAAAACAAACACTGATCACAATAATGTGGACTTTATGTTAAGAAAAAAACTCTACAAGTAAGATGCAAATGCAACTCTAGGTCTCAAACAGAGATGGTGACAGAGAGGACAACGTTACAGATTGCAGCCTTCAACTCTGCCTCAGAGCCACTTTTTAACTCTCTGTAAGATTGGGACAATATGTACACCCAGCAGAGTTGATGTAACTCTGGGGATTTTGCTGTGTGTGAGTAAACAACATTTAAATCATCAGTACAGTTATTACTTTATCTCGAGGTAAGGATCCAAATGCACTAAAATAAGCCCATGTTGATGTCCTGATGGTTTTTGCTGCCTTCAGTTCCTCTTTCAGCATGTTTGCTTGTGCTTCACAGTGTTAAACTTCCCTTCTATAGAATCTTAAAGGGGTCATATTATGACATATTTTTAAGATGTAAAATAAATCTTTGCTGTCCCCAGAGTGTGTATGTGAAGTTTTAGCTCAAAATACTCCACAGCTAATTTGTTATAGCATGTAAAAATTGATAATTTGTAGGCCTGAGCAAAAGTGAGCCGTTTTGGGTGTGTCGTTTAAAATGCAAATGAGCGGATGAAGTGCAAACACTGATCACAATGATGGTGGTTTGTTGTAATTGAAACTCAATTGTGCTGTCAAGTACTTTTTCCTTTCTCTCTTTCTCTCTGCACTATGGCAGTGCTGTGGTTGGATATTGCAGATAAGGGGGGCGGTATTATTGTAATTCACCTTACTACCTACCTCACAAAACAGGCAAAATCTGAACGACCTAATTTTTCACACGCTTGCAGAAAATGGCTTACCCAAACAAAGTTACTGGGTTAATCTTAATTACATTTTCTAGGTTGATAGAATCACTGGGGACCCAATTATAGCACTTTAAAATGGAAAAAGTCTGATTTTCACGCTATGACCCCTTTAAACTTCTGTGAGGGAATTCCATGGAACATTCATGTCTGCATTGATGTTCAGTTAAAAACCCACAAATTAAAGATCATTTTCTTTAATTTGTTGTGGTGTCTAATATTAGGCTACATGATAATCTTCTTAAAAACCTATTTTAATTTTTAGACACTGATTCTATTATATGCAAAAAATAAGCTTTTATATCAATGACTATGCAAATGAGAGTTAATTCATGGTAATCTTAAGTGCCTATTAATTAAAAACATTTACATTTACAACATTAAATTACCATCAATGTTATCAATAGTTGTCAGATAATAGCTATTGAAAGGGTGGATTTTTTTTCTGCTTTAATGCATGTGTTGATCAAAGATTGAAGATTGTAAACAGTTTATTAAATTCTAATTTGAATTAACAGTTGAGTGACTTTTGACCCTGAGTTAGATGTTGATTAAGACTTGTCTAAAAATCAGTCCAGTTTTCCCGGCTGTAAATGCCATTGGCTGTTAAAGTCTTTCTTGCTTATAATAAACTGACATGTTGATAACACATTCAGTTTATGTGTTTATGAGTACACTTTCAGAATGCTCTCAATTACATGAAGATCCATACTGTATGCATGTGTGAGTATGGTGGTGCTTAAAGGCGCCATGGCATGAAAATGAGACTTTTTTCAAGTTTAAAGGGGACATATTATGAAAATCTGACTTTTTCCATGTTTAAGTGCTATAATTGTGTCCCCAGTGCTTCTATCAACCTAGAAAATGTTAAAAAGATCAACCCAATAACTTAGTTTTGGTAAACCATTTTCTGCAAGCATGTGAAAAAATAGGTCATTGTAATTTGGCCCTTATTGTGATGTCAGAATAAGGTAATACCGCCCCCTTTATCTGCACTATCCAAGCACAGCACAACCATTTAGTATGGAGAGAAAGAGAGAGATAAAATATTTCACAGCACAATTGAGTTTCAATTGCAACAAACCACCACCATTGTGATCAGTGGCTGCACTTCATCCGCTCATTTGCATTTTAAATGACACACCCAAAACGGCACACTTTTTCTCAGACCTATTTTAGACTTAGTTTACATCTTAAAAAAAATCTCATAATATGTCCCCTTTAAGTGCTACAATTGGGTCCCCAGTGCTTCTATCAACCTAGAAAATGTGAAAAAGATCAACCCAGCAACTTAGTTTTGGTAAACCATTCTCTACAAGCACATACAAAAATAGGTCGTTGAAATTTGGCCCTCTTTATAATGTCATAAGGAGCTCTTATTAGAATAATACCGCCTCCTTTATCTGCCCTATCCAATCACAGCACAGCCATTTAGTGCAGAGAAAAAGAGAGAGAGAAAATTATTGACAGCACAATTGAGTTTCAGTTGCAACAAACCACCATCATTGTGATCAGTGTTTGCACTTCATCAGCTCATTTGCATTTTAAATGACACACCCAAAACAACACATTTCTGCACACACCAACAAAGTGTCAATTTTAACACGTTATAATAAATGATCTATATGGTATTTTGAGCTAAAACTTCAGATATGTGCTCTGGGGACACCAAAGGTTATTTGACATTTAAAAAAAATCTTGGCCCCTTTAAGGGGTGTCACGCTGGGACGAGGGAGCACATACTCACTACAAAAATCTAGACTACGCCACTGTACTAGAGTACTGGGATCGATAGACAGGGGGTTAATGTAGGCTACTTATTTTTTATGAAAACCTCCCATTCATTTAGACAGCATGGGTCACATATGGAACTGTGCTGACAGACACAATAAACACTTAAAGGTGATGTACAGTATTGTCCGTGCTCTCAAGTTTGTTATTTTAACGCTACAATACAGTCATGCATAGCACATAGGCGCAAGCTGTATGAGGCTTTGAAAATGAGAAGTTTGTTTTCCATGCATAGGCTATTAGTAACGAGAATCAAGTTATTTGTCTTTTCAATTAACATTTTGTATTATTGTTTTTAATAGCATTTTAATAGATATTTAGGAATTTAAGTGATAATTGTACTAAAAAGCAAGAATGCATTTAAAATGCCATTTTCGTGTAATTTGACAATCTCCAGCTTAAGACCCAACCACTTCCGGTTCCATCCGAATACAATAACAGATACAAATAACTTTGTGATTGTTACAAATACAGATACAAATACTAACTCCGCTGCACACCCCTACTGCACACTCATCAGAGTTAAATTAACACTTTCAAGAAAGTTACATTTTTAACACTAGGCCAGAGTTTCTTTGTCTCACAAAAGTGTTATTGGGTCACATCATGAGATTTTTAAGTTGTAAAATAAGTCTTTGTGTACCCAGAGTGCATATGCAAAGTTTTAGCTCAAAATACACACCTAATTTATTACAACATGTTAAAATTACCACTTCATACACATCAACATTAAATACACACTGATGGTGTTTACACAAATACCATCATACCTGATTACACCCATACAATGTTCATTTAACATTTGTGATTTTGCTGTGTACATGAAAGTAAAAATGTGCCATTTTTAGGTGTGTTCTTCATAATGCAAATGAGGTAATGAAATGCAAACACTGATCGCAATGATGGTGACTTTAAATGAAACAGCCATCAAACTCTACAAGTAAGATGTAAAATGCAATTTTAGGTTTCAAACAGAGATTATGATTGAGAGCATGAAGTTACAGATTGCTTTACTGGAGCATTACATTTTTTAAACAATTTTACAGAAGAGTGAAATGTGTGTGCGGAGTGCAGTTACATCTCTGAGTTGGGTTAAAACTGCCATGATTAACTTGATAAATTAACTTCAACTCTGAACATCAATTTACTCTAAATATGTTTCATTTACTCGTTAGGTTTTGATTTCAACTCAAAAGTGTTTAACACTGAAATTTTACATTTCCAATTTCTGCTGTGTACCATCAAACTACTGAGACATAAACACACACAAAACTGACCTGACAGACAAATCCAGATGCACACAGCATAGACGAACTTCATATTTGATGCATAAATCTTCCAGCAAGACCAGTTCATATCAGTAGTTCATGTTAGTGTGAACTGTGTTTTTTTTTACTCACAGAAACCGCATAAAAGCACTTTCTTGCAAAACTTCCTCTTCCTCACACTTTTTTTAACACATATTTGAGGTCAGTGTTCTTGCTTTCTGTTGTAATGTTTAGGAAATAGATCTAAAATGAGCAGTCTGATCTGAGATCAGTGTGATATAAACGCTCATCAGTATGTCAGCAAAAAACACAGATGAGCACAAAGATAAAATGGCAAAGATGTCACAGGTCGGAGCGGACCACAGACTTTGTGAGTCTCGCCCCTCCCTAAGTTCCACCTCGAGGAGGTCCCCAAAGCACCCCAATGACCAGACACACGAGTGAAATAAGTAAAATATATGACAATCTTTATTAAATTATTTAAAATAAGTTGGGGGTGGGGAAGGGGAATTTAAAATGACTCTCTCTCTCTCTCTCTCTCTCTCTCTCTCTCTCTCTCTCTCTTCCAGGAGACGACGGGGGTCCAGAGCAGAGGTGTCAAATCCATGTGCCAGGAGTAAAAGTCCTCTCCAGTTTTTTGTTCCAATCACCTGGATTTAATTAGCAGTTTTTCAGCAGGAGCTGACCTCCTGACTCGTTGGTGTTTTAAGCCCTCAACGAAGCCTTCAAGGCAGCGCTGCCTGGAAGGCACTCCCTGTGCCCAGAGCGTTTCAGCCGATCACAGCACTGGTGCTAGATATTGAGCCTTCCGCCAGCCTCTGGCAGTATGAGCTCACCGTTGGTCAGGTGAGTAGCGCAGATATGGTAAGATAGGAATGTGACTGTGTTTGAATCCAGCTCGAAATGTTTCGAGCATTTAAGTGATGTGTTTCTGCGTTGTCACATGTCTATGGAACAAGTTTTTTTTGTGGCAGTTTCACGTATTGGTTGCTAAATTCTTTTTCCTATTTGCTTGGCATTGTTGCTTGTGATTGGGGTTAGAACAACTTTCTGTTACATAAAATGACATCCTCACCTTAACCCCAACTCCTGGGTTATTCTGTTAAATAAACATATAAATCAATGCTTAAAATGACATCCGCATTTATGCCAAACGCAACTTTATCCTTGCATGAAAACAATCTAAAAATTAGACGAAAGCCACAAATCTAAGCCCCAAGCAACAATGGTAAAAAAAATAGGAAAAAGAATTTAGCAACCAATACGTGAAACTGCCACAAAAAAACTTGTGCCATAGACATGTGACAACGCAAAAACACGTCACTTAAACGCTCGAAACATTTCGAGCTGTCACACAGTCACATTCCTATCTGAGCATAACTGCGCTACTCACCTGACCAACGGTGAGCTCATACTGCCAGAAGCTGGCGGAAGGGTCAATATCTAGCACCAGTGATGTGATTGGCTGAAACGCTCGGGGCACAGGGAGTGCCTTCCAGGCAGCGCTGCCTTGAAGGCTTCGTTGAGGGCTTAAAACACCAACGAGTCAGGAGGTCAGCTCCTGCTGAAAAACTGCTAATTAAATCCAGGTGATTGGAACAAAATACTGGAGAGGACTTTTACTCCTGGCACATGGATTTGACACCTCTGTTTACTACCGGTGTCACGACGGTGGCTAAGGAGGTCCAATAGTGCTGGTGGTTCCTCAATGGCTAAGCTTAGGGGAAAAGCAGCCGACCCGTGTCCGTCCTCGTAGCGGACACATCCTCTTCCCTTCCTCCTAGAGGCTGGTGAAGATCTCTGGGGGTGGGCAGCTTGGTTCACACAGTCACCATGGGGTATACACACAGCAATTAGTCCTTCCTATAACACTCGCAACGTCTCTTCTGATGGTATATTATTATCTGTAATGATTAGCACAGTACCTCACTCGACGACACAATCCGCATTTGTTGGGCCGGGGTTATAGCGGGCAGTGATGGAGATTTGGGGGACCACCGTCGCAGTAGCTCACGTTCGTCTCCACAGGGCCTTCTGTACCTGGGGGTAAGTGCAGACAACAAGAGACACGGCACGACACTGCAAAGCTTCAGGTGCACACACGTCACAGACAGACTCACCCACGGCACGACACACACTCTGTGAATTGGATAAGGTCCGCACTTCTCACCCGGTCGAGACTCACCCCAGCGGGTGACTTAAATTCGCTGGGTCGTAGTAGTCCCGCAGATAATGCCAGCTAATTCGGCTTCGGCTTGCTCGCCCACCTCAGCATGAATGGCGGGGCCGTGTAAACAACAGATGGTTACTCCACAATTGTACTTGTATCCGAAGTCAATGGTGCAAAGGTTGCGGTACTCACTGTGCCCGTGTTAATACTCTTTCCCTTTCTCCTTCCTTCCCTCGCAGGTCCTCACCATATGCAGAGATACAGCAGGAGCTTTGCCTAAGCGTGTACTTCAGCCAATCTTTCGGTGCAACACACACACAACCGGTAAGTATTATTTCTTCCACATATAATTTCTCTCACCCCTGGGACATTCGTCATCATTCTCTTCCTTCGTGCTTTGCACGTGTCCACAAGAGCTCAAACCTGTTTTATTTCCGCATTCCACTCACCACTCGCTCGTAGCAATTTCTCCCCCAAATCACGTCTCTCTTCCTGCATTTCCACACTCTTTTTATACTCCTCCTCACCTTCCAACCCCAATCAGCAATTGCTGCGTCATTTCCCACACCTGCCGCAGATTTCGGTGATTTGGGGCTTCCCCGGGGATACCCGGAAGTGCCGGTGTTTATCTAATTCGGTCCGGGCGGAGCCTCTTCTCCCACTTTTGGTCCACCCAAAGTCACTCCGTGACAATGACAGCAGAAATAAATAGTTTGGATCCAGAACAGTTGTTCAGTGTACCATGCTATAATTAATAAATTGACTTGTGAATGTAAATTTATTCAAATGTGAATTATGTGCGTCTCCATTAAGTTGTTCGAGCAAATAACTGTGGTATTGCCCAGCCAACACTGTAAGGTGGGGCCCATCTCAGCTAACAGAAAAAAGCTCCAAGAACATTCCCCGAAAGTTCCCAACGCTCCCAAAAACCCCCTGCCAACGCAAAAAGTGTCCAGTTTTCTTGATGTTCTAAGAACGTTTTTGTGTTGTCTGAACGTTAGAGGAATGTTACATTTTTAAACGTTATGACAATGTCATGTTTTAATGTTCACACAATGTTTAAAACAACAACTGTTTATTATATTGACTTGTTTAATTGTTATGTAAATGATAGAGAAACATTGCATTTTATTATTTTATAAAACATTATTTCTGAATGTTCAGTAAATATATTGCTGTAGAAAACACAATTCACTTATTATGTTTAGATGTTGATGTTTTATTTTATTTTAAGTCACCATTATTGTGATTAGTGTTTGTTTTAGTTGGACTCTAATTGTAATTTACCTTATATATTTACTTAAATAATGTGTTAATTAAAAATGAAAATCGATAAAAGTAACATAATTTCAGTTTGGTAAATATCAGTTTTCAGCATAAATAACTGTTCACTCATCTATAATGTCACAAAACATGAAGGAGGTGCAGAGTTGGGACCAAGTCATTGTTTTGCAAGTCACAAGTAAGTCTTGCATTTAAGTCTCAAGTCAAGTCCTGAGACAAACAGACAAGTCTCAAGTCAAGTTCTTGAGTCAAGAAAGGCCAAGTTGAGTTGCAAGCAGGGGTGGTTCTAGGATTTTATTTTCTAGGGGGGCTTAAGCCGAAAGTATACTAGGGACGTCCGCGTATGCGCGCCGTCCGCATGACGTCATTTTCGTCATCAAGAGGGTCCGCGGACGGTCCGCGCGGCCGGCCGCGTGCAGCCCAAAATTTGAGACCGCGCGGACAGTGCGCGTACAGTCCGCGTACGACAGCGCATGCGCGTGAACATATTTAGACAGGGCACTCCACTATAAACAATTATACAAAGGAAATAGACAGCATTTGCACACACACTATCGTTTTTCTTCTTGAACTTTTACTTCTTCCAAGAACAGAAAGCCCTGGAGCATGTTTGTTTGATTCCTGTTCTTTGTTGTTTGTCCTAAACTGTGTTTGCAATGGTGGATCAGTTACTTTTCTTCACCTATCCTAATGTTTTAATGTACTGTAAATGTCGCCAAATCAGTGCTGCCCTGACAGCCTGTTAGACTAATAATTTGAATAAAAAATCATTTGAATTGCGTATAGTGTCGAACGCGGCCATCCGCGTGTAGCCGCGGGGACTATACTCGGAAAGCTGCGCGGACGCGTGCGCGCGCGAGCCGGACGCAGACGCGGACGCGGAAAAAAGTATACCCGGGCCTTTAGCCCTCAATGATGATGTGAAGAGAGCATTGTGACTCCTTTTTCGCAAATTGGGACCAGTATTATTATATTAAATGAATGTAGGCTACAAACATTACTCTTCAATATAGTTTCAAGCCCTTATGATTTTTGATTTAACCTAATAATAAAAAACAGATATAAAGGTATATAAGTTATTTATTACTATTATTTATTATTTTGTATCTTGAATTAAAGTTTATGTATACTATATGTATATTGAAAGTTTACTGAATACTTATAAATTCTCATATAAATTGTATTTATACGAGTCAGACTGTACTTTTTGTTATACATTACAAATCAGTTTTACTTTCCAGATGTATCATGCATGCTCATATTCTTATATTTTGCAGACATGACTGCACTCATACAGGCTAGCAAACAAATTAAAACATTAGTGAAAATACCTTCTGAGTTTTTTGTTTTTTTAACAATGATTTTAAGTTTGCAGCTGCCTTTCTGACTTTACCTCACTGGCGGTTACGACACATGCCCAGAACAGCAAAGCTAATCAAATGCCTCATAAACTTTTTTATCTAAATAAATGTCCTGCATTTTGCGTTATTTTAATTATTTTCGTCGAATAAATTGTTTTTACAAATAAAGAAAATTTCAGAAAAATATATTTGATAGTTTGGTAGAAATATTTAGACTACTTTTAGAGGGGCTAAGTTGACAGACATGGTGGCTGGAGCTCCCCTAAAAAACGGTTTAGAATCGCCCCTGGTTGCAAGTCATCAACTTTAAAGGGGACATATTATGAAAATCTGACTTTTTCCATGTTTAACTGCTATAATTGTGTCCCCAGTGCTTCTATCAACCTAGAAAATGTGAAAAAGATCAACCCAGTAACTTAGTTTTGGTAAACCATTTTCTGCAAGCATGTGAAAAAATAGGTCATCGTAATTTGGCCCTTATTGTGATGTCAGAATAAGGTAATACCGCCCCCTTTATCTGCACTATCCAACCACAGCACAGCCATTTAGTACAGAGAGAAAGAGAGAGAGAATAATTGACAGCACAATTGAGTTTCAATTGCAACAAACCACCATCATTGTGATCCGTTTGTGCCATTTTGGGTGTGTCATTTAAAATGCAAATGAGCGGATGAAGTGCAAACACTGATCACAATGATGGTGGTTTGTTGCAATTGAAACTCAATTGTGCTGTGAATTATTGTCTCTCTCTCTCTTTCTCTCTGTACTAAATAGCTGTGCTGTGGTTGGATAGTGCAGATAAAGGGGGCGGTATTACCTTATTCTGACATCACAATAAGGGCCAAATTACGGTGACCTATTTTTTCACATGCTTGCAGAAAATGGTTTACCAAAACTAAGTTACTGGGTTGATCTTTTTCACATTTTCTAGGTTGATAGAAGCACTGGGGACACGCTTATAGCAGTTAAACATGGAAAAAGTCAGATTTTCATAATATGTCCCCTTTAATCTTCACTATCAAACTACAGCACAGCCATTTAGTGCAGAAAGATAGAGAGAAAATAATTCACAGCACAGTTGAGTTTCAATTGCAACAAACCACCATCATTGTGATCAGTGTTTGAATTTCATCAGCTGAGTTGCATTTTAAATGATACACCCAAAATAGCACACTTTTGCTCAGGCCTACAAAGTGTCGATTTTTACATGCTGTAATTAATTATCTGTGGAGTATTTTCAGCTAAAACTTCACATAGGCACTCTGGTGACGTCAAGTATTTATTTTACATCTTTAAAAAATTCATAATATGACCCCTTTAAACAGGTCATTAGTGCTCTTTGCCCATATTAGTGTATCAGTATTAATAATCATATTAAATGTATATTAATTTATATCAGGAAAGCAGGTAGAATAAGTTTAACATTGCTGTCATTTTTAAATTATTTTCATTCCTATGTCCATGATGACATATCAAGTGACTTGACACTGACTATATGTAATTGCTGCATAAAAAACACAAAATATTCAATATTCCAATTCTCAAATATATGTAAATAAATGTTAAAGGGGACATTTCACAAGAATTAAGATGTACAATAAGTCTTTGGTGTTCCCAGAGTACACATGTGAAGTTTTATCTCAAAATAACCCACAGATAATTTATTATAGAATGAGAAAATTGAAAATTTGAAGCCCTGAGCAAAACATGTTTTGGGGTGTATCATTTAAAATGCAAATGAGTGGATAAAATGCAAACACGATAACAATGAAATTTATATTCTGGGATAATAAATATTGATTAGTGTCCAATTAATGTCACGACGGTGCTCACAGACGACACAAGAGCGGATCCAAATGCAGCTGAGAGATTTTATTAAAGGTAATAAGGAAAAACAAAACAAAAACACGCAGGGCAACAACGCCGTAACAACACACAATGGAACGCAAACAAGGGGTGAACAGGAAGTAACTAAATGCAAACCAATAACTAATCAAAACACAATGATTCTAAACAAGGGGGAGGAGCATATAGACAATGAAAAACCATAGTAACTAATGACAGGGTGGAGACCAAATCAAACACAGGGGAAAAACAGGCAAGACTAATAATCAAACAACTCAAAATACTAAAGCATGATAGGGTAAGACAATGCATAAAAACGGTTAATAATTAACATCACATGCACCTAACAAAGCATAACATAACACAACAAGATCACACAGACAAGAACCCTGACAGTAGCCCCCCCAACAAAAAATGGATACCAGACATTTTACTGACACAAAGAGTCCAGGTGGGTGGTGGAGCGGAGGCGGAACGGGGGAGGGATGGAGGGCAAACATGAAGTCCAACACCAACAAAAACAAAAATCCATAGCACTGCGAGCAATGGTACAGTCCAGGGCGGCGCCGCAGGCAAAGGGGCAGGACGCCAGGGCGGCGCCTCGGGCAAAGGGGCAGGACACCAGGGCGGTGCCGCGGGCAAAGGGGCAGGACATCAGGGCGGCGGCGCGGGGAAAGGGGCAGGACGCCAGGGCGGCGGTGCGGGCAAAGGGGCAGGACGCCAGCGCGGGCAAAGGGGCAGGACGCCAGGGCGGCGGCGCGGACAAAGGGGCAGGACACCAGGGCGGCGGCGCGGACAAAGGGGCAGGACGCCAGGGCGTCTGCGTGGGCAAAGGGGCAGGACGCCAGTGCGGGCAAAGGGGCAGGACGCCAGTGCGGGCAAAGGGGCAGGACGCCAGGGCGGCGGCGCGGGCAAAGGGGCAGGGTGCCAGGGTGGCGCAGGCAGGGCAGGACGAGAGGGAGGCGCTCGAGACAGCAGCGATCCAGATAGCACTGGTAACCAGGGTAACGCTTGAGATGCCTTAGACCTGTAATTGGGGACAGAGCATAGAAAGACTGGCAAAGCCAAGGGAACAAGACACAGTGCAGACACAGAAACAGTGATGAGTTCTGACATCAAAAACTCAGGCCCTGCAAACAGTTCATGATTGACCATACTATGTGGGGCAGAAAGTTCATTCTCAACTGTCTTTGGCAAAGTACAGAGTTCATTAATAGTCATTTTAGGCAGGACAGAGTGTTCTTTACAGGTCAAAACAGACGGGGCACAAGGTTCGACATCAGCCATCACGTTAGTCATATTAAGTGGGGTAAAATGTCTTTGTGAGTCACATAATACCTTCTTGGCTAGGACAGAGAGGTTATGGAGCTTAGGCGGGACCGTAGCAGACCTAAATAACTCAGGGACCTCCGAAATAACCAACTCAGCCATTACAGGAAGCTCAGTGGGCTCGGTGACAGGCTCTATGGTCAGAACAGGAAACTCAGCAACTTTAGGCTCAGCAAACTTAGTCAGGGCGATTTGCTCACAACACTTAATCTCAGTCTCATTATCTAAAACAGGAAATGTCTTTGACTCACGTGACCCTAGAGACTTTGGTGACTCAGAATTGACGAAAGGCTTAGTGGTGACAGATGGCTCAGTGACAGAACGGGTAGAAGGCTCAGATTCAAACCCTTTAGTTGTGGCAAGAAGCTCAGGTGATTCAGATTCTAAATCTTGGGCCGTAATGAAAAGTGCATTGGACTCACATGACCTTGGAGAAATGAGTGACTCAGAGGCCAGGGGTATACTTGGCTCAGTTTCGGACCTTCTAGTCATGACATCAAAGAACACAGGTTTGAATCTGCCAGCCGTAAGGAAGAGGTCAGGAAATTTGTGCTCATCAGCCTGGGTGACTTCCTGTGGAACAGATGTACAAAACACAGACCACACACAGCACAAAGCCAAAGCATACACTGATGATTCGTAGAGTTCATAAAGTTCAAGAGGCTCTGAAGGCTTGGGTGATCCCAGTGGCAAGAATAGTTTCATTGTCTCAGCGTTATGAACAGTGATCGTTTCATGAGAAATGGTGACTTTGCTGGCTTTAATCAGTTCCTCAGAATCATGAATAAATAAGGAATCATTCAGAAATGACTCACTCAATGATGATTCACTCGGAGAGTCACCAGGCGATGATTCACTAGGAGAGTCACCAGGCGATGATTCACTCGGAGAGTCACCAGGCGATGATTCACTCGAAGACGACTCAGGAAGAAAGGTCCTCAAGAGGACGGCGTCTGTGCTGGCAATGGACTGCTCGCATGTGGACCTTTTCTTCCGTCGTCGATTGCGTGAACCGCGCGTGGGAGGCTACCGGCTCGACAGACGTGGAGGCTACAGATCTCACCCCAGGCAACTCCGAGGTGCACTGTGGATGCCCCTCGCGACACCAATTCGCGTAACGTGCGAAGGCAAAGAAGTCCATGTCCAGTCTCCGGCAAATCTCATCTACCGAAACTGGCTCTCCCAAACAATAATTGAACCATATTTTCCTTTCGTTTTCGTTGAGCAATAACTCTTGAGAATCCAACCAAAAGTTGAGAGTAAATACCTCCGGTGAATCCTCCTGCGGACGCAGAGAGGCCAACCTAATGCGTCTGTTTCGAAACTCGTCTTCAGACATAGCAGGAGACAAACGTATGCCCGAACACACAACCCCTCTCACGGGACTCCCAGCTGCTGAATCCTTTAATTGGCGTTCCATTCTGTCACGACGGTGCACACAGACGACACAGAGCGGATCCAAATGCAGCTGAGAGATTTTATTAAAGGTAATAAGGAAAAACAAAACAAAAACACGCAGGGCAACAATGCCGTAACAACACACAATGGAACGCAAACAAGGGGTGAACAACCATAAAGTAAAAACCATAGTAACTAATGACAGGGTGGAGACCAAATCAAACACAGGCAAGACTAAAATCAAACAACTCAAAATACTGAAGCACGATAGGGTAAGACAATGCATAAAACAGATAATAATAAACATCACATACACCTAACAAAGCATAACATAATACAACAAGATCACACAGACAAGAACCCTGACAATTAATAAGTATTCAAATCATTTATAAGGATATGATGAAGAGGAGGCAGATCTCAGGAATCCAATTCCTCAAAGGAAACAGCAACATTTATCTTCTTCTTCCTTTATGCCATTCTAGCATCTTCAGCTATATTCATGGCAAGAATATTCAAGTTGATCCATACACAGGCTGGGGGAGGGACAATTAGCCTAAC
Organism: Misgurnus anguillicaudatus; assembly: GCF_027580225.2. Classification (NCBI taxonomy): domain Eukaryota; kingdom Metazoa; phylum Chordata; class Actinopteri; order Cypriniformes; family Cobitidae; genus Misgurnus; species Misgurnus anguillicaudatus. Next base: position 4,548,718 of record NC_073339.2, read on the forward strand.
TTGCATGTTTTGGCTTGTGGGAGGAAAGCAGAGTATCCAGAATAAACCCATGTTGACACAGGGAGAACATGCAAACTACCCAGATAGCATGCAACCATTGAAACAATGTTAAAAATCGTCGATCCGTCAATGTCAATACCATTGAATCAACATCAGGCTTGCACCCTCCGTCAACACTGAAAAAATATTGAAATTTCAACAAATTACCATTATCGTGATCGGTGTTTGCTTTAGTTGGGCCCTTTACTCTTGTGTTTTAATGTCAAGTTTTCTTTGGCTGTTGAAGCAGTGTTTTAAAGTACATCTGCTATTGCAAAGAAAACAAAGATCTAATGTTATCAAGTAGTTTAATTCTTGTAGACATATCTAAATTATATTAATGAAATACTGTTAAAGTTTTGCAAAAGTTGTTATTATGGTACTAGTTGGAAACAGTGGCAGGTCTGTTATTTTGAGGATTATAAAAACACATTTAAAAAGTTAAACTACTGAATCTATCTCTGACATCATGAATCGGTCTATGAATCTCATCAATGGTGATGATCAACAAAAGAAAGTTTAATGCTGCAATGCATGCTGGGTATCATGGTAGTACTAAACTAATTTATAATTCCCAGCATGCATTGCAGTTGATCGTTTTATATGAATTTGTTTGATGATTGTCACCATAATTGAGATTTGTAGGATGAGTAATGATGTCTGAATGTGTCAGCAGTTTTTCTGCTTATCTTGTCACAGTGGATTCACAAACCAGAACAATTATAATAGTCAAAAATATATCAACATAATCATGTAAAGCAGCTCAATGTTATATCATCTTGACATCTTCAAAGAAAGCAATCAGTTTCAACCTAACTTTGAAACACATCTTTCATTTCCAATGCACATGTGTTTACACAAGCGGGTCGAAGAAAAGAAAGATTTAACTTGAATATCCAGAGTCAAGGACCCAACTAAAGCAAACACCGATCACAACAATGGTGACCCGCTGAAATCCCAATACCCCCTCAATACCAATGGAGGGTGCAAACCTGATGTTGATTCAATGCAATTAACATTGACAAATCAACTGTTTTTAACATTGTTTCAATGGTTTGCATGCTATCTGGGTACACACAGAAAGACCACCTGCCAGAGCTCAAACCAGGGACCTTCCTGCTGTGAGGTGGCAGTGCTACCCACTGAGCCACTGTGCCACCCAGCAACATTTGTTATCTTAATACATAAGTAATATGATAAAATAGAAAATAACAACCTATCAAGGATGATAGAAAATAAACGGTTTTGCTACTGTATTTGTATATAGCCATGGTATTTGTAGTAAACAAATAGGCAATCAGTCGGCTTTACTGCATGTTTATTTTTCATAAGGAAGAGCAAGTAAACTTGACAATTGGGTTAATTTGTAGTCTACCCCACCTCCGCAATTCTCACAACCTAAAGAATCAGCCGAATTAAACATTGTCATGCTGACTGTCACGCAGAAGGCACTTTGATTACATGGAATGATACAGCATTGCCTCTTAAGAGAAGTTCTGTAAGGAGCCACCCATTTAAGCAGGAACTAAAAAGAAGAAACTGAAAAGAAGTATCAGCATGTAAGATGTTTTAGTAACTGTTTTATTTATTCAAATAAAAGTCATACAGTACATGTCAAAGTGATAAGGTTAATGTTCTGGTTGTAGTAAACCTTACTACATTTAGGGGTGGTTTCCTGGACAGAGATTAGCTTAGCCAGGACTAGGCCTTAGTTTAATTAAGAAATATAACTAGTTTTAACAAACATGCAACAAAAGTAAGCAGCATTCCTAAATTTACATTAACATCCCTGCTGAAAAAACAGCATACCAGCAAGACCAGCATATGTTGTCTTTTGGTGCTGGTAACCACCAGCATAGACCAGCATAATTCCGATGCTGGTCTATGCTGGTTTAGATGGGGGTCATCAGCATACCAGCACAAGCATCCCATGCTGGCCATACCAGCAATATTTTATGTTTTGGTGCTGGTATGCTGGTGACCACCAGCTAAACCAGTACCAGACAAGCATGGGAAGCATATGATGACTCAGCAGATACATCACGTCAAATTTCAGACGATAACCGATCAAGCGGAACACTGCGTCAATCAGAATCAAAATATAATAATATGCATGCAATACTACTCGGACGTACTTACATTATACATAACATAGCAGACGTCTTCATCGGCGGGTAACACTAATAATGTTCCCTCTAGGAAATAGTGTTTGGCTGCTTCCGAAATCGCATACTTACTGAGTAGGTACAGAATTTCACTGAGCCCGCGCTAATACAGTACGTACATTCCCGTTAGTATGGACAACACTCACCATGTTGACGTTATCATGTGAACTATTACGTAGTAAACTTGTTCAAGTTCCGACAGGAAGGGCGACTCGAAATCAGACTCCATATGATTTCTGGAATTGGTCTTGCGGTACTTTGATGTCATCTGCTTGTTGGTTCTTGCAGCGGTGCATAAACTCGAACAAACCTAATATCAAGCATGAAAACGTATGCGTTTTTATAAGGGACAGGTGCACTAACACCTGATTACATTAATAACTTGACAACTCTACTTTCTACGGTCTCTGTCAGTGTTTGCAATGGTTGCAATGTCTGGACAAAGGAGAGGTCTGGCAGCTGCTCAAAGATCTCGCCTTTGGAGAAGTTTTATACCCGGAAAAATTATTAATAATTAAGATCTCTCTAAGATATCATACCGCAGAATTACATTGCTAGCTCACCCCAAAAGTTATGCACAATATTATATTACACATTAATTTTAGTGGAGTAAAATGAGTAGAACAACAAGCAGACTTTGTCAGATGACAGATATGCTTGAAAACAAACTAGAAAAATGCAGGTCATGTGAATATATAGATATTTTTATTAAAGCAATGATGTTCTTTTATTTACTTAAAACAACAGGAAACACGAATACAAAATGAATGAATAAGACTATCACAATACATGAAAACATAGAAGTGAATACCATATCAAACAAAACTTTATTCAAATGTATTTTTCTAACAAACCATAAAAGCTCAATTCTGCAGATTTATTTTGATGAATCAGGTGAGCACTTTGTGGGAAATCCTGGGTCTGTACGTGAAGTCAGGGTGCAAATCGGGTGTCTAGGAATCACCCGATTGGCTGGTGTCCAGTCAAAATGACGATTGCTTTGCTTTCCCGTGGCATCCTGGGAAAGCTAGGATAGATAAGTGTCCATTGATGCTTGCTTCAGAATCTGTGTGGACTCAGTAGGGCATCTGGGGATTTCTTGCCAACTGATTTTATGAATACACGTGCCTCTGAATCTCGCGAGAAATAGTCCAAAATCACTGTAATTCTCACCTAACATTTTACGTATACTAAGTTTTCTGACATACTATTTGTTCGCCTAGTGATTTTTGCCTACTATATAGTATGGAAGTATTCTGTTTCGGATTCAGCCTTCCTCTCTGCAGTTTTTATCCCACAGGCTCTTGAAGTTTGTTTCTATGGTGCTATCATTTCACACACTGCATCTCTCAATGCAATAACAGGTCCTTTAGCTTTCCTAGAAGAATTAAAAAACTGACCAAATACAGAATAATGTTGCTAAATCTCATTTACCAGCCCAGAGAATAGGCCTATAGCAGAAGGCAGGAGACTAAATTATTGTAAAAATGAACAAAGCATTTACTGAATAATCTGAACAGTTCCTTTCTCAGTGTTCCTATATCATGCAAAGTTAATGGACAATTAATGACATTATGGACCCAAGCCATATAATATAGTTTGACACATAATAAAAGTGTTAATGATAAATGATAAATGTGTAAATAAAATATAAAAAACAACACAAATTAACTTGATTATATGCACAGTACGTTTGCCCTCTGAAAATAAAACGCACACACACACATTAAAATTACTAAACATGAATTATCTGGGCCTCAGTTTTTTGGGTGGGGGGACTTTTAGGGTATTTCGTTAGAGTCCGGGAAAAACAGCTCTCATCCACTTCACATACTGCTGTCTAACCTAAACAAGAGATAAGATGAGAAAAGTCATTACAGGGAAACCTTGACAAAATATTTAATTGTTCACAGTCTTACAAGAAAGACAAATAACAATATGTTTTATAAATGTGAGTATGGGATAATTTACCTCATTATTGAGGACACAGTAGACCAGGAAGATGAAGGTTCCTTGCTGTGAGTTCAGGATCAGGAAGAGAATCTCGATCATCTTACTGTTATTAACGAAGAAACCCAGAATCCAGGGACCACCAAAAATCACAAACTGGGTCAGAGTTTTAAAAACCGTAATCCTGCAGAGAGAGAGAGAGAGATAGAGAGAGAGAGAGAGAGAGGGGGGGGGAGTTTTGAGTTTTGAAAGTCACACTATGTGAAAATAAATCAAACACTTCTGAAAAAAATATAAAAAACTGTTTCAAATGAAAATCAGGGTGTTTGTTACTTGGTTTGTCTCATGTGTGAAACATCAAGGTTGAGGTTTTTAAGAGTTAAGTTCAGACTGATGAAGATACTGATAAAGAGTATTATGTTTATCTGCAGAAAAAAAAAACACAGTAAAGAAACAATCACTTTCTTTTCCAGTGGTTTAAACTACAACTTGTTTGTAACTAAAACTTACTGCAAGAATGAAGCAAACAGGTCCCAGAAAACTCCAGACGAAGCCTCTCTCCACTTTAATCCAGCATCTGTTTACAGAAAAAAAAACACTTAGACAGCACCTATTACGTTGCTAAAAACGTTATTTTGTTTATTTGGTATAATACAATGTATTTACATGGTTTATGGTTCAAAAAACACATTATTTTCGACATACCATACATTATTGTTGCTCCATTAATCCCTGCCTTCCTCAAACGCTCTGATTTGTTACAAAGCTCATATTCTGAAAAGCGCAGTGTCCCCAATTGGCCAGGCGTTGTGATTGTCTTTAATACCTCTGACTTCAGACAAAATGTGACGCTCCTTACCATGTTTTGAACATTAGCTCACAATGCAATGATGACAGGAGTTAATATCTTCTTTATATCTTATCAATACGAGCTGAATCTGTTCTAGAAAATGCAGATGACCAAATTGATCGATCAAATTTGCCAGCATGGCTTGAGTAGGCCGTAACAGATTGGTAAGGATATTAAACCATGTCTGCATTTGTGATAATAAAAAAGACAAACAACAAGCGCTACTCTTATGGTTAAGTCAGTTGTAAATTCTTTAAATATGACACAGGCTCTATGTCAGATGCAGGCCAAATTATGATAATGACCATCGTGTCCACGTCAACAGGCCGGAAAAGTAAAAAAGTAATCACACTTAAAAAGTGAAGTATGTTTGTTGTAGTCCAAGAAAAGATATATACATTGAAACGATAACTTGCATGATCAATTTGTGCTGTTTGCATATCGTTAATATTTACTAATGCACACTTACACACAAAAGGAAATGTAAAATCATGAATCGGATAATTGGTGCTCTTTAACTCTTTGGCTGCCAGCGTTTTTAAAAAATATTGCCAGCCAGCACAGGCATTTTTTTAAGATTTTCACAAAAGTTTAATGCCTTCCAGAAAATGTTCTTCTTTAATTTTATTTAAAAAATGATAAAAAGGTAAATTTCTCAAAAAAAAGTAATAATAATCACAATAATGGTGACTTTAAATGAAACAGCCAACATCTAAACCTAAGTTAAAGGGGACATATTATGAAAATCTGACTTTTTCCATGTTTAAGTGCTATAATTGTGTCCCCAGTGCTTCTATCAACCTAGAAAAAGTTAAAAAGATCAACCCAATAACTTAGTTTTGGTAAACCATTTTCTGCAAGCATGTGAAAAAATAGGTAATTGTAATTTGGCCCTTATTGTGATGTCAGAATAAGGTAATACCGCCCCCTTTATTTGCACTATCCAACCACAGCACAACCATTTAGTATGGAGAGAAAGAGAGAGATAAAATATTTCACAGCACAATTGAGTTTCAATTGCAACAAACCACCATCATTGTGATCAGTGGTTGCACTTCATCCGCTCATTTGCATTTTAAATGACACACCCAAAACGGCACACTTTTGCTCAGACCTATTTTAGACTTAGTTTACATCTTAAAAAAAATCTCATAATATATCCCCTTTAAGAAAATAACTCTACAAGTAAGATGTAAAATGCTATTTTAGGTTTCTAGCAGAGATGGTGATAGAGAGGATAAAGTCACAGATTGTAGCTTTTAACTCTCTTCGGTGTTACTTTTTTAACACTCTGGAGAGTTGACCTATATAAACACTGAGCAGTGTTAATTTAATAACAACCACTCTGGGGAGTGGACCTATATAAACACTGAGCAGTGTTAATTTAACTCCCGGGATTTTGCAGTGTAATATTTAGTTTACTAATATTTAACTCTAGGACACTATAAACACTTAGCAACTATGACTAAGATTATTTTAGTATAGCAGTTATAAAATGACTGGTTTCTTAAAATATTGTAAAAATATTATTGTAAAAATAAGTTATTAATCATTGCTATCATTGTATAATGTTGAAAATATTTCTCTGCTGTCATTATTTCCAAATATTTTATTGCCATTTATGCCTCCAAACGTGTTAATAATGTTAGGTATGATAAAGATGAGGGAGACTTTTTGGAGCGAGAGGAGGCAAGGATATAGACAGAGAAACTAAGAAAGCTTGTGTTTGATCACAAAAATGTCGTCATGTTTTGTCAGGATTGTCGCATGTACGCGAAAGAAAAAATGAAACGAACAATTTCGTGGTTTGAACTAATAATTTTAAAGTTGAGGCAGAGGCAGTAAAGGACCATGAAAGTGCCCGAAGTCATCACAGAACCTAACGTTAATTAAAACTGCCAAGACAGGTCGTATTGAAGAGAGCCTTGTTGGGAGAAGCCTTACATTTATGTGTGTTTTCATGGCAACAATGTTAATAAAATTATCAAATGCATTCAGTGGATATAATTTCTCTTATTTTCACTGGAAAAAAAGTTAATTTAGAACCCTGGTTATGACCCCTTTAAGATGTAATTTCTTGAATCCAATCAACTGACCAATTCTCTTTATACATACTGTTCACTGCCGTAGCCTTCAGGAACCAGTCCAGCAGACACACCCACTATAACAAAATCAACCGCATAACCAATCACAATCAAGAATCCCTTGTTAAGCATCGCCCTCTGTCTGGAGCTAATCTGTGATAGGTTCTTCACACAGATGAAGAGCAGCACAGCTTCAATGAACATCCACACAAAGCAGGAGAGAAAGAAGAAGTGAAGAGCTCCTGATATCACAGCACACAACTCCTGAAGACAGAGTTTAAACAATGAAAGGGATTTTTGTAATTTCTTACTAACTAGTCAAACTAAAGATGTTGATATTCTGTAAAGTTCTCACCTTATGAGGTTTTATGAGATTGATGAATTGTTGTGTGAGTAAGAACAGAAGATGAGCAGACAGCAGACTGATGCAGAGGTTGATTCGAGCTACATTCTTCACGCCAGGTTTCCATCGACAGAAAGCAAAAGTCAACAGAGCCAAACTAGTAAACACCAGACCCACGATCACAAACACCATATTCATCAACTCCATCGGCTGACTATTATCCTGAGAAAATATGTCACGATACAATGTGTTAAATCTACTGCCGTCACATCTACATTTTAGTTAGCAGTGTATGGAGTGTTGTAACTCTAGGGTTTTAGTCTACATTAAACGTTTTCTTACTTATTTAAGTCAAATCTGTGTCAGGTTATCTTACCTCTGATGGGCTTCTGCTGGTTTGCATGATAAGCGCAAATGTTGACAGATGAAGACATGAACACATAGTGAAGCTGCTGTTGATCTTTACAACAGAACAACCATCTACAATCCACTCACTGATGTTCCAGTACACACAGGAAAGATTTCCACTGTCGTTTATCTCCTTTACAGTAAAGAAAAGTACATGTGTGTCAGGCATAACTCCAATGTTAACATAAAAGATATCACAAAATCTGTGCACAAACAATAGCAGATGAAGTTTCAGGAGGATGCAGCGTCTTGTTCCCCCTCACAGCGCAGCAGCAACTTAGTGCAAATATTTTACCCAACAACCTTGAAAACATCACATGGAACTGAAATATACATTTACACTGGACTAAAACGAAACTACCTGACACACTTTTCAATTGTGGTACTGTTGCATAATTTGTAGATATGATGTTTGCTGCATTGCTTCATTTTACACCAAAACTGGAGTTATCTGAAGAGTTTGCTTCGACTCAAGCAACTATAAGAAGTGCATTATGTAAGGAATAATTGACAAAGGGCCGTTGAATTATTAAAAAAATAATGCACACCCGTGGAACATTTATCAACCAATCAAAATAAAGCTTTCAACAGCCTCATGGTATAAACAATAATACGTGTAATAGCCAGCATGCAAACATACTAATTCACATAAACTGAACCCCAGACCATCATCTCTAACAGACATAATTACACTGAAATATATTTTTGTGTAAAGTTATATCCCAAGCCCAGAGTAACTGGAGATGTTTGAAATTCCTCTTCATATTACATTACATGTGAATAAGTCAATAAGAGTTAACTCACTCTGATGTGTTTAAGGGTGAAGTTAACTGGTTTGGTGAGGGTTGTGTTGGTGGTTGTAGGAAGAGTAGCTGAGATGACAGTGGACATCATTGTTTTATTTGTGTCATCTGATGTGTTGAAGAAGTCTGGTTTCAGTAGGTTCTCCATTGTGTTGTAGCTCATGAAAGCCACCGCAGCTGCAACAGATTCAAATTTTTTAATACAAAGTGAGTCACAGGTGTACATTAAACAGATTTTACAGAGTGAAATACGGGACAGATAGGCATCCCCACCCCACTAAAAGTATCAACACACATACAAGAGGTGCTGAATTATGTTTCTGCTGATGGGTGTAAAAATAGCTTGCAGAATGTAAGAATGAAGTAAGAAATGCTGTTTTAGTGTCCATGGATCTACACACTTCCAATTTTTACCTAAAACAGTAAACCATCTGGGAACTTTATGGATACTCATTTTAACATACTATGATTTGGGACATACTGATTTTTATTACAAATTGCAGATGGGATACAGGGATGGAAAGGGCATGGCTTATATACAAAAGACAGAAAGTAACTGAAGATGGAGAAAGAATGTCCAAAGTCCAGATTTGGAGAGTGTGCCACCTGGTGGCAGAATGAATGGGTGCACTCCCAATCATTACAATAAAAAGTCACATGCACCTAGGCTGGGTAAATTATGGGGTTGATTTTTTTAAACCATGTATATATCTGCTCTCTGAAAATGATTATTGGCTGTGTTGAAATTATTTAAATCACAACAATATTATTGCATACCTGAATTCAAATTGTTCCTGGCGATCCCAATAAGATCAATTTCTATAGAGGCATTTGATGTGTGGAGCTGAGGGATTTTATCAATTTTGGCCTGTGGTCCAACCACAAACATTTGCGCCTCTGATTTAAAATAAATAAATAAATAAACACAAATTTTATGTTATCCAGAACATTATGAGCATGACTTCAGTTACATTGTATATATTTTACATCTATAGTTTTATAATTACATTAAATGATATTTTAGTGATGGTTGTCTCTCTCTTACCCACAGCTGCACAAGTGAAACTGACATTTTCATAGGTGTTTGTTGTCTTCACTAACACTGACACGAGCTTCTCACTGGCTTTTAACACATCTGACGCTAGTTTGTTTGGGTCAACTGATGATGTGTTTATCTTCTCTGAAGTGCTGAAAACCTTGTCCATGAACATGGTAACATTCTAATTCACCAAATAAGGAAATAGGTGAAGATCCAAAAACAATCAACATAAATTTAATTTGATAATTTTTCTCTAAAAGATTTACCGTTAAATTGAGAACAGTAATATTCTCTATCTGGTCAAGGAGATTCTGCATACATGAGGTTCCCTGTGGACAAGAACGTAATATTAAAGATTTTGGTTGACTAGTGAAGACATCAACCTCACTGTCATCACCCAACACTGTGGCAGTTGTGGCACTGACAGAATAATATTTGTTGAGCAGAGCAAGGGATTTTTTTTTCAAAAATGTTTCTCTATATTAAAAACATCATAGTTGCTTTTATACAAAGTAAGAACATGTATGAAAGTACATAATCAGAAAACTTTATACTGTATACTTGTACTGCTCTTTAAATTAACAGAATCTAGTTGTTAGCAACTGTAGTAAAAAATCTGTCAACTTACCATGCAATTTAAACCTGAAACAAATCATGAACACAATAATAAATTAAAGCCAAATTACAGTATATTTAAATTACAGTCATAAATCAATGGGATTCAAATACATGAGAAAATGTAGAAGATGAGCAAGATTTCCGTTAAAGGGGTCATATGATGAAAATGTTAGCATTGCCACTTTGTAGGTTTGAGCAAAAATGTGTCGTTTTGGGTGTGTTTTTTAAAATGCAAATGAGCGGATGAAGTGCAAACACTGATCACAATGATGGTGGTTTGTTAAGTGTGCTTGCAAAAGCACACTTATTGTTCTTCTTAAGTTTTATTATTAAGTGTGCTTGCAAAAGCACACTTATTGTTCTTCTTAAGTTTTATTATTCTTATTATTATTAAGTGTGCTTGCAAAAGCACACTTATTGTTCTTCTTAAGTTTTATTATTATTATTTTTCCCGGGTAGATTTTTTTGGCCAGCTCTAGCGACCAGACCGTTTGACGCAGAGACACCGTTCAAACTTTAAAATGTTCGGGCAGTACCGGTGCAAGTTGCTTGAGAGGATGAAGTCACAGATCCATGTCGTTCGGCCGCCATATTGGAGAGAACACAAAACCTTAAAAAAGTTTCACAGGTCACAAATTTTGTCCAAACCTCATGAAATTCCACGTACGCGATCCTTGGACCGAGCCTCACAAAAGTTACCAGAAGGATTTTTGATTTTCGGAAGCGTTTGCGCGCCACAGCCCAAACTAAATGTGCGTCAACGCCGCCAAAACAGGAAGTAGTTCAAATCTCAATATGTCTGTAACATTTATTAACCAAAATGTTTATATGAACTCTTTACTCCAATGTGAAGATGCCCAAGATAAAAAAAACATTGCAGAAACATGTCTATATTATGTTATTTTCACTTTAAAATGTCCAATTAAAACCTGTGTAAAATTAAAAAATGTCATTAGCCTTTACCACTAGAGGGCAGCCTTTACGTTCAAACGTGTTTTTTAGACAGAATGTAAAGATAGCGGCAGCCATCTTTAGAAGCTAAGCTAACAGGCTATTGCTCCGTGGAAAAGTTTGAATAACAATGGCGGGATGTAGTTTTAATGTTAAAATGGCAAAATGGAATATAGAAGAGCTTTTGAGAGAATTGGGTGTTCCTTTAAGAGCCACAATACAGCGAAGAGCTGAGGAAGAGAAAGCAGAGAAGCCCGGAGAAGAGGCGACACCCTCAGACTCTGCTGCGAGCCCGTGGAGGACTCAGTAACCTCGGCTGCCACTCAAGCTTCGTATCGTATATGGACAGATTCCTGGATACATATTTTTAGAATCGTAAACTTCATCTTATTCACTATACAGTATGCGGTTTCGGACGCAAAACTGCAAATGGATTTTATATTCTGAATGCTTGAATCAACGCGAGCTCTCTGGAGAACGTGCATTTTCACATACAGGTAGGAATTATATGATTCAGACATATTTTAATCCCTTTCTTTTATTTCAGTGATATATGGCACGACAAGTTTAATTCCCTTTTTCATCAATGTAATACATTGTAAACGTATTAGTTTGTAAAGACGTCAGTTTCGCGTCCTCGGGTAGCAGTGATCGTTTGGCATCGGTATTTTAATTAATTACGAAATTTGTATTTTATTTTTAAATTGCTATCTTGTGTTTCTGGGGCATTCGCGGATTAATGACTCATTTGAGTCGTTTTCATTACAAAGTGTTGCAAATAAATGAGTCTTTTGAGTCGACTCTTTACAAAGCGAATGGGCCAAATGTTTTAAAGTGGTTCGCGAATCAGTTTGAATGAATTGTTCAGATCGCTTCAAACACGGAATCGTCCGAAGCTGTTTTACTCGTAACCTATGTAGAAACACGCAGAATATAACCAGTGTTGGGTGACGTGGAAATGTATTTACCAATCTTTTAACTAAAAGCAAAACTTCACACATGTACCCGCCATTACATACGCGCGACCGCCGACCTGTTCGTCGTCAGACACAGTTAAACGCGTGCAACCTCCAGAAACACTGTAGCACAGATTGAAGAAAATCCATCGATGATTGACGTCTGATTCGCTGTTTAATGTACTGTATGCAGTGCCGGGTTAAGCCTTTATGAGGCCCTGGGCTAACGCAGGTTTGAGGCCCCCCCAATATACACTGAAAAAAATAAAGGCTGGATTTACTAAGTGCCCCATTGCGTAAATTTTTTTAGTTTTTTATGCAAAAACAATGCACTGTCTATATTTTTTAGTAAATCCAGTGTTTTTTACAGCGTATGTGCAACATTAAATGGCTAAAATTATTTAAATAAATTAAACAATATTATCAAATAATTTTACAATCAGAAATAGCCCAGAAAATAACATTTATTTAATAAAACTTACAACAAAAAGTGCTTCTTTCTGCTCTTCTTTAAAGAGAATTCTTCAATTAAATCATTAAAATCAAGTTGACGCAAAAGTAGGCTGAAATTATTTAAATAAATTAAACAATTATTATCAAGTAATAATTTTACAATCAGAAACAGCCCAGAAAATAACATTTATTAAATGCAACTCACAACTAAAAGTGGTTCTGTCTGTTCTTCTTTAAATATAATTCCTCAATTAAATTATTAAAATCAAGTTGACGTAAAAGTAGGCTAAAATTATTTAAATAAATTAAACAATATTATCAAGTAATAATTTTACAATCAGAAACAGCCCAGAAAATAACATTTATTAAATGCAACTCACAACTAAAAGTGCTTCTGTCTGTTCTTCTTTAAATATAATTCCTCAATTAAATTATTAAAATCAAGTTGACGCAAAAGTAGGCTGAAATTATTTAAATAAATTAAACAATATTATCAAGTAATAATTTTACAATCAGAAACAGCCCAGAAAATAACATTTATTAAATGCAACTCACAACTAAAAGTGCTTCTGTCTGTTCTTCTTTAAATATAATTCCTCAATTAAATTATTAAAATCAAGTTGACGCAAAAGTAGGCTGAAATTATTTAAATAAATTAAACAATATTATCAAGTAATAATTTTACAATCAGAAACAGCCCAGAAAATAACATTTATTAAATGCAACTCACAACTAAAAGTGCTTCTGTCTGTTCTTCTTTAAATATAATTCCTCAATTAAATTATTAAAATCAAGTTGACGCAAAAGTAGGCTGAAATTATTTAAATAAATTAAACAATATTATCAAGTAATAATTTTACAATCAGAAACAGCCCAGAAAATAACATTTATTAAATGCAACTCACAACTAGAAGTGCTTCTGTCTGTTCTTCTTTAAATATAATTCCTCAATTAAATTATTAAAATCAAGTTGACGCAAAAGTAGTAGAGCCCAGAATTCTCAGCCCGAGTCCGACCCGAGTCCAAACTTTTTAATTCTCCCCATTAGGAATCTGTTTCCGCAGATATAGTTACTGCATCGTGTATGTTTGTGAGTAGAAGTCTGTGCTGTCTGCAGTGAGGTTTTTATGAGAGCAGCACAACATTTTTTATAGTCTATTTAATATGTAAAACTTGAATTTGAAATAAAACTTACTGCGGAGAAGTTATTGAGATCTCTATCATCTCTCTTGCTACGTGACGCGACAATTATTTATTATTTCAAATCCGTTTACAAGATAAATATATATACATTGTGTTGTTAAACTGATGAAATTATCTTGCTATATACGCTACATTCATTATGAGAAGCCTTTTCTTTTTACTGTTACACTGTAGACAGTAATATATGTATATTATATAAAACTCTATGGTCGTGAAAGCACATTATCCATTATCTGTTGGTTCATGTTGGTCCAGTTTAATTCTGGGTAATCCTTTAATAAAATGTATAATATAGTTATAAAATGTTTTATTGTTTTGTAATATTCACAGCGCACATTCTCTCGGATCATTTTAAAACATTTTAAATCATTCTGCAAAATTCCGCATAGATTTTGCAAAAGAAATCCGCAGAAATAGCAAAAAATAACTGCTTACACAGCTTGTACAGCTGTACTATTGCAGCAATTAAACAGTTCAGTTTTGTTTAAAATTGCAAAATAGTTATATTTCTTTTTTATTTACATTTTAGAGCAGTTTTTGTTTGTTAAAGTTTTTATGATAACTAGTGGTTAGCGGCCGACAGCAAGTTGACGACATGTATGATGAATTGAGCCTCTCAAATCAACACTTCACTTGCCTATAATAACAACTATTTAAAAGAAATATTTTCAGCATATCACAATGTTAGTTTAAACGTTTATTATCAACACATACTATTTTTAAAAAGCGAAGGCAGGCTGCTCTGCTGCTCGCAGTTGCAACGGGTGCAGAAATAAAAAAATAAAAAGGGCTATACAAAACGAAACGAAATAAACATGAAACAGAATAAACATGCATGTTGCCTTATCTTACAACTTCGCTTTTGCATATAATTTTTTTTAATGTAAGGACTTACCACAGAACATGGCTATTCATGTATCCATCCAACAGTTAAACTAAGCAAAAAGTCGATCCATACACAAACAAGAAATAAAGACACAGCCTTCTTACACGAAATTAATACATGGAGAAGTCTTTAATAGATTATGTCTTGGATGCTTTCTGCATAGATTATGTACAGTATCCAAGGTTTTAATCTAGTACTCCATTTATAATTTTTCCTGGTGGGCTGAAGGTTCTGCTGTTAAATACGCAACAGCTGCATTGTAAATGTGTGGCTGTGCGTAGCGGACTCATGCGATAGGTTAAACGTCTTCCTATGTTTGTTTTGCAATCATCAATGTCTGTCAAAAGGATCTTTAATTAAATTGAAAAATATAAAAAGATGGAGAAGCCTAAATAAGCCCGAGGTCCGGCCCGCGTATCTGCTGTGACGTTAAAATTGGCCCGAAACCCGAAGGGCGTAAACAGGTCGGGCCCCGTCGGGCTGAAATGCAGGGCTCTAAAAAGTAGGCTAAAATTATTTAAACAAATTAAACAATATTATCAAGTAATAATTTTACAATCAGAACAGCACAGAAAATAACATTTATTAAGCAACTTAAAGTGCTTCTTTCTGCTCTTCTTTAAAGAGAATTCCTCGACTAAATCATCAAAATCAAGTTAAATCATATTTCGGCGGATTGTTTTACTTTCATTGTTTCACGAGATTCCCTGCCTATTTAGTCATAATAATTAACAGTAAACGAACTTGGCTTGCTGTTTTTGAAGGCAGCTCGACCTTAGGTCGGGTTCGAGTCCCAAGTTTAAATGAAGGAGGAGATGATGAGGAGAGATGCCAGAAGAATTGCGGCCGGGCGCGGAGGCACATACTCCCGTTTACGATATGATTTTAATGATGATTGACACAGGACAAAATATCCCATAAGCTATTACGTAGCTATTATACAATTTTTTTCAGAACATTCTTGCGACCCAGTGGTTGGGGGCCTCTGCTCTAGGTAGCACTTACGCGTAATTACGTCAATCAAAATGTTTTTAAAAACTCAAAATAGAATTGTCTCGGAGGCCCCCTAGTGTTCGGGGCCCTGGGCTGCAGCCCATGTTGCCCATTAGGATAACGCGGCCTTGACTGTATGATGTAAGTGATTCTCACAAAACACACGTGACATGACAACGTAAGAAAACATGAGTTTTGTCTAAGTGTAAACTGTCAATGTCCTCAGACCATCTTAGGAGATTCCAACTTTATACATATACAAAACAAAACTGTTGTCAGTTTACTTGTCTGATATTTCAGCTACAAGCTACATTTTTCTGTATACTGTTGGTGTATGTTGCAGTTTTACACATACTGTAGAAATGCCCTTCATAAGTATTCTTCTGTTTGCTGTGGAGTCAAGAAATGTCTAAACATTAAAAGATGAACATGAGACAAAAGTACAGAATCTGTCGCATTATTTTTTTTAATGGGCACTGAGCTGTGTCCTGATTGTTTACACATGAAAAGCATAAAATATGTAGGATCAGTTTGATTCACTTATGTGCATTTGTGTACAATACACATAAGTCAGCATTTAATGCTGTTGTTCTTTGTTGTTAAAGCATGTATGTGTTGAAACATAAACAAAGGTTAATAAAATGTGACATTCTAAACTTCTGGTATACTGATATTTATCTTACCAATTTCTGGTCTCCACATCAAACAGAAAAATCTTGTCTTTATTGTTCTGATACTTATGGAGGGCACTGTGTGTGTGCGCGTGTGTGTGTGTGTGTGTGTGTGTGTGTGCGTGTGTGTGCATATATCTAGATTTATTTTTTCATGAGTAACTAGTAACTCGCTACTTGAGTATTATTTTCATTGCATACTTTTTACTTCTACTTGAGTAATTATTTATTTAGTTACTTTTACTTTAACTTAAGTAAAGTTTTTGGCTACTCTTTCCACCTCTGTTAAAATCTTCATGAATCTAGGCTGAGTTTGCCACGTTGAAGCCTAAATAATCAGACAGATAGTAAGTTAATCGCCCATCGCTCACAGCCCAGCACCTGCACCACTGCATGCGTATCGCGCTGACAAACATACACCTGATTTTACTGCCCTGACGAAATCTAAAAGTATAATTTCTCTTATTAGAAGCTAGCCTAATGTTTGCCAGTTATTAAAATGGCGGTTGTAGTTTAAATAGAGGTCGTGAAATAATTAGCATTGACAAAAAACTGCATAAAACAATGTTATATTCCATATTATAAACTTTTGGTTATGTGTACTTAAGTGAGTAAATAAGTTAAATTCTCAATAAGTGTGATATGGCTCTTATTTACCCCTTTAAATGTAGAATAAAGCTTACTCGGGTATCTTACAATGCACTTATGTTGTTATGCAGTTTTAAAATACAAAATACGAACATGTCTGGATGTAGATAAAGCCTACTTGGACATATTACAATGCACAAGTTTTGTTGTATGCAGTTTGAAAATACATGTTTGTAGAAAAAGTATATTGTACAATGCACTGATTTTGTTGTTATGCAGTTTCAAAATACAACATGAGTATGTTTAAATGTATATGTAGTCATCATCACTGATATATCTCTGGCCCTCATGACAAACTAATTGAATAGCCCTGTCGTAGATGCTCAACACACAATCATATTCATAAATAGTAAAGAAATGCAATGATATTAGGCTATCAGTGCTGCTGTCGCTCTCTCCCATCGCTTATTTTAAAAATGAGCTTATGAGGAATAAAATGCAGCTTATATCTGCTGCTTTTGGTGACGTGAACTCTGGCCTCCGATGATGTAATATGACGATTTTTGCATCATCGGAGGACTTTTTTGCAGAACCAAAATGCAGATATCTCTCCTCTCAGGGGGAAATGATGGAGGGAAACATGGTCATTCAGTAATACTGCCGGGTTTCTACAGATACAAAGCTGAATGCTAAATCGGTGAAGTATCCCTTTAAAGGTGCAGTGTGTAATTCCTGGAAGGATCTCTTGACAGAAATGCAAAATAATATACAAAACTATATTATCAGTGGTGTATAAACACCTTTCATAATTAACCGTTATGTTTTTAATACTTTAGAATGAGACGTTTTTATCTACATACACCGAGGGTCCCCTTACATGGAAGTCGCCATTTTGTGCTCCCATGTTTCTACAGAAGCTCTTAATGGACAAACTTTTTTATTAAGTTGTCTCCAATCATGACATGTTTGTCCTGTGGTGGCTACCGTAGCTTCTCTATGCATTTCAAAAGCGAGGGGTGAGCTGTGAACTGAGCTGTTGGTTGCAATTTGGAACCTCACCACTAGATGCCGCTAAAATATACACACTGCACCTTTAAGTCTCATGTTTTTAAGATTATCTTAAGTACTAAAGGATTTTTGGTATATTATGTACAAAACTAGTGTGTGAAAATAGGGCACTTTAAAGGGATTGTTCACTCAAAAATTAAAATTATTTAAATTACAATTCTAAAAAAAAATTAATAAGAAAACACTGAGGGCTTGACATTAACTTTTTGAGGAACTTGTCCTTCGGACAAGTAAATTTGTGTTTCACTTGTCCATGCACAAAAGTCACTTGTCCGGGTAAAGTTTTATAATATAATGTATTTTTTGTGTTTTGCTAATCAGTGGCAGAGCAAGGGATTTTTCATAGAGGAATCGGACAACTAATTTTTTCTTACACTTGTCCTACAAAAAATCCACTTGTCCCGGACAAGCGGACAAGCCTTAATGTCGAACCCTGAACATGTGCAGCACAGCCGTTATAGTTGGTTCTAGGCTAGCTAGAGCGGGTTATCTAGGCTTGTGATCCCTGTATTTACATAAAATGGTCTGTGCTAAGCCCCGGATGTCCTTAAATGCTGGAAACACCCCTGGTTACAAGCCTGTATACATTTCTGTGTGTGTGTGTGTGTGTGTGTGTGTGTGTGTGTGTGTGTGTGTGTGTCAGGAATGCTTCCACGTATTGAAACCAAACTTTGTACATGAACTTGGGACTCCAATGCGAGGATGCACAAGATAAAAAACATTCTAAAATTTTACATTTCACAAATCACGTTAGTGACCGCACCAGAGCAAGCACACTTTTGCGGTTCCTCTGGAAGTGCATTTTCTAGTTATTATTATTTTTATTATTTTTCCCGGGTAGATTTTTTTGGCCAGCTCTAGCGACCAGACCGTTTGACGCAGAGACACCGTTCAAACTTTAAAATGTTCGGGCAGTACCGGTGTAAGTTGCTTGAGAAGATGAAGTCACAGATCCATGTCGTTCGGCCACCATATTGGATAGAACACAAAACCTTAAAAAAGTTTCACAGGTCACAAATTTTGTCCAAACTTCATGAAATTCCACGTACGCGATCCTTGGACCGAGCCTCACAAAAGTTACTAGAAGGATTTTTGATTTTCGGAAGCGTTTGCGCGCCACAGCCCAAACTAAATGTGCGTCAACGCCGCCAAAACAGGAAGTAGTTCAAATCTCAATATGTCTGTAACATTTATTAACCAAAATGTTTATATGAACTCTTTACTCCAATGTGAAGATGCCCAAGATAAAAAAAACATTGCAGAAACATGTCTATATTATGTTATTTTCACTTTAAAATGTCCAATTAAAACCTGTGTAAAATTAAAAAATGTCATTAGCCTTTACCAGTAGAGGGCAGCCTTTACGTTCAAACGTGTTTTTTAGACAGAATGTAAAGATAGCGGCAGCCATCTTTAGAAGCTAAGCTAACAGGCTATTGCTCCGTGGAAAAGTTTGAATAACAATGGCGGGATGTAGTTTTAATGTTAAAATGGCAAAATGGAATTTCAAAGAGCTGTTGAGAGAATCATGTGTTCCTTTAAGAGCCACAATACAGCGAAGAGCTGAGGAAGAGAAAGCAGAGAAGCCCGGAGAAGAGGCGACAGCCTCAGACTCTGCTGCGAGCCCGTGGAGGACTCAGTAACCTCGGCTGCCACTCAAGCTTCGTATCGTATATGGACAGATTCCTGGATACATATTTTTAGAATCGTAAACTTCATCTTATTCACTATACAGTATGCGGTTTCGGACGCAAAACTGCAAATGGATTTTATATTCTGAATGCTTGAATCAACGCGAGCTCTCTGGAGAACGTGCATTTTCACATACAGGTAGGAATTATATGATTCAGACATATTTTAATCCCTTTCTTTTATTTCAGTGATATATGGCACGACAAGTTTAATTCCCTTTTTCATCAATGTTTTTTTTTTCCTTTTTCATCAATGTAATACATTGTAAACGTATTAGTTTGTAAAGACGTCAGTTTCGCGTCCTCGGGTAGCAGTGATCGTTTGGCATCGGTATTTTAATTAATTACGAAATTTGTATTTTATTTTTAAATTGCTATCTTGTGTTTCTGGCGCATTCGCGGATTAATGACTCATTTGAGTCGTTTTCATTACAAAGTGTTGCAAATAAATGAGTCTTTTGAGTCGACTCTTTACAAAGCGAATGGGCCAAATGTTTTAAAGTGGTTCGCGAATCAGTTTGAATGAATTGTTCAGATCGCTTCAAACACAGAATCGTCCGAAGCTGTTTTACTCGTAACCTATGTAGAAACACGCAGAATATAACCAGTGTTGGGTGACGTGGAAATGAATTTACCAATCTTTTAACTAAAAGCAAAACTTCACACATGTACCCGCCATTACATACGCGCGACCGCCGACCTGTTCGTCGTCAGACACAGTTAAACGCGTGCAACCTCCAGAAACACTGTAGCACAGATTGAAGAAAATCCATCGATGATTGACGTCTGATTCGCTGTTTAATGTACTGTATGATGTAAGTGATTCTCACAAAACACACGTGACATGACAACGTAAGAAAACATGAGTTTTGTCTAAGTGTAAACTGTCAATGTCCTCAGACCATCTTAGGAGATTCCAACTTTATACATATACAAAACTGTTGTCAGTTTACTTGTCTGATATTTCAGCTACAAGCTACATTTTTCTGTATACTGTTGGTGTATGTTGCAGTTTTACACATACTGTAGAAATGCCCTTCATAAGTATTCTTCTGTTTGCTGTGGAGTCAAGAAATGTCTAAACATTAAAAGATGAACATGAGACAAAAGTACAGAATCTGTCGCATTATTTTTTTTAATGGGCACTGAGCTGTGTCCTGATTGTTTACACATGAAAAGCATAAAATATGTAGGATCAGTTTGATTCACTTATGTGCATTTGTGTACAATACACATAAGTCAGCATTTAATGCTGTTGTTCTTTGTTGTTAAAGCATGTATGTGTTGAAACATAAACAAAGGTTAATAAAATGTGACATTCTAAACTTCTGGTATACTGATATTTATCTTACCAATTTCTGGTCTCCACATCAAACAGAAAAATCTTGTCTTTATTGTTCTGATACTTATGGAGGGCACTGCGTGTGTGTGTGTGTGTGTGCGTGTGTGTGTGTGTGTGTGTGTGTGTGTGTGTGCGTGTGTGTGCATATATCTAGATTTATTTTTTCATGAGTAACTACTAACTCGCTACTTGAGTATTATTTTCATTGCATACTTTTTACTTCTACTTGAGTAATTATTTATTTAGTTACTTTAACTTCAGTAAAGTTTTTGGCTACTCTTTCCACCTCTGTTAAAATCTTCATGAATCTAGGCTGAGTTTGCCACGTTGAAGCCTAAATAATCAGACAGATAGTAAGTTAATCGCCCATCGCTCACAGCCCAGCACCTGCATCACTGCATGCGTATCGCGCTGACAAACATACACCTGATTTTACTGCCCTGACGAAATCTAAAAGTATAATTTCTCTTATTAGAAGCTAGCCTAATGTTTGCCAGCTATTAAAATGGCGGTTATAGTTTAAATAGAGGTCGTGAAATAATTAGCATTGACAAAAAACTGCATAAAACAATGTTATATTCCATATTATAAACTTTTTGTTATGTGTACTTAAGTGAGTAAATAAGTTAACCGCAAAAACTAAATGTGCGTCGACGCCGCCAAAACAGGAAGTAGTTTATCTCAGGAACGCTTTTACTTATTGAAACCAAACTTTGTACATGAACTTGGGACTCCAATGTGAGGATGCACAAACTAAATCGGCGGCACCAGAGCAAGCACACTTTTGCAGTTCCTCCAGAAATGCATTTTCTAGTTATTATTATTATTCCCGGGTAGATTTTTTGTGTCAGCTCTAGCGACCAGACCGTTTGACGCAGAGACACCGTTCAAACTTTAAAATGTTCGGGCAGTACCGGTGTAAGTTGCTTGAGAGGATGAAGTCACAGATCCATGTCGTTCGGCCGCCATGTTGGAGAGAACACAAAACCTTAAAAAAGTTTCACAGGTCACAAATTTTGTCCAAACTTTATGAAATTCCACGTACGCGATCCTTGGACCGAGCCTCACAAAAGTTACTAGAAGGATTTTTGATTTTCGGAAGCGTTTGCGCGCCACAGCCCAAACTAAATGTGCGTCAACGCCGCCAAAACAGGAAGTAGTTCAAATCTCAATATGTCTGTAACATTTACTAACCAAAATTTTTATATGAACTCTTTACTCCAATGTGAAGATGCCCAAGATAAAAAAACATTGCAGTAACATGTCTATATTATGTTATTTTCACTTTAAAATGTCCAATTAAAACCTGTGTAAAAATAAAAAATGTCATTAGCCTTTACCAGTAGAGGGCAGCCTTTACGTTCAAACGTGTTTTTTAGACAGAATGTAAAGATAGCGGCAGCCATCTTTAGAAGCTAAGCTAACAGGCTATGGCTCCGTGGAAAAGTTTGAATAACAATGGCGGGATGTAGTTTTAATGTTAAAATGGCAAAATGGAATTTAAAAGAGCTGTGAGAGAATCGGGTGTTCCTTTAAGAGCCACAATACAGCAAAGAGCTGAGGAAGAGAAAGCAGAGAAGCCCGGAGAAGAGGCGGCAGCCTCAGACTCTGCTGCAAGCCCGTGGAGAACTCAGTAACCTCGGCTGCCACCCAAGCTTCGTATCGTATATGGACAGATTCCTGGATACATATTTTTAGAATCGTAAACTTCATCTTATTCACTATACAGTATGCGGTTTCGGACGCAAAACTGCAAATGGATTTTATATTCTGAGTGCTTGAATCAACGCGAGCTCTTTGGAGAACGTGCATTTTCACATACAGGTAGGAATTATATGATTCAGACATATTTTAATCCCTTTCTTTTATTTCAGTGATATATGGCACGACAAGTTTAATTCCCTTTTTCATCAATGTAATACATTGTAAACGTATTAGTTTGTAAAGACGTCAGTTTCGCATCCTCGCGTAGCAGTGATTGTTTGGCATCGGTATTTTAATGAATTACGAAATTTGTATTTTATTTTTAAATTGCTATCTTGTGTTTCTGGCGCATTCGCGGATTAATGACTCATTTGAGTCGTTTTCATTACAAAGTGTTGCAAATAAATGAGTCTTTTGAGTCGACTCTTTACAAAGCGAATGGGCCAAATATTTTAAAGTGGTTCGCGAATCAGTTTGAATGAATTGTTCAGATCGCTTCAAACACGGAATCGTCCGAAGCTGTTTTACTCGTAACCTATGTAGAAACACGCAGAATATAACCAGTGTTGGGTGACGTGGAAATAAATTTACCAATCTTTTAACTAAAAGCAAAACTTCACACATGTACCCGCCATTACATACGCGCGACCGCCGACCTGTTCGTCGTCAGACACAGTTAAACGCGTGCAACCTCCAGAAACACTGTAGCACAGATTGAAGAAAATCCATCGATGATTGACGTCTGATTCGCTGTTTAATGTACTGTATGATGTAAGTGATTCTCACAAAACACACGTGACATGACAACGTAAGAAAACATGAGTTTTGTTTTAGTGTAAACTGTCAATGTCCTCAGACCATCTTAGGAGATTCCAACTTTATACATATACAAAACTGTTGTCAGTTTACTTGTCTGATATTTCAGCTACAAGCTACATCAACATTGAGACTAAAGTTAATTTGTTAATTTGAAATGCTTGTCTATTCTGTGCTTGTATTCTTTTTCTGTACTGTTGGTGTATGTTGCAGTTTTACACATACTGTAGAAGTGCCCTTCATAAGTATTCTTCTGTTTGTTGTGGAGTCAAGAAATGTCTAAACATTAAAAGATGAACATGAGACAAAAGTACAGAATCTGTCACATTATTTTTTTTAATGGGCACTGAGCTGTGTCCTGATTGTTTACACATGAAAAGCATAAAATATGTAGGATCAGTTTGATTCACTTATGTGCATTTGTGTACAATACACATAAGTCAGCATTTAATGCTGTTGTTCTTTGTTGTTAAAGCATGTATGTGTTGAAACATAAACAAAGGTTAATAAATGTGACATTCTAAACTTCTGGCATACTGATATTTATCTTACCAATTTCTGGTCTCCACATCAAACAGAAAAATCTTGTCTTTATTGTTCTGATACTTATGGAGGGCACTGCGTGTGTGTGTGTGTGTGTGTGTGTGCGCGTGTGTGTGTGTGTGTGTGTGTGTGCGTGTGTGTGCATATATCTAGATTTATTTTTTCATGAGTAACTAGTAACTCGCTACTTGAGTATTATTTTCATTGCATACTTTTTACTTCTACTTGAGTAATTATTTATTTAGTTACTTTTACTTTAACTTAAGTAAAGTTTTTGGCTACTCTTTCCACCTCTGTTAAAATCTTCATGAATCTAGGCTGAGTTTGCCACGTTGAAGCCTAAATAATCAGACAGATAGTAAGTTAATCGCCCATCGCTCACAGCCCAGCACCTGCATCACTGCATGCGTATCGCGCTGACAAACATACACCTGATTTTACTGCCCTGACGAAATCTAAAAGTATAATTTCTCTTATTAGAAGCTAGCCTAATGTTTGCCAGCTATTAAAATGGCGGTTATAGTTTAAATAGAGGTCGTGAAATAATTAGCATTGACAAAAAACTGCATAAAACAATGTTATATTCCATATTATAAACTTTTGGTTATGTGTACTTAAGTGAGTAAATAAGTTAACCGCAAAAACTAAATGTGCGTCGACGCCGCCAAAACAGGAAGTAGTTTATCTCAGGAACGCTTTCACGTATTGAAACCAAACTTTGTACATGAACTTGGGACTCCAATGTGAGGATGCACAAACTAAATCGGCGGCACCAGAGCAAGCACACTTTTGCAGTTCGTCCCGAAATGCATTTTCTAGTTATTATTTTTCCCGGGTAGATTTTTTTGGCCAGCTCTAGCGACCAGACCGTTTGACGCAGAGACACCGTTCAAACTTTAAAATGTTCGGGCAGTACCGGTGTAAGTTGCTTGAGAAGATGAAGTCACAGATCCATGTCGTTCGGCCACCATATTGGATAGAACACAAAACCTTAAAAAAGTTTCACAGGTCACAAATTTTGTCCAAACTTTATGAAATTCCACGTACGCGATCCTTGGACCGAGCCTCACAAAAGTTACTAGAAGGATTTTTGATTTTCGGAAGCGTTTGCGCGCCACAGCCCAAACTAAATGTGCGTCAACGCCGCCAAAACAGGAAGTAGTTCAAATCTCAATATGTCTGTAACATTTACTAACCAAAATTTTTATATGAACTCTTTACTCCAATGTGAAGATGCCCAAGATAAAAAAACATTGCAGTAACATGTCTATATTATGTTATTTTCACTTTAAAATGTCCAATTAAAACCTGTGTAAAAATAAAAAATGTCATTAGCCTTTACCAGTAGAGGGCAGCCTTTACGTTCAAACGTGTTTTTTAGACAGAATGTAAAGATAGCGGCAGCCATCTTTAGAAGCTAAGCTAACAGGCTATGGCTCCGTGGAAAAGTTTGAATAACAATGGCGGGATGTAGTTTTAATGTTAAAATGGCAAAATGGAATTTAAAAGAGCTGTGAGAGAATCGGGTGTTCCTTTAAGAGCCACAATACAGCGAAGAGCTGAGAAAGACGGAGAGCAGAGAAGCCCGGAGAAGAGGCCACAGCCTGAGACTCTGCTGCGTAGAGCCCGTGGGGCACGCAGCACCATCGGCTGGCACCCAAGCTTCGTATCGTATATGGACAGCGGAATCCTGGATACATATTTTTAAAATCCTAAAACGTCATCTTATTCACTATACAGTATGCGGTTTCGGACGCAGCCTGACTGTGTGAATACGGTATTTAAAAACTATATATATTGAGCATTATTTGATACTAATATTTCTCAAATACGTTTGTGCAAATGGATTTTACATTCTGAACGGTTATGAATCAACGCGAGCTCCTGGAGAACGTGCAGTGTCACTGTCACATATACAGGTAGGAAGACATTCAGACATCTTTTAAACCCTTTATTTTATTTCAGTGATATATGACAAGTTTAATTCCCCTTTTCATCAATGTAATACATTGTAAACGTATTAGTTTGTAAAGCGTGAGTGGGTTGATGTCCTCAGACCATCTTAGGAGATTTCTAAATTTATACATAGTGAATGCAAAACTCTTGTCAGTCATGTCTGATATTTCAGCTATAAGCTACATTAACATTGAGACTAGAGTTAATTTGTTGATTTGAAATGCTTGTCTATTCTTTATTTGTATTCTTTTTTCTGTACTGTTTGTGTATGTTGCCCTTCATACGTATTAGGAAAATACAGGCAAAATATCTCTGTTTGCTGTGGAGTCAAGAAATGTCTAAACATTAAAAGGTGAACATGATACAGTACAGAATCTGTCACATTTTTGTCACACAACTTTTTACCTGTTTCAACATAGACAATATTCCAACTCAATTGAACAACACATTTGTATTTTAATACTCCTATCTAATGTGGGCATTTTGAGACCATTGACAACTGTTGAAGTGATGAACTGTGTCCTGATGCATTAATTGTTCACACATGAAAAGCAATAAATGTGTAGGATCAGTTTGATACACTTATGTGCATTTGGGTACAACACACATAAATCAGCATTAAATGCTGTTATTTTTTGTTGTTAAAGCATGTATGTGTTGAAACATAAACAAATGTTAAAGGCGGAGTCCACAATGTTTGAAAAACGCTTTGGAAAAGAAGACGGGCCGACTACCAAAACACACTTATAGCCAATCAAATCAAATGCTGGGTTGCGTATGTGTGGGCAGGGTCTATCAACAGAAGGTCCAGATTCTATTGGGGTAGGGGCGTGTTTGTTTAGGTGATTTCAAATATCAACATTGGCTTTCAAACGTCATGGACTGCCTCTTTAATAAAATGTGACATTGTGTACTTCTGACATACTGATATTCATCTTATCAATTTCTGGTCTCCACAGCAAACTGTTTTGATACTTATGGAGGTCACTGTATATACTGTGTGTGTGTGTCTCATGAATGCTTTCACGTATTCGTATTGAAACCAAACTTTGTACATGCACTTGGGACTGCAATGCGAGGATGCACAAGATAAAAAACATTCTAAAATTTTACATTTCACAAATCACGTTAGTGACCGCACCAGAGCAAGCACACTTTTGCGGTTCCTCCGGAAGCGCATTTTCTAGTTCTTATTATTATTCCCGGGGAGATTTTTTGTGTCAGCTCTAGCGACCAGACCGTTTGACGCAGAGACACCGTTCAAACTTTAAAATGTTCGGGCAGTACCGGTGTAAGTTGCTTGAGAAGATGAAGTCACAGATCCATGTCGTTCGGCCGCCATATTGGAAAGAACACAAAACCTTAAAAAAGTTTCACAGGTCACAAATTTTGTCCAAACTTCATGAAATTCCACGTACGCGATCCTTGGACCGAGCCTCACAAAAGTTACTAGAAGGATTTTTGATTTTCGGAAGCGTTTGCGCGCCACAGCCCAAACTAAATGTGCGTCAACGCCGCCAAAACAGGAAGTAGTTCAAATCTCAATATGTCTGTAACATTTATTAACCAAAAATTTTATATGAACTCTTTACTCCAATGTGAAGATGCCCAAGATAAAAAAACATTGCAGTAACATGTCTATATTATGTTATTTTCACTTTAAAATGTCCAATTAAAACCTGTGTAAAAAATAAAAAATGTCATTAGCCTTTACCAGTAGAGGGCAGCCTTTACGTTCAAACGTGTTTTTTAGACAGAATGTAAAGATAGCGGCAGCCATCTTTAGAAGCTAAGCTAACAGGGTATTGCTCCGTGGAAAAGTTTGAATAACAATGGCGGGATGTAGTTTTAAGGTTTAAATGGCAAAATGGAATAGAGAAGAGCTGTTGAGAGAATCGAGTGTTCCTTTAAGAGCCACAATACAGCGAAGAGCTGAGAAAGACGGAGAGCAGAGAAGCCCGGAGAAGAGGCCACAGCCTGAGACTCTGCTGCATAGAGCCCGTGGGGCACGCAGCACCATCGGCTGGCACCCAAGCTTCGTATCGTATATGGACAGCGGAATCCTGGATACATATTTTTAAAATCCTAAAACTTCATCTTATTCACTATACAGTATGCGGTTTCGGACGCAAAACTGCAAATGGATTTTATATTGTGAATGCTTGAATCAACGCGAGCTCTCTGGAGAACGTGCATTTTTACATACAGGTAGGAATTATATGATTCAGACATATTTTAATCCCTTTCTTTTATTTCAGTGATATATGGCACGACAAGTTTAATTCCCTTTTTCATCAATGTAATACATTGTAAACGTATTAGTTTGTAAAGACGTAAGTTTCGCGTCCTCGCGTAACGTTAGCAGTGATCGTTTTTCATCGGCTCTATAACAGCTGCATGGTTTAAATGATTGTGAATTGACGCGAAAAAGTGTCACTTTACCTTAAATCATGCATGTTATGCCAAGTGTATTTAAACAGTCATGCCTTTGAGAAATGTATGACACATTAAAACACAGCTTGCCACAGCTAGAAGACTGCGTATATTTACATAATCTTCAGATAAGAAAGTTATATATCTAAATCGTATGCTTGACTAACGGGAACACGATCGATTGCATTATGCTGTCAATCATTATGCTGTCAATCACTCAGCGAAGCATTGATTTCACATGGAAAGCAAGAGGACAGGGTCGCAATCTTGAGCGTGCATATGTTGCATGAGATGCAGAGCGCGAGTCACCCCTTCACGTGTATTCGCGCTTTGGTCTGCCCGCGTCAAGATGCGAAGACTGACAGTGGTGAGTTAAGAGAACACGGACTCTATGGCTGTTTTAACTTTATTTATTGTATTTCCAGCTTACAACAACTCCTCTTCCGACAGTTGTTGTCTGATATGTCGGCTCAACGATCACAATGACATTAGATGTCTTAATAAAGGAAACGATTTTTGTGAACTAGATAAAAGATCCTGGCGTTTCTCCGAAGTTCAAAGCAGACAAAGGCTCAAATATTATGCGAGTCATCGTTCTCACACAAGAATGCAATTTAAACGTGTAAGTCAATCGCCCATCGCTCACAGCCCAGCACCTGCACCACTGCATGCGTATCGCGCTGACAAACATACACGTGATTTTACTGCCCTGATGAAATCTAAAAGTATAATTTCTCTTATTAGAAGCTAGCTTAATGTTTGCCAGTTATTAAGATGGCGGTTGTAGTTTAAATAGAGGTCGTGAAATAATTAGCATTGCCAAAAAGTGCATAAAACAATGTTATGTTCCATATTATAAACTTTTGGTTATGTGTACTTAAGTGAGTAAATAAGTTAAATTCTCAATGAGTGTGATATGGCTCTTATTTACCCCTTTTAATGAAGAATAAAGCTTACTCGGGTATCTTACAATGCACTTATGTTGTTATGCAGTTTTAAAATACAAAATACGAACGTCTGGATGTAGATAAAGCCTACTTGGTCATATTACAATGCACAAGTTTTGTTGTATGCAGTTTGAAAATACATGTTTGTAGAAAAAGTATATTGTACAATGCACTGATTTTGTTGTTATGCAGTTTCAAAATACAACATGAGAATGTTTAAATGTATATGTAGTCATCATCACTGATGTATCTCTGGCCCCCATGACAAACTAATTGAATAGCCCTGTCGTAGACGCTCAACACACAATCATATTCATAAATAGTAAAGAAATGAAATGATATTAGGCTATCAGTGCTGCTGTCGCTCTTTCCTATCGCTTATTTTAAAAATGAGCTTATGATCAATAAAATGCAGCTTACATCTGCTGCTTTTGGTGACGTGAACTCTGGCCTACATTAAGTCTCATGTTTTTAAGATTATCTTAAGTACTAAAGAAGAATTTTTGGTATATTATGTACAAAACTAGTGTGTGAAAATAGGACACTTTAAAGGGATTGTTCACCCAAAAATTAAAATTATTTAAATTACAATTCTAAAAAAATGTAATAAGAAAACACTGAACATGTGCAGCATAGCTGTTATAGTTGGTTCTAGGCTAGCTAGAGCGGGTTATCTAGGCTTGAGATCCCTGTATTTACATAAAATGGTCTGTGCTAAACCCCGGATGTCCTTCAATGCTGGAAACACCCCTGGTTACAAGCCTGTATACATTTCTGTGTGTGTGTGTGCGTGCGTGCGTGCGTGCGTGCGTGCGTGTGTGTGTGTGTCAGGAATGCTTTCACGTAGAGGTCGACCGATATGGCTTTTTCTCTGGCCAATGCCGATATTTAGAAATCAGGGCAGCTGATGGCCGATATGTTAGGCCGATTTTCTATATGTACATAATTATCAAAATGTTCTCATCATTAGCAGATATTTTAAATGTAAAAATGTCACTATTTAAGTCAAAGTCTTTTAAAAAAATTATGACTGGTCTTTCTGAAGATTTTTACTACCTCCTCTGCACCATGCATTTATGAGACACAGATATTACATGACACTCTTCTGTCATAATATTGGATCAGTTTTTTTACCATGGCTTTTATTGCTTTGTAGGATAAAATCCTTATTTGGGAGACCTGATAAAATATTTATTCATCATAAAGTTAACATAGTAATAAATGTCTATGGTTTTTAGTTGAGACTGTTATTTAGGGCAAATCTTTCTAAACACATTTACATTCTCCTTTCTGAGGCGCTATAAGTGACTGATTGTGCTGACAGTGACGTCTTGTGAGTTTAGTGTTGGGACAGATCTGTTGTTTCAACCGTTCATTCAAACGAATCCGTTCAAAGGAGTCAGTTCGCGAATCGGACGCATTGTGTTGGAATCCAGGCTGAGCAGCGCAAAACTGTAAACAAAGTGTTACTGTAACAACACGAAAAACATTTCCTCGGTGGATATGATTTGGTCTTCCGACCTTTCGCCATCGAGTCAGTTTTGTTTTGAGTAATAAAAGCAGGGAGACAGTTTAAAGACAGAACTGTCTCCCTGCTCTCCAGTAACGCATAACTTATGTTGTTATGCAGTTTTAAAATTCAAAATACGAACATGTCTGGATGTAGCATTTTTTTGTGGAGGGAGGTGCCCTTTTTTTTAGGTTAGAGCAACTGCCCCTTAAAATTCCTGTGCACGTCCCTGATGCTTAGTTACTGTTGAACGGGAACACGATTGATTGCATTATGCTGTCAATCACTGAGTGAAATATTTTTTTTTATGGTAAATTTTAGAGAAACAGTTGTTACAAGTCTGTATACATTTCTGTGTGTGTGTGTGTGTGTGTGTGTGTGTGTGTGTGTGTGTGTGTGTGTGTGTGTGTGTGTGTGTGTGTGTGTGTGTGTGTGTTTTTAAAATGTTCGGGCAGTTCCGGTGTAAGTTGCTTGAGAAGATGAAGTCACAGATCCATGTCGTTCGTCCGCCATATTGGAAACCTTAAAGTTTCACAGGTCACAAATTTTGTCCAAACTTCACGAAATTCCACGTACACGATCCTTGGACCAAGCCTCACAAAAGTTACTAGAAGGATTTTTGATTTTCGGAAGCGTTTGCCCGTCACAGGCCAAACTAAATGTGCGTGGACGCCGCCAAAACAGGAAGTAGTTTATATCTCAGGAATGATTTCACGTATTGAAACCAAACTTTGTACATGAATTTCGGTCTCCAATGTGAGGATGCACAACATCAAAAGAACAATTTTTTTCCTAAAATTTTACCCTGCCAAACAGGAAGTAGTTTATATCTCAGGAACGCTTTTACGTATTGAAACCAAACTTTGTACATGAACTTGGGACTCCAATGTGAGGATGCACAAACTAAATCGGCGGCACCAGAGCAAGCACACTTTTGCAGTTCGTCCCGAAATGCATTTTCTAGTTATTATTATTCCCGGGTAGATTTTTTGTGTCAGCTCTAGCGACCAGACCGTTTGACGCAGAGACACCGTTCAAACTTTAAAATGTTCGGGCAGTACCGGTGTAAGTTGCTTGAGAAGATGAAGTCACAGATCCATGTTGTTCGGCCGCCATATTGGAGAGAACACAAAACCTTAAAAAAGTTTCACAGGTCACAAATTTTGTCCAAACTTTATCAAATTCCACGTACGCGATCCTTGGACCGAGCCTCACAAAAGTTACTAGAAGGATTTTTGATTTTCGGAAGCGTTTGCGCGCCATAGCCCAAACTAAATGTGCGTCAACGCCGCCAAAACAGGAAGTAGTTCAAATCTCAATATGTCTATAACATTTACTAACCAAAATTTTTATATGAACTCTTTACTCCAATGTGAAGATGCCCAAGATAAAAAAACATTGCAGTAACATGTCTATATTATGTTATTTTCACTTTAAAATGTCCAATTAAAACCTGTGTAAAAATAAAAAATGTCATTAGCCTTTACCAGTAGAGGGCAGCCTTTACGTTCAAACGTGTTTTTTAGACAGAATGTAAAGATAGCGGCAGCCATCTTTAGAAGCTAAGCTAACAGGCTATGGCTCCGTGGAAAAGTTTGAATAACAATGGCGGGATGTAGTTTTAATGTTAAAATGGCAAAATGGAATTTAAAAGAGCTGTGAGAGAATCGGGTGTTCCTTTAAGAGCCACAATACAGCGAAGAGCTGAGAAAGACGGAGAGCAGAGAAGCCCGGAGAAGAGGCCACAGCCTGAGACTCTGCTGCGTAGAGCCCGTGGGGCACGCAGCACCATCGGCTGGCACCCAAGCTTCGTATCGTATATGCAGGGCCGCATTAACACTATAAGGGGCCCCTGGGCTTTATCATTTTGTGTGGCCCTTTATCCACCAGAATTGCAGCCTACATTCACACAATCTTTATAATCACTAAGTGCAGGTTGTCAGGCTTTTATTTTGCTGGAATAAATGGAATTACAAAATATTAAAACCATATCAGAATGCCCGCAATATACACAAATATCACTGCATAACATGCACATAGTCCTAGGTGACCCGAATAGTCTAAGATTCGATGCTTTGACAGGAGAAGCCTGATTCAACTTCTGCACAGTCAATTGTCACAGATGTGTTATAACATTGAGGATCATTTAATTTTGGCTGTACAAGAGTGCACAGTATCTGATTTCACATTTAACAGCTTTCTCCCAATATAAAAAATATACATCCTTTTATAATAATACTAAGTAAATAATATAGTAGCTTTTAATAAATATTTTTAAAGTCTGTTAATAGCCTAAATCCCGTGACAGGGCTAGACGTCCATATCCAGAAACCATTGCAAAGTCTCTTTGTTTCTGCAATTAAAAAGACAAAACAGGTAATTCTATACTTTCGTTATTTTAAAATTAATTTTAATATTTCCTTGTTTTTATTTAATCTATAGATTATTTAGTGTTATCTGATTAAACTATTTGTGGGTTTTATTCCCCTGCGCATTTAGGCATTTTGCACCCATGTTCTGCACCTATTGATTCTGACTTTATTTTGTTTTTATTTTTTATTAATTATAAAGGTAAATTCTGATCTAATTTAAGTTCTGTAAGTTTTGGATTGCTTTTCGTTGTGTCGATGTTGCGCGGTTGCATGCTGTCACATTCAACTTAGCCGAACGTGCTAGGTGCTCTGCGTGATCATATTTAGGCATTTATCAAACGTAACATCAAAAAACAGATTTTTTCGACAAGTATAAGTTTTAAAATGTATTTAAAAAGGTTGCTTAACTTGTCAAAAGTTGAGCTACAAAACAGGTAAGCCGTTTTTGTGAATACAGAGATGATCAAAGTGAAAGTAAGCAATCAGATATTTCTGTGCAAAATAATAAAGCATATATAGTGTCTATAAAATCCTTAATTTCAGTGTTTTTTTGTTATAAATATACCGTTTAAGTAATTGTATATAAAGCTTGTTTTTTATAATTTACAGTAACAAATTATATGTAATTTCTCGTCTTTTATTTCCTTGCCACGCTAAATCTCAAAATGAAACGATCGCTGAACTTAGCCGTGGCTTCCGAGGCAGAATCTAATTTGTTATTTATTAGATTTAGTTATCAAAAATGTTTTGTGTAATATCTTTGTGTGCTGTTCTGTACATCTTGGCTTTAAAATGTTACGAGGAATCATTTAATGACATATTAAGATAAAAACGCGTCCTCAGTTTAGTCTTTGTTCATCACTTGAAAGGCACTTTTGGTCACTCACTTTATCAGAAAGCTGTCTGTGTTGCCTTCAGAAATGCAATAATGGATATTTCAGACAGAAATTTTAAAAAGCTCACTAATGATTGCAGGGTAGCCTACAGTAAGTGAGAGATTTTCTGCGCAGGAACTGCATTCACGCACGGACATTCAAAGCAAAGCGATTAAGCATAATTTTAAAGGGAGTATCAACTTTTTATAAAATGCGGCAGTTCTTTTTTTCCGGCAACTCGGGGCCCTTCCCAGCCCGAGGCCCTGGGCTTAAGCCCAGGTAAGCCCATGCATTAATGCGGCCCTGCGTATATGGACAGCGGAATCCTGGATACATATTTTTAAAATCCTAAAACTTCATCTTATTCACTATACAGTATGCGGTTTCGGACGCAGCCTGACTGTGTGAATACGGTATTTAAAAACTATATATATTGAGCATTATTTGATACTAATATTTCTCAAATACGTTTGTGCAAATGGATTTTACATTCTGAACGGTTATGAATCAACGCGAGCTCCTGGAGAACGTGCAGTGTCACTGTCACATATACAGGTAGGAAGACATTCAGACATCTTTTAAACCCTTTATTTTATTTCAGTGATATATGACAAGTTTAATTCCCCTTTTCATCAATGTAATACATTGTAAACGTATTAGTTTGTAAAGCGTGAGTGGGTCGTCCTCGCCCAACGGGCAGTGCTTATAGCCGCGATCGGTTCGGCGTCGGCTCTATGACAGCTACATTGTTTATGGTTTAAATGATTGTGCAAAACTTCACTTCACACATGTCCCGCCATTATATACTCGTGACATATTCGTCGTCAAACACAGTTAAAAGCGCGCAGCCTCCGTGAAGCATTGTAGCACAGATTGAAAAAAATCCATCGATGATTGACGTCTGATTCGCTGTATACTGTACTGTATGATGTAAGTGCTTCTCACAACACACGTAACATGAGATTCACAACATAAAAAAATGAATTTTGTCTAAAATCAGTTTGTATCATGTAAGTGTAAACTGTTGATGTCCTCAGACCATCTTAGGAGATTTCTAAATTTATACATAGTGAATGCAAAACTCTTGTCAGTCATGTCTGATATTTCAGCTATAAGCTACATTAACATTGAGACTAGAGTTAATTTGTTGATTTGAAATGCTTGTCTATTCTTTATTTGTATTCTTTTTTCTGTACTGTTTGTGTATGTTGCCCTTCATACGTATTAGGAAAATACAGGCAAAATATCTCTGTTTGCTGTGGAGTCAAGAAATGTCTAAACATTAAAAGGTGAACATGATACAGTACAGAATCTGTCACATTTTTGTCACACAACTTTTTTCCTGTTTCAACATAGACAATATTCCAACTCAATTGAACAACACATTTGTATTTTAATACTCCTATCTAATGTGGGCATTTTGAGACCATTGACAAGTGTTGAAGTGATGAACTGTGTCCTGATGCATTAATTGTTCACACATGAAAAGCAATACATGTGTAGGATCAGTTTGATACACTTATGTGCATTTGGGTACAACACACATAAATCAGCATTAAATGCTGTTATTTTTTGTTGTTAAAGCATGTATGTGTTGAAACATAAACAAATGTTAAAGGCGGAGTCCACAATGTTTGAAAAACGCTTTGGAAAAGAAGACGGGCCGACTACCAAAACACACTTATAGCCAATCAAATCAAATTCCGGGTTGCGTATGTGTGGGGCGGGTCTATCAACAGAA
The DNA here is from genome assembly GCF_027580225.2 of Misgurnus anguillicaudatus. Taxonomy (NCBI): domain Eukaryota; kingdom Metazoa; phylum Chordata; class Actinopteri; order Cypriniformes; family Cobitidae; genus Misgurnus; species Misgurnus anguillicaudatus. The sequence continues at coordinate 4,584,716 of NC_073339.2, forward strand.
GGTCCAGATTCTATTGGGGTAGGGGCGTGTTTGTTTAGGTGATTTCAAATATCAACATTGGCTTTCAAACATCATGGACTGCCTCTTTAATAAAATGTGACATTGTGTACTTCTGACATACTGATATTCATCTTATCAATTTCTGGTCTCCACAGCAAACTGTTTTGATACTTATGGAGGTCACTGTATATACTGTGTGTGTGTGTGTGTGTGTGTGTGTGTGTGTCTCATGAATGCTTTCACGTATTCGTATTGAAACCAAACTTTGTACATGCACTTGGGACTGCAATGCGAGGATGCACAAGATAAAAAACATTCTAAAATTTTACATTTCACAAATCACGTTAGTGACCGCACCAGAGCAAGCACACTTTTGCGCTTCCTCCGGAAGTGCATTTTCTAGTTGTAATTGAAACTCTATTGTGCTGTCAAGTCCAAAAATGTGTCGTTTTGGGTGTGTTTTTTAAAATGCAAATGAGCGGATAAAGTGCAAACACTGATCACAATGATGGTGGTTTGTTTTAATTCAAACTCAATTGTGCTGTCAAGTCCTTCTTTTCTCTCTCTTTCAGAGTTCAGATTAAGGAGGAGGTATTATTCTAATAAGATATCCTTATGACATCATAATGAAAGCCAAATTTCAATGACCTGTTTTTGCTCACACCTACAAAGTGGCAATGCTAACATTTTCATCATATGACCCCTTTAATTTTAATAAACAGCATTGTGTTACATGCATTGCAACGGTGCCCCTAAGGGGACATGGAGAACATTTTTTATACAATTTAGTTTCGCGTGCGCACGTGAAGCTATCGCCTGAAAGTTTCATGTGCGCATGCAATAGTTTCACGTGTGCATGCAAAACTAAACTTTAAAAAAAATTCTGCACATGAAAGTTTTGCGTGAGCACATGAAACTAAACTTTATTTTTTTTTACTCCAATGTCACCTAAGGGGCTCGGTATATTGCCCGGTTTGCATGGTGGAAAAAAAATAAATCCAGTAGACTATTTTCACATTACTACACACAATGTTTAAAACAACTGTTTTCTATATTGACTTATTTGATTGTTATGTAAATGATTGCAAAACATTGCATTTTATTATTTTAAAACATCAATAAAAACATTATTTCTAAATGTTCATTAAAAATATTGCTGTAGAAAAGACAATTCACTTATTAGGTTAAGATGTTCATGATGTGTTTTATTTTAAGTCACCATTGTGGTGATCGTTGTTTGTTTTAGTTGGACTCTTGACCAGAAGCGGGTAATCCATTTGCCATGAGTAAAAGTCCTCTCCAGTATTTTGTTCCAATCACCTGGATTAGCTTATTAGCACAGTTTTTCAGCAGGAGTTGACCTCCTGGTTCGCTGGTGTTTTAAGCCTCAACGAAGCCTTCAAGGCAGCACTGCCTGGAAGGCACACCCCGTGCCCTGAGCGTTTCAGCCACTCACAGCACTGGTGCTAGATATTAAGCCTTCCACCAGCTTCTGGCAGTTTGAGCTCACTGTTGGTCAGGTGAGTAGCGCAGATATGTTAAGATAGGAATTATTTGAATTCAGCTCAAAATGTTTCGAGCGTATAAGTGACGTGTGTCTGTGTTTTCATGTGTCTGTGGCACGACTTTCTTTTTCGTGCCAGTTCAAGTATTGGATATTCAGTTTTTTCCTTTTTTCAAACCATTGTCACTTTGGTTCGGTGTTAAAACAACTTTGTTACATAAAATGACATCCTCACCCTAACCCAACTCTAACCTTAAGTGGAAATAGTTTAAGATTTGGACGATAAATCAATGCTTAAAATGGCATCCGCATTTATGCCAAACCCAACTTTATCCTCGCGCAAAAACAGTTTAAAAACCAGACAAAAACCACATATCTAACCACAATCCCAAGCAACAACAATTAGAAAAAATGAAAAAAATGCAACAACCAATGCGTGCCACAGACGTGTGAATACGCAAAAAAAAAATCACTTAAAAGCTTGAAACATTTCAAGCTGAATTCAAATGCAGTCACATTCCAATCTTACCATATCTGCGCTACTCACCTGACCAATGGTGAGCTCAAACTGCCAGAAGCTGGCAGTGCTGTGGTTGGCTGAAACGCTCGGGGCATGGGGAGTGCCTAGAAGGCTTCGTTGAGGGCTTAAAACAGTGTTTCCCAACCCTGGTCCTCGGGCACCCCCTCCCAGAAAGTTTTAGATGTCTCCTTATTTAAAACACCTGATTCGACCCATCAGCCTCCCTCTAAAATAGTAAACATGTGTCCCTAACAAGCTGATGAGCTAAATCAGGCGTGCCAACCAAGGAGACATCCAAAACCCTCCGGGAGGGGGCGCCCGAGGACCAGGGTTGGGAAACACTGGCTTAAAGGGGTCATATGATGAAAATGTTAGCATTGCCACTTTGTAGGTGTGAGCAAAAATAGGTCATTGAAATTTGGCTTTCATTATGATGTCATAAGGATATCTTATTAGAATAATACCGCCTCCTTAATCTGAACTCTCCAACCACTGCACTGCCGTTTAGTGCAGAGAGAAAGAGAGAGAAAAAAAGGACTTGACAGCACAATTGAGTTTGAATTACAACAAACCACCATCATTGTGATCAGTGTTTGCACTTTATCCGCTCATTTGCATTTTAAAAAACACACCCAAAACGACACATTTTTGCTCAAACCTACAAAGTGGCAATGCTAACATTTTCATCATATGACCCCTTTAAAGGGGACATATTATGAGATTTTTTTTAAGATGTAAACTAAGTCTAAAATAGGTCTGAGCAAAAGTGTGCCGTTTTGGGTGTGTCATTTAAAATGCAAATGAGCTGATGAAGTGCAACCACTGATCACAACGATGGTGGTTTGTTGCAATTGAAACTCAATTGTGCTGTCAAATATTTTATCTCTCTTTCTCTCCATACTAAATGGTTTTGCTGTGGTTGGATAGTGCAGATAAAGGGGGCGATATTACCTTATTCTGACATCACAATAAGGGCCAAATTACAATGACCTATTTTTTCAAATGCTTGCAGAAAAAGGTTTACCAAAACTAAGTTATTGGGTTGATCTTTTTAACATTTTCTAGGTTGATAGAAGCACTGGGGACACAATTATAGCACTTAAACATGGAAATAGTCAGATTTTCATATGTCCCCTTTAAAACACCAACGAGCGACTTTTACTCATGGCACATGGATTTCCCACCTCTGCTCTTGACCCTTAACATTTTGTTGCTAGTTTTTCTCCGGTTGCATTATTTTGTTTGTATGAATCACATATGTTATGCGAATCTAACTTTATTGGTGCAGTTCTACATAATTGTTAAGTTCATTTTCTAATTAATTGATTAACTTGCATATCAAAGGTTATTTTGTCAAAATGAGACCCAGCACTCACAGCACTTTGTCATTAAGGATTTTAAAATCTATTGACAAAAATGTAATAAAAAACTTCATGCTGCAATGCATGCTGGGTATCAACAAATTACAAATCTTATACAGGAGTCCCAGCATGCACTGCGGCATGGATAAATAATGAATCTTTTACTATTTTCTTTGTCACCATTATTGAGATTCATACTCTGATTCTTGATGTTTGTGTGTCTTAAGACCACAGTGGTATTTTTTGTCCGTTGTTCCTAAAAATCTGTAATAACAAACTGTTATGAGAGTGCTGGATCTTAGAGACACTATTGATAGAAAATAAAGTTTTATTGAGTGAATAAAACAAGTAATTAGATGGTGAATTTTGTGGTTATGTACAAGTCATTACAGAGTTGCACCAATGATGTTAGATTAGCATAAAAGTGTTTCTTATGAACACAGAGTAATGCAACAAGGGAATAACTAGTGACAAAACTTCAATGGTCAAGAGTCCAAATTAACACTGATCACCGTAATGGTGACTTAAAATTAAACTAATCTTCAATATCTAAACCTAATAAGTGAATTGTGTTTTTACAGCAACATTTTTAGTGAACATTAGAATTTTTTATTTATTTTTTTATTTAGTTTTAAAATAATAAAATGCAATGTTTCTTTATTATTTATATAACAAAGGTAAAACGTAAACATAGAAGACTGTTGTTTTAAGCATAGTTTGAACATTAAAACATGACATTGTCATAATGTTTGAAAATAGTAAAATGTAACATTCCTCTAACGTTCAGATTACCCAAAAACGTTTTTAGAATGTCAAGAAAATTGAACACTTTTTATGTTGGCAGAACGTTTTTGGGAACGTTGGGAACTTTCAAGGAACGTTTTTAAAACTTTTCTCTGTTAGCTGGAAAGACATTCATATCTAATCAGATGAACATAACATAAAAAATTATAAAAATTTACTAAAAATTATGAAAATGAAAATTGATGAAAACTGATTAGCCGTTTTGGTAAATGAAGACAATGAATTAATGAAGAAAACAACACTTCACATTACCAGATGTGGTGATCGCTGGTGTGACAGTTGTATAACTTGTAATAGTGCTCTTAACACCTGAAAGATTTAATGAATTATAATTAACAAACAAAGACATGTGTATCTAATCAGATGTACATAACCTAAAAAAATGATACAATTAAATACAAATGAATAAGTGCTGAAAACTTATTGCCATTGAGAATCCAGACTAGGAATTAATGTTAGATTACCTTCAAATGAAAATGGAAATTACATCAGAAAAGGGTGCATGAAAAACATGTTATATTACTCATATAGACATATCAAGCCCATCTCCATTTAAAGGTAAAATTATGTCATCAGGCATGGAAGTGAACAGAGGTGTCAAATCCATGTGCCAGGAGTAAAAGTCCTCTCCAGTATTTTGTTCCAATCACCTGGATTTAAGCTGACCTCCTGACTCGTTGGTGTTTTAAGCCCTCAACGAAGCCTTCAAGGCAGCGCTGCCTGGAAGGCACTCCCTGTGCCCCGAGCGTTTCAGCCAATCACATCACTGGTGCTAGATATTGACCCTTCCGCCAGCTTCTGGCAGTATGAGCTCACCGTTGGTCAGGTGAGTAGCGCAGATATGCTAAGATAGGAATGTGACTGTATTTGACTTCAGCTCGAAATGTTTTGAGCGTTTAAGGGATGTGTTACTGCGTTTTCACATGTCCATAGCACAATTTTTTTCGTGCCAGTTTCATGTAGTGGTTGTGCAATTGTTTTTCTATTTTCTTACCATTGTTGCTTGGGGCTTAGATTTGTGGCTTTCGTCTAATTTTTAGAATGTTTTCATGCGAGGATAAAGTTGCGTTTGGCATAAATGCAGATGTCATTTTAAGCATTGGTTTATATGTTTATTTAACAGAATAACCCAGGAGTTGGGGTTACGGTGAGGATGTCATTTTATGTAACAGAAAGTTGTTTTAACCCCAATCACAAGCACCAATGGCAAGCATATAGGAAAAAGAATTTAGCAACCAAAAAAAACTTGTGCAATAGACATGTGACAACGCAAAAACACGTCATTTAAACGCTCGAAACCTTTCGAGCTGGATTCAAACACAGTCACATTCCTATCTTAGCATATCTGCGCTACTCACCTGACCAACGGTGAGCTCATACTGCCAGAAGCTGGCGGAAGGCTCAATATCTAGCACCAGTGCTGTGATTGGCTGAAACGCTCGGGGCACAGGGAGTGCCTTCCAGGCAGCGCTGCCTTGAAGGCTTCGTTGAGGGCTTAAAACACCAACGAGTCAGGAGGTCAGCTTAAATCCAGGTGATTGGAACAAAATACTGGAGAGGACTTTTACTCCTGGCACATGGATTTGACACCTCTGCAACTTTGTCTACTTTATGTACTAGCTCCACTCCACACCAGCAGAGGTGTAAAATCCATGTGCCATGAGTAAAAGTCCTCCCCAGTATTTTGTTCCAATCACCTGGATTTGCTAATTAGCACAGTTTTTCAGCAGGAGGTGAGCTCCTGACTCGTTGTTGTTTTAAGCCCTCAACGAAGCCTTCAAGGCACTCCCGTGCCCCGAGCGTTTCAGCCAATCACAGCACAGGTGCTAGATATCGAGCCTTCCGCCAGCTTCTGGTAGTAGCAGCTCACCATTGGTCAGGTGAGTAGCGCAGATATGGTAAGATAGGAATGTGACTGAATTTGAATTTAGCTGTTTAGAAAACAGTCGGGAAAAAATGTGAGGAAAAACACAACTTTAACCCCAATCCTTGGCAACAACGGTTTGAAAACATGAAAAACGATTGCGTAACCAATTCGTGCCACGGACACGTGAAGACACGAAAACACGTCACTTAAACGCTCGAAAAATTTTGAGCTGAATTCAAAAACAACTTCTTTGGTGTTTAGCGGCAGCTTGCATCCGGTTTGTTGCACTACTGCCATCTTCTGTTCATATTTGTCTCCTCCTAAATTCTGTCATCCAGTCCAGTTTCTTTTAGATAGTCAAAAAAAATAACTTGCTCCTTGTCCCTTTAATTAAAAAACAGTCACATTCCCATCTTACCATATCTGCGCTACTCACCTGACCAATGGTGAGCTCGAACTGCCAGAAGCTGGCGGAAGGCTCGATATCTAGCACCAGTGATGTGATTAACTGAAACACTCGAGGCACGGGGAGTGCCTTGAAGGCTTCGTTGAGGACTTGGAGCACCAACGGGCCAGGAGGTCACCTCCTGCTGAAGGGCTGTGCTGGTTGGCAGGTCCAGGTGATTGGAGCGGAATACTGGGGAGGACTTTTGCTCATGGCACATGGATTGTCCACCTCTGATTGCTGTAGAAAACACAATTCACTTATTAGGTTTAGATGTTGATGTTTGTTTCATTTTAAGTCACCATTATTGTGATTAGTGTTTGTTTTAGTTGGACTCTTGACCCTTGACTTTTTCTTGTTAGTTTTTTTCCTGGTTGTGTTAAGATAGGCTACATTTGTTATGAACATGCAAAGTTAATAGTTAAATTATGTGGTGGTTTGTACATAATGGTAAAGATCATCAACTAATTAATTAAAAAAAAATGTTTATTTTTGATCAATAATGTATATAAGATTTTCACAGCAGTTTGTCATTAAAGGGTTTTAGAAACGTATAATTGGGACGCAAACATCAAGAATCAGAGTATGAATCTCAACCATAGTGACAATTAAATGAAAAACTTTATGCTGCAATGCATGCTGGGTATCAACAAATTACAAATCTCATTCAGGACTCCCATTCAGTTTCTTAAAACTTCTTGATGACAAAGTGCTGTGAAAGTGCTGGGTCTCATATACTTTATAGACAGAAAATAAACTTTTGATTAGTAAATTAATTAGGTGATGATCTCCACCATTATGCACCAACCATCACAGAATTACACTATCACATATACATGTCCATAACAACTGTGGCACAATAACACAAAGTTACCACAACCAGGGAAAAAGCTAGTAAAGCAAAAACTCAAGGGTCAAGAGTCCAACTAAAACAAACACTAATCACAATAATGGGGACTTAAAATGAAACAAAACATTAACATCTAAACCTAATAAGTGAATTGTGTTTTCTACAGCAATATTTTTACAGAACATTCAGAAATAATGTTTTATAAAATAATAAAATGCAATGTTTCTCTATCATTTACATAACAAGCAAACACGTCAATATAATAAACAGTTGTTGTTTTAAACATTGTGTGAACATTAAAACATGACATTGTCATAACGTTTAAAAATGGTAAAATTTAACATTCTTCTAATGCAGGGGTCTCCAACCTTTTTATAAGCAAGGGCTACCACAATGTATAAAACAATTTGGAGGGCTACTTTTTGATATAGTTTACTTAAAACTTTTTTGTTTACTTGTTTATTTTATTTTATTTGACTTGTTTATATGTTTTAGTATTGTTTAAAATTTTAACATACGTAAACCAAGCCAAGCTAATATAAAAAATATGTAATGAATAAATATTACAGTTGAGACTTTTAATACAATGTGCTTTGAAGGGCACCTCACAGACTCTGTGCGGGCTACCTGGGGCCCGCGGGCACCACGTTGGTGACCCCTGCTCTAATGTTTAGACAACACAGAAACGTTCTTAGAACGTCAAGAAAACTGGACACTTTTTACGTTGGCGGATCGTTTTTGGGAACTTTGGGAACTCTCAGGGAACGTTCTTAGAACTTTTTTCTTTTAACTGGAAAGACATGCAAATCTAATCAAATGTACATAACATGTAAAAAAATAATAATGATAAAATGTACTAAAGCTGAAAACTGATTGTCCTATGTGAATCCAGACTATGAATGAATGTTAGATTATGACCTTGAAATGACAAAGGAAATGACATCAGCAAAGGGTGCATGAAAAACACATGTCATATTAGCCATACGCGTGATTTTTTTTCCCAAACCAGTTCAGATAGGAGTTTTACTTAAACATGAGCTCAGGGTCAGAAAGAAATTTGATTGGTTCACAAAAATGACCAATGAAAGTCCTCAACCGGAGCCTTCAAGGCAGCTTCTGCAGTAAAGCAATTCGAGCTCACTGTTGGTCAGGTAAGTAGCGCAGATGGTTAGATAGGAATGTGACTGTTTTGAATTCAGCTCGAAATGTTTTGAGCGTTTAAGTTATGTGGTACCACGTTTTCACGTGTCCGTGGCACGACTTTTTTTGTGCCAGTTTCACGTAATGTTTACTCAATTGTTATTACCATTTTCTTACCATTGTTGTTTGGGATTTGGTTTAGAACAACTATCTGTTACATAAAATGACATCCTAACCCAAATCCAACTCTAACCCCAACATCAAGTGAAAACAGTTTACATTTCTGACAAATAAATGTATAAACCACTGCCATTCTAACCCAAACCCAACTTCATCCTCGCGCAAAAACAGTTAAAAAAAAACCCACAAATCTAACCCCAATCCCAAGCGACAATGGTTTCAAAAAGGAAAAAAATTTAGCAACCATTACGTGAAACTGGCACGAAAAAGAAAGTTGTGCCATGGACTCGTGAAAACGTGGAAACACGTAACTTAAACTCTCGAAACATTTCAAGCTGAATTCAGAACCAGTCACATTCCTATCTAACCATCTGCGCTACTCACCTGACCAACGGTGAGCTCGAACTGCTTCACTGCAGAAGCTGCCTTGAAGGCTCCGGTTGAGGACTTTCATTGGTCATTTTTGTGAACCAATCAAATTTCTTTCTGCCCCTGAGCTCATGTTTAAGTTAAACTCCTATCTGAACTGCTTTGGGAAAAAAATCAAGCTACTCGCGTAGACATCACAAGCCCATCTCCATCTAAAGGTAAAATGATGTAATCTGGGGCCTCATTTATAAAATGCTGCGCAAAAACCATCCTACATTTGATCTTACGATCATTTAACAAAAATGCGTATGTGTGATTTATAAACCGAACGTATACAGAAAACGCACGTACCCCTTTCAAATCTATAAATCGCCAATAGACTTGAACTTGTGCGCGCTGCCGAGCTGTTTCAGATCTCCGCCTTTAAACGATGCCTAATTAATGTCAGACATATAAAAGAGCGCTTGTCAATGTTTAAACCCAATTTCAAATGGCTTATATTTCCAAAAACCTGCAGAAATCAGACAAGCAAAAGTTCGTACGTCTGCTCAGACCCTGACGTGACGCTAAGCACATTTCCACGTCAAAGACAGTTTTTATAAATATGGACTTTGCCGTGGATTTTTGCCTATGCACACTTTACGATCAAATCTGTGCGTACGCACGCTTTATAAATGAGGCCCCAGGTGCGGGAGTGAATGATCTACTCGTGGAGGTTTGATATTCAGATTTTGTCTCTGGTGTTGGAGTTCTCTGAGGTGTCTTTGTGTTTTTGTCTGCTTTTGTGTGTGTGATAGTCATAAATATATGAAACAGTGTATTTTACAGTTCAGAAGATTTACACTAAATATTGTTATTTTTTACCTTTATATACTCTCAGAGTGACCTTGTGATATGTGTCTTGAAGAAATCTGCTCACTCCACACCAGTAAATCCCAGAGTCTGACACCTGTATATCAGTGATGGTCACTGTGAACGTTCCTGTCCCAAAATCCTTCAGTCTGAATCTCCTGTTAGGTGACCGATCAGATGATACTAGAATATCTTCATCATTACATGGATCTCTGCAGAAATACTTATTGTTATTTGAAGCCCATCCATGAGTACAGGTAATTGTGACTTGAGCTCCTTCAGTAATCTTATCAGCAGCTGAATGTCCACACCCTGATGAAATAAATAAAGCAACATATTAACTCTAATGCACACAGTATGATGTCTTTTTTAATGCTTTTCTTTATTTTTAATGAATTTTTTTTTAGATGAAGAAGAATCTGTGAAGTTTTTTATGGTACTGGTACTGGTTTATGATAACATCAGTTACAAAGTCCTTTCATTGTTACAGTCTGTTTTCATAGTGTTTTGATGCTACATTTATAAGCATTCAATATGAAAACTTTGTGTGAAATGTGTAAAGAGACATTTTCTTTTTATATCATCATATTGCAAGTTTGATGTGTAACACAGACACATTATAGAGAAGGCAACATACTATACACTATAAAAAATTGGGTCATTGAGCATTGGGTCAAAAGGGGACAACCCAAACCACTGGGCTATAATACAACCTACACAGTAAAATCCCCAGTGTTAAATTAACACTGCTCGGTGTTTATATAATCCACACCAAGATTGGTGTTAAAAAAACACTAAATCAGTGTTAAAGTTAATAAGATAATGAAGTGATTGAGTCATTAATAGTGAACACCTGCTGGTCATTCCGTGTCAAATCAACTCAATTTTGGAATTGTTCCTGTCTTAAAATGTTTATTTTGTTGACTCTTTTTCTGGAGAAAGTAATACTAAAATGAGGAAAAAAGCCAAAATATTAAATGCAATAGATGAAATCACCATAGTAAAATGAACACTATCATCATCTCTGTTGGAAAACTAAAATTACAACTTGCTTGCCCTGCAAGTAAGCCTACAATGGCCCTTTATGGGCCCACTTAGGGCTAGTCTAAGGGCCCCGCGCAGGTTTGCTCATTGGCAAAACGTTGGCCCTTTAGCGCTGGCCCTGCGCAGGCAGCCCTCACTTAGCCCCCAGAAAGCCCCCACACAGAAAAATCCCCAGTTAAATAAACACTGCTGGATGCACATACCGTCCCATCCCACAGAGTGCCAAAAAGCAACAATGAAGCAGAACTAAAAGCTTTGCCATCCCCCCTCTCAACATCTCCGCCTGAAATACAAAACTGCACCCTACATCTTACCTGCAGAGTCACTTTCCTAACCCATGTTAAGATGTTGGCTGTTTCACTCAAAGTCACCATAACTGTGATCAGTGGTTGTCTTAATTGGACTTTGACTCTTGACCGTTGGCTTGTTAGTGTTTTCTAACCGCCACATCTAAGTGTGTTTAAAACACATGTTATAGCAAAGAAAAGGCAATTGTAGTTGAATATTGCTGGTTGATACATAAACATTGTCAAACATAATCATTTAATGAACAGATTTATTAATATAGCTTTCCCCCCTCATCCGAAGCATCATTTTCCATTAATAATGAAATACTACAGTGTAAGGTCCAGAACTCTCATAGCAGTTTATCATTCTGAAGGATTTTGATAGTTTGCACATAAACATTAACCACTGCACAATGTAGATGCACAGACATCAAGAATCAGAGTATGAATCCCAACAATGGTGACAAAGAAAATGGTAAAAAAAGGTCATTATTTATTCATGCCGCAGTGCATTCTGGGAGTTCTGGATGAGATTTGTAATTTGTTGATACCCAGCATGCATTGCAGCATGAAGCTTTTCGTTTTATTGTCACCATCATTGTGATTCATACTCTGATTCTTGATATCTGTGCATCCACATTGTGGAGCAGCCAATTCTAAGTGTCAGTGTTTCAAAATTCTTCAGAAAGACAAACCGCTAAGAGAGAGCTCAATCTCACACTATAGTATCACATTGTCAGAGAAGGATCCTTCTGATAAGTGTGCAAACAATAAATTAATACACAAGTTTTTACGTGATGATGTTCAGACTTTATTTACTGAACTGACCACCACCAAAGGATCACATGCTGCTATAACAAACATGTTTTGAACACACAAAGTTATAGCAGTCAAAGGACTGAGCAATGCAAGAGGCAAGAGTCAAGTTTAACTAAATCAAACACTGATCACAATAAGGGTGACTTTAAATGAAACAAAATCTAAACCTAAAGTAAGAAAATGACTCTACAAATAAGATGTAAAATGCAATTTTAGATTTCAGACAGAGATGGTGAGAAAGGGGATAACAGCCGTTTTAATTCTGCTTCATTGTTACTTTTTAACACTCTGTAAGATGGGACAATATATACATCCAGCAGTGTTCATTTAACTCAGGGGATTTCTCTATGTGAGGGCTTCCTGGGGGCTAAGTGAGGGCTGCCCATGCAGGGCCAGTGCTAAGGGGCCAACGTTTCGCCAGTGAGCAAACCTGTGCGGGGCCCTTAGGCTATGCCCATACAGGCCCATCGTAAGCTTACTTGCAGGGTGCAGAGTTACATGGATAATAAGTTTAACTTCTAAACAACTGATGTAAATCTGGTTAATAAAGTAAGTCACCATTGCTCCGATTAGTGTTTCCTTTAGTTGGGTACCTGGGTCTTGAAGTTTGGTGTTAGTTTTATTCTGCTAATTGTGGCAGTGTGTTTATAAAACACATCTGTTAAAGCAGAGGAAGATGAGAGAAATGAAGTCTATAACTGTTACTATGTTAATTATTATGAAAGTAAAAATCTTGGGATTCAATGATATCACAAAAAAATAATAACTAATTATAAGTGTTTAATTTATGTTCTGCCAACCCTGTGAGGCTCCCATGAAATCCAACAGTGCTGTGAAAGTCCACATACCCTGAAGAGTTAAATAATGTTTACCCAAATCTAATCTGTGGTGTATGTCAGACACACTGAGACATCAACAATCAGCCTATAAAACACAATCATGGTGACAATCAACTACAAAGCTTCATGCCGCAATGCATGCTGGGTACCAGGATTGTAGAAAACTCATTCATAAATCCCATCATGCATTGCAACATGACAAAAATTTAGCAACTTTCTTACCATTAACTGTCACCATTGTTGAGATTTGTATCAGAAATCATGAAGTCTCTTTTAAGCAAAAAACAACAAACAACAACAACAACAATGACAAAAAACACTAAAGCATTACAGCAGTCTCATTCAATACAGTCTCATTCAATACAATGTCATTTGCATAGAGCTTTTCTATATGCCTGTTTCTTTATAATTAATTTGTGATCAAATGTTTCAATGATTCGTAGAGTAGAATATAATATAACCAATAAAAATAAACTGAGAAGGTCTTTAAGGTTTTCCCCTTACATGAAGCAATGAACAAGTGGTTTTACTAAATCTTTGTTGCTATTGCTAAAAGAGGAGAGTTAGATCAGAGAAGATCAAGGGACAAATGCCTAACTTAAGGAAACACTAATCACAGTAATGGTTACTTCAAATGAACTCATAACAAACACAAACTTAACATTTTGTGATAAATGTCTATTTGACTTGTGAGACATCACGTCAGAAAGAAGATTTGTCTACTAAATCACACGTGTGGATGCTGGAATAGTTGAGCACTTGTATTTTGTTCTGACAGTTGTTTAGAAGTTAAACTTATCCAACTAGAAAATAACTCAGCAAGTTGTCTTTTTATTTTCAAACAGAGATGCTGATAGAGAGGCAAACGTGAAAGCTTTTGGAGGCATACACCCAACAGTATTCATTTATTGCATTTAATAATTTGTCTTTCTTTATTATTTTGGTATTTTCTCCAGGGGGCGAGTCATCAAGGTGAAAATTTTGAGACAGGAAAATGTCCAAGATGTAATTGATTTGAGTGACCGGCAGGTGTTCACCATTAATGTCTTAATCATCACTTCATTATCTCATTTACTTTAACACTGATTCAGAGTTATATTTTTAACACCACTCTTTTTTAACACCGATCTTGGTGTGGATTATATAAACACCAAATAGTGTTGATTTAACACTGATAGAGTTAATTTAACACTGGGGATTTTCCTGTGTATATGCTGGGTTGTTTTAGCCCATTGTCAGGTCAAATGAAAACATTTTCTTGGTTAATTTACACGTACATTTGATTTGAGGTTCAACGAGGTTGTGGATGATTTGTATTTTGAAACTAACACAAGAAATTATTTTATTTTTGGTAAATATTAGTTATAAGGCATTGCAAGTCATATCATGTGTTTTGTTTATTTTTATAGAAATACAGCTGTTCATTATTTTCGACAAGAAGCAATGTACTTTAAGAGGAGGCAAGCCGGACCTATGATGATGTTTTTGGCAAGTGTTGCATGGAAAGTTTCCTATCCATTATAATACTTATCTGACACAATACAACCTATAGGCAAATTATGGTTTAGTTTTTTAGTTATTGCAGTACCTCATAATATTGAGCCGACCTGCCTTCACGTTAGAGCTGTAATCGGGCCTTAAAAGTTAGGCCCGAAATGTCCGGAGCCCGACAGAATGCAGCCCGAACCCGAACGTACATTTAGATTGACAGCTTTTTAAAACCCCGAACCCGTTTACAGCCCGACATTATTTAAATGTGCGCACACACACAGCTTTTGTCGAGAATGAGAAATTTACACAGGTTTTAACATTATTTATTCATGACTTATAAGAAGCATTATTAGTTATTACACGCCACTTGGAAGTTGAAACAAAGAAATAAGTAATCTGTAACATTGTAACATCTCATTCTAAATAGGCTTATGCAATACACCATAAATATGCCAATACAATTATTGGTCACACTTTATTTTACGGTGTCACTGTTACAGTGTAATTATACATTTAAGTACTAAGTAATAATCATTAATAACATGTACTTACTATAGGGTTGGGGTTAGGATTAGGGTTTGGTTTAGGGTTAGTTGCATGTAATTATGCATAATTAACTGTTATTACAATAATAATTACATGTATTATGTGTAACAAAGACACCGTAAAATAAAGTGTTACCCAACTATTATTTCTTAACGAATTAAATTAAGATAATACATTCTGAATTAAGATGGGTATTTGGCAATAACGAAATTAAGAGAAAGGCTCCGCGGGATTTGCGTCGGCACTTCTCTCCATTACTGCCAACATTAGTCTATATCCTCTGTCTAAATTATGTATTTAAGACTCGATTCATATTTAGTTATACATTGAAAAACCTACTCACCAAGATTAGGCTACATGTTTTTGTTGAGGAAAATCATTAAATTCACTGTAAATGAATTCAGCGCGGTCCTGCGCTACTGATGCATCCAGCAGCATTGAACTTGACCGCCCATTTACCTCACAAAGCCGGAGCGCAAGCCCGAGCCCGGCCCGAGCCCGTGTAAAATGTTAGAAATGAAGCCCGAACCCGCCCGTTCGGGCAAAGATCTTCAGCTCTACTT
Organism: Misgurnus anguillicaudatus; assembly: GCF_027580225.2. Taxonomy (NCBI): domain Eukaryota; kingdom Metazoa; phylum Chordata; class Actinopteri; order Cypriniformes; family Cobitidae; genus Misgurnus; species Misgurnus anguillicaudatus. Next base: position 4,600,197 of record NC_073339.2, read on the forward strand.
CACGTTAACCAAACTTATGCACTGTAAAAAATCCAATTTTAAAATGTTCATTCAACAAAGAAAATTAAGTAACTTGAACAAAGATTTCTTTGTTGAAGGGTGTCAATTGATTATTTTGTGTTCACTGAATGAAAAAAGCATAATCATTCAGCTAACAAATATTATTTTATTGACTGGACTTAGATATATAAGTTTATGTCCAATTCGTTCACCCAACTTACCAAACTGAGTAATCTGAACAAACAATAAAAAAAAAACAATGGTCGGAATGGTTCCCAGCTTGCATTGCGACATGTTCACTTCTTTGGTTAATATTTACTAAAAAAGATGACTGTTTTAATGTTTTCTGAATTTATTCATGTTGTTATGTTGTTAATGTTAGTTATATGTTGTAGTTAGAGTTATTTTAAAAGAATAATGTTTGTTCATTGTTACCATGATTGAGAAGTGTGTGTTCAGTGTAGAGGACGGCACAGTGGGTTAGCGCGCATCATTGTTGCCTCACAGCAAAAAGGTCTCTGGTTCAATGTTTACTTGAACTGTCAGTTCTTGTTTTAATAGTGGTTTTGTTTTGCATAACAGGCAAGTTCATATGGATTTAAATAAATAAATAATACTTATCAGAGGATTGTGTAACTTATCTGACATGACTTTTTTTTTTCTTTTTGGCCAACAAGAAAATTTAATTAATACATTTTATTTCAATTTGGCCTAACAAGCTATGTTTAATCAAGAGACAATATTTAATTGACAGAACACTCTATTTTAAGTTCAGTCTACATGCTGGGATAGTCAGCAAAACACAAAAAAGTTTGTTTCCCCAACTTAAATTGGGCCAACTAACAATTTGAGGTGCAACGGGTCACTAGAATTTTTTATGTTGGAGAGGCATATTTTTTTTACAGTGTGTTAAATGATCTCTCACAGAGTTGATTTCAACACTTTTTTGTAGACTTTATATAGCTCCACACTTATCAGAGTTAAATGAACACTTTCAAGACAGTTACAGTTTTAACACTATAGGCCACAGTTTCTTTGTCTCACAAAAGTGTTAATGGGTTACATCGTGAGATTTTTAAGTTGTAATATAAGTCTTTGGTTTACCCAGAGTGCATACATGAAGTTTTAGCTCTAAATGCAAACCTAATTTATTACAGCATGTTGAAATTACCACTTCATACAGAGCAAAACCACCACTGTTACATGTACACTGCTGATGTTTACATGAGTACCATCAGACCTGGTTATACCCATACAGTGTAAATTTAACACAGGCAATTTTGCTGTGTATATGAAAGCAAAAATGTCCCATTTTAGGTGTTTCCTTTATAATGCAAATGAGGTAATGAAATGCAAACACAGATCGCAGTGATAGTGACTTTAAATGAAACAGCCATCAAACTCTACAAATACGATATAAAATGCAATTTTAGGTTTCAAACAGAAATGGTAATGGATAGGATAATGTCACAGATTGCATTACAGGAGCATTTACATTTTTTAACGATTTTACGGAAGAGTGAAATGTGTTTGCAGGTTGCAGTTACATCTCTGAGTTGGGTTAAAACTTGGATGATTAACTCAATCAATTAACTTCAACTCTGAACATCAATTTACTCTAAATATGTTTTATTTACTCTTTAGGTTTTAAATTCTAGTCAAAAGTGTTTAACATTGAAATTTTAACTTTCCAATTTCTGCTGTGTACCATCACACTACTGAGACATAAATACACACAAAACTGACCTGACAGACAAATCCAGATGCACACAGCATAGACGAACTTCATTTTTGATGTGTAAATCTTCCAGCAAGACCAGTACATCAGTAATTAATGCTAGCTTGAACTGTGTTTTTTTACTCACAGAAACCGCATAAAAGTAATCGCTTGCAAAACGTCCTTTTTCTTGTGTGAAGACACAATTTTTTTTTTTTACACATTTAAAGAGCCACACAGATCCAAAATCGAAACTAACCTTTATTGCAGTGTGTCGTGTAGCTGTTCATCAATGTAAACAACGTGTAAAATAGTTGAACCAAAAAGTGCACGATTAATAAAGTTATCGGCTTCTAAAGCAGGGAGTCGACTCTGAATCGCTGAAACGAGTCGTTATAGGGAGTGAGTCTTCTTCCTGATATTATTCACGTCACACGAACTTATCCACGTCACATGAGATACTAATCTCCGCCTACAGCCTTGCCTGCGGGAGAAACGAAAACTATGACCCGCTCACAGCTAGCTAGTGTGTGAGTGTAAACATCAGCTCATGCTGTTTTCAGCTTTTGCAAAGGAGACTTTTTCAAGGAGGGATATTCTAAACGTTTCTGGCTGTGAAGAATCAGTGCTTAAAATTAATTTTTAATGGAGGGATTTAGACGTCAGAGAGTCACGTTAGCAAACGGCTAACGCATGCTTATTTACGGTTTTGCTATGACCCGGTTAGTTTAGATAAATGCTTAAATGAGTGTAAAATTGTTAGTTTCAATCGTCGTTTGTATTGTTTGGATTAATGATGAATGATGTTGTGTGTTTAAACTGTTAATTTACTGTCAGAGAGTCACGTTAGCAAACGGCTAATGCATGCTTATTTACGGTTTTGCTATGACCCGGTTAGTTTAGATAAATGCTTAAATGAGTGTAAAATGTTAGTTTCAATCGTCGTTTGTATTGCTTGTGTAACGGGTGTGTTTTGGGAACTACAAATCCCATCAGCCTTAGTGCTATAAAAGGAAGTGGTATGATTCGTTCTTTCACTTCCTCCTTTGGTCCTTCCGCTAATCCATGAAAGGTAGCTACGACAAAGCTAAGAAAACACAGCGCGATGTATTGCGTAATGGCAATAGACCAGCAGGAGTAAAGATCGTTTGTCTGCAGTTGTATATCAAACACTAGTGATATTAGTGTCAAACATATGAGGCATCGTTTGGCAGGTAGTGATTTTATTGTTTGAATAAAATGAATCACATGTATTTTATTGTATTTTTTATTTATATTTTGTTTGTTGTTTTTAGTATTAAGGACTTGCTGGTTGCCTGAATATCACTAAAACAAGATAAAGGATGGTAGAGGTATTGTTTATTTTATTATTTTTAAAGGGTTTATAAAGTTTTAATTGTTTTATGACTATTGATATGAAGGTTGAATGTAAATCTGGGCTTCTGTTTTATTTATTTAGTAATGGATTGTGTTTTCCCTTGCAGGGATGCACGGTTACCGTTTATTTGATATTTAATTTTCCTTTTGAAGTGTTGTTTCTTTAAGTTGACCATATAAGAACTAAGGTCACAATCAGAGAACAAACGGAAAGATTTCTAGTTCATTTAAAGCGTTTATGTACTTCAGTTGCAGTACCCACTGTTGCTAATATTGTTTTTTTTGTTTTCTTTTGTAGATTTCATTTTGACCCATCGGTGGCTGCGGGGTTGCCTTCACTGGTGGATGATGGTGTGGTGGTTTGGTCACTCTTATGTCTTTTTTCTTTAGGTCTGCAGTGTGATTTGCTGTGAGTGGATTGCAGTGCGAGCACATTTGTCTAACACATTATCTTCACACGAATAGGTAACCTGTGGCCATCCGGGGGTCGCCTTTTGTTTTATTTTGGTTTAATTCTTTTGATTTCTTTGTGGGTATCTGCATTGGAGATTTACGTTACATCCTTATGTCTCTATTTGTTCGAATAAAACTGTTTTTTTTGAGTTAAAACTTCACCACTGCCTTGTGCCTGGTCATTTACCACCTTTTATGGGGTACCTGTAGGTTACAATTGGCGTAGTCGGCAAACATCTCTGTTGGCGAAGGTGGTTGTGAAGTTTTGTTAGTTTTTTTAAAAATAAACGGTAATCGTGCATGAGGTTGATCATCAGACTCTGCATCATTGGACTTCACTTCGTGGGACCTCTATCACCTTTTTTTTTTCCCTGAACTTTGTCAAATTTGTCAACAGAGATGGAACAAGAACTATTAGACTTGCGGGAGCAGATACGGCAGCTGCAGGCTCAAAATGAGCAGCTGACGAGAGAGAATCCCCCCTCCAGTAGCAATGCTTCTAACCAACGGCCCCCTTCTATGACTAATGCTAATTCTTCATCTCCAGTGTCTTTGAGTAGGGTATTTTATGTTCCACGAGAAAGGAAATGCCCACGGTTTTATGGGAATATGGACTCCACATTAAGCGTTGAGGACTGGACTGAAGAGGCCAAGGTGTGTATTGAGGGCAGGGGTTGGTCTGATAAAGAGAAGGTTGTGTTTTTGCTTGATCATCTGGGGGGGGAAGCTAGAATGGAGATAAAACTCCGTCCACAAGCTACTAGGGAAACTCCAGAATCTGTTTTTGATATTTTAAGAGACTTGTATGGGGGGAAACAGACATTTGTACAACTACAACAGAGGTTTTTTGAACGAAAACAGAAAGAGGGTGAATCATTGACTGAATTTTCCCATGCTTTAATGTCTTTAATGGACTTGATTCTTTGTGGTAATCCAGAAAGTGTTCCGAACTCTGATAGGGTTCTTCGTGATCAGTTTATGGAACATGTTTGAGATGTGATGCTGAAACGTGAATTAAAACGATTAGTACGGGAGAAGCCATCTTCTACTCTACTGGAGGTTCGAAGTGAAGCTCTTAGGTGGGTGGAAGAGGGAAACGGGGAAATGGCTGCTTCACGTGTTCAGCCATGGTGCAATTTGACTCAAGGCCGAGTAGTTGAGCATGAGCCTAAAGTTAAATTTCATGAGTCTACAGAGTTAAAAGAGGTTAAAGAGATGTTGAGGCAGCAACAGATACAAATAACTGAACTTACCCAACGTTTTGATAGTTTAATGTCTCAAAAGAATGAGTTCTCTGTTACCTCAACTAGACAAAATAGTTCACGACGATGTCTTCGTTGTAATAAGGTTGGGCATATAGCTAGACATTGTCGACAACCTTGGCCTATAGAGTCGAACCCTAGAACACCCCAAGTAAATGTAAATGAAACTTCAGTGGAGGAGCATGATAGTGTGGCATCCCCTACAGTTCTGAGTCAAACTGTTAATAATAGTGAAGTTTCACAGTCACCCGTCTGCCCTACTATTTTACAACGTCTTGTGGGCAAATGTCCCATTGTAACTGTGCATATGGGTGGGGTTGAGATTTCTTGTTTATTAGATACAGGGTCAATGGTTACTACTGTAACAGAGTCATTTTTTGAGAAGCATTTTCAACAATTGGGAGTAGATGTACTGAAAAAATGTAGTTGGCTCCAATTAAAAGCAGCTAATGGTCTTGAAATACCATATGTGGGATACTTTGAAGTGGACGTGACCGTATTGGGGCAAACTCTTCCTAGACAGGTATTTTGGTTGTGAAAGATCCTGTTGATGCTGGGTTTCATCAGCGGAAAGAGCTGACCCCAGGTCTTTTAGGTATGAATGTGATTGGTCAATGTTATAATGATCTATTTGAAAAATATGGCACAGCACTATTCTCAGTCCCACAGGTCAGGCAGGCAGAGATAGGCTGGAAAGATGCCTTGTCTCAGTGTCAGCGAGCAGATGATGCCCCTTTTCCTGGATTTATTGGTTACGTGAGAGTGCAGTCCCTCCATCCGGTTCAGATTCCAGCTGGGACCATGAGGTTAGTACCTGCATTGTGCCCTAAGAGTATAAAAAGTTGTACCACCTTTGTTTTAGAACCTTTAGGTCCCAGTGATGGGGGGTTGCCTCCTGGGGTGTTAATATCACCGGCCTTAGTTCAAGGTACACAAGGTATAGTTCAGATACCAGTGGTCAATGTTGGTACAGAAGCTTTATATTTGCCACCAAGAATAAGATTGGGTAGTTTGGCTAGTGCAGAGGTAGTTATTAAATCAGAACAGGACATTGTGTTCAAAGCAGATTTACAATCTGACCCTAATACAGTGATTGTACAATGTCAAGCCATTACCATAAATTCAAGCATTGATGTTCAAGGGCTAAAATTGCAGGGGCTGTCAGGGACTGAGGAGGAGGCAGTTGGGAGATTATTAACAAGATTCTGATGTTTTTTCTAAGCATGATGGTGATTTGGGGTGTACAAATTTAATTGATCATCAAATCCCACTAGTGGATGATACACCAGTACGTCAGCGATATCGTAGAATTCCTCCCAGCCAGTTTGAGGCCGCAAAGGCACACATTAGGCAGTTGTTGGACAGTCAAGTCATTAGGGAGAGTTGTAGCCCATATGCGTCACCCATTGTGTTGGTGAAGAAGAAGGATGGCTCACTGAGGATGTGTGTTGATTATCGCCAGCTCAATTCTAGGACTCGCAAGGATGCCTACCCCTTACCAAGGATAGAGGAGTCGCTTGATGCCTTGACTGGAGCAAAGTGGTTTTCGACATTAGATCTGGCAAGTGGATATAACCAGGTGCCAGTAGCTGAAACTGATCGTTTTAAGACTGCCTTTTGCACCCCATTTGGCCTTTTTGAATTTAATAGGATGCCCTTTGGATTATGTAATGCCCCAAGTACTTTTCAAAGGCTAATGGAGAGAATTTTTGGCGACCAGAGTTTTCAGTCTTTATTGCTGTACTTGGATGATGTGATTGTTTTTTCAGCAACTGTCGAGCAACATCTTCAGCGACTTGAGTTGGTGCTAGAACGACTGCGACAACAGAATTTAAAGATAAAGCTGAGTAAGTGCCATTTCTTTCAGCCAGAGGTCCGTTATTTGGGGCATGTGGTCTCGTCTACGGGCGTCAGTACAGATCCGGAAAAGACATCTGCGGTAGCTAAATGGGTTTGCCCGAAAAATCTCCAAGAACTTCGATCCTTTTTCGGCTTTGCAAGCTATTATCGACGGTTTGTGAAGAATTTTTCTTGTATTGCTGGACCCTTGAATACGTTGGTGGCAGAAGTGATCAGGGGAAAGAAAACCAAGCGGCCAAAGATTGATCTAGGGACTAAATGGACTGAGTCATGTGAAAATGCATTTCAAACTCTTAAAGCAGCTTTAATCAATGCCCCAGTGCTAGCTTATGCTGATTTTAGTAAGTCCTTTATCCTGGATATTGATGCAAGTCACCAAGGTCTAGGAGCAGTTCTATCGCAGGAAGAGGGAGGCAAGTACAGGCCAGTTGCATTTGCCAGCCGAGGTTTGCGACCCTCAGAACGTAACATGCAGAATTACAGCTCCATGAAACTGGAATTTTTGGCTCTAAAGTGGGCTGTTACTGAAAAATTCAGAGAGTATCTACTTGGTCAGAAATGCCTGGTGTATACAGACAATAACCCACTCAGTCATCTGCGCAGCGCAAAATTGGGGGCGTTGGAACAACGATGGGCTAACCAGCTTGCGGATTTTGATTTGGAAATTAAGTATAAGCCTGGACGGTCCAATGTGAATGCTGATGCTCTGTCTAGAAAAACTGCTGCACCTGTAGCCGAACTGGCAATGACTACTGTAATACCAAGAGAGTTATATCAATGTGCTCAGAACTGTCAACATGTTGCAAGTGAAACCATTTCTGTTTTCCCCGAACAACCGAGAGAAGATCTTAGCAAGCTACAAGAATCTGATGCAGTTATTGGACGATTTCTTGTTTATTGGGATCGGCAAAGACCACCAGATGCACAGGAGAGGGCGTCAGAGCCATCGGAAGTACTTGAATTAGTACGGCAGTGGGGAAAGCTGATTAAGATAGAGGCAGTGTTATATCGCCGTTTTTTCCCACAAGATGAACATCGAGAAATCCGTCAAGTTGTATTGCCAGCCGCCCTCAGAGAAAGGGTCCTTATAAGTTTGCATGATGATCACGGCCATCAAGGGATTGAAAGAACAACAAGCTTAGTGAGAACTCGATGTTATTGGCCTGGTATGTTCAAGTTCATTGAGGAATGGTGTAAGAGATGCCAACGTTGCACCTTAGCGAAAGTGGTACGACCAAAAGTACGTAGTTTTATGGGGCACTTGACGGCGGAGAGGCCATTGGATATACTGGCTATTGATTTCACCTTGCTGGAACCTGCATCAAATGGACTTGAAAATGTACTGGTCATGACGGACGTGTTTTCAAAATTCACGCAAGCCATTCCGACAAGGGATCAAACAGCATCAACAGTGGCACGGGTCTTGGTAGAACGTTGGTTCTACTTATTTGGAGTACCACGACAAATCCACTCAGATCAGGGGCGGTGCTTTGAAAGTAGACTGATTCAAGAGTTATGTAGGCTGTATGGCATTTCAAAAACTCGTACAACACCTTATAGACCACAAGGAAATGGGCAATGTGAACGCTTTAATAGAACAATGCATGATTTGCTGCGTACTTTGCCCCCGGAAGAAAAATGCCATTGGCCAGACCATCTTGCCCAGGTAGTATACGCTTATAATACCACGGAGCATCAAGTTACTGGACGCAGTCCTTATGTACTTATGTTTGGACAGGAACCACATCTACCTCTTGACATTATATTAGGATTGGATAGTTTTTTTATTTTATTTTTATTTAACCTTTATTTTACCAGATGAATCTCGTTGAGATGTAAAACCTCTTTTTCAAGAGAGACCTGGCCAAAATGGCAGCATAAATACAGAACAAAGTTACAACAATACACATACAAAACAAAATAAAATACGCACACAGCAAATACTAGACAAAATCCTCATAAATATATAAACAGTTAACATTGGACTACTTAAAAAATACAAGTTAATTGTACAATACGTTTAAACAACAAATTAATTTAAAAACACTGACAACTGTTTATGGCATCATTTTCAAAAACTTGCAAATGTCGTTTAAATTCATCAAGAGAAATCAATGATTGTAATTGCAAATCAGACTGTAACATATTCCAAGTGGCTGGGGCTGCGTAACTAAAAGCCTTTTTTCCCAGCTCTGTACGGACCATTGGAACAGATAATAAATACAAATTACTGGAGCGTAAATTATAAGAGCTGATATTACATGTCATATAAGAACAAAGATACGACGGTAGCATATTCAACAAAGACTTATAAATGAAAATAAGCCAATGTATATGCCTCCTCACTGACAATGCAGGCCAGTTTGTCAATTTGTACAAAGTACAATGATGTGTTATTGCCTTACATCCTGTCACAAATCTCAAGGCACTATGGTAAACAGTATCCAACAAGGACAAACTACGATCAGACGCCATTCTGTATAACAAATCACCATAATCAAGTGCAGTGAGAAAAGTAGCTGCAATCAATCTCCTCCTGGTTTTCCAAGAAAAACAGGCTTTATTTCTGAAATAAAAACCTATTTTTAACTACCCAGAGTGAAGTGGATTGGGTAGTGGACCACAAAAATAATCTGGAACGGATGTTTAATAAGGCTCGAGCCCGCCTAAAGTCTGCCGCAGAGCATCGTGCCCGATTGAATGATTCTAAGGTGTCCCATGAAAAATTACAAGAAGGCCAGGTGGTGTATCAGAGAGCTCATAACATAAAAAGGCAGGAATAAGATCCAGGATGCCTGGGATGCTACTCCCTATGAAGTGGTCCGATGCCCAGATGAACACGGAGCAGTCTACTCCATTGTTCCGTTGGAAGGAGGTGGTAATCTTCGACATATTCACCGTTGTGAATTGCGACCAGCTTATATTTCATTGGATGATCCTGGACTCTTGAATTTAGGGGACCGTCATGAAATCTTTGGAGACAGAGATGAGGAGAATGTCATTGTGGCCCTAGCACCTGAGGATGTCATTACTCAAGATAAAGTTAATATGCCTCAACCTCTGTTAGATGATGCATATCAAGATGTTTCTAAAGACCATCAGCCCCCACAACAACTGGAAGTGGTAGTAAGACGAACCAAGAGGCCGACAGCTGGGTCCCACTCAAATCCACATCGTCTCCCTCGGCCAGTATGTGCTAATGAAGTCCAGCTAAGTGATCAGCTTGCTCTTCCTATGATAAGACTGTCTAACAATGGGCCTAATGTAATGTTCCGTCCTTGGTTGTAGTGTGCTAAAGTAATCGACGGGACGTCGATTTAAATCTAGGGGGTAGATTGTAACGGGTGTGTTTTGGGAACTACAAATCCCATCAGCCTTAGTGCTATAAAAGGAAGTGGTATGATTCGTTCTTTCACTTCCTCCTTTGGTCCTTCCGCTAATCCATGAAAGGTAGCTACGACAAAGCTAAGAAAACACAGCGCGATGTATTGCGTAATGGCAATAGACCAGCAGGAGTAAAGATCGTTTGTCTGCAGTTGTATATCAAACACTAGTGATATTAGTGTTAAACATATGAGGCATCGTTTGGCAGGTAGTGATTTTATTGTTTGAATAAAATGAATCACATATTGTATTTTTTATTTATATTTTGTTTGTTGTTTTTAGTATTAAGGACTTGCTGGTTGCCTGAATATCACTAAAACAAGATAAAGGATGGTAGAGGTATTGTTTATTTTATTATTTTTAAAGGGTTTATAAAGTTTTAATTGTTTTATGACTATTGATATGAAGGTTGAATGTAAATCTGGGCTTCTCTGTTTTATTTATTTAGTAATGGATTGTGTTTTCCCTTGCAGGGATGCACGGTTACCGTTTATTTGATATTTAATTTTCCTTTTGAAGTGTTGTTTCTTTAAGTTGACCATATAAGAACTAAGGCCACAATCAGAGAACAAACAGAAAGATTTCTAGTTCATTTAAAACGTTTATGTACTTCAGTTGCAGTACCCACTGTTGCTAATATTGTTTTTTTTGTTTTCCTTTGTAGATTTCATTTTGACCCATCGGTGGCTGCGGGGTTGCCTTCACTGGTGGATGATGGTGTGGTGGTTTGGTCACTCTTATGTCTTTTTTCTTTAGGTCTGCAGTGTGATTTGCTGTGAGTGGATTGCAGTGCGAGCACATTTGTCTAACACATTATCTTCACACGAATAGGTAACCTGTGGCCATCCGGGGGTCGCCTTTTGTTTTATTTTGGTTTAATTCTTTTGATTTCTTTGTGGGTATCTGCATTGGAGATTTACGTTACATCCTTATGTCTCTATTTGTTTGAATAAAACTGTTTTCTTGAGTTAAAACTTCACCACTGCCTTGTGCCTGGTCATTTACCACCTTTTATGGGGTACCTGTAGGTTACACTTGGATTAATGATGAATGATGTGTATTGATGTTGACAATGTCTTCTCAGTAAATCATGTTAGCACGAGGTCAATACATGTTGCACTGTTGTTGGTCTGTGCCACCACTGGTCTGTGAGACTGATCTGTGCATTGTGTGCAAAGACACTCTGTCAGTTGACCAATCAGAGCAGAGTAGGCTACTGAAAGGTGGGGTTTAGGCAGGCTGAGTCGTTGAATGGCTTCACACGAATCGTTTGGGGATCTCTGAGAAATGGGGTAATTTTAAATTTATATTTTGAGAAAATTACAGTGTTTTTTGACCTTGCATGCATTTAAACCTGTTGTCCGGGACTTATAAATAGTGATAGGATGCTTAAAATTGTCATCTTACTGGCTCTTTAAAGTCAGTGTTCGTGCTTCCTGATGTAATGGTTAAGAATTAGATTTGAAATGAGCAGTCTGATCTGAGATCAGTGTGATATAAACACTCATCATTGTGTCAGCAAGGAACAGATGAGCACAAAGATAAGATTGCAAACATGACAGCAGAAATAAATAGTTTAGAACCAAAACTAAACATTGAAGGTGACATTTTAGCCTGGCTCCGCCCTCCTATGTGCTTCCACTTAATTTTCATTTCGCTTCAGTACAACGTCTGGGACTGCTCTGTAGAGTTTCGTTTTCTCCTGCAAAAACCTGCAGGACCAATCAGCGAACAGATGGGGGTGGCTAAGAACGATGACGTTGAGGTTGTGCATCAGTCAGAGGCGGACAATTCATGTGCCATGAGTAAAAGTCCTCTCAGGTATTTTGTTCCAATCATCTGGATTTGCTAATTAGCACAGTTTTCAGCAGGAGGTGAGCTCCTGACTCGTTGGTGTTTTAAGCCCTCAATGAAGCCTTCAAGGCAGCGCTGCCTGGAAGGCACTCCACGTGCCCCGAGCGTTTCAGCCAATCACAGCACTGGTGCTAGATATCGAGCCTTGATATGGTATGGAAGAGGGTGATTTAGCAAGCGTGATGCTCTAAACCGCTGTTCATTGCACCTTTATGAGCCACAATACAGCAAAAAGCTCAGGCAGATGGAGGAACAGAAGTGTAAAGAAAGGACTAGTAGTGCCTGTACTCTCGCTGTGTGCTTTCTGTATAACAGATCAGGATATGAATGTTTGTTTGGTGAATGTTTCTGGGCACTTAGCGCATGTTTATTTCAAAGACATGTTTCCGCTTACGAGCACAAGAGCTAATAAGGCAGCGTGTCTGTGGAGATATTGTGCGGTGGAGGCGTTTATGTGCAGAATGCAGGATAAACGGACGTCTGACTAAAGTGAGTGTTTCTATTTTCTTTGTTATACTAACGTGGCATTTATATAAACAATAGCATATCTGAGCAGTGTTTTATGTAAGCAATAAGGTACGAGAGGCTGTGCTGTATCGTGAATAAGTAACTCCGCTTCGCGTCGTGCCTAACAACGCCCTTCAGCCGTTACTTATTCACGATACAGCACTTGCCTCGAGTACCTTATTGCTTTTATAAAACGGTTACCACACAATATTAAAGTAAAAAAAAATATTAGTGCAACTTTCATGAAGTTAAATCAATAAAAGCATTCCTTCCGCTAGAAAAAATAGTCCCTGACTGCGAACAACAACATGAAAGCTCAAATAAAAACAACAAACGGTTCTCAGACTTTGTCTCATTATATATTTATGTGTTGCTAAGGGTGTTGCTAAGTGAATAAATTATAATGAAAAATAAATTAAATAGCTAAAGTAAATCGTAAATGAAAGTGCATCTGTCAATCATTGAATGTTCAAAATATTATGAATCTTTATTTTAAAAAAATACACATTGGTTGGCCTATTCATGAGCATACATCGTGTTTAGGGGAATAGGGCATTATTAATATGCCATGTACACTGCAAAAAATGATTTTCAAGAAAAAAATGTCTTGGTATTTTTGTATGGTTTTCAGTAAAAATATCTAAAAATTCTTAAATTAAGATGCTTTATCTTAAGGAGCAAAACGACCCAAGAAAAGTCTAGTTTTTAGACCAAAAATATCAAATTTAAGTGATTTTGTGCATAAAACAAGGAAAAAATCTTGAATTTAGTGTTTTAGAAAAATGTTCAAGATTTTTTTGCTTACCCCATTGGCAGATTTTTTTGTTTTGTGCACAAAATCACATACATTTAATATTTTTTGTCTAAAAACTAGACTTTTTGGGTCGTTTTGCTCATCAAGAAAAAGCACCTTCATTTAAGAATTTTTTGATATTTTTGCTGAAAAGAAGACAAAAATACAATAATTTTTTTCTAGAAAATAATTTTTTTGCAGTGTAAGGTCGCATGTGCTAGAAATGGGTAAACCACTATAAATAAGTCGGCCCGTGGGTCGGGTGCACCGCCGGGCCAGGGAGTGTCCCACATTGTCCCTCAGAAAAACACCCCTTCTCCCCCCTTGGGCTTATTAGCAGGTGGTCACCCTAGCCCCGGTGCATTCTGGGAGTCCTGGGTGAGATTTGTAATTTGTTGATACCCAGCATGCATTGCAGTATGAAGCTTTTCATTCTATTGTCACCATCATTGTGATTCATACCCTGATTCTTGATGTTTAAGTGTCTACATTATGCTGCAGTTAATCTGTAAGTGTCAGTGTTTAAAAATGGTTCAGGATGTAAAACTGCACTCAAAAAAAAAATGAACTTGGTTGGAGTCAGTTTTACTAAATAATTTCTTGTTCACTTTACTTAACAAACACAAGTAACTGCATATAATTACTTAAACTTAGTAATTTCAACAAAAGACTGTGTCTTGTCAGCTTTACTTCAAAATTATTTGTTCAGCCAATATAACATTGTTGCGTAAAAGTTACAGATTACAGTTTTTCTGAATTGCTAAAACACTAAACCCCAATCTCTGAACCAAATTCATGTTTGTTGATAATGTCACAGATTGCATTACAGGAGAATTTACATTTTTTAACGATTTTACGGAAGAGTGAAATGTGTTTGCAGGTTGCAGTTACATTTTAAAACCCATTTGTCAAATCATGCACTTTTTTGCAAAACACTAAACACAAACTTCTCACTAAAACACACATTTCACACTGCAATGAACATGTTTTATAAATGCTAAGCACAGGCAGGCAAAAGTTGAACACAACTACAACACCGTTATTATCGAGTAAACACAACAACTCAAAATTCTACACACTTTTATCTAATGGTATTTTTTACCAATTGTGTGGATTGGAAACAGTCTGAGAGGCAGATGAAGAGTATGAGGAAGAAAAGGACACCAGAGACGATGCAATTGGCAAAATTTTCAGTTGGATTGCTGACTTTTTACAAAATACAAGTGCTGCTTACAGTAATATTGAAAACTTACTATTACTTGCAGTACTTACAGTAAAGTATTCACTATATTTACTGAACTAAACTTGTGATTACAGTAATATATATTTTTAACAGTATTTGTCAAGTGTGTTGTTACTGTATGTACAATAAACATGTATTTTTCTGTAAGCAGATGTCTGAATGTTGTGTTTTGCATTTTTTAAGGTAGTGTCTAATGGATGCTTGTAGTGTTTTATATTATAGACTTGTGTGTGTATGATTTGAAAGCTTAGTTTGATTTTGAATACAAGTGAAATGGTTTTGAAGGAATTGTTTGATTTTGCTAGAAGAGTCAGGGGTTCTGTGAATTTTGTTTAAAATTGGGATTTGTGATTATGGTTTTGAGAAAATGAGTGATGGTTTCAAAAAATGTGTTTTGGCAATTCAGAAAAACTGTAATAAAACCAATCCAGACTTGCATCTCATTGGCTGATGATGCTGCAGTGTATTATGGGTAAAATGTTGTTCTGGCATCCTCTTGCAGAAGTGTAGCACCATTAGATAGGTACATGAGTAATAAGTGACCAAGTATGAGTCAATGAACTTGTTCTGATATATTTTAGAACAAAACAAACGGATTTAAATGTAACATTGCATTTCAAATATGTTTGTGATATGTTTGATAAACTGTATTTAAATAAAGATTGTATTGAGCAGCTGCACTTTGATTGATTAATTCGTTGTTATGGAGTTATTAAGTCATTACTTTTATTTTTTTTTCATTAATTAAATGTTTCATAATAATGACTTTACTAGGATTTCTTCAGTCCATGCAACATTTAAAATGTCAATTTTACACAAACCTTTTTAGTAAATACAACTTATTTTTTTTTTGTTGACATCACTTTACAAAGCTATGTGGAACCCACTTGACAAAGTTTTTTTAAGTAAATCCAACTTTTTATTTTTTTGAGTGAGTGAGAGAGCTGAATATCATACTACAGTACACAGCAAAACACCACTGTTACATGTACACTGCTGGTGTTTACATGAGTACCATCAGACCTGGTTATACCCATACAGTGTACAGTATTGTTCAAAATAATAGCAGTACAATGTGACTAACCGGAATAATTAAGGTTTTTAGTATATTTTTTATTGCTACGTGGCAAACAAGTTACCAGTAGGTTCAGTAGATTCTCAGAAAACAAATGAGACCCAGCATTCATGATATGCACGCTCTTAAGGCTGTGCAATTGGGCAATTAGTTGAATTAGTTGAAAGGGGTGTGTTTAAAAAAATAGCAGTGTGGCATTCAATCACTGAGGTCATCAATTTTGTGAAGAAACAGGTGTGAATCAGGTGGCCCCTATTTAAGGATGAAGCCAACACTTGTTGAACATGCATTTGAAAGCTGAGGAAAATGGGTCGTTCAAGACATTGTTCAGAAGAACAGCGTACTTTGATTAAAAAGTTGATTGGAGAGGGGAAAACCTATAAAGAGGTGCAAAAAATGATAGGCTGTTCAGCTAAAATGATCTCCAATGCCTTAAAATGGAGAGCAAAACCAGAGAGACGAGGAAGAAAATGGAAGACAACCATCAAAATGGATAGAAGAATAACCAGAATGGCAAAGGCTCAGCCAATGATCACCTCCAGGATGATCAAAGACAGTCTGGAGTTACCTGTAAGTACTGTGACAGTTAGAAGATGTCTGTGTGAAGCTAATCTATTTTCAAGAATCCCCCGCAAAGTCCCTCTGTTAAAAAAAAGGCATGTGCAGAAGAGTTTACAATTTGCCAAAGAACACATCAACTGGCCTAAAGAGAAATGGAGGAACATTTTGTGGACTGATGAGAGTAAAATTGTTCTTTTTGGGTCCAAGGGCCACAGGCAGTTTGTGAGACGACCCCCAAACTCTGAATTCAAGCCACAGTACACAGTGAAGACAGTGAAGCATGGAGGTGCAAGCATCATGATATGGGCATGTTTCTCCTACTATGGTGTTGGGCCTATTTATCGCATACCAGGGATCATGGATCAGTTTGCATATGTTAAAATACTTGAAGAGGTCATGTTGCCCTATGCGGAAGAGGACATGCCCTTGAAATGGTTGTTTCAACAAGACAATGACCCAAAACACACTAGTAAGTGGGCAAAGTCTTGGTTCCAAACCAACAAAATTAATGTTATGGAGTGCCCAGCCCAATCTCCAGACCTTAATCCAATTGAGAACTTGTGGGGTGATATCAAAAATGCTGTTTCTGAAGCAAAACCAAGAAATGTGAATGAATTGTGGAATGTTGTTAAAGAATCATGGAGTGGAATAACAGCTGAGAGGTGCCACAAGTTGGTTGACTCCATGCCACACAGATGTCAAGCAGTTTTAAAAAACTGTGGTCATACAACTAAATATTAGTTTAGTGATTCACAGGATTGCTAAATCCCAGAAAAATTTTTTTTTTGTACAAAATAGTTTTGAGTTTGTACAGTCAAAGGTAGACACTGCTATTTTTCTGAACACACCCCTTTCAACTAATTGCCCAATTGCACAGCCTTAAGAGCGTGCATATCATGAATGCTGGGTCTTGTTTGTTTTCTGAGAATCTACTGAACCTACTGGTAACTTGTTTGCCACGTAGCAATAAAAAATATACTAAAAACCTTGATTATTCTGGTTAGTCACATTGTACTGCTATTATTTTGAACAATACTGTACATTTAACACAGGCAATTTTGCTGTGTAGATGAAAGCAAAAATGTGCCATTTTAGGTGTGTTCTTTATAATGCAAATGAGCTAATGAAATGCAAACACTGATCGCAGTGATAGCGACTTTAAATGAAACAGCCATCAACCTCTACAAGTACAATGTAAAATACAATTTTAGGTTTCAAACAGAAATGGTGATGGATAGGATAATGTCACAGATTGCATTACAGGAGCATTTACATTTTTAACGATTTTACGGAAGAGTGAAATGTGTGTGCAGGTTGCAGTTACATCTCTGAGTTGGGTTAAAACTTGGATGATTAACTCAATCAATTAACTTCAACTCTGAACATCAATTTACTCTAAATATGTTTCATTTACTCTTTAGGTTTTAAATTCTAGTCAAAAGTGTTTAACATTGAAATTTTAACTTTCCAATTTCTGCTGTGTACCATCACTCTACTCAGACATAAATACACACAAAACTGACCTGACAGACAAATCCAGATGCACACAGCATAGACAAACTTCATTGTTGATGCATAAATCTTCCAGCAAGACCAGTTCATCAGTAATTCATGTTAGCTTGAACTGTGTTTTTTTACTCAAAGAAACCGCATAAAAGTAATCGCTTGCAAAACTTCCTTTTTCTTGTGTGTAGACACAATTTTTTTTTACACATTTGAAGTCAGTGTTCGTGCTTCCTGATGTAATGGTTAAGAATTAGATCTGAAATGAGCAGTCTGATCTGAGATCAGTGTGATATAAACACTCATCAGTGTGTCAGCAAGGAACAGATGAGCACAAAGATAAGATTGCAAACATGACAGCAGAAATAAATAGTTTAGAACCAAAACTAAACTTTGAAGGTGACATTTTAGCCTGGCTCCGCCCTCCTATGTGCTTTCGCTTAATTTTCATTTAGCTTCAGTACTACGTCTGGGACTGCTCTGTAGAGTTTCGTTTTCTCCTGCAAAAACCTGCAGGACCAATCAGCCAGGGGCGAAAATCTCATCTAAATGTTGGGGGGGACAATAAACATAAAATTTTTCAAGAACAATTTTTGAGGGGGACACCAATAATACAGGCAAAACTGTACTTGCAAGGAAATGTGTACAGATAGAAAACGTTTCTCTTTCTCTATGAACGGACGCAAATGTAATTTTAATACACATGAATTCAGAGGTGGAACGAGTAATAAAATATTCAAGTAAAGTTACTTTAATAATATTTTACTTAAGTAAAAGTAAAGTTACTGGTCTAAAAATACTCATGTAAAAGTAAAAAGTAAGTCATTTTAATTTTACTCAGAGTAAAAAGTTACTTTTTTTTTACAGCGGGGAGAGGTTTCTAGTATAGTTAAAAAAGGACAGGGAATATAAATCTCAAACTAGTTGTATTTTATTGTAGGAACATCTTTACAATTAAAGTGCAATAACAAAAAGTTAATAAAATAAAAAGCTTTTTTATAACTAAGAAACATTTATGGAATTATTTAATGATTTTTACAGGTGAGTTATGCACTTTTAAAGCAAAAATAATATGAGGTAAGCAGCTAGTAAATACAATCACTATAGTAAGGTTGTAATTGATGTATTGCTGGTAACATACATTATTTTATTAAACTATATACCTAGTTTAAATGAGCATATCATGAGATGAGTGCCATAATACTATTATCCTTTACACGTTTATTGTATTCTAGCTTCCTTGACCTGTGTACCCGGTGTCTTTCAATCTCTCTCTCTCTCTCTCTCTCTCTCTCTCTCTCTCTCTCTCTCTCTCTCTGCAATGTCTAATTACCTGCGCATTCCCGAGGACGTTCTTAAGTTGTTTGACTTGACGCGAAGCTGCTAGACCTCGAAGGATAATGCGCATGTATTAAAAACGCGTCGTGCAAATTAGCACTAAAAACCCGGTCGGCAATTCAAGAGCTTGAATGAAACAATCGCTTCGCGTCAGTGGCCAAGGGTTTCTTTCATAAGAATTGAATTGAGGGTCTGCATTAGCCTGCGCCTGTCTCGTCCCTCTCCATGGCTCTTTCTGCACGTTCCCCCGCCCATCATTCAATCATCCGTGGCGCTTCTTGCTTTTTTGTTTTATTTTTACTCAGTAACAGATATGATTTAAAATGTAGCGAAGTAGCCTACAATACGTTAAACAAAACATACTTACGTAAAAGTAAAAGTACAGATTTTAAAAACTACTCAAAAAAGTAAAAGTACACACAAAAAAAACCCAATTACAGCAACGTGAGTAAATGTAATATGTTACTTTCAGCTCTGCCTCACCTCTGCATGAATGCATAACAATGTTTTCTTGTTCGTTTATCTGCTTCTGTTCTCATAAAACTAAATATGTTCATGTTTATATGTCCAAAATCCAAATAGACCAGTTTTAAAACACATGTGGATAAACTGATAAGTGGTGGGAAACGTTGGTTTGTAGGTATATAGCTGATTAACTCGTCGGCTTCGTACACTTCTCAACCACCCGACTGTGTGGCGCTGGCAGTGGACCAAACCACTGTGAGGCAAGGGAGGGGGGAATAAAAATGTTTACAACGTTTTTTGTTGTTGCTCCGTTTGCATTTGTATTGTTTTACTTCTTACACAACTATTTTAAGTATTATAAATCATTAAATTATTTTCAATACACATATTTTAATGATATTTTAGGGGGGGACAACCCTCAGATGGGGGGGTCCTGTCCCCCCCGACCCCCCCGGGATTTACGCCTATGCAATCAGCGAACAGATGCGGGTGGCTAAGAACGATGACGTTGAGGTTGTGCGTCAGTCAGAGGCGGACAATCCATGTGCCATGAGTAAAAGTCCTCTCAAGTATTTTGTTCCAATCATCTGGATTTGCTAATTAGCACAGTTTTTCAGCAGGAGGTGAGCTCCTGACTCGTTGGTGTTTTAAGCCCTCAACGAAGCCTTCAAGGCAGCGCTGCCTGGAAGGCACTCCACGTGCCCCGAGCGTTTCAGCCAATCACAGCACTGGTGCTAGATATCGAGCCTTGATAATGGTATGGAAGAGGGTGATATAGCAAGCGTGATGCTCCAGCCGTTACTTATTCACCATACAGCACTTGCCTCGAGTACCTTATTGCTTTTATAAAACGGTTACCACACAATATTAAAGTATTATTATAGATATTAAATAAAACCGTTGGTTGAAGCGGTCATAGCAGTGTTTTATTGTGAATAAAGCACACCTATTGACCAATCAGAATCAAGGATTGGAACTAACCGTTTTATAAATGTCTATATTGTGAAAGCAATGAGGCTGATATAACACAGATGTAATTACAGTAAACAAGAGACAAAAAGAAAATTGGTAAAACCAAATAAACATTTAATATGCATACCTTTTTTAAGTACTTGAAAAGACATTTGTACTGCGCATCTGACACCTCACGTTACGGTTTGAATAAGACCTTGCTACACACCAGACCAAAGTGTTATTGTGCACTGCAAAATCCCTGGTGTTAAATTAACACCGGCTCGGTGTTTATATGGGTACCACCAGCAGGGTGTTAAAAGTAACACCGAAGCAGTGTTAGAGTTAATTAGATAATTAAGCAATCATTTGAGTGATTATTTGATTATTGAAGACACCTGGTGATAATGAGCAGAACTACATCTACAACTTCCAGTCACTGCCTTAGATAAAATCAACTGAAAAGACATCTCTCTTATTACAAACCAGACTGACTTTTGTCTACTTTGAAATTGTTTTGTCACCATTATGGTGATCTGTGGTTCCTTTAGTTGGGTGGGTTGACTCTTATTTTCCTCTTGAGGTCTTGCAACAGTGTTTACGGAACACGTTATTTGTTGTAAAGGTTGTTAAAGCAAAGTTTATATAGTTTTTATAACAGAGATTGTAGATCTAAGCAAGTTGTCCACACAGTCAAAAAACTCAGCGCTAAGAGAAAATCAGATGTTGATCACATGTATATTATTCTCTATTGGACTTCAGTAACATAACTTTCCTCGGATCAAGCTTCTCAAATTTTATTGTTAAATACCTGTCGGAAATTCTTTTTTGCCTCATGTGCAGACACCATGAATCACCCCACCAATCGGAATCATGGTGACAAACATAATGTTGCAAAGCATGCTGGGATCCACCGTAGTATAAAACTTATGACTCCCATCATGCATTGCAACATAAATTATGTCACCCTTGTTGTGATCAATGGGGTGATTCATGACATCTGCACGCGAGGCACAACATTAACTTCCGGCAAGTATTTTTAACAATAAAATTTGAAAAGCTCTGTAAGTTAAAATCAATAGAGAATATATACTTGATCAACATTTCATTTTCCACGAACACTGAATTTTTCGACTGCTCAAACAATCCACTCAAATCTACAATCTCTGCCACAAAAACTCTACAAACCTTGCCTCAACAACCCCCACAACAAACAATGTGTTCAGTAAACACTGTTGCAAAGACCTCAAAAGGAAAATAAGAGTCAACCCACCCAACTTAAGGAACCACTGATCACCATAATGGTGACCAAACAATTTCAAAGTAGACAAAAGTCAGTCTGGTTTGTAATAAGAGTGATGTCTTTTCGGTTGATTTTATCTAAGGCAGTGACTGGAAGTTGTAGATGTAGTTCTGCTCATTATCACCAGGTGTCTTCAATAATCAAATAATCACTCAAATGATTGCTTAATTATCTAATTAACTCTAACACTGCTTCGGTGTTACTTTTAACACCCTGCTGGTGGTACCCATATAAACACCGAGCCGGTGTTAATTTAACACCAGGGATTTTGCAGTGTGTGTAACACAACGTAACATCACATTTAAAAGTAAGTCATGATTGGTGTCTGTCAGACACAGTGATGGCTATTTTCTTTGTTTTACTAACATGGCATTTATGTACACAATAGCATATCTAAGCGATGTTCCGATTAATGCGAGTGGCTTGTAGAGCTGTGCATTGTGGTGCATAGTGGGAGTTGTAGTTTTTCATACAAATGTGCTCTAAAGTCACGTTCTGTCTTTTCTCTGTCAAATAGGCACAAAATTCTAAGTTTATGTTACATTTTGACTACAAATATGACCCACTTTCAATAAAGATTAATGTTTCTATCGATGAAATGGCCCTTTAACACACCTGTGGTTTCTATTACATCATATTGTATTTACAATAAATATGTATTTTTGTATTATTTTATAGAATATTAAGTAACTATGACTACATAAACATGTATCTCTAATATTTTACTGTAATGAATACAATAAATTTTATGATAACAACTCTTATATGGGTTTACAATACTAAACATGAATTATCTGGCCCTCAATTTTTTTGGGGGGTGGAGGTTACTTATATGGTTTTTGTTTCGAATCAGGAAAAGAAAGGCTCTCATCCACTTCACATACTGTTGTCTGACCTAAACACAAGATGAGAGAAGCCGTTACAGGAAAAAACTTGACAAAGGATTGGTTAGATTGATTTGAAATGTTCACAAACATGAAATTGTTATGGATATGGTACACAATGAGGATGGGATAATTTACCTCATTATTGAGGACACAGTAGACCAGGAAGATGAAGGTTCCTTGCTGTGAGTTCAGCATCAGAAAGAGAATCTCCATCATCTTGCTGTTATTAATGAAGAGACCCAGAATCCAGGGACAACCAAAAATCACAAACTGGGTCAGAGTTTTAAAAACCGTAATCCTGCAGAATGAGAGAGAGAGAGAGAGAGAGAGAGAGAGAGAGAGAGAGAGAGAGAGAGAGAGATTAGAGTTTTGAAAGTCACACTATGTGAAAGTAAATTAAACATTAAGCACAAAAAATAAAATATATTTCTATTGACATGACCACTTTAAAATCAGGGCGTTTTTTACTTGGTTTGTCTCATGTGTGAAACGTCAAGGTTAAGGTTTTTGAGAGTTAAGTTCAGACTGATGAAGATACTGATGAAGATAATCGTGTTTATCTGCAGAAAAAAAACACAGTAAAGAAACAATCACTTTCTTTTCCAGTGGTTTAAACTTCAACTGGTCAGAATCTAAAACATACTGCAAGAATGAAGCAAACAGGTCCCAGAAAACTCCAGATGAAGCCTCTCTCCTGTTTAATCCAGCATCTGTTTACAGAAAAAAAACACTTAAACAGCACTTATAACATTGCTAAAAGCAACGATTGATTTTGTGTATTTGGTATAATACAATGTGTTTGCATGGTTTATGGTAAAAAAAAAAAAATTTTCTACATAGATTATTGTTGCTCCATTAATCTCTGCCTTCTTCAAACGCTCCGATGTGTTACAAAGCTCATATTCTGAAAAGTGCAGTGTCCTTCGATTGGCCAGACGTTGTGATTGTTCTGGACATCTCTGATGTCAGTCGGAAATGTGATGCTCCTTACTTTGTTTTAAACATTAGCTCATAATGCAATGCTGACAGGAGTTAAAATTGTCTTTACTACCTTATCAATATGAGTTAAATCTGATCCAAATGCAGATGACCAAGTTGATCGATTTAGTTTGCCAGCGCGGTTTAAGTGGGCTAAACTTCGTGCAACGTTTTGTCTGTGCTGAACACAGCCCACATAATTGTATCGTTGGCTTCGCCTACTGGCCAGTGGGGACTACCGCACTTGAGTACAGCTCAAGATAACCATGCCCAGTGTGAGTTTCAGTCAGAGGGTGAAAAGTGTGTGGAGAAGGTAATAATGTAACTTACTTAATTTTGTATGTTTGTCGGCAAATACATTAAAAAGCACCTATTATCCGAATCACGATTTTACATTTCCTTTGGTGTTTGTTAACAATATACAAAATGTACAAATCCCAAAGTAAACAATGACGCGAGTTATTTTCTCCAACTTAAAGGGGACATATTATGAGATTTTTTTAAAGATGTAAACTAAGTCTAAAATAGGTCTGAGCAAAAGTGTGCCGTTTTGGGTGTGTCATTTAAAATGCAAATGAGCGGATGAAGTGCAACCACTGATCACAATTATGGTGGTTTGTTGCAATTGAAACTCAATTGTGCTGTGAAATATTTTATCTCTCTCTTTCTCTCCATACTAAATGGTTGTGCTGTGGTTGGATAGTGCAGATAAAGGGGGCGGTATTACCTTATTCTGACATCACAATAAGGGCCAAATTACAATGACCTATTTTTCACATGCTTGCAGAAAATGGTTTACCAAAACTAAGTTATTGGGTTGATCTTTTTAACATTTTCTAGGTTGATAGAAGCACTGGGGACACAATTATAGCACTTAAACATGGAAAAAGTCAGATTTTCATAATATGTCCCCTTTAAATCTCTTTTCTTGGACTACAATGAACACAAGGATTGTAGACAACAGTTTACAACAGTTGACCTGTTCATATGGTATGGAGCATCAGTTTTCAGCTCATGACAGAGGTATTCATGCCAATCACAACGTTCTGGTTAGCTGGCCACTGGGGGACACTGTGCTTTTCAGAACCATGAGCTTTGTACAAAATCAACGGATTTCAGGTAGGCAGGGCAAAGAGGAGAAACAATAATGTTCGTATGTGGAAAAATGTGTTTTTTAACCATGCAAACGCATTGTATTACACCAAATACACAAAATAACGTTTTTATCAAGAAATTATAAGTACCTCTGGGAACATAAAATAATAGCAAAAAAAACAGTTAATGACCTCTTTAAGTGTTAATTTATTTAATCCAAGCAACTGATAACTAATCCTGTTCATACATACTTTTCACTGCCGTAGCCTTGAGGAGCCAGGCCAGCAGACACACCCACTATAAATAAAACAATCGCATAACCAATCAAGATCAAAAATCCCCTGTTAAGCATCGATCTCTGTCTGGAGCTGATCTGTGATATGTTCTTCACACAGATGAAGAGCAGCACAGCTTCAATGAACATCCACACAAAACAGGAGAGAAAGAAGAAGTGAAGAGCTCCTGATATCACAGCACACAACTCCTGAAGACAGAGTTTAAACAATAAAAGAGATTTTTGTTTAGTAATTTCTTACTAACTAGTCAAACTAAAGATGTTGATATTCTGTAATCAAAAGTTCTCACCTTGTGAGGTTTTATGAGTTTGATGAATTGTTGTGTGAGTAAGAACAGAAGATGAGCAAACAGCAGACTGATGCAGAGGTTGATTCGAGCTACATTGTTCACTCCAGGTTTCCATCGACAGAACGCAAAAGTCAACAGAGCCAAACTAGTAAACACCAGACCCACGATCACAAACGCCACATTCATCGACTCCATCGCCTGACCATTATCCTGAGAAAATATGTGACAATACAATGTGTTAAATCTACTGCCGTCACATCTGCATTTGAGTTAGCAGTGTATAGAGTGCTTGTAACTCTTGATAGGGTTTTAGTCTACATTAAAGATTTTCTTACTTTATTTAAGTCAAATCTGTGTTAAGTTGTCTTACCTCTGATGGGCTACTGCTGATTTTCATGATGAGAGCGAATGTTGACAGATGAAGACATGAACACACAGTAAAGCTGCTGTTGGTTTTTACCACAGAACAACCATCTACAATCCACTCAGTGATGTTCCAGTACACACAGGAAAGTTTACCACTGTCGTTTATCTCCTTTAAAGTGAAGAAAAGTACATGTGTGTCAGGCATGACTCCAATGTTAACAAAAAAAATCACAAAATCTGTGCACAAACAACAGCAGAAGATTCAGGAGGACGCAGCATCTTGTTCCCCTTCACAGCGCAGCAGCAACTAAGTGCAACCATTTTACACAACAACCTTGGAAACAGCAGGAACTGAAATGTACATTTACACTAGACTAAATAAAACCAAACTATACAATTGCATAAAAAGTGGGTGTTTGCTGCATTGTTTTACTATATCTGGAGTTATCTTTGAGTTTGCTTTGACTCAAGCACATTTTAGAAGTGCATTATGTAAGGAATAATTGACGATGCACACCCAAGGTGATAATGCAGCATGACGCGAAACAGAGTGCCACCACGTCAATTAATCTGCTTATACCATGGTTACCACAGAAATTGCTCTGGTGGTTATTTGACCGGTCAGGTGTGCAATTATTGAAAAATAATGCACACTCATGGAATATTTCTCAACCAATCAGGATAAAGCATTCAACAGTCTCATGGTATAGACCCCTTCAAGGTTTGTAAACATTGAATGACTATCGGGTGAGCGTGCAGCATGGGGTCAAACTGTTCGTACCATCCAGGCTTTATAATTTAATCTAACAGTGCTGAAAAATGATGACTTACCTCAAATGAAGTGAGCACTACAAACACAACCCACTTAGCAAAGTGTCTTAAAAAGACGTCATTTCGACGTCCCATGAGGAGCCAGAATGAAAGTTTTTATGACGTCTTTTTTTGACCTGTTCTGAACATCCAATATTGATGTCAAGGGGACCTCCACACAAAGTAAAACTATTTAAAATGTGGCCATTTTAGACATTATATTTGTTTATATAATCTTTATATATGAATAAATGTAAAAAAATATTGCTTATAGATAATTCCCAAATATACAAGTTCCACCTTAACTATCTGCGTCTGCAATCTTGCTCTCTCTCTCTCTCTCTCTCTCTCTCTCTCTCTCTCTCTCTCTCTCTCTCTCTCTCTCGAGTGCATGCTGGGAGTGTGAGACGGAGCTGAGCGCGCCGCTTTGCGGAGAGCATTGTTTTTCTTTGCCCCTTTGTTTTTTCCCTCACTTTACTTATTTAATTATTTCATCTTTTCCCTTGTTAATAACTTTTTGGACAGGGAAGAGTGTTCTTGGCACGTACGCGCGTCTTGTCGTCGCCAGTATGGCGAGCACTAATGTGCTAACGCCTGGCCTGTCACTCCGTAATGGGTGCAGGTGTATACCGGACCCCGCTGTATCCGTGGAAGATATGCTCTTGGCGTTTGGGGAAAAAATCGGTTTTGAGAACATCGTTTCGGCCTCAAGGATGAACAAAGCCGTGGTTGTGTTTTTAAAATCAGAAGCACTGGTAAACGAGTTGACTGTGAGCGGTGTGTGGGTGAAAGAAACATATGTTCCGGTAACCCCGCTTTCTGCACCAGCAACTAAAGTCACGATTTCTAATGTCCCACCATTCATATGCAATGAGGCCATTTTAAATGAGCTAAAGAGATTCGGCAAGATCGCAAGTCCCGTTAAAGCGGTTCCTCTGCGATGTAAAAACGCTGCGTTAAAGCACGTTCTTTCCTTTAGACGCCAGGTATTTATGTTTTTAAATTCCCCAGAGCGGACTTTGGATGTCTCTTTCCGTGTCACCTACGAAGAGAGCTCATTCATGATTTATGCCAGTACCGATAGCATGAGATGTTTCGAATGCGGTGACGTTGGCCATAAACGTTTCACATGCCCGCATAAAGATGAACAACGCGCATCTACATCTGGCGCGGATACGGATAATGCAGAAGCACAGAGGTCAGAGCAGCAGGCTGAAAGAGCTTCAAACGATGTGAATGTGCAACAGGAGGTGAGTGAAACTATTGATACTCTTGGCAGTGTGGAGAAAGCTGAATGTAGCAGGCCTACTGTTATAAATAAGGATGTGAACGAGTGTGATGATAGTGGACAGAATGATATTCAAAGTGATGTTGAAGATGTGTGTGAGGATAGTGTTACGGGGCAGGCAGGTGTTTCAGAGGAGAACATGACTGATGAGATGGAAGGGTTGTCACAGTACACTGATGATGGTTTAAGAGACGATGAGCAATGGTCTGATGTGTCAAAAGTGGATGATGATTTGTACACTCTTGAGCAAATCAACTCGTTCCTTGACAAAACTAAAGGTAGAGCTGGTGTTGATGTTTGTGATTATTTTCCTGATGTGGAAAAGTTTGTCTCCTCTGTTATGATGGCTAGGAAAAAGAGTAGTTATGATGAGCTTTCACAACAAAAGCGTTTTCGCCTAAAAAAGCATTTAACTGCTATTAGAGCTGGGAGAAAACCAGCAAAAGCAAGGGGAAAGACCAAATAATTAAGATGGATATGTTTTCCTTTTTCTTTCTGTACTGTTTTTTCTTATTCTCTCTAGTCCCTTTTATGGAAGTATTGAGGGTGGGGTCTTTAAATATTAATGGTCTAAGGGATGGGAAAAAAAGATGCTTATTGTTAGATTTCATACATTTAAAGGGCCCGAATGTTGTCTTCTTACAAGAGACCCACAGTAATTTTGATAATGAAGCTGATTGGGGATTATGGTGGAAAGGGGAGAGAGTGCTTAGTCATGGAACTAATTTCATTGCTGGTGTGGCTATACTCTTTTCTCCTAATATAAAAGTTAAGATCTTAACGAAAAATGAAATAGAACCTGGGAAGCTGGTGGCTGTTAGAGCTGAAATTAATAATTTCTCTTTTGTGTTTATTAACATCTACGCCCCTAATATTGGAGCAGAAAGATTACAGCTCTTTGCCAAACTAGAACAGTTTTTAAAGTTACAGCAAGCTGGTGAGTTTATTATTTTAGGAGGAGACTGGAATTGCACTCTTGATTTTGTACAAGATAGAAATGGTGATGAGCCTCATATGCAGTCAGCTTCTTGTCTGACCAGAGTCCTAAAAAGTTTTAACCTCTCGGATATATGGAGAGAGATTAATCCTTCTACAAAGCAGTACACTTGGGTCCAAATGAGCAATGATAGGATCTTTGGGGCACGTTTGGATAGGTTTTATACATCACAAAACATGAGAAATAGAGTGGTCAATGCAACTATTTTTCCTGCATCTTTTTCCGATCATAAATTTATCACGTTTGATTGTGTATTGGTGAACAGATCCCATAAAAGCTATTACTGGCATTTTAATAACAAGCTGTTGGAAGACAAACACTTTTGTGAAAATTTTAAGTCTTTTTGGGGAATTCCTCATTGGTTTTAAAAAATACAGTGGAGCTGTTGGAAAAGGAAATTCTTGATATTGAAAAAAGTATGTTTGTAAATGATGCGGGACAGTTGCATGAACTTTGGACTGAAAAAAAGAACCAGCTCAGCTCCATCTTAGATGAAAAAGTTAAAGGAGCGCTTGTAAGGAGCCGTTTCTTAAACATTAAAGACATGGATGGCCCAACTTCTTTCTTTTTTAATTTGGAGCGCAAAGCAGGACAGGAGAAACAAATGCACTGTTTAAAAAACAATGATGGACAAGAAACGTCAGATCCTGTGGTAATGCGCAGGCTTGCTGTTAATTTTTATTCTGATCTATTTGCTGCTGAAGTCATAGATGAACAATCCAAGGATGAACTGTTACAGGACCTCCCTGTTCTAACTTTAGAACAAAAAAAACTTTTGGAGACTGATTTAACTTTTGAGGAAGTCACTGCTGCTGTAAAGGGTCTTTCTTCAGGAAAAGTACCAGGGCTGGATGGATTATCTGCCGAATTTTACAAAAAATTTTGGTTTTTAATAGGGCCTGACTATTTTGAAGTACTTAAGCAATGTATTGGCGAGATGTCTCTTCCTTTAAGTTGTCAACGGGCTGTTTTAACACTATTACCAAAAAAAGGTGATTTAACCCTTTTAAAAAACTGGAGGCCCATTGCAATTTTGTGTTTTGAATACAAAGTTTTGTCAAAATGTTTGGCGAATAGACTGAACAATGTACTGCATGCAATCATCCACAAAGACCAGTCTTACTGTGTGAAAGAGAGATGTATTTTAGATAATTTGCATTTAGTTCGGGATATTTTTGATTTTGCTTTGAATAACAACATTAGCCTGGGTTTTTTATCGTTAGACCAAGAAAAGGCTTTTGACCGTGTCGACCATGTTTTTCTTTTTGAAACTTTTAAGGCTTTTGGTTTTGGAGACAAGTTTATTTCTTTGATAAGACTGCTGTACAATGATGCCACGTGTATGATAAAAATTGCTGGCGGCCTAAGTGTCCCTGTTAAGGTTAACAGAGGTATAAGGCAGGGTTGCCCCTTATCTGGTCAACTTTACAGCATAGTCATAGAGCCTCTGCTTTGCAAGTTTAGGAAGCACCTACCCAGCTAACAGAAAAAAGTTCTAAGAACGTTCCCTGAAAGTTCTTTACGTTCCCAAAAACGTTCTGCCAACGTTAAAAGTGTCCAGTTTTCTTGACGTTCTAAGAACGTTTTTGTGTTGTCTCAACGTTAGAGGAATGTTACATTTTACCATTTTTAAACGTTATGACAATGTCATGTTTTAATGTTCACACAATGTGTAAAACAACAACTGTTTATTATATTGGCTTGTTTAATTGTTATGTAAATGATAGAGAAACATTGCATTTTATTATATTTATTTTTTATATTTATATTATTTTATTATATTTATTATATATTATACATTTATTATATATTATCTATCCATTACATACAAGTTTAGATGTTGATGTTTTGTTTCATTTTAAGTCACCATTATTGTGATTAGTGTTCGTTTTAGTTGGGCTCTTGAGCCTTGTCTTTTGCTTGCTAGTTTTTTCCCTGGTTGTATTAACTTTTTGTTAATACACCACATTTGTTCTGGTTGTATTAACTTTTTGTTAACACACCACATTTGTTCTGGTTGTATTAACTTTTGGTTAATACACCACATTTGTTATGAACATGTTAAGTTATTAGTGTAATTCTGTGGTGTGGTGGTTGGTACATAAAGGAAAAAAATCATCCCTAATTAATTAAAGTTTATTTTCTGTCAATAATGTTAATGAGATCCAGCACTTTCACAGCAGTTTGTCATTAAGGAGTTTAAGAAACTTTGGACAAAAAAATCTGCTGCATAACTGGGACGCACAAACACCAAGAACCAGACCACGAATCCCAACCATGGTGACAAAGAAAATTGGAAAAAAATCATTATTTATCCATGCTGCAGTGCATGCTGGGAGTCCTGAATGAGATTTGTAATTTGTTAATACCCAGCATGCATTGCAGCATGAAGTTTTTCATTTAATTGTCACCATGGTTGAGATTCATAGTCTGATTCTTGATGCCTGCGCATCCCAGCCACACAGCAGATATTCCTTGTCCAAAGTTTCCAAAACTCCCCAATGACAAACCGCTGTGAAAGCGCTGGATCCCACCCACATCACTGACAGAAAACAAACTTTTGATTAGTAAATTAATTAGGGATGATTTTTCACCACCATGTACCAACCACCACACCACAGAACCACACCACCAACCCAACATGTTCACAACAAATGCGGTGCACCAACAAAAAGCCAATACAACCAGAACAAACGTGGTGCACCAACAAAAAGTCAACACAACCAGAACAAATGTGGTGTATTAACAAAAGGTTAATACAGCCAGGGAAAAAACTAGCAAGCCAAAGACAAGGCTCAAGAGCCCAACTAAAACGAACACTAATCACAATAATGGTGACTTAAAATGAAACAAAACATCAACATCTAAACTTATATATAATAGATATATAATATATAATAAATATATAATAAATATAATAAAATAATATAAATATAAAAAATAAATATAATAAAATGCTATGTTTCTCTATCATTTTCATAACAATTAAACAAGTCAATATAATAAACAGTTGTTGTTTTAAACATTGTGTGAACATTAAAACATGACATTGTCATAACGTTTAAAAATGGTAAAATGTAACATTCCTCTAACGTTGAGACAACACAAAAACGTTCTTAGAACGTCAAGAAAACTGGACACTTTTAACGTTGGCAGAACGTTTTTGGGAACGTAAAGAACTTTCAGGGAACGTTCTTAGAACTTGTTTCTGTTAGCTGGGTAACAGGTTTAAGGGTTAGTGAACTGGAGTTTCAAGAACCAATTAAGCTTTCAGCGTATGCTGATGATGTCACCGTTTTAATTAGGAATCAAAATGATGTTCATTTTTTAGAAGAGGCTTTGGTGTGTTATGGCAAAGCCTCCTCAGCCAAGGTAAATTGGGGGAAAAGCAATGCTTTATGGTGTGGTCAGATTTGCCATGGTCCTTCACTTCCAGGTGGTTTGCAGTGGGGTAAAGCAGGTTTTAAATATCTAGGGGTGTTTTTAGGTACTGAAGACTATAGGAGGCAAAACTGGGTGGGACTAGTGGAGAAAGTGTGTGCGAGGTTGTCTCACTGGAAATGGTTGCTACCCCAGCTGTCCTACAGGGGGAGAGTTTTAATCTGTAATAACCTGGTAGCCTCATCTCTCTGGCACAAAATGATGATTTTAGAACCTCCCGAAGATCTGGTGAGGAAAATCCAACAGCAGTTGGTGGACTTTTTCTGGTCAGGACAGCACTGGCTTAAGGCACCTGTACTCTACCTGCCTACTCAGGAAGGGGGACAAGGACTTGTAGACATTCATTCCAGAATTAAAGCATTCAGACTCCAGACTGCTCAGAGACTTCTATACGGGGAGGATGTATCCTGGGCTGAAGTAGCCTGTGCCCTTCTGAGGAGAGCTGGTAACATGGGATTAGATCGTCACCTGTTTCTCATGGATTCTAATAAGATGAATCTGACTGGAATAACGCCTTTCTACAGAGCATTATTAAGAGCTTGGTCCCCTTTCAAGATTTCCAGAGATTTTAATAACATACAGAGACATTGGTTAAGGGAAGAACCTCTGCTTTTTAACTCCACCATGGACTTAGATATCTTCAAGTCTGAATCTTTCATCAAAGCCTTGTGGTCTGCTAAGATCACTAAAGTTGGACATTTAATCAATGAAGATGGATGGATATCTGCAGAGACCTTGGCCCGTAAATTGGGCATAAGGTCAGTTCGAGTGGCAGAGAAACTGTTAACTCAAGTACGTGAGTCCTTACCACTGGATTTTAGACTTTCTCTGGAAACATCTGATGTGGACAGTCCTCCTTTCCCAGAAATAAGTTTTTGTTTTGACACTGGAGAATGGCAGGAAATGGAGGGTAAATTACTCTCCTTTAGAACCCCTGAACTGAACTGTTTTGGTGACGTAGGAAAGAAGGCTCTTTATGTGCTGTGTGTTAAGGTGACACATTTTCACACTCTTGGAAACGTGAAGGAGTCTAAGTGGCAGGAGATTTTTGGAACTGGCACCTCCCCTAAAGGCTGCTGGAGGACCTTGTACAAACCTCCTATTAAGAAAAGGTCTGGAGACCTTCAATGGAGGATAGTGCATGGTATAATAGCCACAAACAGACACAGAGCACACCTCGATCCACTAGTAGGGGAAGAGTGTGCTTTTTGTGGGCTAGAAGAAACAATTTTTCATTTGTTTCTTAATTGTTTAAGACTCCAACCGCTGTTTTATTTATTAGAGGAGTATTGTCAGTCTCTGGGGGAGGTTTTTACTCCTATGTGTTTTATCTATTGTCCCAAGTACAAAAGAAGCACTATGCCAGTTCATGTTTTAATCAACTTTGTGTTTGGTCAGGCAAAAATGGCAATTTGGGTGTCTCGGAAAAGAAAACTCCTTGGGGCAGGATCAACTGATGTTATTCAGGTCTTTAGGGGATTACTGAAATCTCGTATCAACATAGAGTATGCCTATTACAGACTTGTTGATGACTTGGAAACTTTCAATATTAAATGGTGTATAAATCAATGTGTTTGTGAAATTGACTCTGATGGCTGCTTACGAATCAATGCTTAAAGTGGTGCATGTTTTTAACCCTTCTTAAGAGGTGTATATATTTATTATTTATTTTTTTTCCTTTCTTGTTTTTCTTTTTTCCTCTTTTTTAACTGCTGTGTTCTGATTAGATTTTGAAGTTTTTCTAATACTGTTTATAAATAAAGAGATTATAAAGTCGAAGTCTCTCTCTCTCTCTCTCTCTATCGTTCAATAATTGAAGTGAAGTGACGTGAACTTCACTCTTCCTCCCACGCTTGCTCTCGCTGGATAATTGTTACATGTACATTCTCTAAAACAATGTCATCACCATTACAAACAGTTGTTTTAAAAAGCATTGTTTTGAAGTAGGACCATACTGACTAAACAAACCAAATTTACTTTATTTTTTGTAATTTCTACGGCTCATTTTTGAGAATTTACAAGATTCTGATGTTTTATTGAACATGTTTTGTCACCATCATGGTGATCAGTGTTTCCTTTAGTTGGGTAGTTTGACTCTTTGTTTTTATATTATAATGTGTGTGCTTGATGATGGTGTTTTTAAAACACATTATTATTGCACCAAGTGTTAGTTACCAATGCGTGTGGCTTCCCATTACTTACATTGATGGTCAGAAGTGGTGGTATAATATAACTGAACTAACAACACAGATAAAACATTATACATTTTGTTTAAAAGTAAACTTCTATCTCAGTTTTGTTTGGAGCTGCAATGAACATACTTCGGTGCATACTGCTGCCTACTGTAATGGAAATTGAAACCTTGTGGCTGTAATCAAAAATCTAAAGTCCAGAAATGTTTGACACAGATGCATACATCAAGAATCAGCCCATGAATCACAACGATGGTGAGTTTTCTAAATGTTGCAGTGCATTGCACCAGCGTATTATAAAAACTTATGAGTCCAGAGAGTGTCACCACTGTTGTGATTCATGGGCTGATTCTTGATGTCTGCATATGTAACAACAATATCTGGACTTTTAATTTTATATAAGCGCTTCACAGTGGTGGTATGAACCTAAATAAGTTGGATGTGACACCTCAAATCAACTGAGAAATTGAGACAATACTACATGCTCTACAAAATTAATTCACAGACTTTACATATGTGGAATTACTGTTGATAAACGTTCAGTGAAGTTGTAAGATCCACATGTGAGTTTTGTTTATAACAAATTTTCTGTGCAACAAATAACATGCTTTAGCAAACACTCTTAGAAAGAACAAACACTGTTATAAAAAGTCAAACTACCCAACTAAAGGAATCACTGAACGTCATTATGGTGACAAAAGATTTTCAATAAAACGTCAGCATATACATCTCTGTTAATACATCTCTGTTAATTAAAGAGAGAGAGAGAGAGAGAGAGAGAGAGAGAGAGAGAGAGAGACAGCATTTAAGGTGGAACTTTATCTATGAGCAGTGCTATGTTTTTGAACACACATTCATATATAAAGATAACATGATTTTAACAGCTTAACAAAATATTCTACAAAAATACATGTGATGTTTTTTTTTTTTACTCAGAACTCATAGACCACATTTGTATAAAATATTTTTGTTTTGATTTCCCGAACCCCTTTTGGACGTCTACATGACGTCCAAGAGGGGTCATTGTCAGACATCCAGATACTGTACCAGATTTGCATATTGTATAGTCATACAGATAAGGTCCTGGACCAACCGACCTAATATAGACATGATCTGCACGTCGTGCGGACGTCTCATGTTTGGTGGGAAGCCTCTTTGATATTTGCATTGTTCAAGTCTGCACGTTAATTGCTTGCAGCCGCAGATGTTGTATTTTTTTGTTTTTGAGATTCTGCATGAATCGCGAAAACTTAACGGAAGACCTTGTGCGATTTTCACAGCCCACGATGTAAGTAGTCATTTTTGACGATACCAAATTATACCCAACTCAATTCAGCTGTAATGGCTTTTCTGACCCTGACATCCAAGTATATATCGCTGCAGCCCGGAGACTGCAGGTGGGAGGACCTTATGCCGCAGGTGGGAGGAGCTTATACCGCAAGTAGGAGGGATTTCAGAAATGTGCAAGTAGGAGGAGTTCAAATGGGACGGTGGTGAATCCTCTGGAAGTTTGTACAGCCCACTTGCGGCTAAAGCTCCACCCACTTGCTGCTAACCCACCCATTTGCAGCTGGCTCCGACCTCCGTTTATACCCCTTTCCCGACATGCGCAGTGGGAACACTGTGACGTGAACCGTGAAGGGGTCTATACAACAATAATAAGTGTGATATCCAGTATGCAAATTCACATAAACTGAACCCCAGATCATCATCTCTAACAGACATAATTACACCAAAATATTTTTGTGTAAAGTTATATCCCAAGCCCAGAGTAACTAGAGATGTTCAAATTCATTATTACATTGCATTGCATGTGAATAAATCAATGAGAGTAACTCACTCTGATGTGTTTAAGGGTGAAGTTAACTGGTTTCGTGAGGGTTTTGTTGGTGGTTGTAGGAAGAGTAGCTGAGATGACAGTGGACATCATGGTTTTAACTGTGTTATCTGATGTGTTGAAGAAGTCTGGTTTCAGTAGGTCCTCCATTGTGCTGTAGCTCATGAAAACCACAGCAGCTGATCCTGCAACAGACAGTCCAAATGTTTTATTGACATTTTTAATACAAAGTGAGTTGCAGGTGTACACTAAACAGATTTAACAGAGTGAAATATGGGATAGATAGGCACCCCCACCCTACTATATAAATAAAAGTATCAACACACATACAAGAGGTGATGAATAATGTTTCTGCTGATGGGTGTAAAAATAGCTTGCAGAAGGTAAGAATAAAGTAAGAAATCCCGTTTGAGTGTCTATGGATATACACTTCCAATTTTTACCTAAAACAGTAAACATCTGGGAACTTTATGGATACTTATTTTAACATAATACGATTTGGAATATACTAATTTCAAATTGCAGATGGGACACAGGGATGGAAATGGCATTGGCTTATACAAAAGACAGAAAATAATTAAAGAAGAATGTCCAAAGTCCAGATTTGGAAAGCGTGCCACCTGGTGGCAGAATTAATGGGTGCACTCCCATTCATTACAATTAAAAGGTTACATGCACTTATATGGCTGGGTAGATTATGGGGTCATTTAGATTTTTTTTAACCGTACCATATATCTGCTTTCTGACAATAATTTTTGGCTGTGTTGAAATTATTTATATCACAACAATATTATTGTATACCTGAATTCAAATTGTTCCTGGCAATCCCAATAAGATCGATGTCTATAGAAGCAATTGTTGTATTGAGCTGAGGGATTTTATCAAGGTTGGCCTGTGGTCCAACCACAAACACTTGCACCTCTGATTTAAAATAAAAAAAAAATACTAATTTTATGTCATCCAGAACATCATGAGCATGACCTCAGTTACATTTGATATATTTTTACATCTAGTTCTATAATTACGTTAAATTATAATTTAGGGA
The DNA here is from genome assembly GCF_027580225.2 of Misgurnus anguillicaudatus. NCBI lineage: Eukaryota > Metazoa > Chordata > Actinopteri > Cypriniformes > Cobitidae > Misgurnus > Misgurnus anguillicaudatus. The sequence goes on from NC_073339.2 coordinate 4,637,364, forward strand.
TGGTTGTGTCTCTCTTACCCACAGCTGCACGCGTGAAATTGAGATAGTAATAGGTGTTTGTTGGCTTCACCAACATTGACACGAGCTTCTCACTGGCTTTTAACACATCTGACGCTAGTTTCTTTGGGTCATCTGATGATGTGTTTATCTTCTCTAAAGTGCTGAAGACCATGTCCAAAAGTTTGATCACGTCCTAATTCATAAAGTAAGAAAATAGCTGAAATAAAAACGCATATATTTAATTTAGTCATTTTCTCTGATTTACCGTTAAATTGAGAACAGTAATCTTCTCTATCTGGTCAAGGAGATTCTGAAAACACGAAATTCCCTGTGGACAAAAATAGAACATTTTGTATAGAATATTTTATAATGTTTTGCAATAATAAAAACTTCAATGTTGCTTTTATATAAAGTAAGATAATTAATGAAAGTAAATAAACAGAGCACTTTATACTGTAAACTTGTACTGCTCTTTAAATTAACAGAATCTAGTTGTCATCTACTAATCGTTCAACTTACCGTGCAATTGTTAACCTGTGTTATATTTAAACCTAAAACAATACATGGACACAATAATAAATTACAGCTATGCAACAAATCAATAAGAACCTAGAGAAAATTTAGAAGATGAGCAAAATGTCGGTTCATATTATTAAACAGCATTGTGTTGCATGCATTGCACAGTTTGTCAAATCAAATGTACATCACACGTAAAAAAAGATAAAATTAACTAAAAATAAATGAGTGCTGAAATCCAGACCATGAATTAATGGAGGAAACAGCACTTTACATTACCAGATGTGGTGATTGCTGGTGTGACAGTTGTATAAGTGGTATTTGCGCTCTTAACACCTGAAAGGTTTAATGAATTATAATTAATGAACAAAGACATGTGTATCTAATCAGATGTATTAATGAAGAAAACAACACTTTACATTACCAGATGTGGTGATCGCTGGTGTGACAGTTGTATAAGTGGTATTTGCGCCTGAAAGGTTTAATGAGTTATAATATAAATAATATATACTGAACAAAGACATGCATATCTAATCAGATGTACATCAAATGTAAAAAATATATATATAAAATGAACTAAAAAATGAATGAGTGCTGAAAACTGATTGACTGTTGTTGTGAATCCAGACTATGAACCAGAGGATGAAACAGCACTTTACATTACCAGATGTGGTGACTGCTGGCGTGACAGTTGTATAAGCGCTCTTGAGAGTAGCGCTCTTGAGATCTGAAAAGTTTGATGAATTGAATGAACAAAGACATGCATATCTAATCAGTTTTTCAAATGGACATCACATGTAAAGATAATGTTACAGTAAATGTTAAAAACTGATTGGCTGATTGGTGAATCCAGACTATAAACCAATGGAGGAAACAACACTTTACATTACCAGATGTGGTGACTGCTGGCGTGACAGTTGAGTAAGTGGTAATAGCACTCTTAACACCTGAAAGCAGAGGTGTCAAATCCATGTGCCAGGAGTAAAAGTCCTCTCCAGTATTTTGTTCCAATCACCTGGATTTAATTAGCAGTTTTTCAGCAGGAGGTGACCTCCTGACTCGTTGGTGTTTTAAGCCCTCAACGAAGCCTTCAAGGCAGCGCTGCCTGGAAGGCACTCCCTGTGCCCCGAGCGTTTCAGCCAATCACAGCACTTGTGCTAGATATTGAGCCTTCCGCCAGCTTCTGGCAGTATGAGCCCACCGCTGGCCAGGTGAGCAGCGCAGACATGCCAAGATAGGAATGTGACTGTGCCTGTATCCAGCTCGAAATGTTTCGAGCGTTTAAGTGACGTGTTTTTGCGTTGTCACATGTCTATGGCACAAGTTTTTTTGTGGCAGTTTCACGTATTGGTTGCTAAATTCTTTTTCCTATTTGCTTGCCATTGTTGCTTGTGATTGGGGTTAGTACAACTTTGTTACATGAAATGACATCCTCACCTTAACCCCAACTTCTGGGTTATTCTGATAAATAAACATATAAACCAATGCTTAAAATGACAACCGCATTTATGCCAAACGCAACTTTATCCTCGCATGAAAACATTCTAAAAATTAGACGAAAGCCACAAATCTAAGCCCCAAGCAACAATGGTAAAAAAATAGGAAAAACAATTGCGCAACCAATACATGAAACTGGCACGAAAAAATTGTGCTATGGACATGTGAAAACGCAGTAACACATTCCTTAAACACTCAAAACATTTCGAGCTGAACTCAAATACAGTCACATTCCTATCTTACCATATCTGCGCTACTCACCTGACCAACGGTGAGCTCATACTGCCAGAAGCTGGCGGAAGGCTCAATATCTAGCACAAGTGCTGTGATTGGCTGAAACGCTCGGGGCACAGGGAGTGCCTTCCAGGCAGCGCTGCCTTGAAGGCTTCGTTGAGGGCTTAAAACACCAACGAGTCAGGAGGTCAGCTCCTGCTGAAAAACTGCTAATTAAATCCAGGTGATTGGAACAAAATACTGGAGAGGACTTTTACTCCTGGCACATGGATTTGACACCTCTGCCTGAAAGGTTTGATGAATTGAAATGAATAAACAAAGACATGCATACAGATTCTAATCAGATGGACATTACATGTAAAACAAATAGAAATAACTAAAAATGACAAAGCCATGTGTATCTTATGAGATGTACAAATGGACATCACATGCACAGCAAAATCCCCGGTGTTAAATTAACACCGGCTCGGTGTTTATATGGGTACCACCAGCAGGGTGTTAAAAGTAACACCGGAGCAGTGTTAGAGTTAATTAGATAAATAAGCAATCATTTGAGTGATTATTTGATTATTGAAGACACCTGGTGATAATGAACAGAACTACAACTACAACTTCCAGCCACTGCCCCAGACAAAATCAACTGAAAAGACACCTCTCTTATTACAAACCAGACTGACTTTTGTCTACTTTGAAATTGTTTGGTCACCATTATGGTGATCAGTGGTTCCATTAGTTGGGTGGGTTGACTATTATTTCTGCCTTTGAGGTAGTGATGGGGAAATGAAGTTTTGAATGAAGCACCGATACTTCTCTTACTGTTTCGAACCATGATTTGAAGCCTCAACGAGGGTGTTGAAAACAGTGCCATCTTTTGGTTAATAAAACATATAGCAGTTGCTTCTGGAAAAAGCTCTGTCAATGAAGCAACAAGCTGATGAAATTCAGATGAATATTAATATTATGTGTACAAATAAAGCTTAGACAACATGTCTGTGAATGGTCAATATAATGAATTTATTTACTGATTAAAGTGTGGCAATAAATTCCACTATGAGTTAATATTCATATGATTCAATACTGTATTGTACAGAATAATGTTCACAGGCATATAATAACAGACACGCACACAAGTATAAATAAATACAATATTATATATACAGTAATATGTGGGACCAAAATGTGAATAAGGCAAATAACTCATAAAAAAACCTCTAGGGTTCGAACCTTCTGACACGCAAAGCGAAGCGCACACGTGACTAAGCAGAAAGTGAAGCTTCGTTTGTCATCGGTCACGTGATTTCAACGTTAACAACACAAGCTTCGAATCAAAGCTTCATCTGGCACGCCCACTTTTGCTCGACACAAGCTCCGAAGCCTCGCTTCAAATGTAACATCACTACTTTGAGGTTTTTGCAACAGTGTTTATTAAACACATTATTTGTTGCAAAGGTTGTTAAAACAAAGTTTACGCAGCTTTTATAACGGTGATTATAGATTTAAAGGGGACATATTATGAAAATCTGACTTTTTCCATGTTTAAGGGCTATAATTGTGTCTCCAGTGCTTCTATCAACCTAGAAAATGTTAAAAAGATCAACCCAATAACTTAGTTTTGGTAAACCATTTTCTGCAAGCATGTGAAAAAATAGGTCATTGTAATTTGGCCCTTATTGTGATGTCAGAATAAGGTAATACCGCCCCCTTTATCTGCACTATCCAACCACAGCACAACCATTTAGTATGGAAAGAAAGAGAGAGATAAAAAATTTCACAGCACAATTGAGTTTCAATTGCAACAAACCACCACCATTGTGATCAGTGGGTGCACTTCATCCGCTCATTTGCATTTTAAATGACACACCCAAAACGGCACACTTTTTCTCAGACCTATTTTAGACTTAGTTTACATCTTAAAAAAAATCTCATAATATGTCCCCTTTAAGTAAGTTGTCCACACAGCCAAAAAATTCAGCGCTCCTAGAAAACCAGATGTTGATCATATGTATATTATTCCCCATTGGACTTCAGTAACAGCTTTCCTCGGATCAAGCTTTTCAAATTTTATTGTTAAATACTTGCTGGAAACACTTTTTGGCCTCACGTGCAGATATCATGAATCACCCCACTAATCGGAACCATGGTGACAAACATAAGGGTCCTGTCCCAAATGGCACACTCCGGACTTGTGGTCCTCCTCAGAGTCCACACTTTGATGACATCATGTAGTCCAGACTTTAGGGGCCCTTACTACGAGTCCACGTGGGTGCAACGGAGTCGTATTTTGGGACAGACTCGAACGTCACACCGGAAATAGGTAGAGAAGTTGCCCGTCAGTGTGAGCTCCTCCCTTCCGTCGTCTGATTGGTCTGATTGCTCTTTCGCAAGGACTTCTGGGTTGGTAAAGTGCGCGAAGCCTGCTGCAGTGCGGGCTTCGCTGAAGACCGCATCAAGGGGGCAAAGGAGGCGCTGATGAGCACACTTCAAAGCGTAAAAATAACAGATGGGACACCCTACGGACTCGTGGACTAAGCGAGCACGCGCAATTTAAGGCCACGAGACCGAAAGTCCACATGAAGTGCGCCATTTGGGACAGCGCCAATGTTGCAAAGTATGCTGGGATCCACCATAGTATAATACTCATGACTCCCATCATGCATTGCAACATAAATGATATCACCCTTGTTGCGATAAATGGGGTGATTCATGATATCTGCACGTGAGGCACAATATAAACTTTCCGGCAAGTATTTTTAACAATAAAATTTGAAAAGCTCTGTAAGTGAAAACCAATAGAGAATATATATTTGACCAACATTTTATTTTCCATGAATACTGAATTTTTTGACTGTGTAAACAATTTACTTAAATCTACAATCTCTGTTATAAAACTTTATAAACTTTGCTTTAACAACCTTTACAACAAATTATGCGTTCAATAAACACTGTTGCAAAGACCACAAAGGGAAAATAAGAGTCAACCCACCCAACTAAAGGAACCACAGATCACCATAATGGTGACCAAACAATTTCAAAGTAGGCAAAAGTCAGTCTGGTTTGTAATAAGAGAGATGTCTTTTCAGTTGATTTTATCTAAGGCAGTAGCTGGAAGTTGTAGATGTAGTTCTGCTCATTATCATCAGGTGTCTTCAATAATCAAATAATCACTCAAATGAATGCTAAAGTATCTAATTAACTCTAACACTGCTGGTGGTACCCATATAAACACCGAGCCGGTGTTAATTTAACTCCGGGGATTTTGCTGTGTGTAAAGATAATGTTACAGTAAATGTTAAAAACTGATTGGCTGTTCTGGTGAATCCAGACTATAAACCAATGGAGGAAACAGCACTTTACATTACCAGATGTAGTGATCGCTGGTGTGACAGTTGTATAAGTGGTATTAGTCCTCTTAAAACCTAAAAAAGGTTTAATGGGTTATAATTACTGAACAAAGACATGCAAATCTAATCAGATGTACATAAAATGTTTAAAAAATATATAAAAAGAACTAAAACTGAATAAGTCCTGAAAACTGATTGACTGTTGTTGTGAATCCAGACTATAAACCAGAGGAGGAAACAACAATTTACATTACCAGATGTGGTGACTGCTGGCGTGACAGTTGTATAAGCACTCTTGAGAGTAGCGCTCTTGAGATCTGAAAAGTTTGATGAATTGAAATTCATGAACAAAGACATTCATATCTAATCAGATGGACAAATGGACATCACATGTAAAGATAATGTTACAGTAAATGCTGAAAACTGATTGGCTGTTCAGTTTACATTACCAGATGTGGTGACTGCTGGCGTGACAGTTGAGTAAGTGGTAATAGCACTCTTAACACCTGAAAGGTTTGATGAATTGAAATGAATAAACAAAGACATGCATACAGATTCTAATCAGATGGACATTACATGTAAAAAACAATAAAAAAGTAACTAAAAATGACAAAGCCATGTGTATCTTATGAGATGTACAAATGGACATCACATGTAAAGATAATGTTACAGTAAATGTTAAAAACTGATTGACTGTTGTTGTGAATCCAGACTATGAACCAGAGGATGAAACAGCACTTTACATTACCAGATGTGGTGACTGCTGGTGTGACAGTTGAATAAGTGGAAATAGTGCTCTTGAGATCTGAAAAGTTTGATGAATTGAAATTCATGAACAAAGACATTCATACAGATTCTAATCAGATGGACATTACATGTAAAAAATAATAAAAAAAGTAACTAAAAATGACAAAGCCATGTGTATCTTATGAGATGTACAAATGGACATAACATGTAAAGATAATGTTACAGTAAATGCTGAAAACTGATTGGCTGTTGTGGTGAATCCAGATTATGAACTAATGGAGGAAACAGCCCTTTACATTACCAGATGTGGTGATCGCTGGCGTGACACTTATGTAGGTTTTGTTCATGCTGTCAACATCTGAAAGTGATTTATAATATGGAATTAATGAACAGAAACGCAACAATCACAACACAAGAATTAGAGACATAAAGAAATCACCTGCACAGTATGTAGCATTGCATACAGTTGGTCTAACAAACTCATAGACATAATAACCGCCTGTGCAGGCTTTGACTCTAATGGGAAATGACTCATAATGGCAGCAGTAATTCCTCAAGTGACCACAAACATGTCTGGTGACCACTCCATCCTCAGGTTTTGGGTGTCCACCACTTAGCCAAAGTGGGATATCAGTACTACACCTATGTTTTTCAACACATGTTTCTGGCATTCGAACGTTCTGACCATAAATGTAAAGCCGATACCAGCCGACCCAGTTAACATTTCTGTCACACTTGGTGGAGGAAGAATTGGTGGAATAGTTTGTGCTTCTCCAAGCGTTGTCCAGCACAGTGTAGTTGTAGCAGGGGTCAGTAGAGAGATCATCTGTTCAATAAAAACAATGTTTTCTCAAAAACTTTAAAGCATTGTTTTCCCATCACTCATAAAAAGCTGTACTGAATAATACCCATTAAAAATAATACACAGCTCCTCTACTAGATGTCAGTATGTTAAAGGGCGTGTTGCAGGTTAAATTTTTCAATATATTTGTGCAATTTGCATGTTGATAATAAACATTTAAACTGTTATCCATTGTATTTTATGTTGCTGGGTATCATAAAACGGAATATAATATGAAAAAGTACAGCAGTTTGCAATGATTCTCCTTTCCCCCACAACGCACTGTATGACGTCACGCTGGGGAGAGAATTTACCAAAGCCGCCTTGAGAGCATTGAGAATGACTATAGAAAGACGAGTAAAGTACAGCGCAGATTATAGATAGATAGATAGATAGATAGATAGACAGACAGACAGACAGACAGACAGACAGACAGACAGACAGACAGACAGATGGATAGGCTAGTATAGAGAGATAGGCAGACAGGCTAGTATAGAGAGATAGGCAGACAGCCAGATAGCATAACGTTAGCATAACTTCGTGTAGAATGTAAACAAATGATCCATGATCCTGCCTGAAATGGGTGTAACTTTATGCGATCTTCAGCACAAACAGCATGTCAAGTGAGGCACGTCACATCTGTTCGCGGGGTCGACCAGCTATCAAAACGCACTCACTTCCTTACAGCCAGTAGTGGAGTGACAATCGGGAGAGTCGGGACTTTCCTGGTGGGCCGGTCTGATGATAATTATACATTTCGAGTTATATTAGCAACACCGTCTGGCGGCGTGATGTGCGACCGGTTCCCGCAGCCCGCTGGTCAAACTGTGCAGCCTCTGCTCAACAAAGTATATAAAAGTGCTCAGCCTGTTCCACAGGTCCAACCATGTACAGGATGTATAAAAATACGGTGATCAATGAATGGTTCCTCCTCATATGGCATAGCCTTTGACATCATTTGATGTAAAAAGCCGCTGAACGGCTGTTTATTACAGTATGTATGCGGTCGGATCCGAGTGTGCTGCAGCTGCAGACCGCTGCTTCTGTGTATAAAATGATCGTGTGATTCGTTATGATCGCAAAAACAATATAACAAAGCATCATTTTATTTCACAAAACAATATATTTTAGATGTTATTTGATAGACTAGTAAGTGTGGATTGAGGATGTTTAAAAATCTCTAGCCTGGTGGTCAGGACATGAATGGATCAAATCAGCAGATTTGCGAAGTTTTATTTATCTCCACATATATCATAAATAATAATTAGCATGGTAACTTTGCAGTATACCACATTATATATTTCCTACGATGTATATATAATTTCCAAATTATATACTTAATATTAAACAGCAATAAAAGTCTCATCTATCTCTATGGCTCTGGCTGAGGCTTTCTCCACTTCTCCCCAACGTGACGTCATCACCGAACTGCGTAAAAAAACTGTTAATACCAAAACATAAAAAAAGTGGTCTTTAAGACCATTTTTGAGACATTTTAAAAATGATATACATATCTTGAGTGATTTATGTACCCATTAATCAGCAGTGGTGGTTAACCTGCAAAACCCCCTTTAAAAGATTGACTACATTTACATGATTTATTTGCTTGCTTTATTGTTGTTATAATGTCATTGTTTTATAATTTTTCTTCATAAACAAATATAAATGCACTTATATACAATATACTATCTATTCAAAACTACAGATCAGCCTATTCGTTTATAGCTGGGTATGTGACCTTTAGGTTTAATAAAGTTGAATTACCTGCACAGTATGCCATATTGCACTTAGTTGGTGTAACAAACTCATAGACATTATAACCGCCTGTGCAGGCTTTGACTCTGATTGGATTTAATGACTCGGAGCAGCAGTAATTGTTTTTATAACCACAAACATATCTGGTGACCACTCCATCCTCTGGTTTTGGGTGTTCATTGCTTAGCCACATTGGGATTTGAGTACCACATCTATTCACAGCAACACATGTTTCTGGCATTCGAGTACTCTGGCCATTAAGGTAAAGTCGATACCAGCCGACCCAACTGACATTTCTGTCACACATGAAGGAGGAAGAATAATACTTGGTGGATCTTCTGGAATCGTTCAGCACAGTGTAGTTGTTGCAGGGATCTGCAGAGAGATTATCAGTTTTCTGAAAACTTCGCACATAGCAAGGTTTCTCCAATCACCAAGAGTCATTGCTATCTAAAGAAAGCTTCACTGAACAACAAGCAATACAAGTTAAACACAGCTCCTCAAGTGGACCACGGTATTTTAAATTATTCACTTCATTTAAATATTGACTTTTTTAAATGATTTCCCATGGGCATATGAACTGCTTTTGTAACTTAACATTGTAAATATATTATTTTTTCTTTTAGTTTTCAAACCATGCTCATGGGTTTATCATTTTTGTGACCCGAAATAAAGCCGCAAAACGTGAATGTCAAGACGTGTTCAGAGATTCATATACCCCCATAAACAACACTTTACATTACCTGTTGAACTGATTGTTGTGTTCATGGAGTTGACACTGCTAACATCTGAAAAGTTTGATAAAGTGTTGTTAATGAACAAAGACACAAATATATTTTAACACATTTCAAATACAAATAGACAGACTGAAATATAATTACCTGCACAGTATGCCATATTGCATACAGTTGGTTTAACAAACTCATAGATATAATAACCACCTGTGCAGGCTTTGACTCTAATAGGATATGACTGAAAATAGCAGCAGTAACCGCCCGCACGACCACAAACATGTCTGGTGACCACTCCATCCTCAGGTTTTGGGTGTCCTCCTCTTAGCCACAGTGGGTAGGTAGTACCACACTTATAGTTAATAACACATGTTTCTGACATTCGAGCATTTTGGCCATTAAGGTATAGCCGATACCAGCCGACCCACTTGACATATGCGTCACACTTGCGGAGGGAAGTGGAGGAATTATAATTGATGTCTCTCCAAGCGTTGTCCAGCACAGTGTAGTTGTCGCAGGGGTCAGCAGAGAGATCATCTGTTCACATGAAAACATTCAGAAAAAAATAAAATGTGCAGTTGCATGTTGGGTTGATTGTGTAACTAAATTCAGGGTGAATGGTTTTGAATGTTTATATATTCTAGTCTCTTTGCTTTTGACTTCAAAATCAATGACTGAAATATACTGTTATTAAATGATTACCATTATAAAGCTTGGAAGAATTCTTTAGAAGTTAACTATTTCGACGCCATTGACGAGATATCTTGTCAATCAAGAGAAAAAGCTTCCCTGCCAATGACAAGTATTTCCGGATTTCCGCAATACCACTATTATCCACCAGATGGCACTCTTCCGCAACTTTCAAACCCGGAAGTATTGCCCTATGGCAAGCAGCTGCATGTCCGTGTCTGTTTTAAAGATTGCTCTGAATGGGATGTCTATGAAAAGTCTGCCTCAAAAATGGAATTATCTCTGCTTTTTGCTCAAAATGTGGTGTTTTTGCAGAAACCTACCCAGATAGCATGTAACCATTGAAACAATGTTTGCACCCTCCATTAATATTGAAAAAATGTTAAAATTTCAACAAATCACCATTATTGTGATCAGTGTTTGCTTTAGTTTGGTCCTTGACTCTTGAAGTTCACGCAAAATATTTCTTTTCTTTTTTGTGTTTGTATGTGTTTATGTAGACATGTGCATTGGAAAAGAAAGATGTGTTTCAAAATTAGGTTAAAACTGGTTTTGGTGAAGATGTCAAGATGGTATACAACTAAGCTGCTTTACATGACTATGTTGATCCATATTTGATCATTATAATTGTTCTGGTTTGAAAATCCACTGTGACAGAATAAACAGAAAAATGCTGACACGTTTAGACATCATTACTCGTCCTACAAATCTCAACAATGGGGACAATCATCAAACAAATTCAGATAAAACTATCAACTGCAATGCATGCTGGGAGTTATAAATTAGTTTGGTCCTACGATGATACCCAGCATGCATTGCAGCATGAAGCTTTCTTTTGTAGATCGTCACCATTGATGAGATTCATAGACTGATTCATGATCTCAGAGATAGATTCAGTAGTTCAAACTTCTAAGTGTATTTATAATTCATAAAATAACAGACTTGACACTGTTTCCAACTACCACTAAAATATCAATCTCTTACACATCTTGAACAGTATTTCATTAATATTATTTAGGTATATTGACAAGAATTAAACTACTTGATAATAGTGGTGTGTCATTCATGAACGATTCGTTCATTTCGAACGAATCTTTAATATGACTCGGGACTATCTGGTTGTCTCAGAGAGTGATTCGTTCATTTTGTGTTGACCGCGCATGCGCATTGCGCAACATATGGGTTCTAAATCTGAAACAGAAATGATTAGTTCATCATTCTCTTGAGTCTCGAGTTCGGGACAGGTTCGAGTCTTTTGTTCTTCCTGTCAGTCCCATAGAGGCTATGCTACCAGTACCGGAAAGAGAAATGATTAGTTCACCGTTCGAGTTCGGTCGGGTCCGAGTCTTTCGTTCTTCAATAAGATGGAACTTTTATTTTTCAAATAATGTTTTTGGACATATTTAGTATTTTAATTACTAAATATAAAACAATATAGGATACATTTAGACGCCATCAATAATACGAATCTAATGTTGTATTTAATGTGATATACCAGCGGTCACGTGACATAAGGACTCGGACCCGGCCGAACCCGAACTCAAGACTTGAATGAACTAATCATTTCTTTTTCCGGTACTGACAGCATAGCCTCTATGGGACTGACAGGAAGAACGAAAGACTCGTAACCGAAAGATGAACTAATCATTTATCTTTCCGGTCCTGAAAGCATAGCCTCTATGAGGCTGACAGGAAGAACGAAAGACTCGAACCCGTCCCGAACTCGAGAGAATGATGAACTAATCATTTCTCTTTCCGGCCCGATACTGTGCTGAATATATCACACGGCACAGCCTGGCCGAACACAGAGAGTCAGTAAGACAGTGACGAGTTGACAACTAACATCTGTAGACACGAGAGGAGGCGTACAAATGTGATAAATATGAAGTTCAGTTTCTTATAATTTGGCTTTGGCTGCATTACCCCGACTTGTACACGAGGACTGACTTAGGAGGTAAGCTAATCATTTATATCTCTTGTGCAGGTTTCAGAGCTTGTGTCAAAAAATAATGAAATAAGGATTTTTATTTCTTGTTAGAAATGTCATAATTGTTTGCATAAGTGGTTATTTTGGGGTAATTTTGATGAACGAGATTCAAAGATCCGAATCAGAAAAATGATCCGAACTTCCCATCACTACTTGATAACATTAGAGCTTTGTTTTCTTTGCATTAGCAGATGTATTTAAAAACACTGTTCCAACGGCCAAAGAAAACTTTAAAGCACAAGAGATAAGGGCCCAACTAAAGCAAACACCAATCACGATAATGGTGATTTGTTGAAATTTCAATTTTTTTTTCAATATTAATGTAGGGTGCAAACTTGATTCAATGGTATTAACATTGACAAATCACATTTTTTTAACATTGTTTCAATGGTTGCATGTTATCTGGGTACCCATATCTCCCACTCTTTCATTTGGTATATTGTATGTTTATATATTTAAAGAAGAACATTTTCTGGAAGGCATTAAATTTTTGTGAAAATCATGAAAACCGCTGGCGCTGGCTGGCAACTTTTTTTTTTAAACGCTGGCAGCGAAAGAGTTAAACTTATCATCCATGTAATTCTGCAAGCAAGTTGAAATTTTTGTTTTTAATCAGAGATAGTGATAGTGTTCATTTAATTCTGGGGATTTCATCTATTGTGTTTAATATTTTGTCTTTTTTCATTATTTTAATATTTCTTTCTCCAAAAAGCGTATAAAAATAATGCTCCTGTAATCTAATCTGTAATGTTATCCTCTCTATTACCATCTCTGTTTGAAACCTAAAATGACATTTTAAATCTTACTTGTGGAGTTTGTTGGCTGTTTTATTTAAAGTCACCATCATTGCGGTCAGTGTTTGCATTTCATTAGCTCATTTACATTACTAAAGACATACCTAAAGTGGCAATTTTTTTATATGTTGTAATAAATTATTTGTTGGGTATTTTGAGCTGAAACTTCACATATGGACTCTGGGGACACTAAAAGTTTATTTTACAAATTAAAAAATCTCATAAAATTACCCTTTTAACAGTTTTGTGAGTTAAAGACACACTTGCTTTTTTATATTAACACAAAATTATATAAATAATAATGTTTTTGAAATATATAAGTAAATGTACTCACATTTGTTTTACTTTGATAAGTTAACCTTAATTTTTATTTTAGGTTGGCTTTGGAAAATAAGGGCAATCGGTTTTCTTAGTATAGTTTTTTTCCAAGTAAACTGAACATGTTAGAACTTACAGTGTAGTGGTGGTCCATTTTTTAAACCCTAGTTAGTGTGTAATGTTGCTATAATAGCATAAATAATAACTGTAAAATGATAAAGCTCAAAGTTCACTGCCAGGCGATATATTTTCTTCAATAGAATCCCTCTTTAAAAGCCTACAACGAACGGCCGGTTTGGACTACAGCCCTCTATTTCCTGCTTTAATGACATCAGTAAAACAGTTCGTTGACTAAACTCCGCCCACAGGAATACGTCAGTCACCAGCTTTGGCTCAAACGGCTCTGCTAAGCTAAGCTGCTATCGAATCACAGCACACTAAACAAACAACACAATCAGAACTCGATACGTATTTCTGAAGGAGGGACTTCACATAACAAGGAAGACATCAGACTGTTTTGAGGACAGTGAAAACAGCGCTATACAGATAAGTTAATTGTGTGGAAAAATACCGCTTTTTTACACGTGAAACATGAACACATGTTATATTGCCCACTATAACCACAATCAAAGCTTCAAAATCACAGACAGAACGGGAGCTTTAACAAACATTGATCGGAAGTTAAGTTCTGTTCAGACGTGTAACCGTGACAACGCTCGTGCATCCGATGAAACGTCTATTAATGAATTTATATCGTACAGAAGTGGACAATTGTATTGTATATAGCTTGTTCATTCAAATGCACAGTGCAAGCACAGTGCAAAGAGGGGTGTAAATTTGAGAGTTTCACCTAAAGTAAAAATTGTTAATTGGTAAATTGGTATAGACTAAAAAATTTTGTATTTTTCAACCTAACTTTTTCACTATATAAAAATGTAAGTTGAAAATGTTTAACTAATTTCAGTGTTACCAATTGAAGTATTTTTATTTACCTTAAATTTTCACAAAATTTAAATGTAAAAACTCAAATGTTGCACTGATTTCCAATAAAGGAAGTTTGTTAATGTATCTATAATATCTCAATACCTGTACAGTTCACTTTCTGAATAACATCCACTTTATATGTTTCTCTTTATTTTTATGAAAGTGTCACTATACTGAAACACAATCAATAAACAAACACATCTGGTTTACACTTACTTGGCATAACAGCGATGATGGTCAACAGAGCTATTATAGCATCTGTAAAACATAATAACTCACAATTATAAATATATAAATTAAGATTAATTATAATGTAATTTGAATGTATTGAGTCTATACTTTAAACATTGTTTGCATTGCAGTTTTAAGTTTAATATCAATAATTAGCAATGATTTTTACATACTCAAAATGCAGCTTTATTTTTTCTATACATTGGCATGGTTGAGCATTTTGACAAAAGTGCTGCGTTTTGTTTATGGTTATTGATAACATTGAACCTATACTTGCATTATCATCTGCACTTCTCAAGCTTTTCTGAACCAACATTCAGGTGTGAAAACACACTTACTTTTAAAAAGGGTTGATGACATTTTAATACCGGTGTCTTTATATTTCATCCAAAGTCAGTGGTTGAGTTTCTTCAGGGACAAAAGACTGCATAAGGGAAAAAACTTCCTCTTGCACATAAATATTTCTGATCCTTCAGCAAACACATGTAAAGCAATGAAACAAAAACTTTAAGTTTTAATCCATAAATAAAGACAAAGCAGTGAAGACCCAGCTACAAAAGTAATATAAATAATTATAAGGAGTTACTGACTCATGCCCTTAAATATAAAAATATAAAAAGAAGGGATAATTATTTTACTCCAAATTTTAAAACTGACATCAATTGTTCTTTACTCAATACAGATTTGCTCATACTATTAAACAGCATGTCACAATCATTAACTATCCATTATATTGTTAAAAAAACAGAAGCTGAAAAGAGACAAAATTACAACTAGATACTCCAAACATGCAGCATAAATGCTTCTCATTATAAGATTTATTACCAGCACAAACAAGATCTTACCTGAGTTTACATCTGGTGGTGTTCAATCACTGCCAACAGGACAACAAACTGAATAAATATTTGTGTGTCAAGATTGATAACAGAACAGTTATCTGTTCATCAAAATAATGAGGAAATTGAAACCACATTATGTATTTTACTTCTTAAAAGTACACACACAGACACGCACGCACGCACGCGCACGCGCACACACACACACACGGCTTAGACATGTTTATATTAGTGCATTTGAATTTTTATTACTTTTGCTACAGTAAAAAAGACTTTTGGGGGGTTGTGCTTTAGTGTAAGAACCTACACTGCAAAATCCCGGGAGTTAAATTAACACTGCTCGGTGTTTATATAGGTCCACTCTCCAGAGTGTTAAAAAAATAACACCGGAGAGAGTTAAAAGCTACAATCTGTGACTTTATTCTCTCTATCACCATCTCTGTTTGAAAACTGAAATTGCATTTTACATCTTACTTTTACATCCTACTTGAGTTATTTTCTTATGTTGGCTGTTTCATTTAAAGTAACCATTATTGTGATCAGTGGTTGTTTTAGTAGGACTTGACTCTTGACTATTAGCTTGTTAGTTTTTTCTAACTGCTATATCTTAGTGTGTTTTTAACACATTGTTATAGCAAAGAAAAGGTTATTGTGTGATTGAATACTGATGATTAAAACAAGATGTCAAACATAATCATTTAATGAACAGATTTATTAATATAGTTTTCCCCCCTTATCAAAGGCATCATTTTCTATCAATAATAAATTACTACAGTTCAAGGTCCAGAACTCTCATAGCAGTTTGACATTCTGAAGGACTTTGAAAGTGTGCACAAAAACATTAACCGCTGAACAATGTAGATGCAAAGACATCAAGAATCGGAGTATGAATCTCAACAATGGTGACAAAGAATATGGTAAAAAAGTTCATTATTTATTCATGCCGCAGTGCATTCTGGGAGTTCTGGATGAGGTTTGTAATTTGTTAATACCCAGCATGCATTGCAGCATGAAGCTTTTCATTTTATTGTCACCATCATTGTGATTTATACTCTGATTTTTGATGTTTAAGTGTCTACATTATACTGCAGTTACTCTGTAAATGTCAGTGTTTAAAAATGGTTCAAAATGAAAAACTGCTATGAGATGGCTGGATCTCATACTACAGTATCATATTATTGACATAAATAAACACTTCTAGTAAGAAGTCACTAAATTAATTATTTTTTAAGAGTGTTATTTGAAAGTATATTCATAGAGACGCACTGGTGTCTCCTCTTTGGCCACAAAAAACATGTTTTAAACACATGCAATTATAACAGCCAAAAAAAGCTGAAAAGCTAACACTAAGACTCAAGAGTCCAATTAAAACAACCACTATTCACAATAATGGTGACTTTAAATGAAACAGCCAACATCTAATCCTAAATTAAGAAAATAACTCTACGGGGCGGTTTCCCAGACCAGGATTAGCTTAATACAGGACTAGGCCTAAGTTTAATTAGGAAATATAACTAGTTTTAACAAACATGCCTTACTAAAAACATTACCTGTGTGCATTTTGAGGTAAAACAAAGGGCAGTGATGTATTTTAAGATAGGTAAGTGCAAGTTGTTTTCAGTTTGGAGAGCTCTTAAAAGTGTTTAAGTCTAGGACTAGTCTAATCCCTGTCCTGGAAACCGCCCCTACAAGTAAGATCTAAAATGCAATTTCAGTTTTCAAACAGAGATGGTGATAGAGAGAATAAAGTCACAGATTGTCGCTTTTAACTGTCTCCGGTGTTACTTTTTTTAACACTCTGGGGAGTGGACCTATATAAACACTGAGCAGTGTTAATTTAACTCCCGGGATTTTGCAGTGTAATTGGACATTTACAGTTTTTTATTCGATTTGGTACTATTTTCACAAGTAAGGTATACATTTTCAAAACTCTTAGTACAAAAATTAAACTGATCACACTTGTAACGCAACTAGTCATTCTTTCAAAACCTGATGTAATGTTTTCAGTAAGTTGCACATGTTTTCAGTCCACATCATCATTGTTTCAAATGCAAGATTATAATGAGAACATTTGGTTTAATCACCAAAACACAACGATATGATCTTCTTTCAGTTTAGTACTTTTAACAATCAGTTCATCCAATAGCAAACATTGCAAGATACATGTTTCAAATCAGCCTTAAAAGTGCTGAAATTAATATGCTACAGTACTATAAAATACATTTTACACAGTTTCACATTAGGCAATACACTTACATTACTTAATCTATAATTTCCAAAATATCCATTCTATGTGTAATCAAGTGAAAGATCAATGAAGACATCCTCTACAATCATTTGAGCAAATTACAATCGTTTTTATTTTTCAGATATAATTGTAATATAGCTATACTTTCTATAATGTAAATAAATGAGTACATAACATTTAGTGCACACATTACATTACATTACATTACATTACAGTAATTTGGATCAAGCCTGTCTTGTGCATTTGGCCGTAGATTTTCGTCCACCTCTTTGACCTCTCTGTGGGTGCCCATGTCCACCTCTCTGACGGATCCCTTGTCCACAAGATCTTCTTATTCCTTGCTGTCTGTCCCCCACTGCGCAAAGTGACGTCGAAATTTCGTCTTTTTCATGTAATTTTTGGACGTCCGAATCCGGTCCATAAAAGGGGTTGTTTTGTAATGCCAGGCGACGTCTTTTTTTCAACGTCTTCTGCACGTCTAAAGGTTAACATCCGTAGGACCTCCGTGTAAGGAAAACAGGATTGTCTCTGCACTACACCCATTCATTGCAGTCATTTCCTGCCGGCCGTGGGATTCGAACTGCCAATCTCTGAGTTACAAGCACATCTCGCCAAACACTCAGCCACACGGTCATATCTTATCATTGTAAATAAGGCACACTTATTGCATTCATACCATGAACTCAATGTTATGAGAATATGTGAGAATATTTTCATATTAAATTGTTAGTATGGTCATATACTTTTAATATAACGAACTACACATTTAATTACAGATTTTTAAGTGTACATTTAGATGAATTATATTTGTATATAATTCAAGAAAGCAGAAAAAACAGTACTGTATAAATAATATAGACTATTCGTAAGTATTAATCATGTTGGTACAGTAATGCTGATATTTGTAAATAAACATATTTTTATAGGCCTGTCATAGACGTCCAAATGACATCCAAAAAATTACCCAGTTCAAACGTCAAATGTTGCCGTAAATATGACGTCCAAATGATGTCCAAAAAATTACCAAGTTCAAACGTCAAATGTTGCCCGTAAATATGACGTCCATGTAGGGTCGTGGTTGGACGTCCAAGTAGTGGACCTAGTTTGGACGTCGAAAAGATGTCCAGAATTGGTCATGGACCGACGGACCCAATATAGACATGATCTGCACGTCTATCCGACGTCCTGTGTTTAGTGGGCAGGTACTTGCGTGTCTGTGCGTTGCGTTTCGGATCTGTCGGTCAGCACGAGTCTTGTCTATTTTAATAACTTTTTAACATAAATCAGTTCCGAATTTATCTCTCTTAATAACTCTTTAAACATCACGCATCTTAGTAATCATTTCACTCTCAGAAAACGTATTAGATGTTTAATTAATAGAGTATTTGAATCGCTAGACGAGGGATTAATGTAGGCTACTTATTTTTTCTGAAAACATCCCACTCATTAAGACAGAATGGGTCACATATGTAACTGTGCTGAAAGACACAATAAACCCTTAAAGGTGATGTACAGTCAACACGCTCATAAATTCAACGCACATAGGCACAAGCTGTATGAGGCTTTGAAAATGAGAAGTTTGTTTTTCCATTTTCCATGCCTATTATTAATGAGAATCAAGTTATTTGTCTTTTTGATAAAAATTTTGTAATATTATTTTTAATAAATATTTACAGTTATTTAAGTTATAATTATAATAAAGCAAACATTCATTTAAAATGCCATTTTCATGTAATATGACAAACTTCCGGGTTACAAATACAAATACGGATACAAATAATTTTGAGATTGTTACAGATACAAATACAGATACAAATACTGACTCCGCTGCACACCCCTAATCTCCGCAATGCCCTGGCCACAGATAAAGTGAGATGCTGCAAAATCTCAGAAATGTTTGGGCGAACAGGTCAGTCAAAATGACTAGTTAAAGCTAGTTATTGAAACTACACAGCAAAATCCCCGGTGTTAAATAAACACTGCTTGGTGTATATACAGTATAATCTACTCCCAGATAGGTGTGTAAAAAGACTGGTGTTAAAATGTAATACTGAATCAGTGTTGAAGTTAATGAGATAATGAAGTGATGATTAAGACATTAATAGTGAACACCTGCTGGTCATTCTGTGTCAAATTAACTAAAGTTTCCAGGATTTTTTCTGGAGAAAGTAATACTAAAATTATGAAGAAAGACAAAATGCAAAGATGAATACAGCGAAATCCCCAGTACTAAATGAACATTGTTGGGTGTATGACTCCAAAAGCTGCAATCTTTCACGTCATCATCTCTGTTAAAAAAACTAAAATTATAACTTGCAGCGTTATTTTCTAAACCGGGATGATAAGTTTAACTTCTAAACAGCTGTCAGAACAAAATACAAGCATCCACACACATGATTTAGTAGACAAATCTTCTTTCTGACGTGAGACGTGATGTAATCAAAGAATGTATCACATTAAATCGATTGTGTTTGTTATGGGTTCATTTGAAGTCACCATTATTGTGATTAATGTTTCCTTTAGGTTCCGTTTCCTTTAGTTAGACATTCTTCCTTTGATGTTCACTAAACTAGTTTTCCACTTTTAGCAATTGTAACATTGTTTTATTGCTTGTTCATTGCTTGATGTAGAGGGAAAACTTTTCATAGCATCTGAGGTTGATTATTTATATTATACTCTACCAATCATTAAAACATTTGATCATAAATAAATTATAAAGACAATAATGCAACTACAAAAATGCTCTATGAATATGACAGTTCTGAATAAGACTGCTGTAATGCTTTAGTTTTTTTTTTTTTTTTTGCTTAAGAGATACATCATAACTTCTGATACAAATCTCAACAAGGGTGACAGTAAATGGTAAGAAATTTGCACAATTGTGTCATGTCACAATGCATGATGGAAGTTATAAATGAGTTTATACAATCCTGGTACCCAGCATGCATTGCGGCATGAAGCTTTGTTGTTGATTGTCACCATGATTGTGTTTTATAGGCTGATTGTTGATGTCTCAGTGTGTCTGACTGACATCACAGATTAGATTTCATGGAAAAATATTAACTCTTGAGGCTATATGGATTTCATTGGGTGGACCGAATATAAAATTATACACTTATATACAGCGATTATTTTTTTTGTATGAGATCATTGAATCACAACACTTATGTTTTCATAATAATTAACATAGTAACAGTTCGAAACTTCATTTATCTAATCTTCCTCTGCTCTAACAGATGTGTTTAATAAATACACTGCCACAATGAGCAGAAAAAAACTAACACTAAACTTTAAGACCCAAGTACCCAACTAAAGGAAACACTAATCGGCACAATGGTGACTAACTTTATTAACCAGATTTACAGCAGTTGTAACGAAGTTAAATTTATGTAACTCTGCAAGCAATGTTGTAATTTTAGTTTTTAAACAGATATGATGATAGTGATTTCATCTATTACATTTAAATATTTTGTCTTTCTGCATTATTTTAGTATTACTTTATCCAGAAAAAGAGTCACCAAAATAAAAAAATAAAGACAGGGAAAATTCTAAAATTTGGTTAATTTGACACAGAATGAACAGCAGGTGTTCACCATTAATGTCTTAATCATTACTTCATTATCTCATTAACTTTAACACTGCTTCAGTGTTATATTTTTAACACCAGACTGTTTAAACACCCATCTGGGAATGGATTATATATACACCAACAGTGTTTATTTTACACCGGAGATTTTACTGTGTAGTTATTGCATCATACTGGCATTACTGCTGCAAGTTTCAAAGTCAGGTGAATGCCATGATGCTTTGAGTACAGTTGTTACAGGGAAACCCCTATACTTCTGTAACCAAAGTGCCTGGCAGATAATGAATTTGGATTATTAATAAGTTCTGCTGTTTTGTGCAAACAATAGTGAAAGACCAAGGCTGAAATGGGAAGTTTATAATTTTATAAAACTTTGTTTTGTGAAATTGTAACAACCATATCATGTTTTTTTTTTACTGTCATTTCACCTTCTAATTTGCAGTTCATTAAAAGGTCTTTAAAAAGTCTTAAATTAGATTTTTAAATATCCTCCAGATACCCTGAATGATTTTTGTGAAAGTGGCCAAGGGAGCAGTTTATACTTGAATATTGGAAATATATAAAATATAAATATTTCAACATTTGAACAGTGTTTCATCTTTTTCAAAAAGTGTAAGCAAGCTTTGTATTTTGTCTTTATACATGGTGTATTCTTAGTAAGTTCTTGAGGGTTCATATGTAAACATATATATCCTCAGTATTGTTGGTCAGTGCCATTTTTTATGTTTTGTCTGCATAAATTTCCCCCAGATGAACACAGTGGCCGAATTTACAATTCGTCTTGTAGTCTACCTGTTTTATAATATTAGCCTACAAGATTAGCAAATCAGGTGTATTATATAAACACGGTGGTGGCAGCTATTATTATAGCTTTTAAGTTTGAAATATGGATATTTTTCTTAAAAAATCGCATAGGTATTTCGATATTTTGGCTGGAGTATCCCTTTGAGTCCAGTCCGGGAAAATGGCACACTATATATTAGAAAAAGAAATTACCATACATATAAATATAACTATTATTGAGCTATAGAAACAAAACACTGTAGATTAGAAAATATCATATAAAACCGTCTTTTGCAAAATACTGTATTTACTTTTCTGTTCTGCACAAGCTTGTCATATTGGGGCTCTTCTTGGGTCTGAAAGCCTGCATGTTATAATTAATGCAGAAGTCAATGATGATGTGGTTAAAAAGTGAGAATAAACATATCAGAGTGAAAGTCAAATCAGCTGGTCTTTGGTTAAAAACCAGAAATCACAGATACAGAAAGACAATGCAGTGGGGAACCTTTTGTTTCCCATAGCATTTTTCCAATGTTAATTCAGTGGTTTGATATTTATGTAACTACCCTATCCCTGCTAACTATAAGCATTCAAACATCTTCTTTCTGAAAAATGTAAAAATACCATGTTTTTCCAAACACATATCATATTTATATAACCTGTTCCATTGTTGTTCTTGTCATTTCCAATGAAGCCATTTTTAACAGCAGCATTCGTGTGGAGCAGTGGTTTTTTGGAGGGGTTTTATCCAAATCTCCAAAAAATCTAATTCAATACAGCGCATCAGTCTATTTTTATATAAGATATTTTTCAAGGATAGACTTTTCAATAAGCGTGCACTACACATGTAAAAAATATCATACTTTGGCCTCTGCCTGAATAGTTACTGTCCTTGTTTCATTATCAAGATAAATTAAATATTGTTTTGATACAGTATACTTGAGCGTTTAAGTGTTTATTTAACAGATGTTGAACATGTATAGAGTTCTATACACTATTAATTTAGTCACCATATTAGTCAGAGCACTGCAACATTTGTATTAATTAATTTCAGTTCATCCATCCATTAATTTATTCCTTCATGCGTTTTCCAAATATCCAAATATACAAGGTCATGGGAGGGTTAGGGTCTATTCCTAGTTCTTGGGCCACAGGCAGGGTACAGTCTGTATAGATGGTCAGTCCATTGCTGGGGACTTACAGGCACTCACCCCCCCACACCTAAGGGCAATTTAGTAACTTTAATTTACCTCTTCTGCATGTTTTAGACTGTGGAGGGAAATTGACATACCCAAAGGACACCCACGCTAACACAGAGACAACATGCAAACAATATATAGAAAGGCTCCCTGTCTTAGCCAGGCACAACTCAGTAACCCTCTTGGTGTGAGACAACAGCGCTAACCACCAAACCACTATGTTTCCCACCACTTAATTTAACATAACAAAAGAAAAAAAACTTTGTGTTCAATTTACATTACCTTATTATTTTAAACATACACTATTTCATACATTGGGTCTTTAGTGACCCTATACATGTTTAACCATAAATGAATACCTTAAAAAACATTATTATTTAATTTTTTCTCTCTTTTTGAAAATTGTTGATAAGCCCTAGATTGAGGAGTACTAAGAAGTTGGAGGTCTATCTTTAAAAAAATGAACGAGGGGGAGGGTTGTGAATGATGCCCTGGGTCACTAAAGACCTAAAGTATGCATTTAAGGGTTAATGCTAAAATCTTACATATTGCACCTTTAATTGTCAGTATACAAAATAAAATATAATATCTACATTAAAGCTGTAAAGTTCTGACAGCTGTAAAATAGCACTATTTGTTTAACATCCAATCCAACTTTATTTATAGAGCACTGTTTAAACAAACCGCAAGATTACCAAAGTGCTTTACAATTAAGAAATAAAACTAAAAAAAAGAAGACCAAATAAAAGTAAAATGACAAAAAAAACTAGAACACCAAATAAATAAAATAACACCAACAATGACAGCGACAACGAAGACCACAATGGTTTTCATAGTGCAGGGAATGCCAGGCAATAAAGATATGTTTTTAAACGAGTTTTAAAAGTGTGGAGAGTAGGGGCAGCTTTAATGTGCGGTGGTAGCTCATTCCACAATTTGGGAGCAACTGCTGTAAAAGAGCGATCACCTCTGGTCTTCAATCTAGTCCTGGGCACGATCAGTCGAAACTGATCCCCAGACCTCAGTGACCTTGACGGGGTATAACTATGAGGAAGCTCCGAAATATACTGAGGTGCCAACCCATTCAATGACTTAAAAACAAACATTAAAATCTTAAATTGTATTCTAAAATACACAGGAAGCCAGTGGAGTGAAGCCAAAATGGGAGTAATATGTTCTTGTTTATGGGATCTTGTTAACAAACGAGCAGCTGCATTTTGGAGTAACTGAAGGCTTGAAAGAGAAGTTTGAATTACGCCAATGTAAAGTGCATTACAGTAGTCCAAACGTGTCGAAATAAAAGCATGAATCACCTGTTCAAAAATTTTAGAGGATAAAACAGGTTTAGTTTTTTTTCGCTAAAAGCCTCAACTGATAAAAACTAGATTTAACCACCATATTTATCTGCTTATCCAGCTTAAAATCACTATCGATTTTAATACCTAAATTGGTAACTACTGGTTTTACATATTGCTGCAGGGAACCAAAGTGTACAGGAGTGAAATCACACACCCGGCTGGGTAAATAGATTTGCGAGTCATCCGCATAAAAATGGTAGGAAACGCCATGTTTTTTAAAAATATTACCAAACATATCCATTACTAAGATTTACAAAAAAAAAGACTATGAGGTGTAACATCTATAGTTGATTTTGCTATAGTTATATTTTACTGTAATGAATAAAATCAGCTTTATAATAACAGCTCTCGTATGGGCTTAAAATGTACTATACATGAACAGTGGACATCAGTTTTTTGAGAGAGGACATCTTTGAAGGTTTTTGGTTCGAGTCAGGGAAAGACAGCTCTCATCCACTTCACATACTGCTGTCTGACCTGAAGAAGAGATGAGCTTGTTTATTTATGAGACAGATAAGATGTTTGATGAAACAAAGTATGACTCGCAAATGATTAGTTAGATTGATGTAATTTGTACATTCAGATGAGAGGTAGATTAATGCATCAGCAAAAGTGACATTTTTATCTCACAAATGTAAGATTAACTTGTGCAAGTGTAAGTAAAAAAGGTGCAAATGGGACAAATGACAGTGAGACAGTTAAGAATGAGATTTCACCTGATCATTAAGAAAACAGTGGATGATGAAGATGAAGGTTCCTTGCTGTGAGTTCAGGATCAGGAAGAGAATCTCCATCATCTGATTGTTATTAATGAAGAAACCCAAAATCCAAGGACAACCAAGAATCACAGACTGGGCCAGAGTTTTAAAAACCATAATCCTGCACAGAGAGAGAAAGAAATCTACGTCTGTTCTATGAGAAAATAAGCAACAGTTTGATCGCTGTGCCCTGATGTTCATAAACAACTCAGATAAGCATATAAGTAATTTTTGCAGGTTAGTTTTAATAAATCTCATAGAACTGAGGTACATGTTTTGAGTGAAAGTCACACTCCATTATTTGAAAGCACATCAAGCACTTCTGATAAAATCAAGAAAATTGATTCCTCATGACATGATCACTTTGAAATCAGGGTATTTGTTACTTGGTTTGTTTCATCACTGAAACTTCAGCCTTAAGGTTTTTGAGAGTGGAGTTTAGACTGATGATGATACTGATGAAGAGAATCGTGTTTATCTGCAAAAACAAAACACAGTAAAGAAACAATCACTTTATTTTCCAGTGTCTCAAACTACAACTTATCTGTAACTAAAACATACTGCAAGAATGAAGCAAACAGGTCCCAGAAAACTCCAGATGAAGCCTCTCTCCTGTTTAATCCAACATCTGTTTACAGGTAAACAATCAATGAAGTTCAAAAAAATACTATTTCTAGATGTTCACAATTGAAATATTAACATGATGCATAGTGTATGCTCAATTCATCAGAAACGATCCTCTTCAAACTTACTGTTCACTGCCATAACCTTCAGGAACCAGTCCAACAGACACGCCCACTATAACAAAAGCAATCACATATCCAATCACAATCAAGAATGCACTGCTAAGCAACGCCCTCTGTCTGGAGCTGATCTGTGATAGGTTCTTCACACAGATGAAGAGCAGCACAGCTTCAATGAACATCCACACAAAGCAGGAGAGAAAGAAGAAGTGAAGAGCTCCTGATATCACAGCACACAACTCCTAGAGACAGAGTTAGTATGTTAGTGTACTGTATAGTTAGTTAGTATACAGTAATTAAAACGGTTTAAACATCTTACCTTGTGAGGTTTTATGAGTTTGATGAATTGTTGTGTGAGTAAGAACAGAAGATGAGCAGACAGCAGACTGATGCAGAGGTTGATTCGAGCTACATTGTTCACTCCAGGTTTCCATCGACAGAAAGCAAAAGTCAACAGAGCCAAACTAGTAAACACCAGACCCACGATCACAAACACCACATTCATCGACTCCAGAAGAGGACCTTCCTGAGAAAATAAATCACAATACAACCTGTGTTAAATCTGCTGCTGTCTTATCTGCATTTAAGTTATAGCAGTGCATGGAGTGCTTGTTACTCTTAATAGTTTTTTACTCTACCCTAAATGTTCTCATACTTTATTTAAGTCACATCTGTGCAGAGGCGGACAATCCATGTGCCATGAGTAAAAGTCATCTCCAGTATTTTGTTCCAATCACGTGGATTTGCTAATTAGCACAGTTTTTCAGCAGGAGGTGACCTCCTGACTCGTTGGTGTTTTAAGCCCTCAACGAAGCCTTCAAGGCAGCGCTGCCTGGAAGGCACTCCACGTGCCTGAGCGTTTCAGCCAATCACAGCACTGGTGCTAGATATCGAGCCTTCCGCCAGCTTCTGGCAGTTCGAGCTCACCATTGGTCAGGTGAGTAGCGCAGATATGGTAAGATAGGAATGTGACTGTTTTAAAATTCAGCTCGAAATTTTTTGAGCGTTTAAGTGACGTGTTTTCGCGTATTCACGTGTGTGTGGCGTGACTTTCTTTTTGTGCCAGATTCTCGTATTGGTTAAGCAATTGTTTCTCATTTTTCAAACCATTGTCGCTAAGGATTGGGGTTAGATTTGTGGTTTTCCTCTCATTTTTTTTTTTTTGGCTGTTATCGCACGAGTTGGGTGTGGCATAAATGTGGATGTCATTTTATGCATCGGTTTATATGCCAGAATTTTAAACTGTTTTTAAAAAAACAGCAACAATGGTAAGAAAATAGGAAAAACAGTTGAATAACCAATACGTGAAACTGGCACGAAAAAGAAAGTCATGCCACAGACACGTGGAAACACGTCATTTAAACGCTTGAAACATTTAGAGCTAAATTCACATTCAGTCACATTCCTATCTTACCATATCTGCGCTACTCCTCTGACCAACGGTGAGCTCAAACTGCCAGAAGCTGGCGGAAGGCTCGATATCTAGCACCAGTGCTGTGATTGGCTGAAACGCTCGGGGCACATGGAGTGCCTTCCAGGCAGCACTGCCTTGAAGGTTTCGTTGAGGGCTTAAACACCAACAAGCCAGGAGCTCACCTCCTGATTGGAACAAAATACTGGAGAGGACTTTTACTCATGGCACATGGATTGTCCGCCTCTGCATCTGTGTCAGGTTATCTTACCTCTGATGGTCTGGTTTGCATGATGAGAGCGAATGTTGACAGATGATGACATGAACACACAATGAAGCTGCTGTTGGTCTTTACAACAGAACAACCATCTACAATCCACTCTCTGATGTTCCAGTACACACAGGAAAGATTACCACTCTTGTTTAACTCCTTTTACAGTAAAAGAACATGCATGTCAGCCATGACTCCAATGACACAAGAGGGCTTTGTAAAAAAATGTTAATGATAAAAACTGACTACACAGCAGTTGACAAAACAAAGATATCACTAAATATGAGCAAAAACACTGGCGGATGAAGTTTCAAGAAAAGACAACGCCTCATTTTTATCTTTGTAAATAGCAGTTAGGATGTCTGCTGCACTGGTTTATTTAAGACAAACATTTTAAATGCAGATAATGTCACATTCAGCCCAGAGTAACTTGGGATGTTTGAAATTTCTCTTACATTTCAAGCAAGTAGAAGTCAATGAGAGTAACTCACTCTGATGTGTTTGAGGGTGAAGTTGACAGGTTTGGTGAGAGTTGTGTTGTTGGTTTTAGGAAGAGTAGCTGAGATGATAGTGGACATCATGGTTTTAACTGTGTTATTTGGTTTGTTGAAGAAGTCTGGTTTCAGTAGGTTCTCCATTGTGTTGTAGCTCATAAAAGCCACAGCAGCTGATCCTGTTACAGAGATTTTAATGCAAAGAGACTTGAAACAATCAAAACAAACTTGAAATCCGTGGATTACCCAGCTACAAATATTTCAAAATTTCACTCATTTTGCTTTTAGCACGAAAATGCAAAGCATATTTGATTGTTTACATTTGATTGTAAGATAAATGAGAATGGATCTGAAAATGGAACTCAGCAACTTACCTTAACATACTTTTATTTACATTTTAGTGTATTTGTAAAAAGGATTTTTATTATGCTAATAATAATGGATCTGAAACAGCTTTTATGAAACAGGTACTTTAGTACAATGGGTATTATTGCTTGACAGTATATTTAATACATTTGTTATGAATAATTTGCATCAGTATGATTTCTATTCACTTCTATTTTCATAAATGAAATGAAATGTATACATCTGCTTTCACACCCAACATTTCATGGTGGGGCCAATGTAGGCACTATGTGGGCTTGAAGTATGGGCCCTTAGTGGGATTGTCCATGGGTTCCATGCTGGCCCCATGTGACTTAGCCCACATGAACCTTATGTAGAAACTGAAGCCAATGTTGACTAATCCAAAGCCAAGTATGGATGTGGTTGGGTTAAAAAAGTGATGAAGTTAATGAGATACCACAACAATCAGTGTTTGCACTTCATCCGCTCATTTGCATTTTAAATGACACACCCAAAACGGCACACTTTTTATCAGACCTCGATTAAGATTTAGTTTACATCTTAAAAAATCTCATAATATGTCCCCTTTAACACCGGGGATTTTGCTGTGTTGCTTTGATTTAGTCCACAATGGCTTCATTTTCTACATAGAAGGTTCATGTCGGCCAAATCATACCGGACCAGCAGGGAACTCGCGGACAAACCCACCTAGGGCCTGTAGCAGCCAAATTTACTGCTGCTATTGAGATGCTATGTCTCCTTTATTGCACTGAGTGTCACTGTGTATCTATGAATGCATCAGATATATAGCCAGGAAACATATTGTTGAGGTCAAGGTGTTAACCCGGAAGGGAAAAGGGTTTTTGACCATTCTACCGGCGTGATTTTTTTTCCCAAACCAGTTCAGATAGGAGTTTTACTTAAACATGAGCTCAGGGGCAGAAAGAAATTTGATTGGTTCACAAAAATGACCAATGAAAGTCCTCAACCGGAGCCTTCAAGGCAGCTTCTGCAGTGAAGCAGTTCGAGCTCACTGTTGGTCAGGTGAGTAGCGCAGATGGTTAGATAGGAATGTGACTGTTTTGAATTCAGCTCGAAATGTTTCGAGCGTTTAAGTTACGTGTTACCACGTTTTCATGTGTCCTTGGCAAGACTTTCGTTTTCGTGCCAGTTTCACGTAATGTTTACTCAATTGTTTTTCCTATTTTCTTACCATTGTCCTTTGGGATTGGGGTAAGAAAAACTTTCTGTTACGTAAAATTACATCCAAACCCAACTCTAACCCCAACATCAAGTGAAAGCAGTTTAAATTTCTGACAAATAAATGTAAAAACCACTGCCATTCTAACCCAACTTAATCCTCGCGCAGTTTAAACAGTTTAACAACTAAAAAACCCAAAAATCTAACCCCAATCCCAAACGACAATGGTTTGAAAAAAGGAAAAAAATAAGAAAGTCGTGCCACTGACACGTGAAAACGTGGTAACACGTAACTTAAATGCTCGAAACATTTCGAGCTGAATTTCAAACCAGTCACATTCCTATCTAAACATCTGCGATACTCACCTGACCAACGGTGAGCTCGAACTGCTTCACTGCAGAAGCTGCCTTGAAGGCTCCGGTTGAGGACTTTCATTGGTCATTTTTGTGAACCAATCAAATTTCTTTCTGCCCCTGAGCTCATGTTTAAGTAAAACTCCTATCTGAACTGGTTTGGGAAAAAAATCAAGCATTCTAGCGTAGAAGTGTGTTTGTCATGCTGTTTTAATGTTCTGGAATAAATGGATTACACTTCAAAGCAATGACAACGCTTGTGCTCTTCTTAATGGTAATAAAAGTTTAGCGTGTCAACCAACTGATTCCCGGAATAATATTGAAAAAGATTAACAACAGGTAGATCTTCTACAATAGGGCCCATACTTCAAGCCCATATGGTGCCTGCATTGGCCCACCAAGAAATGTTGGCTTGGTTCTGACAACATCAATAATTCAAGCTGTGTTTAAGTTCTTTAAAAATCTTTACATACCATTGTTGTTCAAGGCATTTCCAATGAGATCAATGTCTATTGACGCATTTGTTGTGTTGAGCTGAGGGATTTTATCTAAGGTGAGGTTAGAGTTTTTTTTTAAGGTGACCTGTGGTCCAACCATGAAGACTTGTGCCTCTGATTTATTCAAAATGACAGTGATATCAGTTAGTTAATAGTTCATTTATTTATTTAAAAAAAAAAATGTTTTTCGTTGCATTTTACAGCTGTAGGCTCATATAAAACATCAAAGGTTATTTCTCACATTTTTATGAGCACATGACCTCTTCAGAATATTGTTTTAGTGTTATTTGTTTCTTTCTTACCTACAGTTTCACGAATAAAACTGACTCTCTCACTGGTGTTTGTTTCCTTCACCAACATGGAGACGAGCTTCTCACTGGATTTTAAGACCTGGTTCCCTGCTTGCACTAATTGCGTTGGGTCATCCATTGATAAGTTCATCTTCTTCTCCGAAGCATTAAACACCACATCAAAAAGATCTGTGACATTCTATTGAATAAGTTACATACTATAAATAATTGACAAATATTTGATTATTTAAAACATTTTTTACTCAAACTTACATTCAAAGGCAGCTCTTGTACTGTAGTGTTCTCGATCAGATCAAATAGAGTTGTTAAACATTCTGTGCCCTGAAAATAAAATAGAAATAGAGTTTCACAAATAAAACTTTGATTTATTCAAACATTGTTAAAGGTGCCATTTTTCTTGATCACATTTTTTAGACTTTAGTTCAAAAGTTCAATGCCAAGCGATATATTTTCTTCAACAGAATTCACTTTTTAATGACTACAGAGAACGGCTGTTGAATCACAACACAATGGACCAGCTAAACAATCAGAACTCATTACGTAATTCTGAAGGAGTTACTTCGTACAACAAGGAAGACTTTATCCTGTTTGTAGGACAGTGAAACAACTGTATAGAGATAATTAAATTGTTTAAAAAAAATTACATGAACACATGTTATATTATGCCACGTAAACACAACCAAAGCTTTGAAAACACAGAAAAAATGGCACCTTTAATGTTTGACTGATGAACAGAACAGCATTTTATTTATTCACAATATTTACATGCAACATCTGACACACAAAATAATTACAATATCAAGTGCACAATAAAAATGCACTATATGCACCAGTATTTACAGTGTTATTGTTAGCTGCTTTCAAAAACTCATCTGAACTTACCGTGCATTTCTTCAGCAGTGTAAGATTCAGAGCTGAAAGAGTGTGAGTGACTTTATCATTTATATAGCAA